>NC_140215.1:10533388-11203388 GCF_951802725.1 Rutilus rutilus | reverse complement strand
TTGATGTTGTGCCTTTAATTCTTCTCATTCTGAAAAATATAATTGTATCCAGGATAATATATTTCCAACACCGATGGTGAACATTCATGTAGCTTATAATAATAATAAAAAAAAGCCTAATTTATTTATAGGTTAACCCAGGGGTGTCCAAACTTGGTCCTGGAGGGCCACTGTCCTGCAGAGTTTATCTCCAACATGCCTCAACACACCCGCCTGGAAGTTTCAAGCATGCCTAGTAAGACTTTAATTAGATGTTCAGGTGTGTTTAATTGGAGGTAAACTCTGCAGGACAGTGTCCCTCCAGGAGCAGGATTGGACACACCTGGGTTAGCCTGTAAGTTTCCACTTAAATTACCTATGTAACAATCACATTTTTAGCTCATCCAAATTGTTGTCACTCTGCCAGCTGTACCAGCGGTCGAATCGCCTCCAGCTGCCAGTTGTGTGATGGCTACTGCTATAACGGAGGCACATGTCATCTTGACCCCGACACCAGCCTACCCTTCTGCCAGTAAGAATGACTAAATGCATCCTTTTGTCCACATTCCAAATGCCAGCTATTAGTCCCACATGGCGCATACCTTTGAAAGCCTTAACCATTCATTTAGAAAGGTTCTACAGATCTCAGAGACTTTGACAGACTTAAAAAGCACAAAAGAACAATTAGGCCACGCTCTTAAATGCCTAAAAGCCTACATTTGGTTAAAAATCGAATTACAGCAAGCCTGAAAATGAAAATTCAGAGCTACCAAATATAGTACCGTAAGTTTGGGGTCGGTAAGATGTATTAATGTTTTTGATGGTAAGTATCCTATGCTCACCAAGGCTACATTTATTTGATCAAAAAACAGAAATATCGTGATGTATTATTATACACAATTTAATCATATGTTTAATACATTTTAAAATGTAATTTATTCCTGTGATGGCAAAGCCGAACATTTCTCTAGTCTTCAGTGTCACGTGTTCCTTCAGGAATCATTGTAATATTTATACTATGTATTTATACTAATATACTGATTTGGTGCTCAAAAACATTTCTTATGATTATCAATGTTGAAAACATTGTGGAAACTGATACATTTCAGAACTGTTTTATGTATATAAAAGTACAGCATTAAAATGAAATAGAAATCTTATAAATGAAACACTATAAATGTCTTAACTGCCACTTTTGATCAATTTAATCCTTTCTGAATGAAAGTAATAATTTATTGGTAACACTTTATAATAAGGCCTCACTTGTTAACATTACTTAATGTATTAACTAACATGAACTAACTTAGCAATTTATTACTGTATTTATTAATCTTTGTAAATGTTCGTTAATAAAAATACAGCCATTCATTGTTTGTTCATGTTAGTTCACAGTGCATTAACTAACGTTAACAAATACAACTTTTGATTTTAATAATGTATTAGTAAATGGAATTTAAATTAACATTACCTAAGATTAATAAATGCTGTAGAATTGCTGTATTGTTCATTCTTAGTTATTGTTAACTAATGTTAACTAATGAAACCTTATCGTAAAGTTTTACCAATTTATTTATATATTTTTTTAATCTTACTGACCCCAACCTTTTGATGTCATAATATCTGTATAATTTTTGGATTACATCATTTCGACTATTAAATATACTGTATAGCCGAAACTGTTGACTGCATAAAGTCCTGATTCATGTCAGAGCTTCAGCACTAAGAGAAAGGGAACGTTCGCACAAATCATGTGAAAAATCCTCTATGTATGGGAAATCTCACTTTTTATTAAACAGTACCGGTTAATTATCAGTGTAAAATCATGAATGGCTTTTGAGCTGTCATCGCTGGGCATGATGTTTTGTTTTAGGTGCAACAGGTGTTTTCTTTTTGTTGTTATTGTTTTTTGGCTTTGCATTGATAAATGAGGTTAGGCTCTCACAGCGCAGGAGCTGCTGACAGAATGTCCATCCTGTGGACTTGTGTATATTGGGACGGCATCCTGAGAACAGCTGGAGTCCTGCTCTGTTTGGTTTGGCAGGCAGGAATGGATACATTTTAGAAAGCCTGACAATTTGTTTTGTCGAGAATAAATTCGCTTTTCTATTGCGAGATCAGGAGCTGTTGAAGGCAGTGGCTGCTTGCAGAGCACCACGTGTTTGGGATGTTGATTATAGAGGTAGTAAAGGCCACAAAGCTTTCAGCTGTGACCAATGAAAAAATATTTGTCCCTCACACTTTTATTTGAAGAATTTCACTATTTGTGCTGCAAGTATTCATGGAATGAAAAGTGTTTTGAAACCTTGGTTGACAGGGCTCCATATGTACATTTTATAAAAAAAAAATATATTTGTAAGTAACATTTTAAGTATTTATTTATTTATTTATTTAAATTGTAACATCACAATACAAGGTAAAAGCTGAATTTAGAAAATTCAAACAAATATAGAAAATATTATTCTTTTATGTGTATGTGTAAAGACCCCAATAAATGGTTAGAGTTAAATGTTCGTTAATTATTTCCCATACTGCTTGCCCCTCCTGAACGTTTTTTCCTATGCAAGATATTTACAGTTATCATTTTGTTCCCATCAGATTTTATTAGCTGCAAACGCAGATTGTGACAGAAGGCATGTATAACGGATGCTCTTTGAAGTGTGATGGTTAGCAAGCATTAAATTATCACATTCAGTCTCCAAACTTAAACGGGTTGTAAATGGTTGTTTTGAAAATCGTCAAATGCTCTATGCAGTTTATAGGAATGACTGGCATAATTGAGAGAATGGAATCAATTTCTATGCAAATGATCTCTTTCTTTTTGTATTGTGAGGTCCCGATAATGTATTTCATTCCCTGGCTCTGAGTCACAGGAAATGTATGGAATGATGGATGTGTATCTGCCAAGCAGTCATCATAGTTGACCTGAAATGAATATAATTTAAATTAATTCCTTATCAAAGCTTAGAGTCATATATTTGGGAAGGCAAAGTTTTTTACTTCAAAGCACAGTTATTTACTTTCATGATACTCAGACAACCTGACAAGAAGGAAACATAAAGCATTTTTCCAATTTTTTTAAGAACCAAAGAATATTCTCTTGAATACAAACAGATCACAAATTAAGTCATTTGCCAATGATTTCTTTAAAAAAAAAACAAATATACTGTATATATATATATATATAATGTGGCGGGAGGAGAAAACGACAGACACAGTGGGAATGGTGTCAAGCCTCGGAGAGGCATTTATTAAAATAAATAAACATGAAATGTACAAAGATGGGGGAAATAGAGTGTTAAAACAAAAGGGGATCTGGTGTCCTCGTCGTGCCAGGGAATCGTGAAGGAAGGGTGGTGAAGAGATGGGATGGGTCCAGGTAAGGGGGCAGTGTCCGGCGGTCGCACACACTTCTCTCTCTCTTTGGTCTGAGGCGCGAGGGGGCGGCGGCTTCGGCATCACGGCTTGTCCTCTCTAGGCCCCGACAACTGAGGGGAATAGCGGCCCGGCATCCTAGCCCGTCAGCGGTGTCACACATGTTTCCCCTCCTCTCCAATCACACCCACTCCAGTCGGGTACCTGACGAAGGGCGGCGAGTTAAGGGACTGGGTGGCGCTGATTACTAGGGAGAGGCAGTCGTCACAATATACACACTGGACAAAGCAGTAGTCTTTGAGAGATGATTTTGACTTATGTCTTATTTCTTTCTTTAACAAGGTATTGTAGCTGCCAACTTGGAAATTCACAACACATTTACAATTTCATCGCTGTCCCCCCCAGGCCCGGCTCCACCCAGTCAGAAGCTTGGCCCACCCTGGCCCCACACCACATTACAGTCAATCACAAAATTGGTGCGATATTCAATTCAGCTCCAGATATGTTATTTTCTGTTTTCTTCCCAACCCCCTCTTTTTTTTTTCCTCCGAGACAGACTTAGCTTATTCCTTTCGCTACCTTTGAGGTAAACGGACGTGCTGAATTATGAAGCAATATAACGACAGTAACAGCCAATTAACTTTATTAGAACTATTAGTGAACTTGATTACCACACTCTACACAACATGCACAGATTTCTTGTTCCGAAAGGACAAAAGAAAACCACTTTAGCTCACCAGGACACAGCTACCACCTCCTCATCCATTTGCGACAATGAGGTCAGAGAAATGGATGAGTCAAGTTCATCAGCAGCTTCCGATGGTGTCAAAAGCACAATTACACCCACTCAAAGATGCAGCAATTCTGTCCCAAATGATTTAAACAGGGCAAATCCTTACCAGCCGGTTCTGAAATCATACCCCCGAACTCTTTTTGGAGGGAGAGAGAGATGCTTTTCGGCCGCTTGGTATCAGTCACGGCCGTGGCTTGAATATTCTGTAGAGCTCGATGCATGCTTTTGTTTTCCGTGTCTAGTGTTCGGTGTGGCTTTCTCTGAAAATGACACGTTCGTTTCGACAGCTTTTGGAAACTGGAAAGCAGCATTAGAACTTGACCGTGGTCTTCAAAAACATTTACAAGCCTCGACCTCATGGACAGAGTTTTGCCGCCGACAGGTGCCGGGGGAGACCGTAAGCATGTTTGCTCGGCCCCCAACAGATAGAAAAGAATCGCTATTGCATAAAAAGCATGGCAGGTGTTGTGAAGTTTTTAGCAGTCAATGAGCTTCCACTACGCAGGGATTGTGAAACGTGACAGTGGGGAAGATTGCATAGCTGCGGGGATTTTTGCCAAGTTGTTTAAATACACGTTGGAAGAAGATAAATACCTGGCTGACATTACATCAGGTATCCCACAAAATGCAAAGTACAATTCCAAAACCATCCAAAGTTATTGAAATTTTGGCATCGATGGTTCTGAAAAAAATAAAACCGAAATATGACACTGCTGATTCAGCTGCATTCTATTTAAATAGTGACGGCACAAGGGATCGGTGCAGAATCAAAAATACAAAACTGGTGTGCACATCCCAAACACCCAGATTGGGCTGAAGTAACATAAGCGAAAAAAGAAGCGTGAAGTCCGCACACTCAAAGTAGCTGCTCCAAATAAATTTATTAATAGCACAACGTTTCGAACCTCAGGTCTTCATCAGGCACAATCGGATCGGTGCAACACTGAAAATTTGTCTGTTATAATTTGTTTTGTGTGCAATGGTGTGCCAGAGGAACATCTTTATTGGCTTGTTAGAACTCCAGCAGCTTGATGCAGATTACATCACTACTGAAATATTACAACACTTGTCTGAAACAGGATACAGTGCTGATAATATAATGAGACAGTGTTATGATGGAGCATCAGTGATGAGTGGGATGCGAGGTGGTGTTCAGGCTTTATTACCACAAAGGTTGGGCAGGCATATCCCCTACAGCCACTGCTATAACCACCAGCTTCACCTCACTGTCATACATGCAATTCAAAGTGAACCTTTGTGGCAAAAGATTTTTTGACTTGTCAGGCTCCCTGCGCTCTTTTTGTCAGGCATCATATTGTCTCTCAGGGATACGGTTGCCCATATCTCAAGAGACTTTTGGAAATCCGCTGGACAAGTCATTATGAAGTCACAAAATGTGTTGTGGATAATGAGGAAGTCATTCTTAACATTCTTTTTAAGGTTTCCAATGATGACAATGCATCAGTTGACCTTGCAAAAGAAGCCTCTGGGCTTTTCTCTCAGCTGAAGCGACGCCATTTTTTAAAAATTGGCAAATGTCTGATACACTTCTCGCCATTTTAAATGCCATCCTACAGTCTCTCAGCATGTTGATTTGTGCAGTGCAGCTGAAGTTGTGCAGGGATGTTTTGGTGCACTGAAAAAGGACTGCGCTGACATGTCTACTGTTGAGCCCTCACCAAAACGTCTAAGGACTTTGAATCCCTCCTATGGTGACTCATTTTTTCACCTTTAGGGCAAGAAGGGCAGTCAGGTTCTGAATGTGCCACTGAAGCTCTAAGAAGACAGATACTACATACTAGATACAGCTGTATCAGAGATATAAAACGTAATGTACAGCTGAAGCAAGCCCTCTCAGGTTTAATGCCAAAATCCAACAAATTTCTTGACATCCAGTTGCTTGAGCCTCTCTGTAGTCTTGCAGGGGTTGCAAAAAATGAACTCCAGAATGAAATTTTTGTTGCCAGATCAATGCTGTCCAAAATACTTTTATCTGATGCTGAATGTTCTGCTGTTTGCAAACTCTAGCAGGAATACAAAGATGCTTTTGCAGGTCTTCATAAATTGTATGTATCTGCTAAGGTCATGGGTGTCTCTACTGCTTCATGTGAGAGCTCATTCTCTACTCTGGCAAGAATTTTGACACTATTCCGCCGAACAATGCTTCATGAGAGGGAAAAAGCAATAACACATGACCTGGACATGGATGAGTTTGTAACAGAAATCTCTCAAATTAGTAGAAAGCTAATGCTGTAAATATTATAGTGATATAAGTAGATACTTTTCAAGACCTGCCCTGTTTTCCTCAAATCTGAAGTTACTAAACTGATACAAGATCTGTTGTGTGGTAAACAAAGAAAATATTCAAAATGTCAAAAAGAAAAAAAGATTCTAAATATACATAAGAATGTACAAATAAAAATGTAAAAAATAACAATGGCCAAAAATCTGTAATGTTATACTATATTAACAGACGTGAGAATAATTCTTAAGAAAAACAGCATTTCAGATAAAGTTTGTAACGTTTTTAGTTTGTAACCGTTTTCTAAAATGAGCAAAAAGCTGATGTTGTAAATGGTATAGTGATGTAAATAGTTATTTTAAAAGACCTGCCCCTTTTTATCAAATCTAAAGTTACTTAATTGATACAAGATCTGTTAAGGGGTAAAAAAAATCTTACAAATGCAAAAAGAGAGAATGTAAAAATAAACATGTTAAACATTTTTATCTATATATAAAAAGTTACTAAATAGTTGCAAAATATATATATAAAAAAAAAAATTAAAATGAAGAAAACACAAACACAACAATAAAAAACAAACAACCCTAACAATTGCCTTAAATTTATGATATTAAAACTATATCAATAGACATGTGAGACTAAAGCATTAAACACCACCCTGAAATACAGTTTGGATTGTTTTATTTTTTTAAAGTCAGTCAACTAGATTCCATCCTACAGCTTCATGGTCTGAAACTCAACTCCTGATTTCAATCAAGTGGAAAATTTACCGGAAAATGCTTGTTTCAATTTTAAAAATCATGCTAATTGAAAATCTGGAAGTTCATTTTGAGTCATTTAACAGTAATTTTTTCTAGGTTTGCCGTGCTCTGAAATGTTTCAATGGCTAGACATTGCTCATGGTGAGAGTGTATACTGTATGTAGAGGAAAAATATCAGTTTGTCTGTTGAGAATCTGTTAGACATAGAAATGGAAATCCACCCAGCATTCTAAGAAAAAACTAACCTTTTACAGTAAACGTGAACACAAGGGAAAGATCAATGGAAATTCATGGGTAAAAAGTCTGGGAATCCTAGAAGCCCTGCTGTGAATATTCCTAAAATACATATTGTTCATTTCATTTCATAGTCAAAAACATGAAAGATCCTAAAACTATAACTAAGACATACATACAGTACACTTGCTGCTACTGTACAGATCATGCAGTTTTTTTCAGTTCTGCACACTTCTTTCACTTCTTACTGTCCTCACCTCACTGCGATGTCTTGCAGCTGTACGGCAGGGTTCAAGAACCAGCGTTGTGATGAGCTGGCCAATCCCTGCGATTACTACTGTCAAAACGAAGGAATATGCACAATAACTGCCTTTAACAAACCTCGATGCAAGTAGGTCCAACTGTTCCCCTGATATAGACATTTCCTCTCCACCAGGCTCCATCCATTCAGCTGATTTACCCTGACCGCTTCCCCACTGTCCACTTCCCATGATCCTACCATCCTCAAGTACACACATCCCATACCTTCAGGATTTTCTCTTTTGTTCTGTATTTGTTTGGGATCATTATTCTTTTTGCCTGTTTTATTTTTCTAACAGTGTCTGCTTAGGGAAGAATTAATATAGTCAAACAATTAAAAAATGTGACCGCACTTAGTTTGTAAAACAGTGTACGGTTTTAATGTGCAAGATCCAGTCTTCACCCTCATATCATACGCCGATAAACAAACATCAAACATCTGTTTAATCATAAACATGACCCCCACTGGACCACTTCCATTTACAAATAAGATGATTCATGACTTTCTTTCCGCTTTACTGCTTGCCATTTAATGAGTGTTTTCAGTTTGTTTTCACTTCACATTTGCCTACTCTTAAAGTGATACTAACACATAACAAAAAAACTGTTATGTTGTGAAATATTACAAAAAAAAAAAACTAATCCTTCAGAAATCATTCTAATATGCTGATTTGGTGCTCAAGAATCATTTAATATTATCATACATTTTGAAAAGTTTTGAAAGTTGTTGTTCCTTTGTATTTTTGTGGAAACTGTGATATACTACCATTGAAAAGTTTGGGGTAAGTGATTTTTTTAATTAATTTATGGAAATTAATACTTTTATTCAGCAAGAATGCATCAAATCAATCAAAAGTGACAGTAAAGACATTTATAATGTTTGAAAATTTCTATTTCAAATAAACACTTTCACTTTCAAAAAAGTTCTATGGTTTCCACAATTTAAGCTGTAAAAACTGTTTTCAACATTGATAATAATAAGAACCCATATTAATAATTGAGCATGTGTAATCGGTCCTACTCGACCTGCTCAGAGCAGGATTCAAACCTGGGTTTCCAGCGTGGGAGGCGGGCGCGCTAACAAGGACGCTAAAGACTGTAGCCACTAGCGCGCCTCTTGAGGCCAGGGGAGTGAGGTTTACTCGCACAGCTCCTACTGGCCTACGTCCTTTAGACATTAATCATAACTGATAATAATTGAGCACCAAATCAGTATATTAGAATGATTTCTGAAGGATCATATGAAAATGAAGACTGAAGTAATGACTGCTGAAAATTCAGCTTTTCCATCATAGGAATAAATTATGTTTTTAAATCTATTCAAATAGAAAACCGTTATTTTACATTTGTAATGATATTTCACAGTAATACTGCTTTTTACTGTAATCATCAAATAAATGGAGCCTTGGTGAGGATAAGAGACTTCTTTCAAAAACAAACTTTTGACCAGTAGTGTATGTAATGGTTTAGTTTTGTTTTAAGTCTTTGTGTGAGTAAATAACAAATTGTATTTTTGGGTTAACTATTCCATTAAGTAGATTTTAAGCCTTTGTTTAAATTCATTCTGCAATGCCAAAAAAATAAAATAAAAATTCTTCTCTTTTCTGACTTGCCTTCTGTTTGTTTTGACTGTTGTTTTCAATCAGATGCTCAGCTAATTGGTCAGGGACGCAGTGCGAGAGGCCGGCCCCCAAGAGCAGCCGCTCCGATAACACAGCTGGAGGTGAGCTTTCACGCTTTATAAAGACCTCTCCTCTCCTAATTCAATAAGGATTCAGTCCTTCAATTATTAAAATGAAAAGAACCGTTATTTCATCAGTCAAACGACACATCTGAATATACATCTGAGCTTCTCGTTAAATATTGGCTCAATATCTTTTCGGCTCCAGTGCTGTTTATTTAATTTTACTGTGATGGAGTATCTAATAATTTCCTGTTCCACCTGCATAGACACCTGGGGAAATAGGCTTAATAGGGGTTTTTGCTTCTGGCTTTTTTCTTGTGTGAAACAGGAAGTATAGCTATCATTGTGCCGTTGGTCCTGCTGGTCATTCTGATTACTACAGTGGTCACAGGTGTCTTCATCTGCAGAAGACGACAAAGGTACTTTTTGGAACAGTTTTTAACTATTAATACAGTGCTGTCATCTATTAAAAAATTGTATCATAATAACCCTGTAAAGATTTTTAAATGTATTATGACATTTACACACATAATGGAGGTGAGTTTTCATTACATCTACACTGCTTGAAACATTTCTGGGTTTTTTATTTTATTTTTTCTTTAATAAGGAATCTTTGCTTTATGGCATAGCCAAAACCATTACAGACATTATTATTGTGGAAGATAAATAATATTAAATAGACCATAAATGAATGCAGACTGCTGCATCTTGTCTTGCTGTTTTTTAGCCAGATATGCCTTTAGTGTTGTTGTATCACGTTAATTTGACAGTCCTAGTAATAGTCATTTTGAATACATGTTCAAAAATGCACAGTACATTTAAACAATGTAGTCCTCAGACATCCGCATCTATTTCAAGTGCTTCTCTGTCGCAGGGGGAAACGTGTACAACGGCAGCCCATAACTAACGGAGGCATTAATGTGGAGATTGGCAATCCATCCTACAACATGTATGAGGTGGACCATGACAACCACGCAGATGCCGGAAGCCTTCTCAAACCAAATTTCACACTCGATCCCCAAAAGGTTTGTGTTGGAATATTTTACACCCCTAAAACATGAAATCCTAGAGGTTGATAATGTATATCCAATCCATAAATATCAATGTGGTAGATCCAGAAAGAATGTGCTTCTGTTCTCTCCTGGAACATATCTCTTGAGTAAATGGCAAGTGTAAATGTGTAATATTTACCGTTGCTTTACACCAGGGCTCTTATCTTTTGCCTGCCTCCTCTCACCCAGTATATGAAAAATGTCTTTACCTTGCATATATGCCTCATTAAAGCTGCAAACATTATATTTTTCCCCTTGCAAAGAAATAACTCTTACATCTGTTTCTAAAAACTCATGCCTTTTAAAAGCAACGCTAAAATTGCAGTAACAACATGCTCGATTTTACTTGTTTCGTACTGACTTCGTACCAGTGATGCGCGGGTTGATCCAAAATGAGCGGGTGCCTGCGGTCACCCGCGGTTACCCGCGGTTACGAGTCATCCAAAAATATTTTTAATGATATTCGGGTCGCGGTCGGTCGGGTCGTTTGAAATAAAGATGCCAATTAAACCTTTGTAATTTATATAGTACTAGACACAATTTTCTATGAAATACATAGGCCTACACTTTATTGGCTGAATAACTGGCGCAAAGATGATGCACGAGCTCAGTCTGCAGGTAGAGATGGAGGCGGCAAGAGAAAAGGTGAAGACTGGGGAGTGGAAGCTCCGCAAATAAACAAATAGAAAGAGCAAAGTGTGGGAGACATTTGCCGAAATAATGAAAGATGATGACCAAAGTGCTGGCTTTGTCATGTGTACTTCTTGCGATGCTATTTACACATTTGATAGCCACAAAACTGGCACGACCAACCAGGCACGGCGCCAGGATTCCAGTTTTGGATGGGCCAGACCAACTGTGGGTGGGCCTTAAATTAAAAACGTTAAAATAATAATAATAAAAAAAAAAAACGTTATCCAATCACTGCTTAACCTAATAAAAAAATATTGACTAATATAGCCTACTGTTATATTATCTGTGCGTATACATAATATAGATTTTAATAGCTTGATGCTCTTTAAATATTTTGTTGCATTGTTAAAAGTTTCGGTGCATAGGACAGACCTATCCGCTCTCCATGGTTCTGACCAAAGAAGAGCGCTTTGGAATCTCCATTACGCATCATACGCATCATACCTGGGCTGCGGTTTCCGATAACATTGTCTCTTAGCGCGCTACGAAGACTCTTAAGGTATAACTTAACTAAAGGTATACTACCACTAAAGGTATATCATTGCTAGGCGTCTATCATCCACTCGCGAGGCAGAGGCGCTGAAAGGCAGAGGCGCTGGCGCCCTCCTAGCAACGGCGCTGTTTTTGGTAAAACATGATTTTGACGACTTCATTAAGTTTTGTTTTATAGAAAACTCTTTTTAAAAGATTTTCGTTTTGTATAAATTGTATCTTAATTTTGATCAATGTTGATAAATGAACAACTACTAGTCGACTAGAAAAAAAAAAAAAAATAGTCGGAGGCAGCCCTTATTCGCAGCCTTATACACACGTCTATGGCCCAATGACGCTACGATGAGCATTTACTACTTTTAAAAAATGCGGGTCAGGAAGCGGGTCGGGTACAATATTTTCTTTTTCTTTTTTTGCGGTCCGAGTTGCGGGCGGGTTAGTTGAAAACGTCGGTCGGGTGCGGGTTGTTTATACATTGACCCGCGCATCACTGCTTCGTACTATGAAAATATTTCTGTCTAAATAGCAGCGCTACATTGATGTTGTTTAGTGACAATGACGTTTTAAATGTGGACTGCATGCTGGGGCCACTGTGTGTGTTCCAGGGCTGGTGTGTAAAATCCAGTGACCCTTGCACGCTGAATATTCATTCTGTCCCTAAGGAAGTAATACCTGGACAGGTGAACGCCTTGGGCTCCTTTGTCTCAATTATGTAGCGAATCACAGTCATTCTAATTGACATTTTTTGCATGCCTGTGGTGTGACGGTTTGCATGAATGTGCCAAAGCGTGATAGTAAGTGCATGGCTTTATGGCTCAACTTCTGCTGTGTTCTTCATGTTTTAGTAGTTCATTTATGCAGGAGGTGAGGTTGATGGGGTTGTGAGTGACGCTTATAATATATGTATCATCCTTTGCTGACATCAGCATGTCACCATAAACATGATTGACTATGCTTTTCAAAGCACCAATCCAAATGATGCTACTGAAACCACTTTTGACTCCGGCTGCAGTGGAAGCAACTCCTTGAACCAACTTTAGTCCTGCACAACGTTTTTTTTTACATTTATTTAATGAAATTATTATTCATTTTTAAACTGTTTATTTTATTATTATTCATTTAAGTTTTTCTTTCAAATGAGTTGTCTTTTTTTTTTTTTTTTTGAATGTCAACTGAATGTAAATTTACAACAATTATCTCTCGAAACAGCCAATGAACTACTCCAATCCGATGTACGCGAAGATGTACCTGGATGGTCAGAACTGTCGCAAACCAGTCCTCAACATTGACGAAAGGAGAGAACTACTCCCAAAGAAACTTGAGGGGACGATTCGAGAAACCGCCGCATAGCCTGACTACACTTTGTACTCTTTTTTTTACTTAAATGTACAAAATGTATAAAACAAAAGGAAAACAAAAAAAAATTTCTATTTCCTATCAGGTTCAGATATCTTGTTTATATTTGATTTCTTGGCACCATCAGCATTGCGCCTCTATGTTTGTTGCGATACTTGGAGTCATACTTGTCCATCTATTTTTTTGTTAAACTGTTTTGTTGCTGCACTGCACATGTGACACACAACTGCTCATTTGCACATTGTGGACAGTTAACGAAATTACAACTGCAAAGTATTTTCCTTTTAATTGGTGTTTATTTCTTCCTAAATTTTAAGTAAGTTGCCTTAAGGCATCTTTTTTCTTTCTAGTGTTTACTTCACATTACACTGTGAGAGTTTTGATTTCCGTATAGTATTAACCTCATTTAATTATGCTAGAAATGCCATATTTATGCCATCTAAAGGGTTTTTGTTATATTCATGTACGACTTTATTCTTTATTTCCCCCCTTTCCGCTTTCTTCCACAACATAGGGCTACATAAGTCAACCACTTGACTTCAGTCAGTTCTTATTGAAGAAATTAGTTTATATCTATCCAATGTTGTTTGTTTTTGCTTCATTAAGTGATTTTTCACTTCCACCACCCAGAAAAATGCTGCAATTATGAACCATGTTTATGAAACCCAACAATGTGGCATGCTGGGATAGCTCAGCACTGAATGGAAATATTGACCAAGTGCCGTCTTGTCTACGCTTTGACAGCATCTTTACAGAGCTGATATCAGTTTGATGGTCATCAAACTACAATCTGGTAGTTGTGTGTGAGACATGCTACTTTTCTGCTACTTTGCCTGCTTGAAGCTACATTTGAGCTCAGCAATACAGCGACACCGGCTTCATCGAGCAAATGAAAGCTGACTTCATCACTGTTAGACAATAGACCTAGGGCAAGATATCACGTATAGGTCACGGATCGTTCTTGACGTTCATGGATGCCAGAGAGAATCAAAGTTAGTGTTACATGGGAATTTTAGAGATTATGAATTAAATCACATGACCGGTTACTTTCAGAAGGGAAGCTACTAAGAGACAACAGATTTTATAATTTTGTATTTGATTTATATGTTGTTTGGCTGCTTGTATTTTGGAAAAAAATGTATTAAATGTAAGTACTTTTTTATATAAAAAGCAAATCAATATAAAATAAAGACATTTTATTTCCATTTCAAATAGGATTATGTTTCACTCTGTACTTCACTTCTTTAAAATCTAGCTTTTGGTTTGAGTGACATATTCTGCTTTGTACTTGGGCAGGAGTGTCAGAAGATGGAAAGTCTGAGATGTGAATCAGTAACTTGAAATTGGGTGGTTCAAGTCACACATTGTCAGTAGGGATAAGATTCACTCTTGCTACTAAGAAGTGATTGTAAAACTGAATGCAAAGAATTTAGTGAATACATGTGCCAGTGCAGTTTTTGGGTGGCCATTACAAAACGTGCCTCAATTTCCATGCCTAATTTATTCAGACAAGCGTGTGGCATTGATGCTGTAAATAATTCCCAAATCTTTTTGTACGGGATTGTGTTTTAAGACAATAAGTCTTAAACTAGGGTGACATTATCAGGGTAAAATCCTTTAAATCCGTTTAATGAGGTAACAAAGCCCATTCCAAATAAAGGCACGATTCCACGCTGAGTGCAAAGCTCCAACATTTCCTATTTCCCATGGGTGCATTTCTGGAATTAACAGAGATCATTCTTGATCATTTCCATGGGTTTAACGTGCTTCCCTTGAATACATATGGTCACAACTTTTGGTGGTTATATTTTCTGTACCTCAGAACAAAAATATTCATAGAAAGATATGAAATTTTCAAAATGGCAGCATTGATTATTACTCTACTGACTACTCGTTGCATGTTACATAAAGGGCTATACCTGAAATTAAATGAGTTTTTCAGCCATTCAAAATGTACATTTCTTGGTCACCCTTTCCAGTATGCACAATTGTAGCTTGTTCTACATTTAATCTAAATCAAGGACAAGGACGTTCGTCCCTAAAAGCTTGTTTTCCACTTAATGTTGGAACATTTGCTCTCATTTAAACACATCAGTGAATGGGGTCTGGCTCACAGTCACTGTACTAATTCATCCCAAAGGTGTTCAGGTCTGTGTTTGTGAAGGTCAAGGTTTCTAGTGAAGTTTGACGCAGTAAATCTTTATGGAACTTGATTGATATGCTGAAGCAGAAAAATCCCTATAAAGGAATTTATGTTAAAGATTTTTTTAAAAGCATCTTTATCATATCTCTGATGTGTATGCTTTATCATCTTTGTGTAGGCTGTATTGAGGATTAAACATTTCACATGGTATTTCTTTTCATGATAAAATGAATAATTTCGAAGAAATGTCTCTCATGTTGTTGAACTTGATGAAAGAGAATTACAGTATGGTGTCATACTTTATCTCCTCGCTGTTATGATAAAAGCTTGCTAATGACGATATCAAATGAAGCCTGCCATCGATTTCTTAATGGAGCTTGCTGGTTTTATTCATAGGACAAAATTCGGCATTGGTGTAATAAAAGTAAGCCGGAATCCAAGTATTCATTATAGCAATCGATAATGGGAGGAAAGACTTGGGAACAATGAACAGCATTCTGCACACTGGCACACAGATTTATGTTTCTCATTTAACAACTCTGCTATATTCAGGTGGATCCATCAATTGTGCTTATCTGAAATAACTGAGACAATTCATCTGGATAGAGGCGAAGTGGAAATAGATATTTCAGTTTTCATTGTCCTAGACAATGAAAAAGGTAAATCATATGACAATTTCATGGATTGTTATTCTCGAGTTAAACAATACACAAGACATCTAGATTGACTTGTGTGATGAAAATGTTTTAACAGCTCTGCTTTAGAGACTTCTGATGGTGACTGAAATATGATGTATATTGTTTAGTGGCACTAGTTGATATCTTTATGACATGCATGCATTATTCAGTTAACGTCTGAACATTATCTCGGGAGATGAAGAGAAGGATCATGAACATTCATAATAAGAGCATGTGTCTGCCGTATTATTCAGTTTCATCTTGCGTTCTTTATTTCATACAGATACAAATGACAGATATGCAGGAGCTTGCTTTAAGAACAGGAAGACATATTTCAGAAGAAAGATTTGACTTCTATTTCCAAGCCTTAATACATTTCACTGTACAGGACAGGACAGGTACTTCAAAGTTTTAAGGTTTCCATGTCCCTTTCATAAGTTTTTGACAGCAGGAACCTATGCCAAAGAGAATATTTTATTGTAAGTCATGAATATGAGTGTGAATGAGTCAAAAAATTCCTCAGAAAACAATGAAAAATGTCTACCATTATGCCAGAGGTAAATGTATGTGCTATAGAGTTCAAAAGTTTGGACTTGGTAAGATTTTTTTATGTTTTTGAAAGACGTCTGTAATATTACTATTTTACTGCATTTTCTTTTTTTCTTCTTTTTTTTTTTTTTTTTTACTGTGAAACATTTTTCTCTGATGAATAGTATTTTAATATATTTTTGTAACGTTATAAACGTCTTCACTGTCACTTTTGATCAATTTAATGCTGTGGCGAGCACGACGAGGTCGAGGGCCGTGAGAGGACGGCGAGAGACCGGTGCGTCGCGCACGTGTCACTCATTATCAATCACGCCACCGGTCTCTCGCCGTCCTCCCACGGCCCTCGACCTCGTCGTGCTCGCCACAAATGCATATACTGAATAAAAGTATGTATATATATTGTTTTATTACTTACCTCAAACCGTTGAACTGTATTGTAAGACAGTTTTTATTTATGCTCACTGTATGCAGTATAACTATTCCTTTCATAGAAGTCCTTCAAGGCCATTTTACTGCAGATATCTGAGCAATCACTATCACAAAATCAATTTTAGTAAATTTCAAAGCCTCCTTTGGTTGCACAACAAGGTCACTTTGTGAGCTGATCAGGTCAAACCTTCTCTCATGGAGACTAAAGAGCTGACCTTCGAAGTTTTCAGAGCACTTTGGCTGAAATGAAAGGAAGTGTGCAAACAACAGCCGCCTCTTCAGGGTTTCATAGATTGAGTCTCTGTGGGAGATCGGTTATAAGTTGGCCCCATGTCCAAACGAAACTGAAAGGTGCTGTTTGCCGTAAGCTATAGCACCAACACCAACCCTACAATCAAACACGGTGGATTGAAACTGAAAAGTATATCAATAGCACGTACAGTACTGGCCAAAACACTCTAGCATTTAAGAAATATATCTGCCTGGTAATGCACACATCAGATTGCTGTAAACATTTATGATTCTCTTCAACACAGCATGTAACACATATGACAGATGCATATTATTGGCAGTGGTGGGAAGTGATGTGATGATTGTATGCCACATAGTGTGCAAGTGTGAAAGGGACTTCCTGTAAGAAGCTGTCATCTCTCTGACTCCAGGCAGAAAGATAAAACAGCAGGGGAGATGATAGGCAAGACACAGTCAAACGTCTCTATTCTGAACATCAGCACTTCAAACACCGATGTGACAAAATTCAGGACCAGCTTTCTATACATGAAACCTCAATGCTTTTTTCAGACATTTTTAGGATCTTTGTTGTGGACTTTTTAGCCAAAATCTCACTCTGGCGCTGTCATCAACTCTGAACATTCCGTCATCATTTACTAACCCATATGTCATTCAAAACCTGTGAATTTTCTGAGATATACAATAGCCTTCTCAGAAGATTAAACAAGCCAAATGTCATATAGGCTGCATGCCGTTTTAAATGTTATTTGCTAAATTATGCTATACTTGTGCTCAATAGGAGCACATCAAATGGTACATTGCAACATAGGCTCATTGGAAAAACCAACACATTCTCACTCCCAACTCATCACATCAACTCTTGGTCAGGACTTTTTTAACTCACAGGTCAAAGGCCGTAACGCATGTCATTTTTCGACGTGCAGGGTATACTCCGTTGCTTTCAGTTGTTTGCCTCATGCGTCAGCTTAAGACGCAATTAATTATTTTGCATTTGTAAAAGCAGAAGATATTGTAGATATTTTGAAACGCGTAACCGCAACCCTACCCATTTCTCGACAATATAAAACACATAACAGGCAAAGTGCAGTCACAGATATTTATTATTGCAAAAACTGACCAAAAACACAACTCGTGATGCATTTTAAGTTCTGAAGCCATACGATATTTCAGCCTGATCTCACGGGAAAACGTACAAATTCTACGAGCTGGCTTATTCGTACGAATTCATACGACCTGACTCGTACGAATTAGTACGGTTTTTGCAAAATCGTACATATTTTACGAATTGGCCAATTCGTATGAATTCATACGAATGACCTAGCCCTGACCCCGCCCCTAAACCTACCCATCACGTGGGTTTAGACAAATCGTACAAATTCGTACGAGTGAGGTCGTACGAATTAGTACGAATTAGCCAACTTTTTATCATTCGTACGAATTCGTACGAATTGGTCGTGAGATAGCGTTGGATATTTGTATATGAAGAACAGAGTGGAACTTAAGGTTTTAATCGCTGAAAATGATCCTGCTCCGTCAACGAACACAGTCATATCAGAGGCAAGTGATGAGTGGATGTCAATGGAGAAGAGGCTTTGCTGTTTTCTCTGCCTGCAGACAGAATAGAATGAAACATTTCACCTTCCTCTGTATCAATAAATATAACATGAACTTTTCACAACTGACAATCATTTTCTCTTCTGTTTCCAGAGATGGTTTAGACTCAATTCTATACAGCACACATCCAAAATACATATCACAAGGATTGAATTAGGGTTTGTTGTATCCTTCTAAAATAGCCCTCTCTAAATAACTATTTCCAAACAGCTATGACATTTTATTATTAATGTTCAGAACAATATTACATTTTCTTGTCATACATACAAATAAAAAAATCGTATTCTTAAACGTTTAATAGCTGGAGCTCAACTGACCTGCAACTCTCTGTAATATCATTAATATCAAACTACAATCCTGACAAGAAAAAGAGAAAACTCACTGCTCTTAATTTGTTTGTTCTTCAATGCTGAGAGAAATAATTACTTGAAGAACACTGCTTTTTTTAACTGATACATAGTTTAATGCATCATGCCATTGTTTTAAATTAATGTATTAATATTTCCATACTCATTCAGTAAAAGAGTGCTTTAGTTGCTTATTGAATATTGTTGTAATATATTGCTATGGCATTTTATTGGCATTGGTGTAAAGACCACCCATTGGCCCAACGACGGAACCCAACGGTGCGGGCGAAGGTATAATGCGTGTATGTCTTTCCAGCGCTCCAGTGAAGTTCTCTTTATTTATTAGAATTTAGTTTCAATATTACTTTAGCTCTACGCTTAATCTGACTCCGATTTCAAATGATAATCAAATTTAGATTGTGTTTCTTATTAGAAAATAATCATAAATACTGATTATGACTTAATTTAGATCTTTGATTATTCTGAGTCTCCCATATTTTCAATTATTTATTCATTAAAGGACCCGGTATCGCTTTGAGACGCCACGTCGCGAATGTGCGCTCACGATCACAAACTTAGCCAGTTCTGAAATAGTCAGAGGATGCGGTGCGAACTACTTTACCCTCAAGCGGGCGCTGTCTGCTTACTCATAACAAAAAAGTTCTTTCTATCTTTCTCATAATACCAATGACTGCTATGGAATTAAGACCATTTTACCAAGACATTTAAAATGATACCAAACATGAAAAGGAAAACCAATAGATTCACAAGATACATCATGTGTGATATATAGACATTCTTACGGAACTTTTAGTGACTTGAATCAGGGGGAACGGAAGAGAGTAAGGAGAGGGGGGATGCATATATAAACAAGGAGATAAGTTTGGGCAAGACAATGTCCTATGCTCTTTCTTTGCGATCTTCTGTCCAGAGTACATTTTATTGCTTTATTGCAGGATGAGTTTTATCTCAGCTTTTGTCTTAGCAGGAAAATCAATTCTTACATTGGTATCCATCCATTACTGACAAACCTAATCTAACACCTATTTAAGTCCTCCAATATAACATTGCATGCTCAGATATCAGAATTATAATTCTCCCATTCTGAATTCTATTGGATTTAAAATTGAGCTTTTATTGGCTGTTTCTTTCTTTCACTTATACAGTAAGACAGCAGTGACTTGAAGGGGAACGATCATTAATCTTACGGAATAGTGGACACACTATATGTGCCTGTGTCACTGATTAGCAAACTCATCTGTCTTTTTCCTGTCTGTGGCTTCACCTCCCACTGAATTTGATGGATCTTCCTCTTCTCCAGCAGTCCGGTGGAGCAGTCAGCGTGAGGCCCAGATGGGAGAGGTGGAAACAGTCACCTTAGACACAACGGTAGTCTTCTTTCAAACAGATCTTTAAAAACAGACTGAAGGCTTTACTTTGTACACTTGAAGTGATGTGCATTTCGACTGAAATATCTGTAGTACTCCTAGAAAAAGTAAATGTTGCAAAAAAATGTTTTTGCAGAAACCTCATTAAAATAATTCTGTTTATATTGCAGTGCAAAGTCGAAGCTAGCGCGCCATAATTTCAGTAATTATATTTCACAAATGTGTGATTCATTTGCCAATATGACAATTAGCAAATACCATTCACTAGAAATCTTAATTTCCCTCTGAATCTTCAGAACAGTTTCAATCAATCACAATTTGCTCAAAGGACAGAAGACAAATCTGAAAATGAATTATTTCCAGGGAAACATGCAGAAAAATTCATAATTTATTCATGAGAGATGACAATGAATCCAAACAGCCGCATGAATAATTGTGGAGCAATTCAAACATATCTTGAATTACAAGCAAAAACCTTCACTAATGACAAATTACAGCTTGCCAGCAAACGGAAAAGACTGTCATAATCCAGCTCACGGACTGACAACAGAAAAAAGAGAAAAGAGAAGAAAACATGAAAGGGAGGTAGATTCAAAGGAATCCTGCTGGTTTCTTAGTTCAAGCTGAGGATGAGTGATTTGAGCTTCCATCAGCAGAGACCGGAGCACACTGAGGGAAACTGCTAACCGTGTAGAACAGCAGCTTTCCCTGCTCATCTGACTCAACTCATCCTTGTCAAGGTGGAATGGCTGTTTCCAGGTGAAAAAAAAAGAAAAGAAAGGAAAGAACAGCAAAAAGCCTGTTGGGGGATCAGGCTGCTATTGTTCTCTGACGATGAGCGAATGTTCTTCGTCAAGCTAATGGGACACCAACAAGGGTTTCGAAGAGAGCAATTAGACCCTGTTGAAATGATCAAACAAGGCGCTGTTTGGATTAGAGCACCATTTTTTTTTTTTTTTTAAACAATAACATATTATAGAAATTCATACATATACATAATAACCAGTGTTGGATGTAATGCTTTACTAAGTAATTAATTATTGTAATTTATGGTCATTTAATTACATTATACTGTACTTCTGATTTAATTACATTAAACACTGACTATAGAACAATTCTATATAAAACAATATTGGACTTAACATCCAAATTTACTGTCTAACTGTTTTTAATGTAACTCTTTAAATACGATGCATTTTTATATTATTTATTTGAAAGAATAAAAATAGCAGTTTCATGTCTTGTATTGTTCAACTGGTCAAGGTTGATATGAGATTTAGAAAGTAATTAGTAATAGCCTAAGTAATGCAATACTTTTTAGAGAGGGAGTAATTAGTACAGTAATCTAATTACACTGTTGAAAGTAGCTAGTAATTAATTACTTTAGAGTAACTTACCCAACACTGATAGAAACATTACAGTAGTAATGTCTGGACCAGGAAAATGGACATTTTCACCCTTTATTCAAATATTTTATTAAAAATGTGTTAAAAGATGTCATAAACATATTGTGTGGTTGTGCTTGGAGTCAATTGTTTTATTTATGTTAATGCAATGAAACCAAATTGAGCAGACATAAAAATAAAAATAAACAGAGAACCAACAATATATCAACTGATTATGCTCAATGTGAGCTTTTTCATTTTCTATGCATTTTTTGCATAGTAAAATAAAACCTGCTGTAGTTTGCCTTTTTTTTGCTAAATAATTTTGTCAGATAAATAACTTGACCAAGTTTAGTGCTTTGTTCTTCCCTCAAATTTACAATATTTAAAAAATGTAAAATATTTTCCTCATATTTTGATGGTTAAAATGAACTTGTAGGGTCATTAAAATGGTAACACTTTACAATAATGTTCCATTAGTTAACTACTTCAGTTAACAAGAACTAAGAATAAACAATACAGCATTTATTAATCTTAACTTTAATTTCAGAATTTACTAATACATTATTAAAATCAAAAGTTGTTTTTGTTTGTTCATTTGTTAGTTTATAGTATATTAACTAACGTTAACAATGTTCAATTGTTAGTTCATGTTTGTTAATACACTAACTAACTGGCCTTATTGGCCACAATACTGTACATGAGTTGTTTGCAAATAATTGTACAAATTTATAGATTTACTTATTTGTATTTTAATTAGAATTTTGTGCACACTGACATTTATGTAAGATTTTATATGTTTGTGTCTCCAATCGAATGGCAACTTTAACGTGCCAGTAAAAGCCAAGCAGGTTTACACCATTTACACATGTGACCAGTTGTGTCTAGGGTGATACCATGTTTATTCAACAGCAGCTAATATGGGATTCACACTCAGTTAACAGACCGCTTCCTCCTGACAGACTGCAGCTGGAGGGGCATCATCTCTTCACACTCCAGCGGCCTGACTCACAACAACATGCAAATAATATGCTTGTGTAATCAGCGCTTCATGTCATGTGTTTCCTCACCTGTTACAAATAATCCCGAACTGTGAGCTCTGCGCTACAATCTGAGAGGTATACGGACTCAGACCATCTGTCACTGATCACATCGTTTCCAAAGAGGATTTTTTCACAGGCTCATAAAGGTGTCATAAACAGCTACACATGTTTTGACTGGTGATGAAAGCTGTGTGTAAACATGCCCGTTATGCTGTACTGTCCCACATCATCAGCCTTTGATGATGTAGGACAGAACACTTTCTCGCCCTTTCTCTTCCTGTTTGGCGCAAACTAGCTGTAGAGTATTCATGCTGAACAAACATGGATGAATGAACAGGTTAATGTTTTAATGACATGTTCTTTGAAGGAGGCAACTTCATATTAGCTCTGCTCACCATAACATAGTCATTTGTAGAAAATGTATTCACATTGTAGGAATTACATTTGGGAGTGAGTGGGGTAAGATGTGTCAGAGTGTAAACGCTGTTACCTATATTCTACACATTAACGTTTTGGTAACACTTTATTATGATGGTCCCTTTTGAAAATTCAGTTGACTATAAGTAACTTTGCAACTATGTCAACTAACTCTCAGTAGAGTATTAGTAGACTGTCTAATATCTGCTAACTCTTTATTTTTATGATTTCCCAACAGACATTCTACTGACTATAAGTGACTTTGCAACTACAGGGTAACTTAATCTAACCCTAACCCTACCAGTCTACTAGTACTCTACTAACAATCTAATGAGAGTTAGTAGACATATAGCACAGAAGAACCATTTTGGCTTTCCAAAAGAACTTAGTGAACAGTTCTTAAAAGAGACTTTTATTTTTAGTGTAAAGAACATTTTAATAATCTGAAAAATCTTTTCCACTATGAAGAACCTTTTGTGAAATGGAAAGGTTCCATAGATGTTAAAAGGCTCTTCATGGAACCGTCAATGCCAACAAAGAACCTTTATTTTTAAGATTGTACTCAGCATTAAGCAGACATGGAAGGGAAACGCTTCAGTTCGTCTGTTTCCTGATGAAGTAATCAAACCCACACAATTCAATGTGGATTCGAGAGGGCCGATTTCATCTTTGGATAGTGTAAGTGGATATGAATCATTTAAATATGTTTTGTTAAACATAGTTTTGTGGTTTTACTGCAAATGGCAAAAGCTGGTTTAATCTAATCATGGCAAGATGTCACATTAAGTAGACATATTACCACCGCATATTAATGTACATCAGGTTCTCTATTCTAGGTATTTACTCAGATCATTACATTTCCACCATGATATGACATTTGGCTCAGAGGCAGAAAGGAATGCAATTACACAGAATGTAAAATACACAAAGTATTTCAATAAGCACTGCTAATCTCCTAGGCTGCACATCTGAGCACTGTTGTACTGCAGCACATCCATCTATTTTATACATGCAGTGAGATTCGAGTCTGAGCTCCCAGCACATGTACCTATTATCTGTGTCACAATCAGGCCTGGTGCTCTGGGAGAAACACTTCTGTCAAGAGCCTGAGCGAGAAAATCAGCTAACATCCATAATTACCTTGCCCATTTGGCTGTTGACAATTGAACTTCTTTAATCAAAACACAGCAGGCTCAGACTCCGCTCATCAGCAATAACAAGCTGGCCGAATGCTGAGGTTTCCCCAGCGGACACGCTGTATCCATCTTACTGTTGGTGTACTATATAGTGCAGTGTTGCAGTCTTTGATTTACTGTCACTGCCAAAGGTGTTGGTTGTAAGTGATAGCAAGATTGCACACATGGATTAATAGCCCGTGTTTACTGTCTTTTACAGCCAGCACCTTAGTTGGCAAGTAGAACGTTCCCGTGAGAAAATGTGAGGAAAAATTCAATATTGATTTAGAAGTAATGCAGGAGACATAGGGGCTATAGTTGACACAAGGACTCTATCTAAGAAACTATTTTGAGTCAAAAGTACAATTGCACAAATGCTTGATTTCTCTATCGTGATTTTTGTATGTTGGTTTCAAACAGCGATTTGGTCAAGATGGTCTTCAATTCCGTTAGCCAAATTAAAATGGCAATATCACCATATGTTTTGCTATACAATGTAAAAAAAAAAAAAAAAAATGTTCGAAGTTGCAAATAAAACAAATATTATTGGTTTTACAAGAAAATGCTATTTCAATCTTTCTAAAAAAACAACAACAACAACAACAACAACAAAAAAACATGTAATTCAATGTTTAACTTGCTGTGAAATTTACTAGAAATTTCTGAGATCCATTTTTTCTTTTTTAAACAAAACCAACTAATGTAATGATGGTAGATTTTAACTTGAATGCTATTTTCTCACGACATGGATATTTTTCATAAATATCGGGTCAGGGCAATGTTTTAAATGTAAATATAATATATAATAATTATTACAATTTCCATTGGCCAGTTGTTGTATTATTTGAAGTCTTAGCTACTTTAAGGTATACTCAAACTGACTAACTGACAAAAATAAGACATAAAGACGCTAAAAAGACATAAAAAAAAAACAAAAAAAACATGAGCAATATTTACTAGTTAAAAGTGTCAATTGAGCTGCCTAATGACGCTGAAAAAACTATGCAGCCCTTTAACAACTATGTAAGAGGCTTACATTCTCCAAGGGTCACCGGCGCAATGTAAGTCTCCCTGCTACTAACTCATCGGAGTATTCACAGCATCAAATATCTACTCCCCACAGAAATCATGCACTGAAATCCTCTGACATCACCACCATTCTTGTTGGAGACTCAATAATCAGGGATGTCAGAAACAAAAGGATTAAAACTAGGCCTATATGTTTTCCCATAGAAAGTATGCCCCAGATCCTAAGGGAAAACCCCACTGTTACGATCTTTAAAGGTCTAGGAGATGGAAAGTAACATTCAGATATCACATTATTGCTGGTAAATGGGATACAGCAGAAAGAAACATGAAACGAATACTTGCAGTGTTGTAAACGGTATATTTCATTACAAAAAGCCGAAGCCACCAGATACAGTGAGTGAGCTAGGTACAATGTAAATGAAAACACACAAAAGGGAATGAACATACAAATAATTATAGGGAAAAGGAACTTAGTGGCGCCAAAGTAAAGAACCAAATATAGCCAAAATAATTCCCTTAAACTACCCCCACAAACCTCTAACCTAATAAAAATACAATGTGAAAAATAAACCGAATTCTTCAGCGTATACGATGCCCTAAAGATCCTTCTCTAAGAAAACAAAAATACAAAGGGTGGCGCACACTTCTTACCTAGTGTGTCTAACATCTGACATTACTACGGGCACAATGTATATCGCGCGATATACTGACCTGTTCTCTTTTCCCATATAGGCCTGAAGCCCATTAAACTCAGACATTGGCGTAAAACACAAAAATACCACTACGGAAATAAATGTTAGACAACACATACACAATGGAACTGGATTAAACTAATACAAAGTACGCAACTCAAGACACTGAACAAATACACACTGCTGCCGAATGAGACGCGCTGGAGGTCTTTTAAAACAGCGGGGTGACAGCCGATTGGACGCCGCAGAGCCGCCCTGATGATGATAGACAGCTGAGACGGCCTATCACAGGAACCTGAGAGCAAATAGACAGCGTACAAGACAGAGAGGGAAAAAAACAAAAACAAAAGCACAACAACAAACATGTATAGAACGTAACACCCACAACTGATAAAATCAGATCCATGCAGGCTCAAATGGTATTCCTAAACAGCAATCTGTAGTTCTAAAACAGGATTTTCTTCACCTTCTGGACTGTTTCAACTACATCCGTCAATGTGCATATACTGTATCAGGCCCCATTCCCACAATCAGATGGGGCCATTTCATTAGGCTGTTGGGAGTAAACTTGGCTAGCCTCCACATGCGCTGCTCGAGGCATGCACTTCATAGACAACTTCATCTTGTTTTGGGAGCAAAGATCTCTTTTCAAAGCGAACGGGTTTCATCCCTGAGACTCGAATGTTCATTTCCTTCTCTACAGCATCTCTCATCCAACTTTGACGAATTTCACCAACAACAGCAAAAACAACAACAGCTACAGGATGATCGGCGCCACCTACATCAAGCAGCTGACCCCACTATCACAATCACCCCTCCGCCCAGTTGTCACTACACTAAGCAATATGGCTGAAGAAATTAATTATATGCATGGGCTTCTAACCAAGCTCAGGAGGCACCGCACCCCAGGATCTTCTCTAAAGTGGCAGAGAGAGCTCAATGTGTTAGTATAAAAAAAACACCAGCAAATTAAGAAAATATCTTCATCAGTTTGACAACACATGTGCTGCAATTACGCACAAAACAACCAAATACTGAAAACAAACAAAAAAAACTCACCTTTCAGGTCATCGACAACACCAATGACAAGTAGACATTGAACAATTAAGCATGTCCCAACCAGGTTCGTCACTTATTGGGGTCCCCTTGAAACATTCCCATTGTGGTCTGTGCTATTTGCTGCTCGTTTCTGTATTCGGTTGCACTTAGTATTTGCAGTACATGTGTGGTCAAGCAGATAAAAATGTTTTGTTGGTGTTTTTTCTATTTACATGTGTTTTCTCCAGTTGGTTCTTGGTTCAGATCCCATACTTAAGTAGCAGGGAATACTGCGGTACACTGGATACCTACACCTCCAGGCGTTACATCATATCCTGTGGTGTTCCTCAAGGCTCAATTTTGGGTCCTCCATTGTTTAACTTATCCATGTTTCTTTAAGATGGTGTAATTTATCAGTATAATATTTCCTTTTCATCCATATGCAGAATTGCAGATGACATGCAACTCTATCTTTCACTTGCACCTTCCACTTGCATCTATCTTTTCATTTCTACCCTGCTTGATTGCATAGAGAGCATATAATTGTGGATGTCACAGAACTTTCTACAGCTAAACAAAGATAAGAAAGAGGTATTTGTTATTGGTAATGAAGCACGGAGAACATCTATTGCTCCATATCTTGACTCTCTATCTATAAAAGCCAGTGATAGATAGTGATCAGGTCAAGAACTTACGAATTATGTTTAACAGTGACCATAGTTTTAAAATAAACATATTAGCAACAACAGCATATTGTCACCTCAGAAACATTTCCAAAGTACATTATATTCTCTCCCCTTCTGACAATGAGAAAATTTTACATCAAGACTTGACTATTGCAATAGTGTGTTTGCTGGGTTACTAAATAGCTCTATTAAACACTTACAAAGACTCCAGAATGCAGCTCCACGAATGCTCTTATTGGTTTTTAAAGGTCTTCATGGCTTTAGTAATTTCAGTTCCAAGCTGTGGATCTCTCTTCCTGACGAGCAACTCACTAGATGCTCTTTTAAAAAGTTTCTCAAAACACATTTGTTCACTAGGGCCTTTCCTTGATTTATTTTTTTGTATTATCTTATTCCTAATATGTGTGTATGATTTGATTGTTTTTATTGTATTTGGTTAGGGCTGTCTGGTGGAAGAGTTTGAGAGAATAGGGGAGTGATGATGAGGATGCGCACTCAGACGTGAGTGAAAAGACAACAGGGTCGCTGCGGCGGACTGGTGCAAAATACACCTGTATTAGAAAAGGTGTAGCTACGTCACTCCAGTATAGGGGTGAAAAGACGCCATGAGACTGTGTATTTTTGGTTACTTCTCTCCATCAGGTGTGGAAGGACACCGGAAGCCGTCAGACACAGAGAGTGTATATGGCCTGCTTCACTCCATTAGGGATGGAAAGACACTATAGGAAGCCAGGGGTTGCTACTAGTGTTGAGCACAAACCGATGCTCTCAAACTCTTCCATGCATTATATTTGTAGCTATTAGTTAAAAAAGGTGTATGTTTTTCTTTTCTGTGAATGCGCACATGCATATTTTATTGATTTTTTATCATTTTATCTTATTTCTATGTATATATTTGTCTTTCTTTTATGTAAAGCACTTTATAAACACTATTTTTTAAATGTGCAATATAATAAAGATTTACTTACTAATTAAATCCAGTCTCCCCATCACCAGATTATATTCAATTTTGCTTATTAGTTTTATTAGGTACAATAAACCCTAGTACTGACTTTGAGATTGATAGTATATTAAAGGTGCAATAGGTGATTCTACAGAATTATTTTTTTTTTGTTATGCTGGTTGAAAGTCTTCTTCATATCCTGATAGCAATCACTATGTTAAGCGTTCTAAATGTATTTTTATAATCTACATCACACATCAAGGCGTAGGACAATAAAATGTTCGTTCAATCATTTCATTCGGTCATCAGCGCGTTTCACGTAAGATGAATGTTTTAATTAAACTCGTTTCATGAGTGAGAATGGCAGGCAAACAACCTAACGTTCCTTCTGAACCGACAACAAGTGTTTGACCGTACGGTTCTATGTAGCGCGACTTTGCCCTATGCAGATAATTCAGTGAGATTCGACTGGATTGCTCCTATGTCCTGAAATCACATATGAACAAAGCTGAAATACTGTGCATTCATCCTTTATGTCAACAGGTCAACTCCTGATCTGGAGTCATTTCACAATCACATACTTATGTATGCAAGCAAGCACTTCTGTTTCTCCAATCACTGTACTGTAAAGTTTTCTCACTGGTGAATGACACATGATGTGATCTAATAACGTTGTCTCTGGTCGTCTCGCTTGTGTGTTCATGTGTTTTGGAGGACAGCGATTTGCAGGGAGGGTGGGATCGTAAGCTTTCAGTGCTAGCAGGCTAAAGTTAGCATTTCCAAGATCACCTATTGCACCTTTAAGCAACATCCACTAAAGTTAGCCCTAGGGATAAAATATAAATCTTTTTACCAACCAAATTCAACCCAGCTTTCAACGCACTTTTAAATCAATATCAAATGCTAACTTTTGTCTTCAATGTTCAGCACATTAATCATGCCTTTCATATTATGCTTCTGTTATAAACAGTGAAGTGATCTTCTAACCTTCTAAAGCTAGTTTTATGTGCTTTTTATCCTTCATTTGTCTGTTTTTGAGGCAATGTTTTACATCATAGACCCTCTCATGTCCACTGCCATCAAGGAGTTGATATTTATGCATAGCTGAGTGTATGACTTGAAATGCAGGGTGAAAGCACAGTAATTATCTTCCAGGGCAATCAGACACTCTTATCTCCAACGATATGTGGGCTGTTATCTCTTGCTTTGTTATCTATAGGACATTTTAGTGGTCTTCAGTGTACATTTTCAGACGAATTTCATCAATCCCCATTAGAGCAAATGACCTACAATCAGAGCTTTTGTCCTTGAAACTGTTTGTTTTTGCCACTTGGAAATATAAACATATGTCTGGTGATGATAAATAAATATACACAATCTTTGTCACAATTTTGTGTCATTCCCAAGTGGTTATGCTTTTTATAGGCCTACTTTATATCCTTGGCCATGGAATGATGTCATTTAATTTATTTTCCTCAAACATTTTCAATCAAAAAAATCACCAGACATGAATTACATGAAGACATTGATGAGGATTTATAAGAAAGCACTAATGCTATTTCCTCATAATTCTCCTAGACTGCTTTCCTGTGAAAAAAAATAAATAAAAAAAATAAATAATAATAATATATATATATATATATATATATAGGCTATATTATAGATTGTATGGAAAATGTCTCATTTGTCAATCACTTAAGTTTACTTTCTTTTGCAGTATAAACTTCAGTTCCAACAAGTACTTGTCAAGCTGTCCTTTTTGTTGTTTATTTTGTATACAGTATATAGAACCAATCAGATAAGAGTAAAACAAGAGTCAGCAAGAAGCTCATTTGATTGGCTACATGAAGGAGGGCCCGCCCTCCTCTTCGTGCTTGCAAAATTCAATGAGTGCGAGAATCGTGGCAAAACTGTAAGCACAGGTAAAAGAAAGATGCAATTGTACAAATCGGGTTATTTCAGGAACTTTTTTGCCGCATGTACACAACAAGTAATTTAGACATTTGCAACAGTTTATTTTTTTACACAAAGTTTCATTTTACACGATCAATCTGTTTTGCAGTTCCTGACTCTGTTGTTTTCGGTTGCAAATTGCTGTTCACAGGCTTGAAGTGCTTTTGGCCGTATTTGTGCGGAAAAAAAACGTGCCAAAAGTGTAAGCGCGGAAAAATGGAAGTCAGAAGAATACAAATCCTATATATTTTGCGTAAGCATGAAGCTGCATTTTCATAATACATGCATTACACTTACGAATAACTAGACTTTCCCCACGCTGCCTTGCGCGCAGTGCGATTTTATTCACGCTGCTAGGCAGCCTGGACACCATGGACCAGATTTTCCCCTCAAAAAGGGAACCAATCACAGAACGGGGAGGGAGCAGCAAGACGATGACGACGTCTATGCGACACACCGAAGCAGTTTGTTTATATCTATGGATCCAACATGGCAGCAGACGCGAAGTTACCTTTCGATGCAGCCTTAGATAGTGTTCTAAGTAGTTTAGAACGCAAGTTTATTTCGTCTTCTTCCTCGTCGAATTTCTGTCGCTCTATATACGTCATCTGGTATAATTGAAACGATTGGCTATGAGCTACGTACAGGCGCATTTGATAGACATTCGTAGCGCCCAAATAACGGCTCTGGGCATTCGTAAACCACGCCTCAAATACAAGAAAATGAACATGTGGTTCCCAGACCACGTCTCAATGAGAAAGAGGTCTGACGTTAGCCAGGCTAACGAATAACAGTAAAATGCTACAAATATTTTTTTTCTTACACTTGATAGGCGATTTACACCTTTACAAATCTTCTCTTGCACACGCAAATTTCATTTACGCTTGCAATCTTATGTACACTTTGACAAATCTTACCCGGCGCATGCGATTCTTTATGGCTTCATAATATTACCTTCATATGGGTGCTAATGGCATGGGAAGTGTTTATGCGTCAATACAGGTGCTATTTTCCAGACAACACAGAGATTCAGATTCAGTTTTATAGGGTAAAATTATCAGCACATAGCAGGGTTGGTTGTGCACTATATTCTACAACTAGATGTACCGCATCGCGGTACAAAATATGACCGCCGCTCAGGCCTGCACTGGCTTTCCACAAAAATAAATGACGTGGAGTAATTTGGCTGTATTGCGTGTTTATGTATATACCTAAAAAAAGTAATAGTATGTGCATGTCTGTCTGTGTGTGTGTGTGTGTGTGTGTGTATGTGTGTGTGTTTGTGTATGTGTGTGTCTGTGTGTGTGTGTGTGTGTCTGTGCGTGTATGTATGTGTGCGTACATGTGTGCGCGTGTGTGTTTGTGTGTGTGTGTCTGTGCATGTGGATTTGTATGTGTGTGTATGGGTGTGTGTCTGTGCGTGTGGATGTCAGTGTGTGTGCATGCTTGCGTTTGTTTGTATTCCTGCATGTGTGTGTGTGACAGTATCATCCTAAACCAGCAACCCTTCGCTCAACAGCACCATCTACAGGCCGATGAGTGTACAGTCACTAAATGTGCACATAAATGAATTTATTTTATACCCCCCCATGGATGAAATTCTACAAAACTTAGCAGAGGATACCCCCAGAGGATGTCAAGTTAATCATACACATGAAATATGGTGCAGTTCTGAACATCTGCACTGAAGATAGGGGCGATTAAAGCAGAATAATATTGCATTTTCATTTTTTATGGGAGGCGCGCAAATCACAAATGAGTGATTATGGGCTAGGTTGATGTGGGCCCTTAAGAGCAACATACCATACAAATTTCTTCATCCTCGGTGCCACGGTTCAGGTAGTTATTTAGGAAAAACTGCATTTTTTTGGGTTTGGGGGGGCCCAGCGCGGGGGGGGGGGGGGGGGAGTGGCCCCCGGGGACCAAACGAAATTTTTCCGTAGAAGTCTAGTGGGGCTACATGCCCACCAAATTTCATGTTCCCCGGTGTTTCAGTGTCCCTGGTATCGTTGACGAAAAATTTACGGGGGCCCCAGCGCAGGGGGGGGAAGTGGCCCCCGGGGACCAAACGAAATTTTTCCGTAAAAGTCTAGTAGACCAACATACCATAAAAATGTCTTCATCCTCGGTGCCACGGTTCAGGTAGTTATTTAGGAAAAACTGAATTTTTTGGGGTTTGGGGGGGCCCAGCGCGGGGGGGGGAGTGGCCCCCGGGGACCAAACAAAATTTTTCCGTAGAAGTGTAGTGGGGCTACATGCCCACCAAATTTCATGTTCCCCGGTGCTTCGGTGTCCCTGGTATCGTTGACGAAAAATTTACGGGGGCCCCAGCTCGGGGGGGGAAGTGGCCCCCGGGGACCAAACGAAATTTTTCCGTAAAAGTCTAGTAGACCAACATACCATAAAAATTTCTTCATCCTCGGTGCCACGGTTCAGGTAGTTATTTAGGAAAAACTGCATTTTTTTGGTTTTGGGGGGGCCCAGCGCGGGGGGGGAGTGGCCCCCGGGGACCAAACGAAATTTTTCCGTAGAAGTCTAGTGGGGCTACATGCCCACCAAATTTCATGTTCCCCGGTGCTTCGGTGTCCCTGGTATCGTTGACGAAAAATTTACGGGGGCCCCAGCGCGGGGGGGGGAGTGGCCCCCGGGGACCAAACGAAATTTTTCCGTAAAAGTCTAGTAGACCAACATACCATAAAAATTTCTTCATCCTCGGTGCCACGGTTCAGGTAGTTATTTAGGAAAAACTGAATTTTTTTGGGTTAAGGGGGGCCCAGCGCGGGGGGGGGAGTGGCCCCCGGGGACCAAACGAAATTTTTCCGTAAAAGTCTAGTAGACCAACATACCACAAAAATTTCTTCATCCTCGGTGCCACGGTTCAGGTAGTTATTTAGGAAAAACTGCATTTTTTTGGGTTTGGGGGGGCCCAGCGCGGGGGGGGAGTGGCCCCCGGGGACCAAACGAAATTTTTCCTTAGAAGTCTAGTGGGGCTACATGCCCACCAAATTTCATGTTCCCCGGTGTTTCGGTGTCCCTGGTATCGTTGACGAAAAATTTAAGGGGGCCCCAGCGCGGGGGGGGAAGTGGCCCCCGGGGACCAAACGAAATTTTTCCGTAAAAGTCTAGTAGACCAACATACCATAAAAATTTCTTCATCCTCGGTGCCACGGTTCAGGTAGTTATTTAGGAAAAACTGCATTTTTGGGGGTTTGGGGGGGCCCAGCGCGGCGGGGGAGTGGCCCCCGGGGACCAAACGAAATTTTTCCTTAGAAGTCTAGTGGGGCTACATGCCCACCAAATTTCATGTTCCCCGGTGCTTCGGTGTCCCTGGTATCGTTGACGAAAAATTCAGTAAGGTGACGAAAAAAAAAAAAAAAAAAAACTTTGACAATCCCTATATGACCGCTTTCGCTAGCTACGCTAGCGGCGGTCATAATTATTGAGTGTAGTTGCTGCTTCCACAGTATGATTACCTTCATTTTCCTTGGTCGTAATTGCAGGAGCGATATGTCTATAATCATATACTGCACATAATTAAGCCACATAACAAGCATCAATTCTCCTGTTCTTTTGTTTGATCTGAAAGTACAGTCGAACAAGACTAAAATGTATCAAAAACTATTCATCATAAATATACAGTGCAAATTACATTTTAATTCGGCAATGTGGCAAACAATCCACTAATTAAATCAAATATAGATTTTTGTGTTGGTTGCCTGGACACTACATTGATGCAAAGTTTAAACAGATTATAATGCATTCTGATGTTTCCAGCAAATCTGTTAGAAAACAGTAAATTCAATTAAGCTAAAAAAAAAAATTAGCCTATATTTGGAAATCGCTTTTCCAAGAGTTAAATAACTGCTCTAACACTGCAGTGAAACAGTGTTACACTTATTGAACTGAATCCCACAATCAATAGCAGTGCCTTTTGAGTGAATTAAAGTAATTAGATTGAAGAATTAGTGCATCAGCACAAGGCTCTGGTTGTCTCCTGCACATTAGGGGCAAGACCTACTTTTTCATGTCTAGTACTCATTAGATTACAAAGAAAAAGAACAACGCAAGTCAAATCCCTTTTTTTTTTTTTTTTTTTTCTGCATTGTTTTCCTCAACTGGATTGGTTTAGTGTGTTTTATGAGTGAGCGAGAGAAGCAAAAGAATCCATTTGAATGCAGATGGATTATTTTTCACTTCAAATTGCCATATAATAATGCTACCCCATCAGAATAAAGGCATTGAGAGCGAAGAAATGCATTAAAACTTACAATTTCTGTGCTTGATTTCCTTAAAAGCAACTATTAATCATGTCTTGGAAAATTATACTAATGACGTGCAATGTATAAGGTATAGACTCTGGATAGTACATTTTGGATGAGCCTGCATTTCTTCAAAGCTTAAATTCACATTCCCCTCATTACATTCTGTTTCCCCTGTTACTGTCAGGATTGCAATTATGCCTTCTGCCAATTCACATCTCCGTCTTTTCACACAGGAAAAAGGATATATTTATTAAAACTAAAATTGATTTTATAAAAAAAAAAACATGAAATATTCCATATGCATAATAAAATGAACTGTTTTATGTGGTCTTCAGTTATGAATAATTCCTCTGTGGGGATAATAATGCAATGAAAATGCACAAGAGCATTTTGGCAAAAGTGTCCAATTTTGAATGCTGGCACCCCTAGGGGACATTGTCTCATTCTAAAGCTTTTCCTTCCTGTTCAGCTCTAACAGTACTTTAACATGCAGCAGTAATCATGTCATTACATTTGCTCACAGAGAGTGTTACTTACAATCACAAAGGTTTGCTCTAGAATAAGTGATCCCTTTTGTGAACCTTGTGACCTGATTTTTTCATAGCTTTCAGTCATGTAAGCAGTCTTTTTGTATTTTTTGTATTATTTTACATATAGTCAGACTCATTTGCTTTGACCTTTGCCTGCCCCTCATCCTGCTTCATCAATATTATTTACATTTTATACTATATTATTATACAACGGGTAGTTCAAATCTGATTGGTCAAGCAACGTGGGGTGGCTAATATTTAGTCAGACTGGCATGACGTGGTTAATATCAGACAGACTAGAGATTCATTATTTGATTTATATCAAGCGATTTGTTCATTTAAATGTTGATTCATTTAGAAATGAAACAAAGTGACTGTCTATATTAATTAATCACTGAATCATTGACTCAAGCTATTTGTTGAAAAACAGATTAAATATAAATATTGATACAATTATTATTATTTTTTTTTATTTTTTTTTTAAGCACCAAAAGCTGGATTTGAAGCAGGGTTAATATAGTTAATTTAAACTAAAACTGAAACCCATTAAAAAAAAAGTAACTTTTTTCAGCTATAGTTGGCATGGCAACATTTCTCAATTTTAATAGCTTAAAGGGTTACTTCAGGATTTAGCATTAAGCTTTGTATTAGTAGAAAACCTGTAGTATTTTCGAATTACCATGCTTTCCACCCTCATATCCCCCTGAGACAAGAGATTTATGTATTTTTTGTCTGGAAAAAATCCTCCGATGACGCAAAAATCGTCATTTTGCGTCATCGGAGGATTTTCTGGACAGAGGCTAAAGACTACAGCCAGTAGATGGCGTTGTTCTGCATGTTTTCAGCCCGCCCATACAGGGTGGGATCTCACTCACAGAATGTACACAGTGTCAGCCGTCTTTCTTTGGAAGCTAAGCTAGCAGGCTCTTGTTCTGTGGAGAAAGCTGAATAGTAGGAGAAAGCTGAGTAAGTAACCATCCTCCTTTTCCCGGACATGTCCGGCGGGCGAGATCGTTCAAAATGTACGGGATTCAGCTTTTGCTTTCTGCGGTCGCTATTCCTTGTTTACATGCACACCTTTTGTTTCAATCTAACTGAATTCATTCCGATTGGTGAATTTGAATGTAGTGTTTACATGAACGCTAAACAAGTGATCGGTTGATGTGCGTTTTACCATTGCTAAGAAAAATTCCCGCTCCTCCGTGAGAGATGGGAGACCCGGCGCGTCTCAGTAATCATGCCACCGGCCTCGCGCTGTTCTCCCGCGGCCGTCAGCCTCGTCCTGCTCGCCACAGTAAACATGATGAATGAATGGCGACTGTAGAACGCAAAAGCCGAATCCCGGACATTTTGGGCTATCTCTAAATCCCTTGCAAACTCATCACGTAGGCTAGCTTTGTTGTGTTAAACTGCGCACTCTTACCGGTAGGCGTGGCCTCCTAAGACAGCGAAGCAAGTGCATTCTGGGAGTTGTTGTCTTTCATCCACATAAGCCAAAAATACATTTTCTGGCTTTTCTCAGTCTAGAAAGCTCCAAATTCAAAAATTTCTTCACATTTCTTCTACTTAAATGACCTATTTTAAATACACATTCATCTTCCCAGAGGTGAAGTATCCCTTTAACTTAGTGTTCGCTTGCAAAGAACGCAAAGTTTCTCGGGGGAATGTAAAACATTTGCAAAAGACCGCAAAAGCATTGACATATAATTTTCCCTCCCATGTCATATTTTTTACATCCCCATGTCCCTTTAGAAAAAAAAAACAAAAAAAAAAAAAAACTTTTTTTTTTAGAAATGACAAAAACACACAACAAAATTACTAAACCTTTAAAATGAAAATGACAACTGAAAATATAAAACTATATTCCGAATATAAAACCGAATTCAAATTATTTAAATAAATTTACAAACAATGTCCATATTAAAAATACAATGATAAATAATGAAACTCAATTAAATGAGTATACTTTCTTTTTTTATTTGAGAGATATGGAAAATTAAGTGGCTATCTTTGATAGCATTGATCTATATTTGGAATAATATGATGCACTAATGAATTATGCACTGTAAGATCTAGAATCTTGATCTTGAGGTTTAAGTGTCATTTTTTCCTCTGGCCATAGGTGCTCAATTTCTTGATGTAGCAAATTAAAGGTGGACAGATTTCAAAGGAGGAGACATGCTCTCTCTCTCTCTCTCTCGCTGAATTTATGTTGTGTCAGTATGTTGTGTAATTTTTGCTTTCAGGGCCATAAATCCTTTATAAAACAGTCTATAAATATGATTTATCTTTACTAACATATACTCTTGATAAACAGTTGCTCAGGGTTCACAAACTTTCTCAGAACTACATTTAATTAGACTGACTGTACTTCAATATCTTTCTCAAAATGATCATTACAGTGTTTTTTATTTATTTTGTTATGAAATTCTTATTGACAAATGTATTATGTGTAATGGCAAATAGAGGAATGTATTCAATTCACTTAGGGAAGTCCATCAACAAAAGAACTGTCTCTCACAGTCTGCTGTCACAGTATTACATGTAAAGTCTACGTCTAACTGAGATTGTGCTTTGAATCAATAACTATTCCAGCAGGATTTATTGTCTCGTGTCACACCTTATCCTGGTATACAGGGGCAATCCATATTCCGTCGTACTGAGAATTACAATTACACCAGTGAAACAGCCATTCAAAGCAATTCAGAAGAAAAGAAGATGCATTTTAAAGTAATTACCATCTTTTAAATAGCTCCATCATGCTAATCTTTCATATGAATCTATCTTTGCCCTGAAGAGCCAACAATACACATATGTTCATCGGGAAATGTCCTCCAGCAGCAATGACATCTGAAGCACATCACTGAACCACACTCACTGTGACAAAGTTTGGCAAACAAATGTCTCTGTATGCATGGCCTTTTTGCTCGAGAGAAATTTGTCTTCATTCTTGCTACAGAAGGAAGAAAGAACAAAAAAAACATTACTGTGCTCACACAGCTCTCATCTTTCTGGTTCACTTGAACTTTCAGACATGTTTCTATTATATAAAATGTTAATGCTGACTAAAGTACTTAAGCTTAATGGGAGATATAAAAAAATCTCATGCATTTCAAGTAATATTAAAAGGTACACAAAGTACTTTTTTAAAGTTGTGATGGCCGTTCATGTCAATGCAAAAGTTTTCAATAGTATTATTCATTTAGTGTTTGCACTCTATCATTAAGTATGTACCATCTACCATCACTCTATCATCATAATTGAGTACAAACACTGAGTGCACTTAATATTGGTGTTATCCCTGGCATTGTCGAATTTAAGTCTTCTGTCCAGACACTATGCAACAAGTAATAATGTTGGACAACGTACTGAAATGTATTGCCCTGCTGCCGTGCTTGACATTATGGTGACTTCCACTCCTGAAGAGCTTCTGCACAATTTGATTTATTGTTGTCTCATTACAGTTGCATTGTAGTCATGGGGAGGATTGTGAAAGCTCTCAAGCTGTAATAATGACAGCAATAGCTTTAGAGGTGATACTGGAGTTAAATCTGGACTGTGGATTAGAGACATCACCTAACATTAGGGGTGTAACGATACACAAAACTGACGGTTCGGTACGTCCCACGGTTTTGACGTCTCGGTTCGGTTCGGTTCAGCTAGGTTCATTTAGGTGGGGTGGGGGGTTTAGAAAGCTAAAACATATATATTTTTTTTAAACAGTGCTTTAATTACCAAATTGTGTCCTTGTCTTTAAATGAATTCAATTGCAAGTAAACGTTTCGCAAGGATAAAAAAAAATCATCTGCTAATGCTGTAAACTATATAGGAGCCCTTACTTGCACATTACTATAACATTAAAGCTTAACAACAGAGCCTAGACTTTTAGCCTAAATTCATTTGCTATTTATTTTTAGATATAATAATAATAATCAACACTCAAGTAACAAATTGTATGAAAACATGTAAACTGCACATAAGGCAGTTTTTACATTAACATATGTTTTTACTCTAATTTATTATTGAAATATAATCATTTACACAGTTGCTGTCATTTTCATGACAGATATTTTAAACATACATTAAATAATCAAGATGTCATTAACAGGTTAAGTCAAATATAATATATAGGCTAATGTAGTGCATTTATTTAGTGAAAGAGTTCATTTCCTTAGCAAACCAACAAGCTGTGGACACTGAATGACTTGCCTAAGGTAAATAAAGCTATGTGAAAAACTAAGCGTTTTATTGACGTATTTCCGCTGTTGAAACACTGACTGAGCGATTACACGAGTTATGATGCCTTTCAGTAAGTATACTGTATCTTTCAACATACCTTCAGGTGTCCATTCCTGTTTATTCTGTAACTGAGGAAAAGAATCGCGTTTACTCGCGCTCTGCGCTGCCACTTTAAATGAGGAGCCTAGTAGCCTACGGTGATGTGTCCCGCCACATCAAAGAGCGCCAAAACGACATTCAATGTTTGAATTTCGTGATCAAATAGACAGAATTTGAAAGATTACACCTTGCTTATTATCGAAAGTAACAAAACACTGAGCTTATTGCGATTAAATGTGGTTAATGGTGGTTAGGCAGCAACGCTGTATTCATTGTGTACAAGACATGAGGTCCAATGAGCCGGGACAGCAGGGGGGCGGGGCGGGCGTGTTCGGTACGCCATGAGAGTATCGCGATTCGTATCGTTACATTATACACGAATTATCGTGTATCGCGGTTTTTCGGTTCGGTTCGAATATCGTTACACCCCTACCTAACATGGTCGCTATTTCATTTATCATGTCTTTAAATCTGTTGCTTACTTCAGAGAGTATGTATAAATAGCACATAATATGTAAATCATTGCATCTTATGTGTCAGGGTGGACATGCATGCATTCTAACTATAGCCTAAATGTGACAAAACATGCTTAAGTTATTCTAACATCTGAGAAGAACATTTTCAGTGATGTGCAATACATCCATGTGTCATCTGCAGCTTTTTATACTGGAGCCGGAAAGATTCAGCTTCAAAGTAGATTTCCAACCTACAGTAAAAGTTACTGATAATTTAAAGCAGAAACCATATGAAACCAAAATTATTTTCAGGAACTCAACTGAATCAGTGATTTTTTTTTTTTTTTTTAGGGGAAAAACAACAATTAACAACAATTCTCTTTTTTGTTACGACCCTGGTCTAGGGTCAGGGAGGTAACATAAAATAAAATCTTCTGAAAACATGAATAAACCCTAGATAGATCCTATAATAAAATATAAATAAATAACATTAAATATATATATAAAAATACAGTGGTCTTACCTAACTCTCTGGCTGTACCAAACACAGGAGAAAAGATATAAACAAAAAAGAAAATGGCACCAAACCCCTACCGCTTCAGTAAAAAAGGAAACATTATTCATATACACTATGTACAGAGAAAGGGCAACACAAATGCCACAATAAAGAAACTAAATGATAAATGGGTCGATGTGATTTCAGAAGAAAAAGAGAAAAGAATAAATAAAAACTCACAGAACACATGATATGTACATATACACACACCATGAGAGATTATAATAAACTACACTGTCTTTCACTGTCCCGGCCGGTCTACAATTTTATAATGTGTATAACACGATATTCATCCACTATTATTAACAAAAGAAAACCCTTCAGGAATACTGGAAAACAAGACTATGTAATCACATTTGTCAATAACAATCTGAATGAAATTGTTATATTTGAAAACTGAAATATCCAATGATTGTGCACTATATAAGCTTTCTTCAGGCTACTGTACATCGTTGTGACTGTCTTAATGAGTCTTTATGAGTAATTTGATTCATTCACTAAATCGATTTGTTCAAAAATGTTGATTCACTTAGAAATGAATCTTATGTATATAATTGAGATGTGGCTTCGTTTGGAATTTTTTTAAAGAAGAGCAAAAATAGACAAAGTAACTGATATTGTGTATAAAATGTAAGTTGTTGTATGTGATGGCCAATATGAAGAGAACGTGCTGGATGGGAAGACAACCCTTTTTGTTGGGCCACTCTGAGATAATAAGTCAGAGTTGAGAATAATTGTAAAGCCGCAGTCTTTGAAACGTCTGGAGCACTGCCTGAGCCAGTGCGATAAAAACCTGTGTTTTCTGAAAACCAATCACTAATACTCAGAGGAGCAGAGATCCAATTAATCTTTGGTGACATGATCTTCAGAGGGATGGCTCTTCTAATTTCTTGTGACATGCTGGGTGTTTGGATCGAATTTCTGAATGTTTCTTTCTTTGCCTTTGAGTTACAGCGTGCTTTAACATTCACTGGACTAAACAATGAACACAAAATCAAATGAACTGAATTTGATAATGCATCCTCACAGTGGTCACTATTGGCTACATCTGTTTAATTGCTGTTCAAATAAAATAGAGAATTGTGATTGAATTGTTATTGTTTAATTGTTGATTATCATCTATGACAACCCTATTATGAAAAAAACAAACTATAACAAAATGTATTTAATATTACATAGTACAGATACATAAACATATTTACTGACATATCGTTTGAGACTTACTGTGCACAGTGCACATTTCTTAATATTAAGCCTAAAATGTGTTTTAATATCACTGTTAGTAAGGATAGTATGATCACTGTATAATATCTTTAAATGCAAGATATTTAAAGTGTACCTAAAGTATTAAGTACAATAAAATATACTTAAGTAGATATGCGATCTATAGTTGGACCTCAGCACTACTTTCTGTATACGGATAACTAAAGTGCATTAAATACAAAATGACTTGTTCCAATTTAGCAGAATTTAAGTATATCAATTTAGTATACTAAAAGTACAAATACAGAGGATTTCTATTAAGTACAGTACATAAATATGTAAATGTATTAGTAGTATACTTAGTACAAAATAAATGTATTTCAAATACATTTTGGTATATTTATTTTTCATTTGTTTTATATTTGTTTTTCACTAGGGAAAACATATTAGTGTTATTATAAAAAAAAGAAAAGAAATGTCTCCGAAATAACACAACAATTTAGTATTCTCATTGTTTTCAGCCTCCCCTAACAGTATTGCTGCATGAGATGACACCTTCTGGGAAACATTCTTCATTTAATTGCATTTCTATCAACCATGATTTCTATAATAAATGCAGGAAATAAGTATGAAACAAAATAAGAACATTCTAGAAATGTAGTTCACTTTAATAGTGGCAAAATATGCCATCCTTGTTCTGTGCTCAAGTTCACTTTGGATTTTCAGGAACTATAGATGTAAATCTTGGCATCTGCGAGTAATCTGATTAACTTGGCTCTTTTACAATGTTAATTAGATGGTTGTTTACAATAATTAAAACGCAACGTTTTCCAGATGATGTGCACTTTAACAGACATGTAACTTAGTATGTTTTCTCAAGACATAAAACAAATCTTACATTGTTACATCAACAGGGTATTTGACTTATTCATTCAAACGATTTATTGAAATAATTACGTTTCTGCTATGTTGTAGGCCAGAAACAGTAATCATGGTATTCATAAAACAGAAGACAAAAAAGTAACAGTATAACCTACTATTTCAGGCGAGATTTTGAAGTACGGATCCAATAGACTCTATTACTCCATGAGGCCGCATGAGAGGATTTGTGAATGGCAATGAAGTGATGCAAGTGACGCATGACTATGAAAAATGTAGTACATCCATATTACATTCTTACTTCACACATTCATACTACACTCACCTAAAGGATTATTGGGAACACCTGTTCAATTTCTCATTAATGCAATTATCTAATCAACCAATCACATGGCAGTTGCTTCAATGCATTTAGGGGTGTGGTCCTGGTCAATACAATCTCCTGAACTCCAAACTGAATGTCAGAATGGGAAAGAAAGGTGATTTAAGCAATTTTGAGCGTGGCATGGTTGTTGGTGCCAGACGGGCCAGTCTGAGTATTTCACAATCTGCTCAGTTACTGGGATTTTCATGCACAACCATTTCTAGGGTTTACAAAGAATGGTGTGAAAAGGGAAAAACATCCAGTATGCGGCAGTCCTGTGGGCGAAAATGCCTTGTTGATGCTAGAGGTCAGAGGAGAATGGGCCGACTGATTCAAGCTGATAGAAGAGCAACTTTGACTGAAATAACCACTCGTTACAACGACTCAACCGAGGTATGCAGCAAAGCATTTGTGAAGCCACAATGCGCACAACCTTGAGGCGGATGGGCTACAACAACAGAAGACCCCACCGGGTACCACTCATCTCCACTACAAATAGGAAAAAGAGGCTACAATTTGCACAAGCTCACCAAAATTGGACAGTTGAAGACTGGAAAAATGTTGCCTGGTCTGACGAGTCTCGATTTCTGTTGAGACATTCATATGGTAGAGTCAGAATTTGGCGTAAACAGAATGAGAACATGGATCCATCATGCCTTGTTACCACTGTGCAGGCTGGTGGTAGTGGTGTAATGGTGTGGGGGATGTTTTCTTGGCACACTTTAGGCCCCTTAGTGCCAATTGGGCATCGTTTAAATGCCACGGCCTACCTGAGCATTGTTTCTGACCATGTCCATCCCTTTATGACCACCATGTATCCATCCTCTGATGGCTACTTCCAGCAGGATAATGCACCATGTCACAAAGCTCGAATCATTTCAAATTGGTTTCTTGAACATGACAATGAGTTCACTGTACTAAAATGGCCCCCACAGTCACCAGATCTCAACCCAATGGAGCATCTTTGGGATGTGGTGGAACGGGAGCTTCGTGCCCTGGATGTGCATCCCACAAATCTCCATCAACTGCAAGATGCTATCCTATCAATATGGGCCAACATTTCTAAAGAATGCTTTCAGCACCTTGTTGAATCAATGCCACGTAAAATTAAGGCAGTTCTGAAGGCGAAAGGGGGTCAAACACAGTATTAGTATGGTGTTCCTAATAATCCTTTAGGTGAGTGTATATGTACTTTTTTGAATGGTCGCAAAATAATAACTTGTTTAAAAAGAAGTACCTCAGAGAGTGGAAGATTGGAACCTGCAACCTGATTCATTCAGTGCATTACTGAACCACCTATTAAACTGATTTGTTCAAAAAAGCCATTTCATTTAGAAACTAAACAAGTGAATATCTTTGCGTATGAGTTATTGAATAATTTATCCAATAACACAAGAGTATGTGTTTTGTGACAGTCCATTAAACTGCTGAATAAAAGTAATATCAGACACAATTACATTTTTGTTACAGTGAAAAGTGTTTCACTGTTAAATTGTTTTGGAGGTCTGCTGTTTTATTAGATCTTGCAGAATCATGCTTGCAAGTACATGATCTCCTGGTCAGTGTGTTGTTAGATTCTCCTCTCAGTATAGATGAACACGAATCACTTTGCAGAATATTTTTCCTATCCAGACTAGTTTAATTCAAGATGCCCAGAGACAAAACCGCTTGTGCTTAGCAATACAAAATTATATTATTTAATTTGTACAACAATTACGACCATCTGAATACCATGCTGAAATTAGATTAATTAATGCACATGTGTGCACTAGCTCTGACAGGAAGCTTAACCAAAATTTTTTTTTTTTTTTTTTTTTTGAGAACCCATAAGCCGGAACAAAAAAAAAAGAAAATGTATTTTGGCAAAGATCTTTTTTGTATTAATGGAAAAAGTTGAAAAGGACCTTGAAGTGAAATATACTCATGCACAGCCTCCCCATATGTTTGGATGATCCATCACTTGAAACCAACCACATAGAAATTAATATTCAGTCCCATTGGTGGAACAGAAGAGTGCATTACCAGCAGAGCTTCTGCGGTGGGCACTAATTCCTTCCCTGAAGCCCGGTCTCACCCTCCTCCTCATTCCCACAGGAGCAGGAAGGATTGGAGGGGTGACATATCAGCTTCCCACCACCCCACCACTCAGGAGATTCAGTAGCTGTGCTTGGCCGCAGCTGCCACGCTTCAATTTATCATCCTCAAAGGGGACGCCTTGGGACCTCAAACAATCCTGATAGGATGTCCCATCATCAGAATACTGTTAAAATTGGCACTCGCTGTGACACTCCAAGGGATTTTGGAGATGTCAAAAATAGTACAGGTCCATCTTTTAGGAGGTGCTGTATATTGTATTGGGAATAAGATGTTGGAACTGAACACCCTAACTGGGGAGGATTAATTTTCATGCATAATTAGATAAATCATCTATGATTGCATCATCTCCATTGCAATAAATGGCATACAGTTTAATGTAGAATATTTAGGATGTGGGGGGGGGGGCATATTAAAGAGAGCTAGAGGAAATAATAAACACGGCCACTACTACAACCACCCTAATTTCTTTTGTTTTCACTCCATTGCTCCAGGCTGACAGATCTCCTGCGCTCCCTCACACTATAGCGGCTCCAACCTCATCTCGCCAATTAGAGACGGTGGACCAGAGACAATTGCCCTTGTCTAATAACTAACTAACTAACTAACTTCTTGGGCTCTACTTCTTGCAGCCTACTTGAAGAAAAAGCAGACACTCCTTACCCACACTAAAAACATCATATGCAGAAATTTAAGTTGTTAAGTGTTGATCCCAAGTGGTCAGGATTTAGCTGGTTTGCCTCTGGCATGGCATAACTTTGTAAGAAATTATAGAAAACAAAAGTATATTTCTCTTTTGATGGTCATAAAAAATAATGTATACTTTTATGTATGTATATGCTTATATTTATGATATATTATACTTATAATATATATACAGTGTGTGTACACACACACACACACACACACACACACACACACACATATATATATATATATATATATATATATATATATATATATATATACATTCCATCATATTCTGTTGCAGAATGAGCACAAAAAAATCCTTATATTTCTTAAGGAAGTGAAAATGAAAAAAAATGTAATTGCCCAAACATCTATTTAATTAAGACCAAAATAAATTGAATACAATGGTGACATGTTTTCTCTCTCAAATAGCATTGTGAATTTTTTATTGGTGTTTTGTGCCAAATAATACCGCTCAACTGAGTAATATCATCTGAAAACGTTGACTGCTTATTTAAACTACTTTATATTGTAGCATTTTCACTGTAAAAAATGTTTTTACAGAAAAGTCGTGTTAATTGGTTAACTGTAAATATATGGTGAAAACTTGTAAATGGTTTACCATCACATATGTAATTTTACTGTAAAATAATGTAAAATATTGTAACGATATAGACTCAGAGCACACCGGAAGACCAGTAAACATCAGTTTATTGAAATTGCAAGAGAATGACCATACGTAGATAGCAAGAGGAAACAGCGTGATGAGGGATGATGAGATGTCAGCTTAGTTGTTGATGACCAGAAGGAAACCACAGTGACAGGGAAATGCACGGAGACAAAGGAGAACAACTATGGAGATAGTGACAGAGTGGAGATCGTGAAACGCTGGAGAAAGTATAGGAATCTTTCATAGAGACGTTGTCAACAGGTAAGTAGCATTTCGAGTGTCAGTCTAGTATCTGCTTGGGAGAACAGACCGTGTGTGACTGAGGTGTGTGTGACTGAGGTGTGTGCTTAAGTAGTCCATGGTTGATAAACAACAGGTGCAGGTGATTAGTATTCTCTGTGAAGTGCATGCAGGTGAGGGCCAGGGAGGATGATGGGAAATGTAGTGAGGAGGTGGTGAGCTGGTGACCGTGACAAATATATGGTTTTTGCAAGTAAAAACTATGAATTATCATATCATTTACAGTAAAAAAAACAGTAAAAGGACATTGCCAGAAGTCCATGAAAAATGTTTAAATAATTTTGTCTCTTCTTATTTTTGTTATCAGCAATGTACATTAGTGTGTTTTTTGTTACATTTGATGTGTTTTAGTTAATTTTTACTGCATTATTCTATAGTGTCATGTGTGTTACCCTGATGGTGTAATGTCAACTATACAGGCATCCTGAAATTTTTTTTTTTTTACAGTGTACAGTTTTAAAGTAGCTTATTCCACACGGGTCACAGTGTGTTTCACACTGCAAAAGCATGTTGATGTTTTGGTTATGATTTACATGTTTTAATTAGGAGGCAGATTGGAAAAATGTGTCAAAATGTTGTGATGTTTGTTACCATGATTAGCGACCGTGGGTAAAGTGTAAAGTTTCAAAGAAAAACATTAAATAGCCTTTTAATTGTTATGCAGTGATTATAAACAGCTGGTACTGTGAAGATTAAAGGGTTAGTTCACCCAAAAATGAAAATTCTGTCAGTAATTACTCACCCTCATGTTGTTCCAACCCCGTAAGACTTTCGTTCATCTTTGGAACACAAATGAAGATATTTTTGATGAAATAGTGAGCCTACGCTCTGACGTACAACCCAGAAGCGCTGCGCCGTTACACTACCTGAACTCACTCAGAAGCCCACACAGAAGAAAATGAATAGTTGAATAAAGTCCTTATTTTTGTATTTTTTTTGCACACAAAAAATATTCTCGTTGTTTGATAAACTTAAGGTTGAGCTACTGTAGTCACTTGGACTATTTTAACAATGTCTTTACTAACTTTTATGGGATGGCAGATATCGATTACCCTATGAAGGAGTGAGCCAGCTCTCAGATTTCATCAAAAATATCTTAAAGGTATAGCGGAGGATTTTCCCGAATTTTAGAAAAGAACCGCCCTCTCCACTTTATGAAAAAATGCACATGCGCAACACTCTACCTACTCCCGAGAGGGAACGCCTATTAAACGTGTGCACGAGAGAGCATGCACGAGCTAATCATAGCTTACATTAACTTTTACTATCAGTGATTTTAAAAGGATTTCTCCAAATAGCATGCCAAACTTTACCTGTCAAGTAGAAACTTCGCGACTGAGGCATCAGTGGGAAGCCCAACCTGTCTTTTGAGCGCACGCCATCGTGTGAATCGTGTGCACGAGCACGTACGACGGCCTTACGTAAACATATCACCAGAATGATTGACACTTAGGAGGACCAATAGTCTTGATGATCCACCCGGAAAAAGAAAATCCTCCGCTATACCTTTAACTTGTTTTCCAAAGATGAACGAAAGTCTTACGGGGTTGGAACAATATGAGGCTGAGTAATTACTGACAGAAGTAAAACATTTTAGTGAACTAACCCTTTAAATATACCACAGCATATATAAGGGGAGCATTTTGTTTTATCAATTCTATCTGCATCCGACAGTTACTTCAAAAGGAAATGCCAATTAGAAACTGAACTTCAAAGTCATGCTAACATCTGGCTAATACGCAAGTTTAAGGTGTAAATTAATTTCACTGCATAACAGTTGTGAGTTATCAAAGTTGTAGACAACATGTTTTCTTTGTCCTTGTCCAGCTTTGTTATGTGTGATCTGTTGGTGAGTTTGCCAAGCCAAGTCTTTGTTTTTGTGCATCTGCTCATGTTTTGGATTAAATAAAACTGCACTTGGGTTCAGTAAGCTCACTTCCAGTGGTTCCAATATGTTACAACAGTGAGGTGGTCTAGTACTGAACAATATTCTGTGAATCTATCATAATGATACACAGCTTGATGGATTGCATCAAAATAGTCCATTTCAACAAAGCACAAAGTTCATTCGACCAACGAATGACCGACAATCCCTTGGCCAGCTGAGGACCAGAGTGATTTAGTGTAGCGTGAGGACCAAGGCTTGCATTTGTGACTTCTGAGGCCAAATGGACTGTTATATTTCAGGTGTGTTGTGATTTATACTCCCCTCTGCTACAGTTTAACTCAAGGGGCTGCATTCTAAAGCCAACAATAAATCAACATGTCTCTTTAGAAAAACCTTTTGTTTCTCACTAGTCGACTTCTCACCATTAATTTATTGTGGATGTTAGTTTATTCCATAAGGTTGTTTTTTTGTTTTGTTTTTGGTAAAGGTTTAATGTGTATGATGTAAGACAGAAGCAAACATCCCCTAGCTGTTCAACATACAGATGAGGTTACAGAAATTACAGTTAATCTGTTTAGGAGGTAATTGCGGATGCATAAATGACAATAGCACAATTGCATTTTGCATAGTGATTTGAATAATTCCCCAAAATAACTGCCTAATGCTTTATTCTTCACAATAACCATGCTTATTTAGTCATAGCACAGCACAACGCTTTTAAAGTAATGAATGAAGTTAAACATTGAGAACTTTAAACCTAGTGATACTTCTCCGTGGAAATGCTAGTATGATGTATTAACAATTCACATTAAGTTAATAGTTTATCTGAATTTTTCATTGATTCATATTTGAAAGCACTACAATATTAGGTTTATAGTTTATGATATGTTTTATATCCCTAGGGGTTCTAGCTACTCTATTTCACACGTTGGATAAAAGCAACTCACATTTTCAAAAATGATGGCGCAGACTAGAGGTGTACTAGTCGTGACATCAATGATGTCAAATGGAGTCGCCATAGAGTAATCTGGAGTTAGAGTGTAATAGTTAAAGTTATTAAGTTATTAACTATTTAGGGGATTATTATATAAAATTGATTTCAATACCAATTGAAAAAAGTTTTACTGATCGACTAGTCTGAAGAATTTGCTTTTGAAAACGACGGAGGAGGATTGAGGAGGATAGAGAGAACCCTCAGGCAATAAAGAGAAAAACCTAAATGCCACACAAGGTTGCTACTGAATGCAAACATGATCATTCCATTGGGGACGCATTTAAACGTGTAATTGCATACAACCAAATTAGTTTCCAAGGGGAAATGAATCCACTGAGAGCTGCAGAAACTGTCATTACTTCCTCCTTGAGAACTCTGTTGTCGCTCCTAAATATTTAACGATTTTCCTGATAGGATTTCTCTCTAGCACATTTATGCTGTTTCAAGCTGTAAAATTAGGGATGTAATCATTTCTTTCTGCCTTTGGAGAACATGCATTCGGCAGGTCAGTTCTCAAGCGTGCCACAAATGATCTTAAAGGAGAACTTGGTAACTTTTTTAACGTAATAAAACTGTCTAGAAATCATTTGGATGGTTAAACAACTTGTTCTGGTGATATTGGTGACTTTCCCCGCTCCCCCCAGCGTTCCCAGGCGGAAAACCAACCTTGCAACTTGGGGACTACCGTCCCGGCAAGATAGAAATTGGAAGTCTCGTGAGAAGCGAGAACGAGAATGAGAACGAGCGCGAAACACAAATTGGTTTACGGCAATTCGACATAAACAAACACGCATGTATGATGTATTACCAGATTACCCACCTCGGTAGACATAGCTCCACACGATACAGTTGGCTTGCTCCGATCAAAACAAACGCACATGAGCAGCGGTAGAGAGGGGGAGGAGGCCGCCGCAAGTGAGTTTTTTACGACCGTGTTGTGAAATATACACCCTCCCACAGCTGTAGGGGGAGCTCGTGGGGAAAACATGCAACAACAAAAGGGAAAATCAGCGAAGAAGTGACTAGAGTTCGCTAGAGTTGCCGAGTTCTCCTTTAAACGTGTCTGATCTGAATTTGTCATTTGAAAGCACTACAATATTAGGTTCATGGTTTATTGATGATCAAATGTTTTAGCTATTTCTTTTATCCTCCTTTTCTTCATTTATCAGACATGTTTGATAAAAACAACTTACAATTTCAAAAAGTACGGGGCAATGGTGCACTCCAAACTAGTCGTGACATCATCAATGATATCAAACAGAGTTGTTACACCAAACATGGTGTAACAAAGGAACACCATGTATTTGACATCAACTCACGAGGTCTGTGATATTCTTGTAGAGGGCTGAATTGTATGGAATTCCAAAGCTGCCAATATTAAAAATAAATAAATACATAAATAAATAAATATACAAATAAATGTAAAAAAGAACAAAAAATAAATAAATATATAAATAAATATACATAGAAAGCAAAAAAAACGAAAATAAATAATTATTTATACATTTGTTTCCTTATTTATGTATATATTTATTTTTTTTCCATATTTATTTATTTATTCATTCTTTTATTTATTTATTTATTTATTTATTCATTTATTTCTACATTTCTTCCTGCCTAGGATAATGAGGGGGGCGTGGTTTACCTCAGACATAGCAATCGAGCTCAGAGTAAGCGAAGGCGAATGGTTGAGGCCACAGTGACACCCTGTGGCGAAATACAATAAGTAGCCTATAGCTCACTGACGTTGACGGTCTGTGACTGCGAGGTATATGGTCAAAATCCTAAATCTTACTATACTGCCAGTTAGTGTAGCGGGTTGATTCACAACTGGACATGAGAGGTTGTGGACTCGCATTCAAATGTGAATCAACCCGCTACACTAACTGGAGGTATAGTATGGCTACCATTTATAGCCTACTATCATAATATATTTTGCCATAGTAGCCTAATTTACTCCACAAGAAGTAATCTGGAGTTAAACATCCCAAGGGCACAATGGCAGCAGTTCATTCTACAATTTAAACCTTTATACCTGCGCCAGTCCTAATCTTTAACTACTAAGCCACACTGTTGCCTAACAACCTGTTACAACAAGTATTCTGTTAACTGACAAAAGAAATACTGCTCTAGCATGCCTTTATCCCTGTAGGTATACAGCACAGAGGGCATTTATCATAGGGTGAGAGAGAGTCATAGTAATTTATTAGGAATTAGAGGAAGTCAAACATGACCCAAATACATAAAACCCACTTAATGCCGCCTCATGGTCCCACTCGAGGAACATTGTCAACACTGTAAATGCACAAGTCCGCTGCATTAATGCCAGTGCATTACTGGTCAGTGTATTCATTGCCCTGAATTACAGGCGAGTGTTATGAGGGAAATTGAAATGCTTTTCTGCACAAAACATGTAAAATATGTGTGGAACAGATGGTTTTCAGGTAGGGACGCAGTGTAAACCTAAGGCACTGACCGCAAAAGCCATAGAGGATGCATCTCATCGCAAGACTTACACTGGGATTCAGCTAAAAATAGGATCAAGCCCATTTTCTGATGTGGTATTCTGCTCAGGGCTTTAGTTGGTGCCAAGGGCACAAGAAAATGCGTTTCCATTATCGAAGAGCATCAGCAGCTGATTATTCAGCAGCCCTATTGAATTATCAGCTCTACAGGTCACCTGTGATCTCACTCATTACCCCTTGCTCCTACAAAGTGTCCACTGCCATACTACATATTGTAGGACCTTTATTCTCACTGGGGTCTGAGAGGAAGATGTACAGGAAGTTTGTATAACACCTTCTGTAACAGAACAAATATATTGGTACAGCCAGTATCACTTCTTTGAACCTTTTTGTATGATAAAAATGTATTGTTATCCAATTGATTTATCAGATTCAGCTGAATAATTAATGATAAAAAACTAAAACGAGTCTTTTCTGTAGCAACACTTTCTCTTCACTCTTTTCCTGCTTTTTCACCCTATGCTGTGCTTAATTGATGTGGAATATGAGAACTTCAAGCCTTGGCTATGGTAAATGGCAGTTCATTCATTCATCTTGGGTCTAATTCATACCCACAGTTCCTTATTTTCCTGTGCTATTAAATGGCAAATGGAGAGAGACTCAACTGGGGTAGATTTGAAAGCAGACACACTTTATCATGGTGAAGTTTAAGGCCATTTGGGGTGCTATTCCTGCCATCATATTCCATTTCACATTAGAAATCAGGTCAGATAGTTTCATAAACCATTCATGTTTGCTGGGAGGAAAGTTATAAATAAAGGTCCATTTTTAATTAGCATTTAACTAATGAGAATTTACAATATCATTTGACATTTTATAGTGTTTATTAGATATGATTATGCATTAATATTCTTGTATTATTTTATGAAATAAATAGAGGTTAAAAAAACTTCCTATAAAACAAACATCTACCTACTGCTCATGTGTCCCTCATAACAATTTAATAACTACAAATGTAACATTAATGATACTTAAAAAAAAAAAAAATTGGGACTGAAGTTAAAAATAGAGTCTGTGGTCTCTTTATTTTTGTACAAAAATATTGTACATTTAGATGTTTAACTAAAACTACAATTGTATTGTGTTAGTCCTTAACATGCAGGTGGTAATCAGCAAGAAATGCCTTCATTTTTAATTGCCTTCCCTATTTTTTTTTCCAAAAATATGAATGGGACAAGGTTGAGAATAGTGTGACAGGGTTGAAGACTGTAACCGGTTTGAAGGGAGGCATTGCCTTCAATTTTATATCATTTTTTCTTTCTCATATTGTGCCCTTCTTTCTGGATCAACATATAACACTGTCTTTCTGCTGCTGATGTGGCTGCCATTTCTGAGATAGGATGCTTGTCAAGTGCATCAAATTACATCAAATATTCTATTTATAACAAAATGGCCACTGCTCCTCTTGTAGTGTAGGAGAATAGACCATATATGGCAACAATGAAATAAATACATTGTATATACTTATGGATTAAAATAAAAAAATGTGTCTTAATTTTTATGTGATTGGGTTGAGTTGTTAAGCTTGACAGTACCCTCCATCTTATGCAACACTGTTAAAAAGACCTGAATGATTTCTGGTAAATGATGTCACATATGGGTGGAGTCTAAATTATTATAGAGGGAGAATAGTTGGCTGACAGGGTTGAGTTCAGACTGAGGGACATCACTTTATAGTCTTTATATATATATATATATATATATATATATATATATATATATATAAAATATCTTGCTTTTTTTTATAGAAACATTTACACTGTACATTTTGTTAAATATTTTCTAAGTACAAATTCAGTGAAGTACCTCAGGGATCTGACAAAATGCTTTACAATAGAAATAAGACATTATCTGTGAATTTGTGAATACCTGAAAGTTTTGAACTTTGTACTTTGTTTGCTTTTTGTACTTGTTTGTTTACATTTTGTACAGTAAAAAAAAAAGAAAAAAAAAGGAAAAACAGCTAAGTATGGCTTTATTTTTGTGTCATCTCTACCTCATTGTTATGTACTTTTCATTGTTCCATTTTTTTATTATTTTTTTTCAATAAAAATATCTAACAAAAAAAAAGAAATAAGACATTATTTTATGATAAAAATGATTTAATTGCAATTTTATTTTATTCATTTTAAATGGACATACCAAAGTATTGTGGAAAGCTTTTAATATTTCATTTTGGTGAACCACCACTTTAAAAAGTCTGGGGGACTGAAATATTACCGAATCCCAGGAATGACCCAAATATGTGAATGTGAAATTGATTTGAGTTCCTAAAGATTTGCTAAGAAAAAAGTACTCTATTTCAATGTAAAACAATCAACCCAGCAAGAAGACGAACAAGGCAACAATATTACAGTTACAATAATACATATTAAAGGGGTCCTATTATGCCCTTTTACGTCTTGATTTTGTTTTCGGGGTGTACCAGAACGTTTTCATTTGATTGTAAAAAAAAAAAAAAAAAAAAAACGCATTCTCTTTTTACATTTACATTTTACATTATTACAACTCCTCTCTCCCCAGTCTGTTGAACACGTAAGGTGTGTTCGACATCGGCTGCGGCTGGATGTATCCGATCGGTGAGAGTAGCCGCGTGCAGGCGGGGAGGAGCTGCAAACGGAGACGTGAAGTCGGACACTTTCTGGTTCCCGTAGTGACCACTCACGTGGTGTTTGCATACTTTACCACAGCTGAAGTGAAATAAATGCAATATTTGCCAAATAATGTTTCAGAGACATTTTCATTCAATACTTTATGTACTGCTTCATACAGCGTCTGTTTGAACAATAATAAAGTTCAACATAAGCTACTATCGATGAAGTGGAGTCTACGTTTTTTAATCAGTTTTAATTTAATAAACATGACACAATATAACATCACAACTACATGAAAAGAGTGTTTACTGTTATAAAAAACTGATTTGTGAGCGTTAGAGGAACTAAAGGTGTTCAGATGAACACGAAACACACGTGATCGTTGTCATGCAGTGAATCCGGCCAATCGTGGAACAGCTGTGTCGTCATCAGCCCAAGAGCAGCCGCTCTTGAGAAGCTGCACTGGCTGAGTTCTCTGGCTACTCTCGAATCACTCTCGCGGTACTTTGATGGCATACGTCACAGTCACGTGGCGTCGGCGCTGGATCAAGTCGGACAAAATTTCTAACCGGCATGCACTGCTTCAAGTCAGCCACCGATCGGTCTGCGCAGAGCTGCATGAAGTCGAACAAGCCTGTAGTTTTCGATGAAGCTCCTCCTTACGAAATACGAAATGTGCTGTGATTTGGTTAGCTGGCCCAGTGTTTTGTGATTGGCAGCGCTTAGCGCGTTTTCGGGAAATGCCACGCCCCTTAATAACCGCAAGCTCTACTCAGATGTAAATATTAACGATTGCGTCAATTTCAAACCATTTCGAATCGATGTTAACGAACAAGAGAATTGTGCTGAACGGATTTCAAGCACGGACTTTGCAAACACGGATTTCACAGGACGTTTCAGAGTGGTAGCCTATGTTTTTTTGTAACTTTCTTATAGATACAATGTTATCCACAATTGAATCATATTTGTCGCAAAACTATGGTAATACAAATAGTAATCGATCACAAAGTCATGGATAATTTTCCTAAGGGGCTCTGAACAGTCAGCAAGAGCTTACAAAAGCTAAAGTAAACACTACATCAATACTGTAATGTTAGTCAGCAGGCTAGTGGAGGCAAAGCTGCCCTTAGTTTACATCATAGGAGCTATCATAGCAACTACATAAAGCTTATAATTGGAACTGTTAATAGAAAACACAACTACAAATAAGAAGACATACTTACAAGTTGTGATCCATAAACAACATATTGTCCCGACAAAATGGGAATGGCTAACGTTACGTCTTTCAGGAGAAGCTTTTGTGCGTATAGCCTGCATTGTACTCTCTTCTGGAAGCTGTTCTCTGTAAAATGTGCAGCGCACAGACAAACTTTGATGTTATAATGTTCAGGAACAGTGTTAAAAATAAATTTTAACCTTTCTAAGTTCGTCAGCCTTAGAAAAAAATTATTCTGGGGTGTAAAAACCAACAACTCTTAAGCAGCCCAACATGGCTTCACCCCCAACATGGCTTCACCCCCTTTCTTGCGTGTACCAGGGGACAGGGTTTATGTCAATTTTAGGGTTTGTGATGTTACCAACCCGGGAAGAAGCTCATTGTAGTCCCTACCAGCCGATTTCCGTAAAATAAAATATCTCCCTTTGCATTAAACTTTGAGACTATGAGACACCACTGCAGCTTATGGTCAAACTGACATAAAGTGGACATAGTATCTAGTTAAATAATTAGTCAGCCAAGCAAAACACTGAAGATCTTACAAAGATTTGATGGCATTATCCTGGAAAACTTAAACCAATCCACCATTCATTTCATCCACAATGCATTGTGTGAATACCTATTATTTGCATATTGTTTGGATACCTTTTTTTTTTTTATATAATAATTTAATATATGATTAGTTTAAAATATTGAATACTGTTGAATCAGGGTTATTATTATAACTATAACTATAACTAAAACCATGACAAACTCTACTTTAAATACAATAAACATTAACTGTAATAAAATAAAATATACAAAAACTTATTTCAGCTAGCGAAACAACATTTCACATTTTAGTTTAGCTAAATGAGCTTGATGAGCTAAAAAACTAAAACTGAAGTAAAAATGAATCAAAACTATATAGACATTTTAAAAAACAACAACTTATAAACATTACTTAAAAAATGAAATTAACAAGAAAAAGGACATTCGAAACATAAAATCTTATTCAAAATATCAATTACAACTATAACAGTATCTCAACAACAGTAAAATAACACTGCATGTAGAATATCATAATTGTATACAATTACTAAATTGATTTGAATAGAAACAAACCCCTTTGTGCCTTTACTCATGGAAGTTGTGTAAATTTAATATGTAAATATGTGTAAAAATGAATTTGCAAGATGGTCAGTGAACAGGCTTTGTGCATCTGTGGTCTGTGGGCGGGCCATCTGAGGCTGAAACTAAACTGTGTTTGTGCTTTAATTTTATTCCAAGAACTTAAACTCAAATTCTCTCCAAATAAAGTTCTAAAGGTTTTAAAACTATCTCATTGAGATGTGTTCTGGTAATGTGAAAGGAGAAGTTTCAGAAATTTTTTTTGCCTCTAATCAATTCAAATGAATTTTGTGTACTTGGTTGAAATCCATCTCATTAAAACTGCTCCACCACTTTCCTCCTGAGGTCACACATAGTCAATTGTATGATTTTTTTATTCACCGCAGTAAGGTCTAGGTTGATCTCATTTTGATACAGCACATTGATTTACATTTACATTTATTAATTTAGCAGATGCTTTTATCCAAAGCGACTTACAAATGAGAACAATAGAAGCAGTTAAACTAACAGTAGGACAACAATATGCAAGTGCTATGACCCTGCTCAGTTTAATCTAACACGGCATTGTTTATTTTTTATAAATAGAATAGAAGAGAAAGTGTTAGTATTACTGGATCAAGTGCTGCCAAAAAAGATGCGTCTTCAGCCATTTCTTGAAAACGGCTACAGACTCAGCAGCTCTGGTCTGGTTAGACAGATCATTCCACCAGCAGTCAAGGTAAAGGTCTTGATAACAGTTATAATCTAGTTAACTATGATCATCTGGCAGTTTTCCTTATTCCTTCATTATTTCCAACACCAGTCTGTTTATTCATAGACCCCTGTAGAGTGTCTCCTTTGAAAGTCTTTATTGGTTTTCCCATGTGCCTTTAGGATGCTGTGATGAACATCTGTTCTGTGTGCATACTGCTGCAGTGTAGGCATAAAGTGCAACCTTAGCCCTAGTGAATAATAACCATTGACAGCCAAGTCTTGCCCTCTGGTGAACTGTTCTTTCATGATTCCAGAAATATCCATGAAAAATCCGAGACAAGCCTCCAACCCCACTGCACTACAGGAGACAGACCTCATACTGTGAGGCCTGCAATGTTAAAGTAAGAGGGAAGACATTTTGCTCTTAATCATTTATTATGCTTTCACATTATGCCCTGAAAAATGTATTTTGCTGTGAGTCATTCATGCCACAACACAGAAAAAGAAAACAATAAGTGTAATGTTTATAATTGTAATGTGGGTATAAGGCAATTGCGTTTTTGCACAGAGATCTGAAATTTTAAAGGGATTGTTCAGCAAAATATGAAAAAAAAAAGAAAAGAAAAAAGAATGATTATTCAAATGATTTTGTGCATTTAATGAATGTCAGAGGGGTCCAAAATAGGCCCGTCACAATCATGAGTTTGCTGATGATTAGCTAATTGTCATACAATTAATTGCAATTAACAATTTACTTCTGTTTTGTTCACCACAGTGCAAGGCTAATATGCTAATTTTTTATGTTTTACTTGAAATCGTAAGTAATATAATAATAAAAGGTAAAAAGTTAATTAATAAATAATACAGTAATAAATTAATAAATAATAAAAGTTAAAGTAGGCCCATTTGATTTATTTTAATGCTGTAAAAATTTATAATTTGAGCAATTATTAGGCTATTAATTGAGCAACTCAGGTGTGCCGTCGAACTATTGTATAAACGCAATATCACACCTGTAGCAGTGCGATATGGCTGATATTGGGTTTATACAACAGTTTGCTGCACACCTGAGTGGCCTACATAAGAAACAACCACGGAGTGTCTTTAAAACCACTCTTTTGTGCAGAACTAGCCTAGCCTACTTCCTTCGCTATGGATTCAGATCTCAAGTTGACAGTTTAACAGTTGAGCCCAAGCCCCCATTACACACTCTAAAACACTTTAGAACTAGTAATGAAGGAACGTTGAGTCGCTTCATTGAAGCTTGTTGTATTACTACAGTATTATGTTATTATGAGAGAGAGATCGGCTAAACGAGTGTATTACCTGCATCTGATATAGCATTCATTCTTCGGGTCGATGTCCATAATATTATATCCAAAAGTTTGAATATCCACTGAGGAAAGCGATTTGTTCGTCTTTGTCCTTCCCATGTACAGTGCTAAAAAAAATTCCTTGTTCTGACTCACTCGTAAAGACAGTCTTTGCTGCCATCTAATGGCGTAATAATGTAACTTTCACCGAAGTAGGCCTACATATCACAATCCTTTCTCAATATCAAATACGGCATATTATTTATTCAAAAATATTTCTTGAACAACAGAATTTAAATGGACAACAATAGCCATTATAAAAGACAATAGTAAATAAACACAAGCAAACAATTCAGTCAAACTTACAAGCAGCACTCTAGTAGGCCTACAGGATTTAAGTGAAATATGGCCTAAATATAAAGTTATGAAACTTGATTTTCCCCTTAACCAAAATCGATTTGCTCTGGAACAAGTAATAGATAAATAAGACCAAAGATTGCCCGTTTGATATACTCCAAATTAATTATATCTCATGTTTAATCACTATCTACATAGGAGTCAGCGGCAAAATGACGCTGTTCTCTGCGGGTACATGAACGCTGAACGGCTGCTGATGGCCTGGAGATCGCATCTGCTACAGCATCTCAACAGATTGTAAAATAGGATTATATAAATCGCATTTGAGGTCTAAATAATAACACTCTCGCCTAAAAAACTCTTAAAACTACATTTCGTGACACAACAAAAGTAGAATTTCTTTTTAAATATGGTGGATTTGCTCGACCGCCATGACAGTCACCGCAAGCGAAGTGATACTAACTTTGAAGCGGTTAGAGTGCTGTTACTTGGTGAATATTGCACAGCTGGAAAAGGCTCTCAGCCAATCAGATTGGAGAACCAGAAAGAACTGTTGTGTAATATAATATAATATAATATAATATAATATATAATAACCCCACTGATGTTCATTGTAAATGATGGCAGAATTTTTTGGGTGAACTATTTTATTTTTTGTCATATTAAAAACATAAATACAACAATTGAGAAAGCACTGCTGAGTGAGAAACTGTAAGGGGTCTTTTGTGGCTCTGCCTGTATGCCTGATCTGTAGACGCCTGAGACATGACAATTGAGCATGGAAATCATGCTCTGATGTGGAAAATTGCCCCATTATTTTATCATCAAGGGAGAAGCGAGGTATATAAAAACCAGGGACAACAGATGCTGAGTGGGGAAAGGCAAACAACATTGCCATCAAGATTGTCTTTTGGATGATGTGGTCATCTACGTCTCATAAAAACGTCCTGTTGTGAATCATAAGTTCACCTACATTTTTCACAGTGCACAGTGTGAAGTCCAGACCATTCTGTGAGCTGTATGTAACTGATAAAACCACTTTGGACGTTATGAACTGAGAAGTGATTGAAAGAAGCATGTAAAATTACAGCACTTACAAATTCACGTTTTCCCCTTGACAACTTGTTTCAGAACAGATGGCATCACAATCAGGGGGTAGAGCTATTAACAAATTCCTCTCGGACTGGGCATAAGTTGAGAGCTGAATGCCAGGACATGGCGCATGTTCCTCAGCTCAATGAGGCTTGCAGAGAGAAAGAAACTCAATGTCTGACACATTGGCATCAAATCTCTCAGGTTTACCGTATCAAACTGTTTCGCTCCCAGGCACATAACTGTTCCTGCTATCAAACTAGTGAACCATGAAGTTGAGAATTGTCCAGACAAGTCACAGTTATCAAGATGTCATTATAGCGTAGATGCCACCCTGGATCTGCAAATGCTGGGTGACAACAAATATGTTCTCCTTGCTAAGATAATACAACACGCTCAAAACTAAACCGCAGATCTCATGGGTCACCCTGCTAAGTCAGCAGAGAGGAAGAGCATATGTTGACTAATTTCTCCTGTAAAGCTGAAACAGTTTCACGAAAAGAGTGTGTGGCTAAGCAAAGATCTTGTTAGCTGCTTCTTACTGAGCTAATGTTTATGTAAAGGATAATGCACAGTCCGTTGGTATTTATCATTAGGGGGTTATTTTGTGATAGTAATTGACTGACTATATATTCCATACATCAGACACAAATGACTCCTTCAGAACTGTGAAAGTAGCAAATTCCAAATCAACACTGCGGACCCTAAATCAGATGATCTGTCATTTGGGACGCCATTCAGCTTGAAACAGACTAACTCCGAAACAGAGAACACTTATAAAAAAGTAATCCCATCTAGAGGAAAGAGCACTTAAGAAGTCAACGTTAGGCAGACGGATTGGTTTGGAGATGGCGCAAGCTTGAGCCACACAAGGAAAACACCAAGGAGCATTTGACCCCCAAGACAGAGATCCAAAACAGATCATCTTTCCAAATGACCTCTTTCTGACCTCTTAAACACAGGGTTGAAATCACCGGAGACTTTTTACATATCAAAATGCATCAGATCATTCCAAAACAATGCTAGACGGACTTATAATCAAACATTGTTTAACTGCATAATTAAATATCATGTCTGCAACCTATATACAGTATGTGACTGTTATGCTTAGATCACATAATTCATGCAATTGTCATAACTATTGAATGATTGATTGAAAGTGTGTCTTGTTTACTATCAGCATAAATGTCTTCTCATCTCAATTTTTGTGTGCATCAAATCTGTGTAAAATGGAGCATATTCCTATTATATAAATCATGTCTAAATTGTACTAAAAGCGGGAAAGTTAAGAGAGCATGGGACTAATCAAATAACATGTAATTTATGGTGAGATGAGGAGAAATAGTCACACCGAGCAACTTTATTCAAGCCATCTAACTACTCTCGTCTCACTTAGGCTACTTTTCTTAGTTCTTTTCCGTTGAGAGTCTCATGTTCTAAGTTAAGTTTTGCCGCAAAGCCCGCCTTAAACATGTATTGCAAGAAACTTGGGATTTGATCATTTCACTCTCATTTCACTAATATGTTGTCATGGACAGTGATCAAGTATAGCTTTCATTTACAAAAAAAATAATATTACCACTTAAAGGCAGGGTAGGTAGGATTTATTAAAAATTAAAGATCCAAATTTGTTAAAACTTTCTATATATATCAATACATAATTAAAATGTAAGAACTCTGAAAAAAAGAGTATAAAAATCAAGTGACTCTAGACCGTTTAATCTGTATTAAACACAGCTCATTATTTCGATTCGGGACGAATCAAAGGATTGGCTTAGGCGACTGTCACTCTCTCGCAACCATGGCAACCACCCTTTTGCCACACAGCACCTGCCCACTTGCGCGCGACCGTTTGATTTGAGGAGTGCGAGAGGCACGGAACCTGATCACACCTCCGTCCAGTAGATGGCGGTAATGCACTATGTTTGCAAGCTGCCAATAAAATCTATCGAAGAAGAAGAAGGCACTGAACCTAGGAATACCAAAACAATGGCAGAGAAAGAGCAATCTAAATTTACAGTACCAGCATATGCAGTTAGTGAAGGCAAACCAGGCAAAAAAATGCCCCTTCCCCTCCGCTTGTCTCAGGTAAATAATGTGTCCTCTAGCTCAGCGGTCGGAGTCGCGCGTTCATGTGTTTTGGGGGCGTGGCTTTGGAAGAAGCACAGAAATGAGGCGGTGGAGTGAATGGAAATAATGAGATGTCTTTAAAACAGTCGTGAGAGGTCTACAGACACTCGATTTTGATACTTTCTTTTTCAGAGTACTTACATTTTAATTATGTATTGATATGTACATAAAGTTTAAACAAATTTGAAAAATAAAATTTTTAGACCATTTCTACCTACCCTGCCTTTAATGTTGAAATTAACCAATCAAAATCAAGAGCTGCAAAATAATATAATTTATTAAATACCATCAATATCATCAATACAGTTAATTTCAAAATCCTCTGAGACAACAAAGCTAGATTTACTTTTCAAAGCAGAATTCTTTGCTTCCAATATAAGCCTGGTAAAACATTCACCCTGACTGTCAAACATCACTCGCTCTGGGACAGCCTAGCGTTCAACTGAGGATGAGTTAATCCAGTCGCTTAATTCTGTGCTTACAACTTCAGATGAGGTAGGAATTGTTTGTCTTTGATCTCTCAAGGGCTCGCTCTCGCTCCCGTAACCTGAGCATCTGGTCACACAGATCACTGATCAAAGAGATGAAATCACTCAATGAAGTCAGCCAGTCCGGTCAACAACAACAGACCCGAATCCGGCTGTGGTTACTGAAATTGAAACTGTATCATCCTCTCAAATAAATGCACTACTTCAATAGAGTTGTTCAGCTCATTGTCCTAAAATCCAAAAGAGAATTAGCATTTTCTTGCCATTGGTTTCTTCTGGAACATCAGTTGGGTTTTTAACATATATTATAATTTGTTTATGTTTTTGAAAGACGCTTACTGTATGGTAAAGATTATTAAAATTTAAAGTAACTGTTTTCCATTTGTATATTTAGGTGCGGAGGCACCTATTGTATCTGTTCCCGTTCTTATTATTATCATTATTCTGCTTTTTCCTCTTCCGACCGGGAATCTATTGGCAGCCCATAGAACCGCTTGCGGGAAAGTTATGAAATTTGGCACACTGATAGAGGACAGTCCAATCTGTCACCACGGCAAATTTGGTGTCTTAAAACCAATCCCTCTAGCGCCACCAACTGTCCAAAGTTTCACTCATGTTTATGCTAATAACTTTTGAACCACAAGGGCTAGAAACGAAATTATTTTTCCTCTGATTCCCTAGCTCAAGGCGATTCGATTGCACCATATGACGAAAAACCTACTTTTTCTAACTCCTCCTAGTTTTTTAAATGTAATTTGTGAATAAATTTTCTGACCCCAAACTTACCTATGTATATACAGTGTATAAACCACTACTCTAAAAACCATTTCGAAATTCCAGAGGGATCCCATTATGAATGATCCATCCAGGTTGGCCTAAAAATTAGGGCATCAGTTCCTTCAGATAATCTGAAATTATCCGTTTAGTTACAGAATTTCCTGCATCTTGAAATTGAGGCTCAAAGAAAGGAACACTGCTCTTAAGTCAAAATATAACAAATGACTCCGCATCCTTTGAATGTATGCCAGTGATTAAAAGCATCAAGACATCAATATCATGTCAAAGTTAAATACTGCATGAATTTTTAAGACACCATTGTCTAATTACACATGATTACTGTAATTAAGAAGTTCAGGACAAAGGGTCGAGCAGTTACTCTATTTCCTAAATGGTAGCAGTCAGTTCGGCAGCAAAGCTCTCAAAAATTCCACTTTCTTTATCGCTCAGTCCAGCATATTGATTTTTTAAGGCTGGCCAATTTTGCAATCGAGGAGCATAGCAAGGTTAATGAGGCAGATGGCACATAAGGAGACTTGTTAAAAGTCTTTGTTGATGAATATCCTTTGTTACAACATTCTGCATTGCTCCAAAACTGTCCTTAGAACATATTTACTCCCCCTACATTTTGTTTCTTCAATATACTGTATATTTACAGAATATTGTAATTGTAATACCTGAATTAAATATTATAAATATATATATGCTGAGCTAATTTGCTCTAATATCAAATAATCAACTATGCTTAACATAGTATTACGTGTATTTGGTTATGGTTGGCTTGCACTAAACATAATACTTTGCTTTAAGCTAGACAACTCTGCTTTAGTCTCAACAGACAACAATGTTCCCTTCAAGAAGGCTTCAAGTTGTTTTAAAAATGGCTTCTAGCAAACTCTATAGGCACGACTTAATATTGCTATTTCGCCACCCTCCCAAAGAGGCTCAGTCTGTAAAGTGCCAAAGAGATTGTTGAAGTCTGGATAGTTTTGATTTCGTTGCCGTATAGCTGGCCTCTTAGACCCTTTTCTGATGATTGCCCTCCTTGTCCTGATGCTCAATTTGACCGGAAGGTCTGATCTTGGGTTGTGGCACACATTTTTGACTTCATGTTGCTAGGAAGGTTCAAATCTTTTTTATGACTCGTATTATCCTTTCTCCCCTCAACAACATAATCTCGATAGCTTCACAGCTCAACTGCGGGATTGATCTGAGCAGTTATATTATTTTATGACAAAGTCAGATGAACTTTATTTATATAATATTTGTTGCGCAATCAAGCAGTGAACACTGGATTTAAAATGAACATGAAGCAATATCAGTTTACATATTTACCAAATTACAGTACCAGTTTACTATACTGTAAATTGCTTCTTTTTTTTTCTGAAGAAATTTATCAAAAGTGGCAGTAAAGATTTTTACATTGCTACAAAAATACAACACGATAAAATAAAAAAATCCTGAAAAAAATGTTTTCACAAAAATGACAAGCAGCAAACTGTTCAATATCAAACTGTTCTCAATATTGATAATGATAATAAATGTTTCTTGAATAAATGTTATGTATAACATTACATATAACTATATATATATATATATATATATATATATATATATATATATATATATATATATATATATATATATATATATATATATACATAAATACATAGGTTCAATGTCTTACTAACCACCTCATAGGAAGACTCCCTTAGTTTAAGCCACCTGAAACAACACTGGCTGATGTGACGTCATGTGATGTATAGTGAGTGAAATATAACTGATAAACTCTTCTTCTCCTATTACATTCTTCCTGAAGTCTGTCCTCCACCGGGTCACAGAACCACTTACGTTTACCCAAGTGAGATTCAGACATGACCTTTTAGAAGAGTAAACTTAGTGCTGCCCTCACTTGACTGTTAAAGAGTTTTCAAGAACATGTGACCAACCTGACAACCCATAGTTCCCCTGATCCCTTTAAAAGCAAAGTTGTTTGCATATTTCAGATTTAAAATTGATTTTTTAAATATTTTATTTAATAAAATTACAGACTCTTCTAATGGTCCACAAGCGCCCATAAACATCATTTTTGTAGTGTGTCCTTGAACGGAATTGTTAAATCTATATCTGCCACGGCGGTTCATTCCACAGAATGCTTGGCTGGCTCATGCTTTGATAAGCCATCATGAACTGGCAATGGTTTCAATCAGAGAGATTGTGTGTCCATCCCACATCAAGACCCTCCTCAGCCCATATTCTCTGCTTCAGTGTCCATTCTGTGGACATCTTTATCCCTGGGGGGGAGGGGGGGACGGTTGGGGGAATGAATTGCTCCAACGGAATTTAGTCGTCACCTTCATTTATATAACGCTTTTTACAATACAGATTGTTTTGACTGTTCAGCAGCTCTAGAAGACCGTCATTTTCTAGCTTAAGTAAGTTTTTTATGGATTTATTTCCTTTTTTAAAAATCAATCGTTATAAACATTAGTTATTATTTTACAGGATAAAAGTCCAGTTCTGCTCAAACATCTTTCACTTTTAGGTGAAATGACACTTCACAGTGTCCATTGTGCTATTTACTCATAAATATAACTTATTAAAATAGCAATAAAAGTAGAAGTGTGAAATTAGAGGCTGAAAAACAGACTACATGTTGTTTATTAACTTATGCAGTTGTTCATACTGTAATGTGCAAGTATTACTAAATATAGTAGTATAGTAGTAAACGGATTACTAATTTAAAAAGCAAATGCAAAATAAATGATTAATAGCCTAGTTTGAGAAAAGCATAATAGAATTTAACTTAAATTGTTAAATTTGAAATAAAGAATTTTTTACATTTGACTCCAAAGCCACACCTCCTCCAAAACACATGAACGCACACAGCAGAGTCTGCAAAGCGCCACGAGAGGAGAGACAGCGTTAAATGACCTCATGTCTCAAAGCACATAACATTACAATAATAATGAATGTAAACAACTTACAGAGCTCTTACTTGTACCACCTGACTGCTGTAGATACATTTCGCCGTTGAGTGATGACTAGGGATGGGACTTTTTGTCGACAAAACGACCGACATTCGACACATGCTCCACTCGACAAAAAAAATAGAGTGTCGACATGTCGAGGGGGCGGGGCTTGTGGGATTTCCAAATTGCATTTTTTTTTTTTTTGGCTTTTAATTTATTACATTTCCTATTCAAATACACATCATAAAGTGGCACTTTTCCCATAATGAAATAAAACATTTTAAATAAAACAATCAATTTTTTCTAAATGGAATCGCCACTTGACCGTTGACCCCACTTCTCCCGGAAAGACGCGCGCGCGCACTCGTAGACCAGAGCAAGATAGCGAAAGCAGTACGCCATCAAAGCGCTGTGTGCTCGGGTTTTGGAAGTCAATGTCACCAAAGAAGTGTGTTTTTGTATGCCAGGGCAAGACAACCCTGCACAGATTCCCAAAGAACCCAGCGTTAAGTGGACCAGTGGATGGAGTTTGTTTTTTCAGAGCATCAACGGAGCTGTGTAAGACTGTTTGTTCCCTGCATTTTGACAATTATTGTTTTATAAACAAAGCCCAGATCGACGGATTTGCAGATCGTCTAATGCGGATCGAGCAGTCACAATGATAAAGGTTCGCGATCGCATTCGGTGAGTAAACTGCTTAAAAAAAATGTCTCTGTGTGTTGTTAGCTCGGTTAGCACAGCTATAGCACACGGCCCGCCTCCAGACGCTCGTTTTTTTGCGGAAAGACTCGGGACAGCCTATCTGTCTTTTATAAATATAATAAAATTAAAGACTCTTTGGAGATATGAAGGATGCAATACTACTCTATAGGTACTCAAGATTAACAGGAGATTGAGTGAAAATGAGCATTTCACCCCCCCTTTAAAAAGAAAAGAAAAGAAAGGCCGACAATCCGACAAAAAGTCGACACATGGTCCTCGACAGTCGATTTCCCAAATCCCGTGTCGTTCCCATCCCTAGTGATGACATAGAAACGCATAAATCCGAGTCTCAGGAAGGGAACAGCTTTTGGTTTGCCATCTCGTAATTACGGTTACGACATGTCGTGAATGCGGCATATAGTTGTTTTGGTACAGGAGGACTGTTTGTGACGCTCTGTGACTGTCTGTCTCTGCATAGCCTTACGGAACGTGCTGATGACGTTTTGATTTGGACCGAATGCAATTATTTGAATGCAAACATTTTTTGGTCCTGAGACTTCCACAGATATATAATCATTTACTATTTTGACCACTTCTATTGTTGATTGCTATCAGGATGTGAAGAGAGTTTCAACCATTATAACTAAAAAAATATTTTTTTCACTGATCTTCAAATCCTTGTACGTTTAAATGTGTATTATCTCTGTCCTTGGCCATACAGCCAATGGACAGTGTTACTCTGACAATGATTTTGAGGGGGGAAAAAACGAGCCAAACAACTTCAATGGTGATAGTTGCCTAGTGATCAAAGCTCTGGATCCCAGAAAGGCAGATTCATGAACTGTCACCATTGTTCCTTTGAGCAAGCTACTTAACCTCAGGCTGTTCCTGGAGGACCAGCCCTTTACTAAGTGAACTGTGAGTCATTTTGCATAAAAAGCATCTGCTAAATGTCAAAACCCGTAAAAAAGCCTGATAACATATTTACAGTCAAAGTAAGAAAAGGTCAGAAATATATGAAAAGAGAAATGCCACATTTAAGATATTCTCTAATGGATGTCAGTAAAAGCTCAAGTGGCTCAGTGAAAGAACACTCCTGATAACAATAAAAGAAGATTTGTTAATTATTTGTTTAAAGGATTAGTTCACCCAAAAACTGTATTGCAACTGGAGCCAGTTGAACTCAAGAACCAAATAATTTAGACCAGATTGTCACCTACGCCAAACTCAAAAATGCGTCTGTATTTTACACAAATCTATATGACTTGAAATTTAATGCCAGTCAAACGCACCACTTTAATTATGCTATTTTGTCATTTTGGAGCTTAACAACCTCAAAACTCATTCACTTCGATTGAAATGAAAAGAGTGTTCAGAATATTCTTCACATATTCAGCTTTTCTGTTCCATGGAAGAAAGACAAGTGGATTTGCAATGCATCAGGGTGATTAAATGATGACAGAATTTTCCAGTGAACTATTCATGTAAAGCAAAAGAAAATCCAGGTGTAAACTTACCAAAAACAAGTTAGATAGTGAATTACTTGAGGCATACATAAGTCCTTTGGGTTATCTTTGCCCCGGGAAATATATTATTTATTATAAGCATTCTCTTCTAAGTATATTTATAAAAAGGATGAATTTGGCCTGAGCTGAATCTTATGTCACTCTATACACCAAAATAAAATCTCAATATCTTAAACATGAAAGGGATATTGGGATATTTTCCATCTGATCAGTGTTAATCACATTTTCATACTGTTTATATTGAATTCACAAGCAGAGCTGAAAAACAGGGCAACAGGCCAATGCCCATGTTCCCTCATGAATTTTCTGGTCTTTTAAAAAGAACATATGGTTGTAATAATAACAATTATCCTAAAAGGCTTATTTAATAAATAGGTCAGCACTGATTAAAAATAGTGTTGTAAGCAGTATTGTGTGTACTTGTCAAATAAATGTCATTTTGACAGACCAGGGGGGAAAGTCAATATTACCAATAGGTCAGATGTGCAATGTAAATAAACCTAAGCAAATCAAGCGTATTAGAACAGTGGCTTCAATATCATGTGACCCAGATAGTAATATTTGTTTCCTGTCCATCACCAGTCCAGTAAAACTCTATCAGATGGAACCTCTCAGGGTTTAATCAATGACATGGATTTGGGTCACTGTTGTAAATGTCTATCTAACTTCAACGGGGTGAATCAGTGTCATTCCCGTAATAGGATGTTGGCAGCTTACACAGGCTGGTGTTTTATGATGATAAGTTGCAAGTTTCCAACTAAATTATACAACAGACTTTAATAGCAATACAGTAGCCTGCTTCCATAAATGATGTGCTGATGACTCAGTTTTAGTCATTTTATACTGTCGGGCATGGTGCCCAGATCAGAGAGGCATTGTTTCTTCACAGCGTACTTGGCATAGTTGATATCTGTATTCAAACTATTCATCATCTTGACTCTATTTCAGCCATATTGATTATTAAACAGATTACACTGACTATTTTTATTATCATTTGATTAGAATGTCTAAAGCCACAAAACTTGGCTATGTTTTACATTAAGTATTGTAAAGATAAATATATTTATATAGAATAGAATAGAATAGAATCGGGCATTTATATAGCGCTTTCATATGTACTACTGTACACCCAAAGCGCTTTACAATCATATCAGGGGATCTCTCCTCAACCACCACCAGTGTGCAGCATCCACTTGGATGATAGCAATACAGTAGCCTGCTTCCATAAATGATTCCAAATATATACAGACATATTGTAGCCTAAGTCATTTACAGTAATACAAACACCTAAACTGTAGTATGCTGACAATTATCATAGCCTAAGTCATTTGGCTTGGTTGGACATGTCATTTAATTCATGATATAAACAAGTATCTATCAATCCTAGTGACACAGACCAGCACACAGGTCCACAGATGCTAATGAAAGTGTTTGGTGGAGGGCGGCTAATGCCAAAACAAGAAGTCCCACTAGATCTAAATATAGCAATTTTGCTTTCCAGCATTTCTCCAACTGGCTTTGTTTCAGGACCCAGATTTTACATTGGACATCAACATTAGTACCAATATTGCACAAAATAAAACAAATACATATATACACTCCTCCCTTTTGGAAACTTATGAAGCTTATTATTGTGCTATGCGAACTGTTCATGAATATAAAAAATGTTGGACCCATAGGTGACCTCACAGAAACTATTGCCACAGTATCTCAAAGCTTTTCATGCCACACATACTGTTCAGTCACATGAGACTATAATCAGTTCGAGTGATGGATCACTGATGTTTAGCCATAAATTTTCACTTTTTGGCTGCAGAGCAAATCTGCCGAGCCATTTGTTGTTTCTATGTGTAAAGCCATCAAGCCATTGTTTTCTTCTGGCACAGCTCACACCCCTTGGAATTCAATAAAACTGACAGCAGATAATTTTAAAAAAGAGACTGATGTTTAAGACTTTGAACAAGAGGCATTTAGCTAGTGGATGATTAGAACAATGCCAACTATATATTTTTGTGTGCCTGCCCTGAAACCACTAAAACTGCAAGGCAAGAACAAATATTATGGAGACAGAACACTTCAGAGAAATGTTAATTCAGTCAGGACCACTTCGCCAAGTATATAAATGTATATAAATTTATAATTTTTGTATTAATGTCTATATATATATATATATATATATATAATATAATTTATATTAATAAAGTATATTACAATTATAGCATACAGTTAGTGTTGGCGGTATGGTTCTGTTCTGGGCAAAATGCCTGGACAAAGAAGGGAGAGCAGCAAGTCAAACCCCCCCCTGGGGTACAGAACAGAACCAGTATATGCATACATAATTACAATTCAATTACATGAGTTGTGAAAATACAAATACACGATAGAAAAGCTGGCAAAGTTTTGAACTGTACAGGAAAAACAAAATAGTCAGAATGATTAAAGGTTCAGTTGGGTGGAGCTGGGGTTGGAGGAGGGAGTTTAAATGCGAGCAGCGATGCTATGGAGAAAATGCTGAAGGAATGGGAGTTTATATGTGCCGCTGTGATAGATGTCGACACTGGATTGGAACACGTCATGAACAGCTGACTATCAGCTGATGCGAGCTTGTCATGACGTGGCCTGCCCGAACTAACGCGATGCTTGATTATTAGAACCCCTTTATATTAAGATTTCTTTTCATTCAGCCAAAGCAACCTGCAATGTAAAAATGACTTATAATCAATGTTTCAGTACTGCACTAATAGAGATTAGTCAGCTACTGCTCTGAGATCGACAACTGAGCCACAGTAATTTGAGGTTCTCACATCCATTTTCAGATATTTTCAATATGGTTTTCTTTTGTGAACCACTGAATCATTGACACTTTTATATTTTGCAAAGGGTGATTTTTACATGCAAACATTCTATCAGACAAAGAATATATTCAAGTGCTAAAAATGCACTGTATTATCTCAAAATATATTAAAACATTTTTTTATTGGGATATGAACCTATTGAATGGGATATGAAACAGGGAAAATGCAAATGGGTGGAATATTTCAAACTACAACAGTTCTTGCTCCCTATATTAACAAGGTAATGGCTTCCTATCATTCACATTCCCGAGTCAACAATATGACTTTTAATATGACAATTAAAGAAGCACATGTTTTATGTAACAGTGGATATGTTATGCCTGATGAATCTTGTCAAGCATAAAATAACAAATTATGAATGATTAATGAACTTGGCTCCAAAGAAAAGTAAAGTCACTTCTAACACAGATATTGTTCAAATTATTCTTATAATTAAAGTGAATGTGTGTGTGTGTGTGTGTGTGTGTGTGTGTGTGTGTGTGTGTGTGTGTGTGTGTGTGTGTGTGTGTGTGTGTGTGTGTGTGTGTGTGTGTGTGTGTGTAATCCCTTTAAATCTTGTATAATAAAAAATAAATATTTATTAAACTATAGTATACTATATAATTGTATTATAATAATTAATTTGTAATTAACATGGTTTAATAATAGTAAATTAATAAATAATAATAATAAAAAAAGCTCACAAGACACTCAACAACATACATTTGTACGCATGCACTTTGTAAAATGGATCTCCTTTCATAACAACTCGCCTACCTGTGCCAGACAATGAGCAGATCTTTGCAGATGAATCCCCGCTCTAGGCAATATCACACTACGGTTTATGCACCAAAAACTTGGCTGATGCACAGTAAAGTAGGAGGGACATGAATTTGCTAAGGAGCAGCTGATGAAAAGCCCTTGAAGACTAAAATTTCATCTTTTAATATAATTTAATTATTTAATATGATGTATCTGTATTATTATTCTTTATTAGTATTCATAATAAGTTGTATTATCTTATGAGGTTTAAAATGCATGAATTAGACTAGAATTGCATGGACACGTATTTAAGGATCATATTTTAGACACAAGGAGGGGAGCTGGGAGAGTTATAAATTTTGCTTAGAGGTGTGTGTGTGCAATGAGCAGAGATGTTCCAGTGATGATGATACATTAAATGTGTACAATTGGCATGTTCTTTACAAGGAAAGGAATGTTTTTCAACTGATGCAAATGTACCACGAATGAATACACTGAGAAATAGTTTCTTAATATGGAAAGTGGATTGTACCACGTGTAAGCATGAGGTATACACTCCATTTTAAAACATAGCAACATGTTTTTCTACCTCACAAGGAAGTTGAAAGTCGCTCAGTGGTATAAGCTCAATCTTACTGCACTACGGCAGAGAAACATCGGGAACACATAGACCTGGCACGAATACAACATCTTCTCAAGTTTCTCTCCTATGCTGACGAATAAAGATGTTTCTTGGTAAGGTAACTGGTGTCCAGTTCCATGAATCAAATAATAACATGGAAAAAGGCTTAATTCCAAGTCTACACCCTGCAGCCCAATGGGACACAAAGAACTGTCCAGGCCCATTAAAAAATACATGTTTTCAAGCACATCTCTTAAAGTGCTCTCAATACAGAGTCACTGCAGCAGCCTAAAGAGTTTGCATAAATCCTTAATAGAACAGAGGACTGTGAACAAGAAAAACATCCACCTGCCCTGTTTGACCACTGAGTTCATTATTTGTTTCAAAGCCAGCATACTTCCTTTGATTGCTAGCAAGAGAAGATTGAAATCAAATTATATTGAGAATTATTTAGTTTCTTTGTAAAGACAAAACCCCATAAACAACTGCATCTAAAGACCTACTGAAAAAATTTATAAAATGGCACAAAGCAGCTGATGGCTATGTGACCGCTGTCCACTACAGAAGAGGTCAACACTGTACCTGCACCCTATAAATCAGATCGTCCCAGGCATTTATACATTTCACCTATATGCTGTCATGACCGTCATAAGTCCCATTGGATAAAAAGCTTCTGCACATAGTCTATTCACTGACTATTTCATGCACATTGCACATACAAAAGTAAAGCACTTTTGCAAGTGGCAATCAGATTGCCTGCATGGCTGATATGGAATTTATGGGGTCAAAGAGAGCAGGCTTGTATTAATTGGGTTCAGAAGGTATCAAGCTAAGATTTGCGAGATTCATGGCATCATCATACTTTACGTTAGACAAAAAAAGGTCACTTCTATCATTCATGCTGCTGTCAATATTTGATTGAGTTTTTTCATACCATCTATTATTGTGGTACTAACTATTTCAGATAAACTCGCCCATTAGCGATACTAAAAGCAAAACTTTTTTTAATGAAGTGGTTGGTCCCTTTACATGTCAAACTGACTATTCCAGCTGCAAACTGCAAAAGCCGAAGTCTGACGCTGTTAAATTTTTTTCTCAAACTGATGTTACACTTCTCATTTAGCAGAAAGAACATTGACTGTTTATTAACAATATTACAAAATGTCATTAAGTCAGTGTGGTTACACAGTTAATTATGAGTTAGATGTTTTTCTATTATCTATAGCACAGTGATGTTTGTTGATCTTGGGGGTATTTTGCATAACTTCAGCAATGCCTCATTACAACAAGCAATGGAAATGTTGTCTTAGCAGTCTATGCAAATAGCTAGGCTTACTGAATGAAACATCCCAGGGTTCAGCATAATTGTTCACCAAGCACCCAGTTGACATCAATTTGTGTGACAAACTACTTGCTCCTCGCTCATCAGGAACCTGCCGATCCTTTGATTCCACAATAGAGGACTGTCTACATCAAATAGCTTCACTCTGGGTGTCTATGCTTTCAAATCACTGATGAGCGCAGAAGCCTACTGAATCCTACACTAGCTGTTAATTTATCTGACATCTCTAAGATTTAGTAATTGCACTGTTGATTTGGCTGAGAATGGCAATCAAGTGCACAACAAACACTTGCAGAGCCTCTGTTCACTAATTAAAAGAGGTTCCATTGCATTTTTGTAGCATGACAATACCATTCTATCTGGACATGTTCCATGGTAATATTTGTTAAAGTACCTTGGTGTGTGTACAACTATAGCAGTGCTGTTGGGGACTAAGTAATTCAGTAGCAATGATTACTTTAATTATATTTGTCAGTAGTGAGACAGTAGCTGCATTCCAAATAATTTAGTTTGTTTAACAAGCTAGTTTTCCCAAAGAGTAGAAGTGTCACCACTGTCATGCACACTGCTTCACATCTGAGCAAGTTAGACATTAAAAAAAAAAAAAAGCCAAACCTTCTCTCCCAAACTGTCCTCCACCAGTGGCATAACTTTGGAGTGTGTGGAGAATCTGTATATTCTTGATAGATTCTTTCTATCAAGTACAGTCCTGCCGCGAGCTGTTTCAAAAAGTGGTGGGGACATGTCCCACCTGTCATTTATGCCTATGTCATCATCCACTCGTATGTAGCATTGGAAAATCCAATTCTTCAGTGAATTATTTCATATTACGAACTGATTAGTAAAACGACTCACCTGTTCAAACCCCTGTGCAGAATGCTCTGGTGTTATTTATAGCGAAATACTGGTAACGCTTTAATTAAACATTACTGGTAAGGTTTATCCATTGACATTAGTTAATGCATTGGGTTTTTACAGCATTTATTTATAGTACATTCATTTTAATAAAATGCATTAACACACAGTTTGTAAAAAAAACATTACTTACATTAACAAAAAAACTGTCAAATTGATCACTGCTGGTTTATAATACCTAATGCACTATCAAATGATAACAAACATTGTTGTAAAGTAAATACATTTCTGTCAGGACCACTATCGTCAAATACGATTGACAATTAGCATACAGTTAGGTTTGGCGGTATGGTTCCGTTCTGGGCAAGAACTCCGCAGCAATTTAGGGTAAACAGAACAGAACCAACATGAATGTATTGTAGATATCATTAATTCATTTAAATGTACAACATAATTAGAAAATTTTAGTCTGATTGAGGGATAATCATACTGCCAAATCCTGACTGACGAGAGGAGGAGCTGGGGATAGGGGAGGGTAATTAGCTCCCGAGAAACGCGATAGCTGCTGATAATTCCGAAGGAGCTTATATATGACAGTGATAGGCGTCGTATTCCTATAGCTAGACGTGGATCAGCCGAGAGTCAGCTGATACGAGCTTGACCTGCCAGAACTGACGCTACGCTTGATGTATATTAGAAATAAATATTTTCTTAAATATTACTTTAAATTATGAGTAGTTACTTTAAATTATAGCTTGCCCATCATTTTTACATGCATCGGATACAATTACACCATGACACCGCAGTCTTATTTTGTAAGGATTGGACAATATCATAATAGGCTACTAGCCCAGGTCTGAATGTGTCTCAATGTATAAGGGTCTGAGGCATAACAAGATTGGCAAAGATTTATTACTTAGAGCAAGGACATCAATCAGGAAAGACTGAATTCTCTCTTAGATGAGGCACATCAACTCTCGCCACAGCTCATTATACAATATCTGACCAGAGCCATAACCACCATAGACATTAGAAAGACATGTGCCCTCCAACATCACAGTTTAGTGATTTACTAATATATTTTTCAAGGATTTGGTCCCTCCAATCATCCTGAATACAGTATGGGTACGTTCTTGTATCTAATGTAGCTTGAAATTGTTTGGTACAAGATGTTTGATTTAGCCATTTTGGCTGAATCTTGCATCACTGAAATGTCTTAATATTCTTCACAGATGACACACATGCACAGCATCTCATTAATTAGCTAATTAGTTAGGCAATTTGTTTCTTTGTCTTCCTTAGACTCTTCCTATCGTTCCTAGAAACACACACACACACACAAACATGCATACTCACACACATAATGAAAAAAAGATTCAAGACGGTTGGTTTCCTGCTGTTGTCATAGCAACTTGCTTGGTTTAAGTGACAGACCTCAGGTCTTGAACATGCAAAACTTCACAGGGACTGTGCATCCTCACGGATGATGCCATTCTCTGTGTACCTTTCCCACAGGAAGGAAAATGTTGATTGACTTCAGCTCAGCATTCAATACCATAGTTTGCCTCAGGCTTGTCGTCAAGTTCAGGGACTTGGGTCTGAATTCCTCACTCTGTCTGTGGATCCTTAACTTGCTGCCAGGCAGATCTCAGATCAGGGAGGTGGGTGGTGGGCAGTTGCACCTCGTCGAGGTAGGACCTCATACTTCTCGCTTCTATATCAACATCATAAAAGCACCATGGTCAATTCAACTATGTGCTATATGTTTCAATTGTTTCAGGTCGTATGCTAGCTTTGTGTGAGGAACCGACCGAAATGTAAGTTTAGTGAAATTTAAGAAAACTGCTGTGAATTAATCGAGTTAAAAAATAAAGGTTCCAAAAAGAGGGCTTTTGCAGCATAGAACCCAAAATGGTTATTCTATTTTGAACCATAGAATAAGCATTTTGGGTTCTTCAAATAACCTTTCAGTGAACAGTTCTTAAAATAACCATTTTTGTAAAGAACATTTTTACTAATCTGAATAACCTTTTTCCACTAAAAAGAATCTTTTGTACAATGGAAATGTTCATTCAGACAGGTTGCAGCCTATAGGCCTATAGAAAAATCTAGAAGACATCTAAAGATCAGACATCTAACCCTTAAACACATTCCTCTGGTCTTTAGTAACCCGGGATGTCATTCACTACCCTCCTCCTCATTATTTTTTTAAAGTTAGACATCAACCCTCTTAGTATTCCTCAATCAATTAATTATAAACAATATAACAAGAAAAAAAAAATCATATTTTGTAAAGATTGTATAGGGTCGCTAACGACCCGAGGTATGTAACAGTGTGAGTATATTTTTTCTGCTCAACAATAATTTAATCTTAAAGTGATGTTTCACTCATAGTTACCGTAGGCAGAAAACAAAAGAATAGGAAGTATCATCAGCAAATCTTGAAATGACTCAGTGATTTACTGCAGAGCAATAACTGAACGCAATCAAATATTAGTGTCACTGTTACTTGATGGTGGATCTGGTGAAGAAGCTGTCAGCAATGATGTTATAAAACATCTGCTCAAACGGAACCCTTCCAAGCTCCAAAATAGGCTTTGTTTTATTCTTCTGTAATTGTTACTCTAATATAAGGAGAGTTTTATATTATCGCGACATAGAGATCCATCCATAGTAGATATATCCGGGTCGCTAAAGACCCGAATATATAATAATTATTGGCGAAACATTCATACATTTAAGGGTTAAACTTTCACATGCCAAGGTGACCTTTTAATTGTAGCCTACTTTTAAGTGCTTTTTTGAAGTTTGAAAGATTTGCCCCGTCATTGTAACTGTATTGAATAAAACGACCAGTATATTTCTTTACAAGTGCATTTTGTGCTTCACAGAAGTAATAAATTCATGTCGGTTTGGAACAACATGAAGGTGAGTAAATGATGACAGCATTTTATTTTTGTGTGAACTAATCAACAACTCAACCTAGTTATCTAAACCATAGCCTTGTGATTGACTCCGGCCTTGGCCTTATTTGAGAGCAATATTTAATTGACACTGGCTGAATGAAAGGAGTGAATAACTTGGAGGACATCTGCCATGTGGCCTAGAATTATTAAAGATACTCTGACAATGGTCTCTTATTGCTACCGTGGCAGGAAAAACACTACACCAAAGCTTGAGGGCCAGCTTGGTGAGTCTCAGGAGGAATTACTACCCTTAAGCCATCCAGATCTTAAATAATGATGCATACTGCTCACCTTCCCCAGAAGAGTAACATAGGCTACACTTTCTTTCTTTTGCTGTTTATTACTTTTTCTACTATTCTCCACAATAACCTTTAGGCGCTTCAGAAAGTCTTCCCTGCTATTGCAATTCTGCACATGTGACACATAAAACCTTGAACTTGTCCTTTAGCATTTTACTCATCCAAATCCTGTGCAGCTAAATCGGTCAAAAAGCATACTAGGCACTCCACTACATATACAAATATTAATAAAGCAAGAAGCCACTAGAGGCTGTGCAATATAATTATAATTAATATATAGTTATAGAATATATATAATCTGTTTTATTATATAATGTATTGCACTGGTATAGAATGACTGCTCACAGACTGCTATTTTGAGGATTAATCAGTTTAACACAGGTTATATAATTTTTTTATTTATTTAGAATGTTCTTGGACATTCTTATTTCAGTCTAATGGGAGAAAAAAAAAATACTACTAATATTAATAGAGCACTTTATGATTTATGTATTAGTTCTACCTGATTTATTGCAGTGGCTTTCTGGCTTAGATTCTGATTGGTCAATGGCGGCACACAGCAGCCAAATATTTCTGTATAATGACTGTTGCCCAAGGCAGCACTGTAGCTGACCACTTCCTATTTATTTCGCGATAACGATTGACCGAATGCACATTTTTCCACATTATTTCATACTACAAAAATACAGTTTGTGTAGTTTTCATACTGTGTTGACCGTACATCTGCAGATGAGCTGTATCCATCCACTCTTGTTTGAAGTGCATGGGCGCACCCTATTGGACATCTAAGAAATAAGAGAGAGAGAGAGAGAGAGAGAGAGAGAGAGAGAGAGAGATGCCATGTAGCAAGTGAGCAAATTAAGCAGTTATTCTTCATGCAAATATTCCAGCACAAATTCAAAGTGCTCTGAATGTGTCAGTAAAGGCAGTTTGAAGTACCTAATTACATTTGAATTCATGTACAGATCGCTCCCACGACGCGTTCATAAACCCACTTCAGATATCAAGAAATCATATTATTGGATAAAAAAAAAAAGAGGGGACAAGGGTGGATGTTGAGGCACTTGGGGTATAGTGATACATTTTTTCAATTTCTACAGGGAAAAAGTCAGAGATAAATATTCAAATTTCACAACTGCTCACTTTGGTTTTAGTCATTGGTATGGAAATCACGATTGGCAAATATGCAAATGACTCTGCCTTCTATGAAATTCTGAAGGGCATGGCGACACTGAGAGAAATGCCAAAGAACTGGGTCCCTCATGATTAAGATCCGCATCCTTCCCCAGGTGAGTTAGTCTCCAGAGACTTTTCATCTTACTGATGCTTTCCTGGATGCTCAACACTGGCAAATGACAAAAAGCACCCAGAAGTGGCTCAATGTGCAGATCACATTTATTTATTTCAGGGACGTGTTTATTACCACAGCCTTGGCTACTGCAGGTGTTCAGATTTCCTCTTTGTCCTCTAATGGATTTCTTCTCAATGATTTACTGACAAACAATTCCTACCAAGGGACATCTATGATAAGATACTCCCTTGCAGATCACACAGTCAGAAGAAGAACCAGCCATTCATTGTGTGTTTTGCAAGACAGGAAAGTAATGAGCATGTCCACTGAACCACTGGTGAGTTTGCCAATTAGTTTGTTAATTCAGACCTAAAGCAGAAACCACTCACACTATGTGTCGACAGAATTAGTACTTCTCTCTCTCTTAGAGTATAATTGTTTCTTAGCACCCCAGAGGATTTCTTTATCCCAATACAGAGTGACCTTTACGCAAATGCAAGTCATGTGTGAGACAAGGGCCGGCTCAGAGCTGTGCATTAGAAGACTCACAAACCCTTTGTCTGAATTCACCCATGCAGCAAATAGAACAACGGCTGGTTTTTCCTTATAGCACACCGCCAGAAGAACAGTGTCAGTGTCGACCGAACGCATGGTGAGCTTTCTGTGATCACAAACGCTAGGAATGTCTAATTATCACCAAAGAGAATAATTCAAGCAGAGAACAGGACAGCTGATGAATCCATTATGGATTCTTGGCTTTTATGAAAAAACATCCTGGTGGGAGTTTGAAGCAAAGTGCTCATGGACTGGCTTCCTCCATCGAAAATAGGATGGTGCACCATTCAGAACTAAAAAGAAAATGATTACTAAATTGCAGCTCAGTGCTGGAACTGGAGTTTAATTTGAATTGAAGTAACGAACAGGATGCAGAATAGTAATTCAAATTTAAGAAGGGAATTCAAATGGTCAGTTTTAATTAGAAACAAATACCATTACCTGTTGATTTATAATTCAGTTCCCATTTCTATTCGAATTCCATTTCAACTTCTTGTGATACATTGCCAGTTCAATTAAAATGACAACCCGGGAACCGAAAGGGGGATATTTCTGAGTTTGGTCCAACCCTAACAGAAAATAAAAGCGGAATATGAGTATATGCATTGCATTAAACAGAAATGAACCTGCTGTATACATAAATCTTGAAGGGCAAAGCAAAAACAGGCCATGAAAACACCCAAACAGACCTCTATATTTAAGTTACTTCCTGATTGACAGCTCTAGTGTATGAATCATTATCAGTATACACCACATTACCTGGAGCTCTACTCTTTCCGATTAAGTCAAAGCTGGCGGTAAAATATCAATCACCTCCAAACAAACACCATTAGTAAGCAGCGTAATGGAAAGCTAACACAGTGATGTGTGTGTGTTGGGCTCTGTCTGTCTGTGAATGTTATTACTGGTCATAATTTCTGTGTGCGATAACTCCCTCAACCCCGAGAATGACGATTTGAGATTGCTTGCCATTGTTTGCTCCCTTCTAGTGATCTGCTTTTAAATTGACTCAGTTTGCCATGTGAACTAGGCTGACCCTTTGTCTTTCCTAAGTAGGAAATTCAAGAAAAATATCTCAAATTATCTATAACGTCCACTGCTGTTTCTTGAACCCGCAAGAAAATATACAAGCCGTGTGACTTATCGACACAGGAGGCTGATTTGTTTGCGAAAACATCCCTGCATTTCATCGCGATTGATTGATGTAGCAGTTTATGCTGACGATTATGAAGCCAACACCCCTAGACATTCAATTACATGTTTATGTGTGTAATATTGATTTTAATAGTAAATCAATTACTCATTTTCCATGACTGACATCTAGTTTGCTTCTATTTGCAGCTGGCGCCGATGAAGTCGTCCGTACTCTGAGAGTACAGACAAAACACAGCATTTTGCGCAACACTTTGTGAATTTTTTAATTTTTTATTTCATGAGACAGAGGTGTAGTCTAGGCTATCTTTCCTCGGCGCCACCGTCTCCACCTCTATTACCCTGTGCTGTCAGGGTCAACAGTCAAAGGCACCTCTGTTCATTCCCCTGTGCCACTGTAGCCCCCCATTATGTGTTTCTGGGACCCAGTTTCAGTCCAGGCCATTTGTCACGTTCACCGAATAACCCACAATCATTTAAAGTCAAAAGAGGCATTGTGCATGGTTGGTAAGCAGTGAGCGGCAATAGAACTTTTTTGCAATGGTGCCCAGAGGAACAGGGTCTTGATTCCATATCTGTTTGACTTCCTTCTCAACCCTCTTCTCATTTTGAAATTAAATGAGTGTTTCAAAAAATGTACTAATGCACTTTGTCAATGCTTAGTCTGAGCTCCAAATAATCATCGCGTTGTTGATGTTGGCCGCATTATTGAATTTGCCTGGGTAAACATGACATATAAGTGCAATCTGTCAATGTGACCTTTTTAAAAGATTTGTTTTTCAGTTTATTTTCAAAAGCATTTATGTTTTACCAAGAAAAAAACATTAGGAATAAAACCACTATCTTATATCAATAAGAAACCTCAGCTAATAAAATACACTCAGACCAACAGAAAATCATTCTAATTGTTCTAATTGCACCAATATTACATTGGTAGTTCACCCAAAAATGACTATTCTGTCATTAATTACTCACCATAATGTCATTCCAAACCTGTAAGACATTTGTTCATCTCTGGCACACAAATGAAGATCTTTTTGATGAAATCTGAGAGCTTTCTGTCCCTCTATAGACAACAACGCAATTTACACTTTGACGTTTCAAAAAGTTCATAAAGAGATCGTAAAACTAATCCATTTGAATCAAGCGGTTTAGTCCAAATTTGCGGAAGAAACATGATCGCTTTATATGATGAACAGATCGAATTTAGGCTTTTATTCACATGTAAACACTGATCAGAGAACATAAACAAAAGCTCAAACGTGCTGCGTAACATGAGAATGAACCTCATTGTTTCTCGCACGTCAAGTGAATATGCTTGAGCTTCCATTTATCACAACTGATATGTGAGTTGAAGAACAAGTAAATAAAAGCCTAAATTCAATCTGTTCATCATATAAAGCGATCAAGTCTCTTTAGAAATTTGGACTAAACCGTTGAATTCATATGTTTTGGTTTTACGATCTCTTTATGAACTTTTTGAAGCATCAGAGTGGTAGCTGCGTAGCCATCTATGGAAGAAACAGAAAGCTCTCAGATTTAATCTTCATTTGTGTTCTAAAGATGAACGAAAATCTTACGGGTTTGGAACAACATGAGGGTGAGTAATTAATGACAGAATCACTTTAACACTCTGGCCGCTACTGATAGGTTGATAATTATTTATTGTTGTGATATGGCCAATAATTGATAAATGAACAATATTACAAATAAATACATACAAAAAGATATGACACCAATATATTGTGCATCATTAATTCTAATTAAAGCCAGTTGTTTTCACTTAAAAAACAAATATTGACATTTGAATCGGACTATTTGCGCTGAACATATGACACAGGCATTTGAAATAAGCATTCGAGACGCAAGCTCACGCAATATGAGAGCCAGATTAAGATGCTGCAGACATCAAAGTCTGCATGAAAGGCTGCCTAATGCTTTATCATCACGTTACAACAAGGGGAAGACAGATGCACGCAGAGCTGTTCTATCAGTCAGGTGATTACCACTCCCTATGGAATACACCGCTGTCATAGGCCCCTCTGATAACCACTGTTTGACGGCAAGATGCAATTAAGACCACCAAAGAGAGCTCCAACTGTCATGCACTGAGAAATACACCACATATTATAATTATGGACACAATGAGATGTTTGACGTCAGTTTGATTTTGGTGAGTAATCACAAACGTATACTTGGCAACTACATCTTACATTAGGCACAATATAAAAAAAAGAAAAACAAACAAAAAGACAAGCAAAACTCTTAAAAATTTAGATGAAGGATGGAAACTACTGCATGGAGGGATCTGTAGCTGTACATTTTGTTTAAGGATACAGCAAAAACTGACAGGCTGTCAGTTTCCACACTGTTGAAGGGCTTCAGCAGTCAGTGGCAGCAAAGAACAGGCTGCATTTGTATTCAGCCAAAGTTTAAGCTACATAATTGGTTGGCTCTGTAGTGAACTTCTGTATCCCATGGGACATGATATCTCTCCCAGACTCAAAACTACCACTTTACCACAGTGGTCATGAGAGAATAAAGACAAATTTGGATTCTTGTTTACATTGAGTTTTACTTCAGGGCCATATTTAAAGACAGCTTAAAAAGGGAATATTTCAATGTAATGTTTGCATTTAAGTCACCCTGTGGTGAAAATCAAGCTTTGAATGTTGTTTATATGTCTATGTGGTGTTTTTAATATGCTTTAAGACAAACCATGTGCAAATTCATAAGTCAACACCATTGCTGAGTATTTTCTCCGTGAACTGCAGTGAACCAAAGACAGTCTCAAAAACGCGATTCGAAAACGCTGGTGTTTCGGACGTCACAAACTACCTTGTAACCAATCACGTCAACGAGAGGATCTCTGAGCTGGTGCGAGTGAGTGGAGGCGGGGCTAATTTGCATATTCATAGAACCGATATACTAAATGAGGCAAGGGTGTAGAGTTATGTTCAAGCTATTTTAAGAAGTTTTTTTTTTTTTCATGGAATTTTTTTTAAAAATATTTAATTTTGGTGATCAAAGATGAGTTTTAAGGGATAATTTTATTGACTACAGGGGGACTTTAAAGAATTAGTATTAAAACAATACATAGACTTCTGCAAAATGTTCCAGTCATTTAATTTCAAGTTAAGTTTATTTGAATTTTGTTTTACTAAAAAAAGTGATTAGCCATTAGTTATTGCTGTAAGTGATTTAAAATAACAGTGATGAGTGTTAAAATGTTCAATATAAACAACAAATCATGTTTATATAAGCCACACAGATAACATCTTCATCTTTAATAAGTTAAATTATTAAAACGTCTGGAGCTTCTCAGTGCAGGAAACAGTCATTGAAATGTTCTGGAAAGTCAAGTCAAGTCAAGTCACCTTTATTTATATAGTGCTTTTAACAATATGAATTGTTTCAAAGCAGCTTTACAGTGATAATAGGAAATTACAATAAAAGAGATTGTTTTGGCTTTACAGCAGCTCTAGGATTTTGATTGAATTTTTGATTGATTGATTCACTTCCGTTGCGAAGATCATTAGTTATTAACTTAGGGTCCGCTTACACGACACCGTTTTAACAGGAAAATCCTTAACGCGCTCCGGCTGCCCATCCACACAAAACAGTGCCTGGTGTCTCGAGAACGCACTCCCTGAAATAGGTTCGAAGGTGCAAACGATTATCAGTTATCTCTGTGCAAACCTCTGCGCAAATACCGACGTCACGCACATGCGCATCATGTGTTCAGTCCATAGGTATGCGCGTTTGAATATATATGTACGCAGGCGTGTAGTCCTTTACAAATCAACCCTCAACAAACTTACTTGTCTGGCCTTAAAAATGTATAATACAGAATTATTTATCGCGTGGTGACTCGACAACGTTTTATCTGTACAGAGGTAAAGGGAAGGGAAGGAGGCCTTCACATGGGAGAGACTAGTTGACATTTCAGGACTGCCTTGTCGTCATGTCCAGGTGCAGGTCCTTCATCAGATCTGGATACAGCCTGGATCCGGCGGACTGCTGTAAACTTCAGGATAAACAGAGAGACTAACATTAGCGTAGACGCCCTCCTTCTTATGATGTAACAATCAGGATTTATGGGAAGTGTTCCCGGTTCCGGCTGACCTAAACTATGCATCATTACATTGAATTATAGAATTCTATAATGTGTTATGTGTATACTAGGCCAAAGATATGTGTTTTTAGTCTAGCTTTGAACTGACAGAGTGTGTCTGCTTCCCGGACAATGTTAGGAAGACTGTTCCAAAGTTTTGGTGCTAAATAAGAAAAGGATCTACCGCCAGCAGTCGATTTTGATATTCTAGGTAATATCAACTAGCTGGAATTTTGAGATCGCAATAGATGTGATGTGAGACTGGGAAAAAGGTGCATTATGCTGCAGGTGTTTCAAGTCCAACAATATTCCTCTGTGGTCTGTCAAAATTCACCATTAGTTGCTGTCATATTCTAATGCCTTGAGGTCAGGACTACTCTGTCAGCTGGATTCATCACATTTCAAACCCATCTAGATATATAATCCGACATTCCTCCAGGAAATTTAACATCATGATAATCCATTATTTTTTATGCTCTATCTACATCACTCCAGTTTTTCGTCAGCCACTCGTCTGCAACTTAATTCAGAGGAGTGCCGTACACGAAACTTCTTCCTTGCAGTGAGTCTAGCTCAGCCAGAGCAATAATGACCTCCTCTGGGAGAAGGGCATCTGTCTGTAATGCCTGGCTGTTGGCTCTAATAGGAGTTTGCCATTCTGTGTGTTAACACTAACAGCTCTGACGCCCTGTAATGTGCTGTCCACCTCTTCTTTAAACCTTATGATTGGTCTACTGGGTTCAGATGAACAGATGTCATTACATCCAATCTAGCTCCATCAGAGGCTCTCTTTCAGCAGGCGGATAAGAAGGCAGTGTCTCTAAATTGCAAGGTGGATGGAAAATTAGACAGTGGGAAAAAAAGAAAGAAGAATAAACACTTGAAAACATGACTGCATTTTTGTTATTCATGGGAAACATGAAAATATGCGGTTTTCAAAAGCATCTATTTGAATAGTTCTCAAAACTAAAACATCCTTTCTATTTAAAGCCTTCATCGAAGACTTTTATAATTCAGTCATTGCAAAGACTAATGACTAAAACTTTGACATAACGGTCAAGCACATCTCAGCTGATTAAAGGCAAATCCAACAAAGTAAAAAAAGCATAATTAGTCTCAAGGCTTTTTTGAAATTCACTGTCAGATATCCTTTAAAAGTGTCTATCTTAAAATACCTAAAGGAATGAAAAGCCATTGAGTTCACACTGACCCTTAGATCTTCAAGAACGCATCACATTTATGTTGAATATTTTTATTCACCAAAATGTTAACTTTACACTGTGTTAATGGGTCATGCTGTAATTAGATCTTATCGTAAGAGGTTTTCAGCTCGGACGTCTTGTGCTTGACCTGATTCTGTGGGTAATTAGCAGTTTCTCTGAACGCTGTTTATTTGGTTGTTGAACAGGGCTGTGCTCCCAGTGCTATATGCTGTAGCTCATCTCTTAAGTCCTCATAACAATGGAGAACAGCATTATGAATATGCAAAGGAGCAGGTCCCCTCCAGGCCTGATAAACGGAAGCAGTGAGCTCCTATGATTAGATTCCCTCCGCCCTGTTGTGGGGAAGTCGTCAGAGGCATGAGCTGAGTCTTAAGAGCAACAATTAAATGAATAGATGAAATAGTCAATTTGAACTGAAGGACAATTTGGTTTTTAACATTTTAAAATTGAGATAATGCTCAGAGAGAATTTAATTTATGTCATTTTGTCAGTAAACTATATCCTTTTGACAAAGTAAATTGGGTCAATTTATTAATTTACTTAAATTACTTCCATCCAATGCATTGCATTGGTTGTTATGATGCTGCAAGGAGATGAACCCAAATGCAGACAGTATGCAAGTGAACTACGTTTATTACAGAAAAACAGGGAAAACAAAACCCACGAGGGGGCAAAACAAGACAGGATTGACTGTATAAGACTAACAAGACTTGACTAAGACTAAGACAGATAAATGAACAATAAACTAACAGCTAAGACAGGATCAACTCTTCTCAAGACTTTCAACAGGTTACTCACGGTAGGCATCACATTGATTGAATGACAACTTGTATCATGTAACAATGAACCGGCACAAGACAGCAAACACAAGGGGATTAAATAGGGAGAAACTAATGAGGGAAACAGGTGACAAGGGTAAAGCAATGATGACTAAACGAGGATAACAAGGGGGACGGGGCAAGGAACGAGACAACACAAGCACATGGCCAGCAAAAGGCCATGTGTGTGAACATAAAACATGGGTCTGTCATGATTCTGCCATAAGACAAGAGAAAATCAAGAACAAGATGGCAGAATCATGACATAGGTGGCTAGCCAGGTATGTTTCAGTTTAGTTTGCGCCAACCCTGCACCATGAAAGTGGTTTGGCTTTTAGCAGCGTTCATCGCCATAGTAACTCACGCTCCACGGCTAACCTGGTCCGGGGCAGGTTATGTTCCAGGTAAGAGGTTGCAAACCGAACTTAGACCAATCAAATGTTCAATTCTCTCTATAGCTTTATCAATTGTACAAATTAACTTCACAACTTTTACTTGCACGTTTTCTTTTAGTTGTCCTCTTTCATAGACAAGGAGGTACTTTTATTAGACTAGTAATGAAAAACATGCAGTGCCTTGACTTAGCGCTGCATCTGACCTAATAACAGAAATCACATTTAGCAGATGTGTTTCATTGTACTTCTGTCAAACTTCAGAAACTTCAGAGTCTTATCAGCTTTACTGTCCTACTTTGCTATTTCATCCTCCGGAAAGAAGTGGTAGACAGTGGCAGTAACAACTTACACTGTGCCCCAGCAAGACCATGCAGGCCTTTACATCTAATATCCTCAGGGCTCTGGCCTCTGTGTGACAGTCTTTGGGCTGAGCACTGATTCACTTTTTCCCTGCTGATATTTCCATCTCAGCTGCTATCAGTTAATGAGAGTCAGACTGTGGTTCTGCACCTGCGGAGAGCTGCCGAATCAATCTGGAGGATTGCTGGACTACAAAGTGATCTTCAGTACCATGGACAGAGATTCAATCATCAGCCTACAGCCTCATCTGTCCCAACTGAGTCAAAGGAGCATTATGCTAAACAACTCATTTAAATACTGTAATGACATTTCACACAAGTAACAGAATTACATTGTTGTAATGGATAAAGGCATAAGCTATAGGCAAATTACAATTTTCTCAAAACAGTTGCAGTGCTTTTCAGTGACGTAAACTTTAAAAATATATATATTTTAAAGGATGATTTAGCAGTCATGCATTAGTTATTCATCAAATGATGATTACATATATTATTGGATGGATGACAATAATTGACAAAGAATGGATGGATGGATGATGGAGAACAATTGACAGAAAGAATAGATGATGAATGGATAGATGGAGAACAATTAACAGAAAGAATAGCTGATGGAGAACAATTGACAAAGAATGGATGGATGGAGAACAATTGACAGAATGGATGGATGAGAACAACTGACAGGAAGAATAGATTATGGATGGATAAATAGATGAACAATTGATAGAAAAAATGGATGGATGGATGGATGGATGGATGGACGGATAGGGTGCCTCTTCATGAACTGCTTTGCATAATTACATAATTTGCATAATGTCTTTCAAACAATGCAGACATCATGTGCAAAAATGGCGGGTACAATTCATTCTCAGTGATTTCCCCCCTTAGACCTTGGAGGATGGCATTTATCAGTTCTGTTCTAAGATGTGCAATTTACAGCCAGTGAAATAATAGCTTTAAGATTTATTTGAAGTATTTTTCAGCGAAGAAACCAGAGATGAACTATTCAGCCTTGAGATATTAGGATATTAGTAAAGGACATTAGCAAAAATACGGCTGCAATAATCCTCAGCAAAACAGCAGATTTTTTAAATAAGAGTCTTATTACAAACATTTGAGTGAATATTAAGAGCAGTGCAACAGATCCACACAGTGATGGTGTGATCGCATTAGGGAAAATGTCTTGTACCTATATATTAGTATATATATCTGTGGATATAGAAGAAAATCGGTGGCTGGCCTCTTTGCTTTCTTGCAACTCAAATTTAGACAGAAATCATTACTGAAAAAAGCATTGATCAATGACAGAAGTATTCTTTCAGAAGACAGAAGTCATGGGAAAAAAGCAGGATGTTTTTGTGATAAATATGAGGAAAATATCCCTCTATAATCTCATTTTTAAAAGTTCACTGGCTACGGGATTTATAATGGTGATATAGACTCACAGAGAACTATAAAACATGCCCGGAGGGAGACTTCTTGAGACATTTGGTTGGGTGATTCTGCCTCTGAACTGTAACCACAACCACAAATGTTCCCCAAGATTGTCTTAAAATAAGACTAATATCAGTTCAGTTCAGTTTTCAGCACATACTTTTGTTGTAATGGTTGCTTTAAAACAAACAACAGCAAGCTCTCATACTGTAAACATCAAGACATCTCCTTTTGATTAAAGAAAAAAAAAGATGACAACATCAATCATGTACCAATGCAAGGTTTATGAATACACATTGTGCACAGGGTGAATGCAAATGACATTTGAAAGAAGCCTTTTGATCAATATGCAATCTTCATCCACTACTTCTCTCTTCCAAACAGAATTATAAAAATGTGAAACAGCCTAAGACACAGAAAGTAAATGATCTATTATTCATAATTTTCTCACATATTTTGTTGTTCTGTATGGGTTTGTACTAATAATACTTAATTCCACAACCCAAATAATAGGAAGCAGAGACCTTGTCTACATGTTCCTTTACTGAAAATGGCAAAGGGTGGATATCAGTGCAAAATAGCTTGGTCTCAAAACGTAATGTTTCTTAATTACAGAAGAAAACATACCGTATAATCACGCATAACCTTGCCTAATTGTAGTCTCCATTAAGGTACTTATTGGCTATTGCTACCAAATGCCATGTACGTGTAACAAATGGCATGCATTAGAAACTGTTCATGCGAACCACTGATCCTGATCAATATATTCAGAAATAGTTGCATGTGGCAGCCAGCAGCACAATCTGAATCCGTGGAAACAGCATGACTGCCATCCAGTGGAAAACTGCAGGTTTATCAGCACTACTGATAGAACACCGCTGTCTTTGTTCTTCTGCTGCTCTGCCAATAGAGCAGAATATTCATGATGCAGTGGTGAAAATAAAATTTCATACTGATTATTACCTTGTGATGAAATATTGATACAATCTACCTCTATGATTTTTATTTACAGTGTAACAGATATTACTGCTGATGAATTTGAGATCCAACACTAAAAGAAACAAATCATGCCTAGTCAATTTATAAATAAAATTATAATTTTAGCTTTTCTAAATGTAAATGTGTTGGAGTGTGGCCCACTAGGGGCCTATAATACCATGAAGCCGGTTTAGGTGGCTAGCCAGTTATGTTTCAGTTTAGTTTGCGTCAACCCTGGGTTTTAGGTACCATGAAAGTGGTTTGGCTTTTAGCAGTAGTAACTCACGCTCCACGGCTAACCTGGTCCGGGGCAGGTTATGTTCCAGGTAAGAGGTCGCAAAGTCACTTCACTCCACCTGTTTCTACTCCAAATTAAAGGTCACTACATAGCAAATGATTTTTAAAGACAAAATCATCTGGCTTTTAGTAACACTTACTTATAGAATAATAATTTTGTATGATTTAGATATTATTTATGTAATTATGAATCGATCACACGTACAATTTTAGTTTATCAATTATTTTCACGCACAGTTTAAATGAATAAATATATAAAAGTAATATAAATACGCATTAGAATCAATAGATAGGGGGAGAGTGGGGTGATTTGTGCCAGGGGGGGAAGTAGTTCCACCCCTTGTTTCTGGAAAACCATAGAAGAAATTGGTCATGTGACCACATAATTTTGAAAAGCAAATATTTTTACTCATCCTCCAAAGAAGAGAGACACATGGCATGAGAGTTAAGCACATTTTAGTGCAAAAAAAACTGTTTTTTCCCTTTCAAAGTAAAATTTCTATGATTAAGGTTTTTTTATTGTAGTTTCTGAACAATTATAGACAAGTTTGAAAACATTTCACACATGTTTTAGTGCTTTAGTAGGCTACACAATGAGTCTATACAGTTAGCATGATGTTAGCTCTTAACTGCTGGATCATGCTAGTTTTTCAAACTTGTGGGTCTGGGGTGATTTGTGCCAAAGGGCCTGGGTTAAGTTGTGCCAGATCCAGACCACCTAGACCTACGTACTCACAGGGGATAATCTTGAGAAGTGAAGAGATGGGCATGCCTCATCATTGTTTGACTTAGGCCTGCCTGCTATTTGTTTAATTTAGCTAACACTGATTTCAGTTTTGAGTTTGCACTATGTTATTAAAGAGAAGTTTTATTCCGTTTTTAAGTGGCCTATGTCACAATAGGATGTTTAGAAATTAGCCTAGTCACTTTATTCTTATATGTTACATAATTACTAGACAGCGCTATGTCAACAGGCATCTATTGCCAAAGCCTTTTTGCCTGAAATGATTCACAAATATGATATATTGTGTTGCTATGGTGCTCTAAATGGTTGCTAGGGCGTAGCTTGATAGCTTCACAATGATCCTGAGAGACTGATTGGTATTCTGAGTAAAATGAGCCCGCCCCCTTGTCTCTATGACACTGTGATCCAGAGTTATGTTCAATACAAAATCCCTATGCAATTGACCATAGTAGGAAAAACGCATGCTATGGTATTCCAGGGTGACAATATCTAAATAAACCTTAAATGAGTAATTTTGTATTGAATTTATCTTGCTTTCATATAGCATTACGGTTCATAACATTAAAATGTTCTGTTTTACTTCAGAAATCACTGGCACAATTTACCCCAATGTATTCCCCCAAAGGCACAACTTCCCCCGCACCAGGGGCAAGTTGTGCCATGAGACTACTTTTTTCCCAAAAGCTATATTTCTGAAACAATTTATTTCAGATCCAAAGTCATTGTTCTCAGGGATGCACCACATCCTGAAATATATGTACATCCTTAAGTTGAAGGCATTACTGCCATGGCCTCACTTTAAAGTCACTTTGAGTAAAAACTGGCACAACTCACCCCACTTTCCCCTAAAGCTATAAAATTACTATATGTGAGCTTAAATGTTCAATTCTCTCTATACTTCTATCAATTGTACAAATTAACTTCACAACTTTTATTTGCACTGATATAGCAAGACTTTTTATTTTATCAGCTATTTTCTGCTCGCTGTGTAAATTTGTTTATATTCTTAATATTTTTCAATCTCATAATATTCTTATGATATCGCGCTGCTTCTCTCACGAGAAATGAATCGCTGTTTCACTCTAAGCATGTGATTGGCCGTTCGCTATAACCCTTATATTTAATATAAATATTTAAAATGTATAAACCAATAAATAAAGTACCTAAGTCTTAAGTTATTATCCTTAGAAAACACAATTGTTATTAACCAGCTTCAACTCATCCCTCCAAATGCTGGCGTGATGTATCCAATCTTTCAGCAGAAGGAGCTGGATCAAATATTCTGAATCTACAATCTGACTTGTGATGCAGCCTGGAATCATAATCACAACATGTTGGTTTGTTTTTCCAGAGGAGAACTGGTCCCTCAACCCTTGCCTGGTTTCTCCCAAGGTTTTCCCTCCATTTGTCAACTGATGGAGTCTGGGTTCCTTGCCACCGTCATCTTTAGCTTGCTTAGTGGGGGACTCTTAATATTCACCAATATTATTGATCTGACTGCACTGACACTATTGGATGAGAACTGAACTGAGCAGGACGATGACATCACTGTTTTCTCCAGAGCTGCTTATAGCCGAATTCAACTCATTCCATAATTGATGAACTTAACACAGTTCTTGAACCAAACTGAATAATGACACTAGTACTGTCTCTTTAGAGCGGCTCTTTTTGCATCATTGATCATTATTTTCCTGTTTATCTGTAAAGCTGCTTTGAAACAATCTGTATTTTATAAAGCGCTATATAAATAAAGGTGACTTGATTTGACTTAACCTAACACAGGATCATACAGGACTTTTGATGGCTAAAAATTCTTTAAATCTTAGAAGTGAAGAACAAGTGATACAAAGGAGGAAAAATGTTTATTTGGCAACATACTTGACATTGTTCTTCTAAAAGCAGTGGAAAACTACAATACAAATAGCAGTTTAGGTTAGGTGATATTTGTATAAAAGAGCCGTTTTAAATTACTGGTGAAACCGCAGCTCCAAGCTCAGAGTGCTAAACAAACACTAAATAAAATGTGTCTTATGTTCAGTCTGAAAATGCTGCAAAGTCATGATGCTTGTTGGCACATTTTCACACAGAATACATTCTTCTCATAAGACAGTGGTGAAAATGTAACAAGTATTACAAAAATATTTCAATAAAACACCAAAGCATAAAGGCAGATAAGTTCACAGAGGTTAGTAACTTGTAGTTAGGCATGAGGACTTCCTGAAATATATACTTTTAAACCACCAGGCGGCGCTATTGATCAATGCTTCGCATTCTGTCCTCAGTACCAGGTGTGCTTTTCAATGGCGTCATTCATAGCAGGTTTTCAAAGTTGAAAATCACAGTACTGACATCTACACAAACATTTCTTGCTCTCTATACCATGATGGTGTCAACAGGAGTTGAAATAAAAATGGATTGATTTGAAAAAACCTGACACAAAAATACTGAAAAGATGTGCAAAAAAAAAAAAAGAAAAAAAAAAAAGAACAGATAAGATAAATTTGCCAACTAAAAACTGTGGAGGGAAAGATATATACTAACTATAAAGTTAGTGTTGGGCGCATGTTGGCCAACTACATTTTATAAAGTCCTAAAGTGCCACAGTCTTCTTTAACCAGTAGCCATAGTGGTCATCATCGTCCATTAAAACATATGCATACCATTCTTAAATCTAGTTGTTTGAAATGAACTAAGCAAATAAAAGATTGTGATAAAGGCTTACCTCTCCAAGTACAAAACCTTACGCATCAAGTTATTTTAATAAAGAAAAAGCGCTCTGCTGGAGTTTCCCCACAGAGTTGCAAGTAGATTTGGCGAGGAAAAGTCCATGTGTAGTTCAAAGTAAACAGCATCGCTCTTTGAAGCTCTTCTTATTCTTCTTATTTTTTCCCTTCCCGTTTTTGTCATTATTTTCTGACATCTTTTTAGCACGGACTTCCCTCATTAGATCAAAAAATACCTTTGGAAAAACAAAAGGTTCATTATTGCTCAGTATGACAAGGTTGTATGAAAATGAAAATGATCAGTTCAAAAATATTTTGCTAATTTCTTTGATTAATAAAAAAAATAAGTGAAAAATAATTCTTTTTGTTGTTTCCCTTTGCAGCTCAAACCTCCCTCATCAGATCAAAAAAAAACATTTATCAGTATAATAAAATGTATAATTGTTAACAAATGAATACTAGCAGTGAAAAAATATTTAACAAAATGCATTTAAAAAAAAATTAACAACCAAGTAGAATTAAAGATAAAGACTGTTACGTCCGTAAGGATGTTTATAGTATTGTGTGTGTGTGTGTGGTGTATTATGTTTTTCCGTCCTGTCTGTTTCTCTTACATTCGCTTTCTTAGGTTGTTGCTGATTGGCTATCTTGCTTGTCAGTCAAGACTAACGAGATGAGTGGGAGGCGGGATCTGCATCACCATGATGAGTGACACCTGGTGAAGCGGATACTTAAAGACCATGCTGCTGCCAGTGTGACTAGAGAACTTTGTATTGAGAGAACCTTTGTTTTGCGATACGATCTTTGTCTTAGTTTTGCTTTGCGATTGAAAACCTTTTGGGGTATTAGAGAACCTTTATCTTAAGAGAGGTTGGAGATTGAGAGAGCTTTATGCTTGAGACATTTTTGGTTGGAGAAACTGTTTGTGGTTTATTTTCGTTACGTTGTTCACATGTACGTTCGTCGTTCCTTGTTTTGGCTGTGCCCAAAACCTTCTCATTTGTGAGCGTTGCAATGAACTGCAACAGCGTTTCGTTCCAATGAACTGCAGTAGCGAAGGCGACATCTAGTGTATACATCTATACCCGCCAGCGGGCAGGTATAGATATATACACTAGATGTCGCTTGGCTACGGTTTCGTTCCAATGAACTGCAGTAGCCAAGGCGACATCTATTTATATATCTATACCCGCCCGCGCCGTCAGATCATTTGGACGTGTGCTGTTTTCAAGAGATAACAACGATATAAATACTGTTCGTTTTCTCACACAAACCGCTCGTTTCGTGTCTTAGGCCATCAATGTGTACTTATGATGGGGAATTGTTTCATTTGGACGATGGGGAATTGTTTTAATTTGGACTCTGTGCTTGTGTTTTGAGCCAGTGACCATCGACCTGCATTATATGACTGACAGACAAGAACGGTTTGACCTAAAAATATCAAAATTGAAACTACTGCGGAAACAAAGACACCTACATCTTGGATGCCCTTGAGGTAAGCTAAAACATATCAAAAATTAATTTCAAAGTGAACTATCCCTTTAAAAAAATTTTTATAACCTGAGCTAAAATCCTTTTTTCAGGATTATTTGATGAATAAAAAGTTAAAAAGAACTGTATTTATTTAGAATAGAAATCTTTTGTAACAATATACACTACCGTTCAAAAGTTTGGGAACAATAACTATTTTTTTTTTTAAAGAAATTAGTACTTTAATTCAACAAGAATGCGTTAAATTGATAAAAGGTGATGGTAACGATTTATATTGTTAGAAATGTTTTTATTTTGAATAAATGCTGTTTTTATGAATGAATGCTGTTAACGTTTTACTCAATGAACCATGAAAAAAGTATTCCAAAAAAATATATTAAACAGCACAACTGTTTCCATCATTGATAATAACTGAGTATCAAATTATCATATTAGAATGATTTCTGAAGGATCATAAGACACCAAAGACTGGAGTACTTGCTGATGAAAATTCAGCTTTGCATCACAAAAATAAATTACATTTTAAAGTATATTAAAAAAGAGAACCATTATTTTAAATTGTAATAATATTTCATAATATTACTGTTTTTTTTGTGTGTTTTTTTTGTTTTTAACTGCAGGCTTGATGAGCATAAGAGACTTCTTGCAAAAGCATTAAATAGTAGTGTTTCCAAACTTTTGACTGGTACTGTATATATTGTGACAAGTCTCCAGAGTGCACTTCAGCTTTGCCCTGTAATTACTTCTCATCATTCAATCAACAGCCAGGAGCAAGTGCTAATCGGCCACACCTGTGCTTCATTAAGAAGAGAGAATATTAGCAGATTAAGAGAATGAAAGGGTGAGGCTCTGCTTATCCAGATTCAAGTAAGGATTAACTGATCAGCACTGGCCTTCTAACACTGGAAAGCCACATACCTTTTCTGCACCTTCATCAACCTTTGAGCACAGTAATTCCCATGTTAAGATATTACTTTGTTCAATATAAACCCACTGGGGACGTGTGCTCTGCAAGTCAGTTTGGTCTGTGTCCTCATTCAGCCCACCACAATACACACACACCATTTAAATCGAAACTTAAACGTTATAAATGAATCATCTAAATTTAGAAGAAAAAAAAGCAGACAATGTACCTTGTCCACATTGGCTCGTGTCTTGGCAGAGGTCTCTACATACTGCACACCCCACTCTTCTGCTTTTCCTCTGGCCTCCGCCACTGAAACCTTCCTCCGATCCTCAAGGTCCGACTTATTTCCAATTAAAACCAGTGGAATCTTCTCCTCCTCAGCTTTAACCCGCAGGATCTGCTCCCTGCAAACACGCACTGATACATTTAATGTTGAGTGGTGCAATTTTTCCGATTATACAAGGCCACAATGGGAGATCCAATTTTCTGATTATACTACAGTAGCTTACAATTCAAGTAGCAAGAATGGTGCAATACCACAGACCTGAATTCTGCTGTGGCTGTGAAAGACTCGTGCTCTGTTATGGAGAACACCAACAGGAAACCCTCCCCGCTACGGAAATAATTGTCTCGGATGGCCGCGTAGTCTTCCTGCCCAGCTGTGTCCAAAATGTCAATCTGCACTTCTTCTCCGTCCAACACCACTTTCTTCCTGTAGCTGTCGGCCTTTGTGGGCTCATAATCTTCAACAAACTAAAGGAGAAAAAAATACCAACATCACAGATAAAGTTAAAAAAAAAACCTTGGCAATGTATTTAGAAGACTAGAAACACTTTTCTTTTTTGACACTTATGGAGTAAGTAATCTCCTGCATCTATCAGATTTTGTACAACATATGGGGCCCTATCTTGCACCCAGCGCAATTGACTTTGTACACTGACGCATGTATCATTCCTATTTTGCACCCGCGCAAAGCGGACTTTTCCCTCCACAGACGCACGTCGGTTAACTAAGAAATAGACTTGCACTCCCCGGGGCGGTTCAGCGCAAAGAGGAGGCGTGTTCCGGCGCAAACGTTCCCTCATGCTATTTTACAGGTTTAGAAAACAATTGCGCCACTAATCGAAAATAAACAGTTTAAAGTCAGTGGCGCGTTGCGCATGTTATTCATATGCTATTTTAAGGGTGCATGCTTGGCCTTAATCAATGTAGCGTGTGCACAACGCGCATACACTTTGATTCTCTCATCTACACACAGACGCAGCGGTTATCATTTTTGCAAATCCTACATTATTACGATAGATAGATAGATAGATAGATAGATATTTTATTATAAAAGCATACATCTAGCTTATACATTTACCCAAATTATACGCCTGTTTAACCGAAGTTAATTTGGGTGTGTTTCTCCATCCCCAACGTCCCTGACGAGAGCGTCGGTCTCCTCGGCTGTGAACCGCTCCTCGCGTGCGCCTGGCAAATCCGCCGTTATAATAGGAATCCGCTTTAGAACAAGCGCGCCTGCTCTTAAAGGGAATGTGAGATGTCGCTCTGATTGGTTTATTTCACGTTACGCCCAAACCACACCTATGAATAATGAAGCTACTTCAGACCAACCCCTTTTAGATTTGCGCCGGGCGCAAGAGTCATTTATCCCACCGGGAAAATAGCAACAGCGCCCAAGACCCGCCCACAAAGTTACTTGCGCTTTGCGCTTGACACTTGCGTTTCAGATCGTTAAAATAGGGCCCATGGTCTGTTGACTTACCTCATCATACATAAACTGAAGAGTGAGGGCGGACTTTCCTACGCCTCCACTGCCCACCATAATGACCTTGTGCAGGGCGAGGGAGCTCTGACCCCTACTCTTATTGGCTGCCATTTCTAATGGTCTCCCTCAGGTACACCACAAGACGCCCACAGACAAACTGGCACCACCTGTGGAGAAACAAAAGCATTATGGAGAAGCTGAACCATCAACACTAGAACAGGTGTGTATTTGAACTTTCATTTGAACCAAAGCATTTTAGAATTATCACTATACTTTAATAAAACTTTCAGACAATTGTAAAGGTAATCCTTATGGCATGTTTCTTAATAAATTCACCCTAAATAGATGCAAATTATGTAGAAAGTTATTAGTATAACTATAAAGCCTGTTGGATAAAAAAAAAAAAAAAAGGGGGTTATTGCCCAGTACCAGTAAGAGTAAACATTTTTATTTTTGGAGGCTTCCTCTTGTCACTCACATTACATTTACATATGTTACAAAAGCAACATATGTTTTTGCCATGTACATGATTAATGCCACAATAACCTAAAAAGAAGGACAAATACCATGACATTTTTCAAAAGTACATTGGAGCACCAAGTACATGTTCCTGGATCAACATTCCAATTAACCAATCAGATTTTAAGGACAAGTTTACAATTTATGTGAAGTTTAGGCGTACAACCAGGGCTGTGTGCTTCTACATCAGTGTTATTCACCAATATTTTCCCTCTGATTTTAGGCATACATTATGGTTAGAGTTGTGTTTTCAGACAAGAATGTTGTACCAGGATCAACAAAATATGTTGTCTAAGGGAAGCTCACACTACATGACTTTTGGTTGGACTTTGCTGTCACAGACAGATTTCCAAGGTCTGCGACAAAATCCCCGGATTGCGGCTAAATCAGTGCTTGTTGCATCACCGATGCTTGTCAAGTAAGAGCCAGTCAGAGAAGTGATCTGAGCACATCTCGAGCAGTCACAGACACTGCCATACTTTCAAACCGGTTTGTTATTATTGCAACATAATTTTGTAGTGTGTGTGCAATGCAACAAACAAGGTGGAACTAATCCATCCATTCAAAGTGCAGATGGTATAAATGGAAAAATTTCATAATCACTTGAGTGAATTTCTCAATACATCAATACTTCTAGACATCTGTAGCAATGGCTCTCACTTGCCAACGCAACACCAGGGAAAACACCCATTTATGAAATTAAAATGTTGTGGAAGGAAAGCCCTGGGTTTATTTTTATGAGCAGCACTGGTACTTTTCCCATCCACAACATCTACAGATAAGCACAATAAACCACTTATGATGCATTACTTAAAGTACACACCATAAAAAAAAAAAATCACATCAACAGACTGATTCTTGCATAAATGGCACTTGAAAAACGATGTGTACTGACGTCTTTCTGCGGTTGAAACAACATTCCTTATGATGTTCATTCATGTTTACTTGATGCTATAAATTAACTAGAAGAGATGATCAGTTCACGAGCAGATATGTACGATTTTTGTAATAAAATATCCAAAAATCACTTGCACAGTGTGATATATTTCCTGCAATTGTGTACTTACAATATCCCAAAAGTTCCCAAAGATTTTTAATTTCAGAGAAATTGCGATTTTAAATAATGACTCGTCACCTGTCAATGACATAATATCCCCATTATCCCATGGTTTCCCCTCGTACTGCCATAGTAACCATGGCGACAGACGTGGACAACTGCTTTATGTCTAGCGTCACACTGCTGTTGTTTCGTTCAAACATCATGGACCATGGCAAGCAGACTTTGGGACAAAAGGAGAAATAAAACGAGGATCAATATCAGCGTGGCGTTTTCGAGATGCCGAGAGCTCCACATCCGCGACTAACTTCGACTTGACAGAGACGGCACTCTTGCATGTACTTTATTAGACAGGTGAGCAAATATACATAAAACTAATCAATGTTATATAGCTCAACATGATGAAATGTTAGAATATGATCAGTATGTTATTCTAATGTATGTTATATAGCTCAACATGATGAAATGTTAGAATATGATCAGTATGTTATTCTAATGTTGATCTAGCTTACTGCTAGTCTCAAACAGCCCACAAACTAACACATAGAATAACATTTTAACTTTCAACACACTCAGATGCAGTTTAGTATGATAGTGTAGACCAAATGAAATAGCGCTGCGTTACCTCACAAGTTTCATTCGTCAAATAAACTGACCTGTGTGAGTAGTAATTCAGCACTTGCGGGTAGTTCGGTAGAATGAAATGTCCTTATTCCTTTATATCCACGGGACTCGTGTGTGACGCTGATATCTGTCTCTTATTAGCAATAACCAATTATTTGTTGACTAAAACCTCAGGTTACACCCTCATGTTATTCCAGACCTCTATGGAACACAAAAGAAAAAAATCTATTGAACATTCTGGCCATTATTTTCAATGTGTACAAATATATAAACATTCACTGCTTCATTCCACAGTCATGTTAAAAAACAATGTATTCACTCATTCATAAACGTTATTAGATCCTTCGGCATGACGGCAAGTTCCATAATTCTGCTTATGCGTCATCAACCTACGCCTTTGTTATTGTAAGAGGTTAGTGACCCCTAGTGGTGAAAAAAAATACATATTGTAGCTTTAACTGAGGCGCTACAGCGAACAGTCACAACACATTGAAGAGCCACAAAACGGCATTTATTGTTTAAATTTATATATAAAAAAAAAAATGACCAAATTTGAAAGTTGAGACTGTTCCATGTCAAAAGTAACCTGCTCTGCCCTGTCTGTCAGCATGTTCTCAGAGTCCTCTTTGCTCAGCGATGCATTTTTCACTGTGTGAGAACATGATGTGTGGCGCCGCGTGAGAGTGGCATAGCTTGTCGGACATAGCAACAGTAACTAAAGGGGGCGGGGTCTTTGCGAACGGTCATGTGTAATTTGAGCACTATTGTTATATGGTAAATTATCTTTGGAGAACCACAGCGGATTGAGGATGACACTTAAGCTTAATTAGGTCTGAAATCCAAACAGGCTATTTCTGCATCTTGTTATGATTCATAGGATTCATAGACCATTCATAGGAGAATAATAATAATACCACAGAAGAACTTTTCATACTAGTCTTCTTAAGCAGGGGAAAGGGGAACATGACCCACTGCTTCCAGCTATTGTTCCTGGTGGTCCCAAAAAAAAAAAAAAAAGCTTCAATAGGAAACTAGGGCATCGTGCAGGAAGACGCAGGAATCTGCTAACGAAGGCTTATTTAAAGCTGTCCATTTAAGATGCTTGTTGTCCCATTTAGTCATGTTGGGGATGGGCAATATCCCCAAAATAGCAAAAAATAATAAAATGTAATATTGTACACTACCATTCAAAAGTTTAGACAAGAGTAAGTCAGTAAGACCCCACTGATGCATTTATTTGACCAATAAAATCATGCATTTTATAATACATACCTCAAATATTTACTGCTAACGTAACATTCTTGTTACAGAAAAGAGTTGTGCTACTTAATATTTTTGTGGAAACCATGATTTTTATCAAAACGTTCAAAATAACATTTATTCAAAATAGAAATGTTTTGTAACAATTAAACAGTCTTTACTGTCATTTGATTCAAACTGAATGTTTTGAATGTAATGCATCACTGCTGAATAAAACTTTTTCTTTTTTTTTCTATAACCGCCCCCAAACATATTCAATAATGTAACAAAAACAATGGTCAGTGGTTTTATTTGATTGTAGATAGCAACAATTTCTAGGAACACTTAGGAAAACAGCTCAAAAGTGCTAAAAGATTGTACTGGTAAAATCCAAATGACAACACAGTGGAATAATACATGCACAATGTCATCGGCGTTACAGAAAATGCCAGTTAAACAGGGTTAAACAGGGGCTGGGCAAACTAAAATGATAACAGATATGGATATGACCTACATATGCATGCTTCTTAAGCTTCTGAAACATTAATGATGGCCCTTCTCCTCCTCCCCAGGCTGGAGGAGTTCATTAGGATTCCCTGAGTACTGTCCACATTCTGGTACACTCGTTCATCATCACCAAACCCCTGTGAGTAGGGCCTGTGGAGCTGTCGTGCCACTAAAAGCGATGAGCATTCTTCAGCTGTGTCGCCCAGTGAGCCTCTCTACAGCTGAGGGAGAAGCTCAGAGATCAATGATGATTCTATTCCCACGCAGCACAGATTCTCTCATTTTCAGCCGTTTAAATGGATGCCAGTTTAGAAGAGGGTCACTGATTTCATGCACAGGAGAGGTATGCCCTCTGCTTGAGTGGAGTGGCAAGCTGACCTATTCAGCTTCACCCTCTCTGATTGCAGGGCTGCTGGGGACAATCATGGGACACGTCAGGAGCTCAGGCAAGGATAAAGAAGAGGCCAGAGCAAAGCAGAGCAGGTGACGGTGAAGGGCCAGCATTAGGCTAGTTCACATGGCACACTTCATTCACTGATAAAGCATTCTAAGGGTAATTGTAACAAAGGACAGAATACATACGAGCTAAATTATCATCATTGTTTTAACTATATTAAAAACCCTGGTATGAAGAGTAACACAAAAATGTAATGTGTAATATCTAGTGCAATACTAGTTCACACTTGACTGAGAACAGTGTGGTATTGGGATACATATAAATGTTTTCCCCTTTTTGTGCAGTTCCTTTTTATCTGATTGTACAGTCTTTTTTTAAAAGGAAGTGATTGTTCCACTTAATTGTGATTGCCATTTTAATGATGTTCCTAAAAATCAGCTGTTGCCAGCCATAGTCCATAAGCAAAAACACAGCTTTTTTGATGGAAACACCTACGAAATACATAAATGTACCTTGGATTGATGTTGCAAATCAAGACAATATTAAACCCCTTTTATTTGGAGTTTACTGAGTGTTTTAATGTCAACTTTCATCAAAACATTGAGGTTGACCCTGACTCGGTTTATAATACTAAATGTGTCAAAATTACTGCATGCAATTAATTAACATATACCACTGTTTAAGTGTCTTCATTGTCACATGATCCTTCAGAAATCATTCTAATGTGTGTGCTCAAGAAACATTTCTTTTTATTATTATCAAGGTTAAAAAAGTTTTGTGGAAACCATGATGCTTTTTTTAGGATTCTCTGATGAACAGAAAATGCATAAGTATTGCTTAATAAAAGTATTAATTTCTTATAAAAAATAAACAGAGCCCAAAATAATAAACGGTAGTGTACAATGTTTAACACAGTACATTTTAATATTGTTATTTTTTAATGGTTGACAGCCTCAATAAATACAGACTGTATACTTATGAAATGATCGTGCTCAAAGCTGACATTAAACTCTGCTCATAAACTTGGGGTATTAAAGGCAAGCTATCTTGACTGCAGAGAATAAATATTTCAACAGCTATAAAGAAGTTTAGCTTGGAAGTTGTCTTTCTGGAATTGATTTTACAAAATAATAACAATAAAAAAAAACTATATAGATCCTCTGACATGCTGTGCGAGTGGAAATATCTAACCTACAGGAAACCAGATGACTTTCTTCACTGAGCTAGGCTTGTATGGAACTTCCTCCCCAGATTGATGGGAAAAACAGAGGGGAAAACTGGGCCAAGACCTGATAGGGCTCCAAACATGCCCCTCTCTCCCCTTCCACATCATACACTCACTTCCCTGCATACTTTCCCTGTACGCTCTCATACCCTCGAGACCAGTGCCAGCTGGGAACAGACAGCAGAGATAAGCTCTCATCTACAACAGAGACCGAAAAAAGGAATGTACAGCCGGGGAACAAATAGGATACAGTACAAATAAATAACATGAGCTAGTACAGGCAGGTTATAGGCTTTGATTCAACGGCAATGCCCTGGTGAAGAATGGGTAAACAAACAATGGATTTTTATATATATATACACACACACACACACACACACACACACACACACACACACACACACACACACACACACACACACACACACACATCTAAGAGGCAGAAAGCATTCTCTATCAGATCTTTCAGGTGAATGTGAGTATAGAAGCATGCCTCGAAATAAAAGTACCAAAAGTAATGATAAAATTCAGTTAATAGTGTACTAACAGTGAAAAGCTAAAAAAAAGAGGTTTGAAAAGAAATGGAAAAAGATAATACATTAGCAAATGAGCAATGAAGCAGTCAGTCTCTGGAAAATCCTCTGACATACTGATTAGAGCATTCCTCTTAGATGTATTCATGGGACTTTCTTGCCAAACTGCATCATAAACTTAATGTAATGCACATGGCCTTATAGATAGGGTGCAGCGGGGGTAGTAGATCCCCTCACGGACAAACTGATTCTTTTCTGGACCTAAAATATGTGATTAAAACAAATCAATTTTGATCAAGCAACATCTAGGCTATAGAAACGTATGGAAGCCTTTCAAACAAACACGCCTGCATTTCTTAAGTTGTTACACATACTAAAAAAAAAAAAAAACATTTAGTACAAATCTGAAAATGACTAACAGTTAATTAAGTTTCATTTATGTTAATGTCCTGCTACAAATAACAAAGCACATTGTAAAAAAAAAAAAACCAGGGGAAAAAACCTGTACCTCTACCTACATTACTAAACTCCAAAAAACATAGCCTACTACACATACAATTCATTGTGGTTTGATATTGACCACTAAAGGAAGTAGGCCTAATAAAAAAAACTTTTATTCTTTACATAAATTATGATTACAGGGGCAGGTTATTTATTAATAAAGACTTTTTGTGTGGTTCCGTGCATAATACTACACTATGACCTATGATATGCAGTGCATGTTTTTTTAAACATACACATTTTCACACTTGCATCATCACATAATCAGCTCCATGTGGGTTTTCTAGCGTAGTAAACTTGCTTGGTATTATTAGTGACCTGTGAAGGTCAAGTATAGTAACCCATACTCAGAATGTGTCCTCTGCATTTAACCTATCAAAGTTAATGCACACATTAATAGGAGTAGTGAGTAGTGAACACACTGCAAACCATGAACACACACACCCAGAGCTTTGGGCAGCCATTTTTGCTGCGGTGCCCAAGGAGCGACTGGGGGTTAGGTGCCTTGCTCAAGAGCACCTCAGTAATTTCCTGCCTATTGAGAATCGAACCCACAACCTTCGGATAACCAGTCTGACTCTCTAACTGCCCCCACTGCAGTGTACTTGGTACAGAATTGCACTTGTGATGCTGAGCACACGGGTGTCCTGTGTTTGGTTTAGGTTTGGGTTGAGGGATGCACCGAAATTTCGGCTACCAAAAATCTTCTACCGAAATGGTTTTGTAGGGCCAAAATCAACGATGACTACAACAGACGCTTGCCTTGTTGCTTTTAATATGAAGTAAACTCAACTTTAAAATTCTGTCGATTTTATTACGAAATTCAAACAATAAAAGTCGTTTTGGCACTTTTTTAATGCGCCGTGACAGATCACTGTAGCCGCCTCAGTCCGGCAGCACGGATCAAGCGCATGTGAACCGATCATCTCATGTCCTCTTTACTACTATACAGCTCAAAATAAACATGAGTGAACACCAGAAAGTACGTCGAAAGATACAGTATAACTTACCAAAATGAATCCTGTCTCATAAATCGATCAGTGTTTCAACCGGGAAAATGAGTCAATAAAACAGCTTGCAGGCCGCTATACAATGGCGAGCAATTTGAGACTTGGAAATACCACAGTATAGAAGTAATAAAAGCATGAACAGCCATCTCTAGAGATTTGTCAGATAGAAAGTGTTTTTGACAAAAGACTAAGTTGATAAAAGCTAGATCCAATTACAGATGAAATATGTTTGTCAAGTTTTAAAGATTTATCCTAAAGAACACCTAAGTTACGCACACGTGACGATCTAAAAGCAGATAAGCTTCCCAAATCAATGCTGTTGGCCTGAAAATTGTGGGACTAAAAACGATCACCTCAGTTATATCTTCATTTAAAGATAAAAAATTGTGGGCTAGCCAAGATTTAACCTTTTCTAAGCACATTATTAGAGATGTAAATACTGAAGGATAATTTCTATTGATCGGTATCGTCCTGGGTATCGTCGGTGTAAAAATGGAAAGACATCCCTTCTCTTCCTATAATGGAACTCAGAGGTAACATATAGCTATACAAAGAAAAGAGGGAAGGCGCCAACATCGAACCTTGAGGAAGACCACAGGCGAGATGAGCAATGGAAGAGGATAAACTACCTAACTTGACTAAAAACTTTGTCAGATAAATATGACTGAAAACTGTTCATTTTAAACCCTAGACTCTAATCTAGAAATCAGTGTCGAGTGGTCAAAACACAGTATCACATGCTGCAGATAAATCTAAAAGAACAAGGACCACAGAGTCACCAGAGTCAGTAGAAAAGAAAAGAAAAAAAAAGTACTTTAACACTCTCAAGAGGGCGGATTGTGCAAGGAAGTGACAGTACTTTAAGAGTAGCAAGAAGGAACAGAACCAAGAGACACAAAGAAAAGACACCAAACCCGGCCCAACAGAGTCAACAATTAATTAAAAAACAATCTTGGATGTATAATTCAAGAGAACAAAAGGAGGGTTTTTGATTAGCGATAAGTATTTGTTGAGAGATAGGTTCAAAACATCCCTGGATGCAATGAAGGGATAGGAGGTTCAATGTGGGAGGAGCTTACTTTGGGTCATAAATGAGAGATTTTGTCATAAAAAAAAAAAATCTCAAGAAGCTTTCACATAAAGCATCAGAGGCAACAGACATCGTATTGACCGGAGGATTTATAACAGAATTAATAACCAAAAACAAAATCTTGTGTCTAAAATCTTTTTTTTTATTACAAAAATACTTAGCTTTTGCAGACATAGCAGCACTCTGATAAGCCAATAAGTGGTCTTTGAGCAATTGAAAATAAATATGTAATTTATCCTTTTTCCATTGACGCTTGGCCTTTCTGCATGTTTGTCTTAAAAGTCTGGTATCAGAATTATGCCACAGTTCAGATTTATGTTTGGGCTTGTAGGGCTTGAGAGGAGCAGTGACATTTAATACATCCAGCCATGCAGAGTTTTATAGACTTAGATGTTAGTCAGCATCCAAATCAGGTAACGGTGAGTCCAAGTATATAGATCAGATGTGAACATGATTTCCTACCCCCAGATCAACATACATTACAAATATTAAATTGGTCAATTTATGATCAGATGTTTTTGTATCTGTATTAAAAAAATAAAATAAATATATATATATAAAATAAAATAAAAAAGCAAAAAACAAAAAACACGTAATTCAAGATAAAGGTGACCTTCCTCAATGCCTTTCTAATGTGACAGGACTCTTTTTCTTAAACTTCTTTTCTTCTCTTATTTTATACTGGCATAATGTTCTGGTGTTCTTAATGTCATGATCATTAACTTTATAATTCATTATTCTTGAGTAATCTGGATTGCAGAGGGTCATCAGCAATCTTATTTGAAACGATTTTATGTCTGAACCTCCAAAAAGAAACATTCTTTTAAACATATTGAATACTTGGAGGAGAATGTAACCATCCACGCATGATTTTGAAGCCACCGTAGTTCCTATAATGCTCTGTTATTCATGCTCTTTCATGCCATAGAATGTGGGCATATTTTTCTAGAATTTTGTTTGTAGAATCAAAGAAAAGGCAATAAAAGAAGGTCTAGATATTTATTTGTTTGTTACTGATAAAATAGGTGAAGCTTTTAAATATGTTGATCTGTGGTGCTCATTTGGGAGATGCAGCACATTAGGGAGATGCAGGTTCAATTTCGAAATAAAAATAAGAGAGAGAAAGGAAAGAATGGTAGCTGTCAATGCAATCTGTCAATACAGCCTTCTACACATAGTACTTTAATTAAAGGTGAACTAAGTAACTTTTTTACCTTAACTGAACAGCTTCGGAGTCATTGGAATGGTTATATTACTTATTTCGGGTTGAATGGTGGTCGTTTCGCACCCCCCTGGTGCCCGTGAGCGGAAAATCCGCACTTGCAACTTTGAGCCGGCGGGCCGCCGACCGCCGCGTCAGGAAGTATCGCATGATATCAGGTCTCGCGATGTAAACAATTGCTTTACGGCCAAAAGAAATCTGCTAAAATGCTGTCATTATTGCGCTCCCTCACGCTGTTCGAACCCGAATGAAGAAGACGTTTTAAAGAATGTCCCATCTGCTTTGATGTCGTTGATCTACTAGCCTCTGGTGTCTGAGAATCGCCAACTGGTTTTTACAACAGTGTTGTCAAATATCTATTCCGAAGCTGTGGGGGGAGCTCTAGAGAGAAACCTGCGAGCAAAAAGCGAGAATACAGCGAAGAAATCACGAAACTACTGAGCCCCGCTTTAAAAGTCAGGTTACACCATGTTATTCTCAGCATTATGGATGCCCAGACCTCTATGGAACACAAAAGAAAAAAAATCTATAGAACATTCTGGCCATTATTTTCAATATAAAATTCTTCCAAATGTAATTTTGTGTTTCACAGAAAAAAGAAAGCCAAACAGGTTTGGAATTGGAACAATATGACGGTGAGTAAAAAAAAAAAAAAAAAAAACATTTTGTGAACTATTCCTCGACACAGAGAAGATCTGCATTAACTTAACCTATTAACTGCCAACCAGGATCTGCTATATTTTGTCAGATTTGATAATGAATAAACTAAAAAAAATGTGCTAAATCTGTGCAGAAAAGCAAATAATCTGTCACCCAAAGAGCTTTTTTCTCCCTCTTACTCAAGGTGAGCATCTCTGCTGAATACTAACCATCTAGAGCTGGGACACAGAGGCTTCATTCAGATATATAAAGGCTATGGTGTTGAACTGGGACACTACAGCTATGTTGTTATCCAGAACGAGCATGGAGAAAGGTAAATCTCTTCTGATGGACAATCTCTTTACACATTGCTATTGGGTAATATTTTCACACTATAATGTGAATAACCAAGTAAGAGTAGCAAAATCATTTCCAACTTGCCTCTACTCCCTGCTCTGTGGGAAAGGTGGACTTCATTTCAACAGCACTGTGAAAACATTCTCCAGAGCAAGTGAAATAAACGTCTCAAGTATCTCCCCATTTCATTTACAGGGAGGGAAAACTATTTGCTTAGCTGTTAGGCAAACATAAGGAACTTTCCATTCAAATAAATTACAGGTAAAACCTTATGCAACCAATCTGGGAACAGACATTTTTTTTTAATTGTTACTTAAATGAATGTTACACTTATGAGCAAATGTGAAAAGGCATCTGCCGATAATTGAGATTATTGATTATTTTCCAATTATTGGCAAAACTGATAATTATATGACCTTTAATTATAAGTTTTAAAATAAGTCTGTAGCAAAATTCTTTTTAAAGAAAGCACTGGCAGAGACCTCCATGTAGATTCACAAAGATGGACCGAACCACACAGCAGATCCCTCTCTCTGTTTATCTCAAACCCTTTTAACACATACTCAGAGACAGACTCCATTGGGCTCTCAAGGGGTATGCAGGGCAAGAGAAACATCCCATGTGGGAGCATTTAGAAGCACAAAGTCAAACCCAAGAGACAAATTACTGAACCAGCTCCTGGCCTCACATTCCCCATGGTATGAATAGTTCATCATGACCCTCTGCAATCCAGATTACACAAGAATAATGAATTAGCCTAGCCTATAAAGTGAATGATCATGACATTAAGAACAGCATTATGCCAAAATAAAATAAGTTTAAGAAAAAGATTACTGTCACAAATTAAAAGTCAGGTTACACCCTAATATTATTCCAGACTTCAGAACATTCCGGACATTATTTTCAATAGCCTGGATGCCAGCCGAACTTAGCCCCGGCCACAACATTTGAGGTCGGGAAGTTCGTTCTGGACTTGATCCGTTGTGGAGCAACTATGCTCGAGCTGTTCGGACCAATCAAATTGTCAGGGCGGGCTTTATACGATGATGGACAGGTGATCAACAGTAACGTAATCATCCACTTCACCAAAGAGGGCTTGGGTTGAATTCGTTTACAACAAAGATGACTGCCGCTGGAGAATTGAGATTTGTAGATTCCGCCATCGCGTCTGTTAAAGAAGATATCGACAGCGCATTAAAGCGCGTAAAAAAAAACAAAAAACATTCTGTGAAGTGTGAACTATTCCTCAACACCGAGAAGATCTGCATTAACTTAACTTAACTTAACTGCCAACCAGGATCTGCTACCTGCTGGGGAATGTGGCAAATCAGCACCTATTGCCTAAAAGGAAGAGCACAGAGTATACTAGGCTAATGATGCTGGTATGAGACGGCCTATAATAAAAAGCAGAACTTGCCCTTTAACCAACCTTTTTTTTTTTTTTTGTCAGAAGATCACATGACATGGTAAAAGAGAAACAAATCTAAGGGAAACTGATGACATTCATAAACTGGACTAGGTTTCTTCAAAAAGTACCCTGATTCACCTCAGAAAGCAATCACTACCACAGAGGAGATTTTTTCAGGGGAAGAAGCCCAGCTCTAAAACATTAACAAACAAGTTTGACACAAAGACATGATTCATGAATGTGAACTGAAAATATGTTCAAATTAATGCTGTTCTTTTGAACAACTATTTTCAACACTGATGATAAGAAATGTTTCTTGAGCACCAAATCAGCATATTAGAATGATTTCTAATCTGCTTCTATTCTAAATATAAAAATTTGTCAAGGATCATGTGACACTGAAGACTGGAGTGATGGCTGCTGAAAATTCAGCTTTGCCATCACAGGAATAAATTACATTTTATACCCAGCCCTATACACCTGCAAACGGGGTATTTAAATACAATATTATAGATAAAACATAATATATGCATCAACAAAGAGGGGCGTACAATGAATGATTCAACTTTTCGGCCTATATTTTTCCCCCGACAGGGTCAACATAGTTACACATCAACATGACATCTGGAACATTATGACTTAGATAGCGAGAATGTTCACTCAATCATCTAGAATTAGGTTTAATCCTATTAAGTTTTAAACGTTATCCTATTCATAAACTGAGTAGAGACACATGACTTCACTGTTAAATTGGGATATTTTGTTGAGGAACATTTAAAAAAAGCGTCTGAGCAGGTGATTACTGACAAAACAATGAATGATTATTCTACAGCCATTCTCAAAATCAAATCTGGTCTTTCTTAACCTATTTTTTTCTTAAATACCCACACAACATCAGCAATAGCCTAAGCCTCTAGTACACGTTCAACACCAAATCAGATGTGTGTTCCTTTTTGATTGATTTAGTGATATCAATATTATTAAAGTGGCCATTTTTGCAATGACTCACTCTCTTTCTAACACTTCAGCTTTTTCCAGAGCACATTTTTTTGGAGTTCAGGGACCATCAGAAACTCTATTTGAGAAAGACCTGATGGCAAATGTATTAATAAAAGAAATCCAGATATAAAAGTGAATAGTAAAATGTAAACACCAGAGAGCTCAGAAAGTATGAAATATCACCTACAAGTAAACATGTGTCCAGATTTTAATGATATAACATGACTACAAGGGAACAAAGTCTCAAAATCTTTCGGACTCTAACCTGCTCAAGACTCGAAACCTGCTCTCAAGTACCCAATGCTACACAGACAACCGGTTAGGAATCACTGACCTAATTAATGCTGAAAACTATTAAATAGCTAAGTAAATTAAGGAAACAAAGTCAGATTCTGTCTGGAACAAAGTACAGAAAAAAAAATTGAAAAGCTTCAAACATGTGTTGAACCCAGAGGCTTGACTTGTTTCAAACTAGCCAATTCAAGTGCACTGCAAGCCACCTAAAAAATAAATAAAAACCTGTTGAACAAGCCCCATCAACCTAAGGAGAAACTGTTATTTCAATGTGTGGCACTGCACAAGAATGTATACGTCTTTTTATATTGTTGTTCATTAAATAAGCATTGTAGCTTCCAAGCTAATGTCACGCAAGACGCTATCAATCAAGGTATTAAAAGGTATACAACAGTTCAGAAATATGAACAGGTCAGGTACTACAGGGAGTTGATTAAATATGCGCATAAAATACTATAATAATAAATGTAAAGATCAAAAACATTGAGGTAACTGGTCCATGACTTTACAAGTCCCATAACAAAGGGTGATAAGGGAACAGACACTATTGCCAGAGAGGTCACACCCAAACAACCTAGTGACTGGAAAAACTGTGACCACTCAGAATTTAAAATAAAAACAAACCAAAGTAGCTGACATTACAGATTCTGCTCAAGTCAAACTTAACTCAAGGTTAATCTGAATCTATATTAAATAATGATCAAACTACTGAGACAGAGAAGCACATACAGTATTTACAGCCATCTTTCATTAATGGTCAAAAAAGCAATATGGTTTACTAAAGATCAACTAAAATGGGTTGTAAGTCTAAATGATTCAGAGCTGGACTGTTTTGTGTAAACATAAAGGAAACAGTTGAGATGGAAAAAAGAGGGGAAGCGTAGTGCATTCTACATTTTTACCATTATATATCATTTAGGTGAATATAGTAGGCTCAGAAGTCCCTGAAAGATTAGTATGAAGTAAAAACTTTCATACACAAATGGAAGTGAAACATTCCATGAACACTTTGGTGTCCAAAAAAAAAAATATATATATATATTGTTTCATGTTCTAAACGGTATCCAACAGAAAGACAAAAAAGCCACAATACAAAAATAATATAGGTCTATTTTTCTATTTTTTTTACTTATGGGAAATACAAGTTTAGCAATAACTACAAACTAATATTTGGTCCCAAACATAATGTCAGTTTCTGAATGACAAGAAGACTAGGCCTAAAGTTCTTAATAAAAACACAATTTAATTGTATGCGTTTAATGTATATATGTATTTAGGGTTTAGGTAGGCATATGTTTCAGTTCTTGTAAGAGGGTCCAACAGAGAAACTGAACAGAAAAATAAGTCATATTTAATTAATTTGACCTAGTGAGTTTAACGTGACATATTTTTGCCGTTTTAGCACCTAAATTTACTTGCTTTACTACTGAAAGAGAAAAGCAATATAAGGGACACATGCTGTAGCCTACTCTAGTCATTGAAAGTGTTAAATAGCTAAGCAGAACATAAACGTTGGTGAATAAACCTCCACATCAATCAAACACGCGCAACATCCGCATAAACGCCCGTCTCGCGTGATCTGTCATCATCTGGGTCCAACTAGCAAAATTATTATAACGGCGGTCTTATTCAACTGACATTTTTCATAAAGACTGAAATACGCACAGAGGGACTTCTAATAACTGACTGTCGAACAGTAACAAAAGCTATAGCTGGCGTAGAAGATAATTTCTAGATTTCAAAAACGAGCAAAAGAATGGATAAATAGGAACACAAAAATACACATTACCTCTCGGTGACTTTGTCCTCCACAGTCTCTTCTGCTATCTCGTGGAACGCATGAATCGCCTGTTCCGATACACCCTGTAGTTCCTCTGAAGCTGAAGCTGCTAGTGTCATAAACCCCACCCTCTGAACATGCAAAAGAACAGGATATGATGTCGTTAACCGTAGACCCCGCCCTCGTGAGGAGGGATGAACAGGATATGATGTAATGAACAGATATGCTGCTAGAGATACCAGCCATAACTTGTGATGTATGTTATGTTTAGAGAGTCAGTGTATAGTAAATGGTATGACTTTAATAGAAAAATACTGTATTCATAACTGCAACTTTTATACACAAGTTTGCAATCTTCATGCATGATTTTACCTCAGTGTTGACCTTAATACTACAAAGTAACAAATGTAAACAAAAACTGTTAAAATGTAGGTATGATAAGACCTTGAATGCTTCGAATATGCTAATTAATTTTTTTATCCATTCAAAGGCAGTGAATAACTGTCACAGACATACCCTAATATATCATAATATACAAAACTATAGCTATATAACATATCACACACACTGGTTTTAAAAGTCTGCATGAAACAGAGGTTGCAATAGTCTTATCTTCGGTATTGTGATGTATATCCAAGTAAAGCGGTTTCTCGATCAAGAAAAATTAAGGATGGATGGGACTTTTTTTTTCCATCGGGGGTTGATTGGTATGGACCATTGTCGTTTGCTATTGCTGTGATGATCTCATGTAAGTGACAAGTTGTCATGCCCTCGCACCAGTGAACACGTCATCAGAGAAGAGATGTCATTGCAAGAGAGAAGGGAAGTTATTTTGATTAAAGATTATGAGGGGACATGAATTTGAAATAATAATTAATAATAATAATAATAATAATGCATGGATAAATAATTTATAATAAATACTGCCATATTCCAGAAAAATATGAGTAGTCAATTTTGATTTTATGGTGACTTTAAAATAGCCTAGGATTACCAAATATGAGGGCCCTGTTCCTAAAATATTAAAAACTGATCTTTTTATTTTATAAAGACCTATTTATACTGTGTAAGAAAAAAAAAAGTTTATTAAAATTAGTTATTAAAATGTTATCTGAAAAATATTAACATTGCAAGTTGGCAATGTACATTATTTCTAGTCTACCCACTGGTAATGATAGCAAAGATAGGTTATTGATGCCCCCTATTGTTGAACTTGAATGAATGAATGAATGAAATGATAATGTTACCATATGACAAATAACAATATAAAATTCAGACAGTATATACAAGTGAACCTAACAGATTCTAGACTAAAGACTATAACGACTAGTCTACTGTATGGTTTTGAGTTTCTCCAGAAAGTGAAGTACTTGTTGTCGGGCCTTCTTCACTGAGGAGGTGTTGTGGTTACAGGAGTCCTCAGTGGACAGTGGAAATTTAAGCTGGAGGGAGTGGGCTACAGTCAACTCCCTGAAGTCAACAATCATTTCTTTTGTTTTACATTAAGAAATTGTTGTCTTTACGGTACAAGGTCTCTCACAACCTCCAGAACACACTGTAACATCCAGTTACGGGCTTAGAACACAGTTTTGAGGACCTCTAACGTTGTGAGAGGAGCACTTTTTAGTCAGGAAATCAAGGATCCAGTTGCAGAGCGTAGTGTTAAGTAGCCTACAAGAATGGAGTCATTTACTGGTACGTGTTTAAAGTATAATGATGCTGAATGAAGAACCGAAGTCAGTGCACAGCATTATGACAAAAGTGTCTTCACATGACCCTCTCATTCATCCACAGCAGAGTGGCTCTGTCTGTAGGCATCATGGGAGCAAATGTCTGCATTTAGCCAAGACCTCTTGGTTGGTGGGGAACTGTGAGGCTATGACCAGAGAATGTCTATGACACTCTTCTTACTGAAATAGCATGTGACCGATGATGACATACTCCTAGGTCCTCATGGCATGTTTCAACATGTTTATATTGTATCCTGGAAATGTTCTGGCTATAGTAAGCAAATTTCCTCATTTCTGGTATGCAAGGAAATGGAAGACTGGTCATAAATTAAGGAAGACTCTATCCCTCGGTTTCACAGACCATGGCTGCTTTTTCTTCTTCTTCTTCTTTTTTTTTTTAACAGTCTGGGTTACAGTCTTGAGAGAGAATTAACGCAGCAGAATGTTCTTCGCTCCTCCTTCTCTTCTACTGGCACTCTGTCTGGCAGCGATACTTCACAACATCTTTCCAATGAAGATCAATGGGAGGACACAGACATTCACCGACGATTTTTAGCGGTAAGTTATTCTACATTTGTAAACAACGCAATTTAAACGGTTATATTACAGTCAGCAAAAAGGCAAAAAATAACAAACATTTGCTCTTCTCTCGACGACCTCTATCCACTCGTTGCTATCAGTTTTGAAACAGTTCTTCACCGCGGTCATGTGACACGTTCAAGACTTTCTTTAATAACAAGTCACATATATAAACTTCATGTTTATGTATGCAAGTAATTACTCAGCGACCACTGTAAAGCGATTAGGTAATGTTATGTATCTTAGTTACTTTCACGTGCCCATTTTAAATGCCAATGATAGTAGATGTATAACGGGCTGGGCGTTTAGCTACCGTTTACACGTTAAGAATGATCACGCGGTGGTGGGCAACATAAACGTGGACCTTTAGGTCTACTGTATTTACTTTATAGTTTACTTTAAGACTAATACGATGAATCACTTACTAAACGTCGCCTAGTTTAGGCTATTTTAGGGGTTTTTTTAGGTTAAATGTGAGGTGTTAAATATGGAAGAGATTTCATTTTCAAAAAGTTCAATTTTTAAAAAAAAACAATTAGCCTACTTTGTTAGATATTAAACCATAACCAAACATTACAATTTCAACAATTTCTCCTGTACAAAGCTAGAAAAGAGTGTGAGTGAGAAGATACATGGCCTACATCGGAACTAGGCATTGTTGTCGGTAAACAAAAACAAAAAAAGAAAGAACAGGAAATAACATCTGTTTCCTTATCACTTGGTAAGCATATAATTGGTTGGTTCCTTTTATAATTACTGTGTATATTCATACATACAGTATACATTATGCCAGTAGTGGCAACAAGTCACTTTTTTGGGGCAAGTCATTCAATCAATTCCGTGGCTCTTAATGGTGAAATAGACAATTTGAACATTATTGTGTCAAAATGTATGTTTCTTTTTTGTGTAGGCTATTAAACTGTTTATATAAAAGCCATTTTTTTTTACATTATATGGTCTAATATATCCAATGTTGCTTACTAAATACCTGTTTTCTAGTCAAATATTTGCTCAACACTTACCTAATGTATTACCTAACCACATAATAAAAATTCCTTTCATTGCAATATTCTTGTTCTGCTGTGTCTGCTATTCAAGGAAGTATTGTTAACCTGACTTCATTAGTAGCCCTTGTGTATTTCATGCTTGTCTTCACAGAGATTAACCCATGAGACTCTCAAAGCCCAAGCATGAACCAGGGGAGCGGTGCTTGCTTGTGGACCCCAGTGCCGCAGCACTGCCCTGCACCATCTGATCGTTACAAGCATGCTTCTTGTGCCCACAGAGGACATGTTTACTTACTAGGTGGTAGAGAAAAATGCTCACTGAGAGATTTCTGGAAATATAATGTGGGTATGTTATTGTTATTTATCTGTGTCTGTCTGCTGCTTTGGACACTTGCACTTGTTATTGCACAGTAAATGGTTCCTGCAGCATTGACTGATTATAATTCAGGGGAAATGTCTATATTTTTAGTCTGTAATGAGTGGACCGAGCTTCCTTGTAATAGTGAAGAAGCACCTGAAGAACTAGAGGAGCACACCATGGTAGCACATCAGGTAATTCTAAATTAATTTATTAATAATAACAAACTCACAGTTGGGGATTGGGTGTTCACCAGTTATGAGGAACAATGTGGCATTGTAAAATGTATATTTTCATATATTTACATAATTTCATTTTTCATATATTTCTTATAATCATATAATTATTTCATCTTTTTCTTCTAAGGAATTTCTCTATGTCTTCGGAGGAATGCAAGATTCATCGTATACTAACTCAAAAATTCCTTTTTGGGTGTTTGATACAGGTATTTTTTTACTGCATATTCAGTGGGGTCCACTAGAAAATTCATAAATTCATTCAAGTGGAATTTTACTACAATTTGTCCCACAATTTTATGACAAATTATAAGCATAACCAATCTAAGATAAACATTTAATAGGTCAAAATTAATCTGCATTTCAGATTTTTTTTTCTTTTTTTTGTCCCCTTTTGCTTTACTGACAGCAACACTTGAATTGCATAAATGAAGATTTTGTTTTACCACATAACAGTAATATGTCACTTAGTTGTTCACCTCTTCAGTTTTATATTATCTGCAGTTAAAGAGTGTTGGATTAACTGGAAAACAGGGAGTGAAACTTTACAGGTAAACATCTTTGATTTTACAAGACTTACAGCTGAAACACTTGATGGTCCTTTTATTATAGTAAACTGTTTTTGCAGGGAGTGACACCAGCAAACAGAAAAGGGCACAGTGCTGTCATCTTTGGGTCATTTATGTATGTCTACGGTGGATACATTGATATAAGAGGATCAACAAAAGAATTCTGGAAATTTGATTTTGGTGAGTGTTATTACATATTTATGCTTTTTGGTAAGCAAGCATCTCTTGGCTAAGACTGAATATTTACTGTTATCCACCTCAGGGATGATTTTTGTAATTTGCATATAGCTGAATGACCTTTCCAAACTAATTATATTTACTACATGTTAGATTCCAGGATGTGGTCACTACTAAGCAGTGCACAAGGTGGGCCTGGTCCCAGACACGGTCACTCAGCTATGACACACCAGGACTGTATGTACCTCTTCGGTGGCTTGCAGGGCCTTAGAGAACAGAAGGACCTGTGGAGCTGGAATTTTTCCAGTCAAACCTGGAGCCGCATCAATTTCCAGTGAGTTTCTTTATTAACATCCATCATTCCTTCATTTAATTCTGCCTGTAATATCCATCTAAATTCCCTGGCTTCATGATCACAATTATTCTCAGTAAAATTGTCATACAACTTCTAAACATTCTTTCATCGTGTGAACCGTCACATGTAAACTGATCCATTCAATTAAATTGTATCGACAAAAGCTCAGTGTGGTAAACAATAGCATTCCTCTAAACAAAACTGACATAGTAAGGTAAGCAGTCAGTATCAACAAAAAAGTAGAACAAAACATTTTGTGTGTTGCGAACATTTCCAGTATACACTCCATGGTGAAAAAAACATCTAAACATTTTAACCTGTACGACTCACGCTGTGACAAAATCTTTAATGGCATTGGCCAATTTACCAACATATTTTGGATAGAGTTGAGATGTCCCATAAAACAGTTGTGCAATTGGATTTACAGTTTAGAGAATGTTAGTTCTGTTTCAAAAAATGAGCCAAAGCGACTGAGAAAAAACTAATCAGAAACATCTTAACACATATTTCTTACTCTGCAGTTCTGGTCCCTCCAGGCTGGTTGGTCACTCTGCTGTATTGTTCAAAGACAGCATGCTCATCTTTGGTGGATGGGAAACCCAGAGTTCCCCTCAGAACAGCTTGTGGAGGTTTAACCTGAAGACAGACACCTGGAAGAAGCTTGCATTGTTGCCTGGATCTGCCTCTCTGTGCCGGATCCATCACTGCAGCATTGGCCTAGGCCAGAGTTTCCAGCCAACAGCACCAAACAACATCTTTTTCAGGGAAATACCCTACTCTCACAACATCAATAACAAGCTGAGACCTTTTAAGAACAAGTGCCAACCGTCCCGCAGCACAATGCAAGAGCCTTGTATTGAGCTCCAGACTTTCTACATGGACAGTAAGAAGTGTTTACCAGATTTGAGTACTGCACTGAAAGACACTAAGCTAAAAGGAAGCTGTCTCACCTTTGAGAATCAGGAGGCTGTTCGCAAGAAGGGAAATAGTGGTGACCTGACAGAGGAAAACGAGGACGCCATGTTTCTCCATATGCCTGACTTGCTGTTAGTCCTGGGTGGTAAACCCCTACAAGGACAGCATATGATTTCAGTGTGGCATATGACAGTGGCATAAATCTGATGTTTTCAGTGCATTCTACTTTCTCTGTGAGAAAAGGAAAGGCATTAGCAACAATACCCATATCCTTGCGGGAGAACTTTTGCATTAAAATGAAATTCAGTCATGTACAAACTCTTTACAGCGTCTGTAATTATTACCTTGAAGGTGAAGTTTGTTATTTTGTATGGCACAATAATTTCTCCTACCAATTTAATGTGTATAGACAATAATCAACAACTATAAGTTAGATATTTGTAGCTTGATTTCCCTGAATTTTTTTTATACTTGTGCTCTGAGGTACTATCAGAATATTGCTCTGTACAGTTTCATTGACACAGACTGCGATATTTCTTGACTGTGATTCACATTTACTCTGAAAAACCACCAATTTGGGCTTTTAACTTCTACAGAATGTGTCATTTCTGTAAGAGCCGCACTACATTGGTTAGCCTTATTATTTTACTGTGCATCAAAGTTTTACGTGAAAGAATCTTAACTAAATGTGAAATACCGGTCAAAACTGCTGATTTGAATTTTATTATATGATAGTATTCAATCCAAACATTGTCATTACATTACATTGAACAAAACATTTTGTAATGTTCTCTGTGTGTTTTGTAAGATCCACGGATATTGCTGGCAGAACAGTAGCATCATGCAACCATTCATTTTCTTGCCTTCACATTGTTTCAAGATGGCTGCACTTAAATGATTTAATAAGTAATGCATTACATGAGTAATGTGGAATCCATTCTCAACAATTCAAATTTGTTACAGCAGTAGTTATGTTATCATTGCTATTTTTATTTTTTTCAGATTTAAAAAGTAATCTAGCAAGGTTTAAGAACAGATAGTCCTAGAAAACTAAATCTGTAGCATGTTTGTTTTTAATAAACTATGCTAGCTAAAAATTGTTAAAATAGTTATATATTCAAAAAATATATAAATTATGCATATACAGTATAGTCAAACCAAAATTTATTCAGACACCGTCAACATTTCTCACAATATCACAGTTTATTCGCTATAGTTTCGAAAATGGTAATAAAATATGACAAGAACGTAGAGTTGATATTCCACTGGTTTTGGCCATCCTTCTGTTAGACTGTCTCACAAATGAATTAGGTTGAATAGCTGTTAAATTTAAGAACACAATTAGATAATACCAATTTAGGTCAACAAATTACCCAGCACTGCTTAATTTTGTTCAGTATGTGGTGTAAAAAGCTCGCATTAGCAATTATAGAAAAAACACATGGTCAAGTCAAAGTGTCTGAATAATTTTTGGTCCCAAATGTTTATAAATTTTACTGGTAGTCCACTGTATGAATAATTTTTGGGTATAATATGCCACAGTTTACTTTATTTTGCTATCCTCACTTACATAAATGAACTATAGTGTCCTGCACCCACTAGTAAAAAAATATACAAAATTACATCTGGTGTCTGAATAATTTTTGGTTTGACTATATATATATATATATATATATATATATATATATATCATACCAATTATAATATATTATAAATTAATTTACCTGTACATACATTTCTACATGCATGTAGTATTTATTACCACTTGAGGGCGACAAACTTGTTTATATATGCTGATAATCCATATGAATATGCCACTTTAGATGTCATCTTTACAGAAGTGGCACAGAAGTTATAGCCTATGTTCTGCAGTGGCACAAAGCCTGTATACTCCACAAAAAGGTGTTTTTGTTGTTTATTTTTGCAGAGAGATGGCATCAATACACAAGATTTACAAATGCAAAAGCAATGTTATTTTTTTCTTTAAATAATTTCCTTTACAAATACAGAAACCAGAACCATTAATTAAATACATATTATAATATAATATAAATATGTAGCCTACGCTATATTCAATATGATACCTATGAATATTACATTATTTTATATGACAAAATTGTTAAAGATTTTCTCTGATAAAGAGAAAAGCTCAGAATTAAAATGTAAAGTCGAAAAGGCCGTTTTCAAATGTATACGGATTAATGTTGCCTCTGAGGCCTTGACAATATAACACATGTATTTATTTTGTTGAAGCGATAGATGGCACCATATCACCTAAGAACAAAATTTGACATTGTAATCCCGCTCCTACCCGCATTACAAAAAGTCTATCAACACTGAAATAAACCGGCGTGTTAATTTGCCAAACAACAAAGCGACACTTGAGAAAAATTTCTTAAAAATTGTCTCAGGCCTTGCAAAAGCGTCTCCATCATTTAAGTGTATATTTTATAAATTGAATCTAAAATGAATGATAATTATAATCACCATCAAACCATACAGGTGCTGCTTTATTACTTAAAAAAAAAAAAAAAACCACGATACATAAACTGACGTCAAAAGCAACAACTGCTTGTAGCCTACTTTAGATATTATGCTTAAATGTAGCCTATTGTTCTGCTTTTTGAAAGAAACAGATTTAAGTTGAGTTATGACAAACACTTCAGTCTTGTACGTTGACATTGAAAAGGTTAATGTGAAAAAGGTTGTTATAGCCTATCATTTGCAGATCCAGTGGTCATGCAGCGCGCTAATAGCGTATCCTGTTTTAGCGTATATTAATCTCTCGCGTCCAGTTGGCTGGGCGTCCCACGTGGTTTGAACTATAAAAAAGTTTCAGCGCGAGGTGCTTTAGCGTCGTGATTACACGAGAGAAAAGACCAAAGGACAACATCCCTCCTGAGGCTGAAGAAATACGAGAGAACATACACAATTCACAACACTATTACAGAGAGAAGAGGAGCACGAGCACTTGACATTCGGTGGAAAGACAAACAGTGCAATTTTGTCTTCAAACAAGAAAGAGTTTTGACTACACTGAACTTTAAAGGAATACAAGACTAATAGCCGGTTTGTTTTGATTCTTCACCCAAGTCAATTTGTCAGTTACCCCGGAGATGAGGAGCTTTCGCGCTTTTTAACTGGCATCAATTAAGACTGATATTTTTGCGACTAGCCCTCACTATTAATCAATGTGTTTACCGTGTTTACACTTTCTGTGAACGTCTCTCAAAAATGACCGCGAGCATGATGATGAATGGAGATCTGTCAAAGGAGGTTGTTGGAAGTACAACTCTGTCTTGTTTATAGATCAATTGAATTAATGAACTGATTTGTTTGTTGTATGGACACGTTATTTAAGAAAATGAGTATTTACATCCTCTCTCTAACCTGTTTAATGGCTTGCATGCTCTCAGTTCAGTGTAGTCTGGGAGCTGAGACAGTATCTCAGGAGTCTCAGTGTGTCTCTTGTGGACTTGGGCACTCGGATGATTCGGGGCGAATGGACACGGACTTTCTGGAGGCGGTTAAAAGGCACATATTGAACCGACTGCAGATGAGAGAGAGACCAAATATCACGCATCCCATTCCCAAAGCTGCCATGGTAACGGCGCTGCGCAAACTTCACGCGGGTAAAGTTAGGGAGGACGGGAGGGTTGAAATTCCCAACTTAGATGGACATGCTACCTACAACGAGGTGCAAGAAGAAACGTCGGAAATAATCAGTTTCGCCGAGTCAGGTGTGTACAAGAAATAGCATGCTGCATGGCTACTTTTACCTTAATTGTAGAAGTATTGATATTGTGTATTATATTAGTTATGAAATCATATTTAAGCATATTTTGGAATACCTGAAACTTTCAACATGTCACTACAGTTGAGCATAATTAAGTACAAGTACAAAGATTTCAATTTATTGGCTGTAACTTAAATTTATTTAAATTTATCATCAATCACTAAACATGTTTTGCAGATCAAATATTTAATTTGCATGGTCGAATAGTTATCAATACTTTGTACCAAAAGTATTAGCAGTTAACTACATGTACTTACTATAGTGTTAGGGGATTGGGGCTTGGTTTAGGGTTAGTTGCATGTAATTATGCCAAATCTATAGTTATTACTATAGTAAATACATGTAATGTGTAACAAGGACACATTAAAATAAAGTGTTACCATGGTGTCAGTACATGCCGCGGTGACCTCCTTGTCTGACTTTAGTAAGCTGTGACATGCAGTGGGTCTGTTCCTGTTCCAAAACCACTGCCGTCATAGGAAACATAATTTCCAGTTTCATGCATTGCACCATTTATGTGTGGTTGGAATCTATCTATCTATCTTTAATAGATTAGATTTAATACTTATAATAATCTCTCTCTCTCTCGCTCTCTCTCTCTCTCTATATATATATATACTAGTATGTGTGTGCATTCTGTGATTATAATTTAGCCAATACAAGATTTTCATGACAAAGTTTTTGCAGTGATGTAGTAAATTACAGTACTGAATATTACTGAATTGCTTTAAACAAGTGTTGCAATTTTGCTACTGTGGGTCTGTGAGGGTTAATGAGACATGCATCCTTGATCTAATATGTGTATGATTATGTAACTGGAGCAATTAGAATACATGACCCTCTCTTAACATACAATTAGATATGCTGACAGAAAATAATGAGTAGTTTGTCAAATGATGAATTTTGCTAGGTGGGTGTTGAGGCAATTAAAATCGGGAACACCAAAAGAGCATCAAAAACATGGCAATCAAAGCATTACAGATAATTTGTTAATAAGAGGGCAAGGACATGCCATGCCTTTTTCCTTATTAATAGACAATATAGCAATAAAAAAAAAAAAACTTGTTAAAATGAATAAAACGAATGCCTTTGTATTTACTTCAAAGGAATTTATACCACTTAAATAAGAGTTCCCATGGTCATAGATAACCTGGAAATTTGAGGTAATTATGAAATGGTCAGAAAAGTAATGGAAATATAGTGAATGTATATTCAATTACTTTTAAAAACACTTATGCAGCAAGTAACCCTGTCTGAACACCTGAATATGTCATGGAAATTCATTGGTCAAAAGGAATGGGAACCCGTTAAACTAGATGATAGCATAGTTACCCATTAGTTCCAGAGCAAAGTGACGAAGCTCTGGATTTAATTTTTTGATTAAACCAATCTGTGGTTCAGCTCAATTTACAGGGAAATGTATGGAGCTTGTAAAGTGTTAAAAAACATGGATAACATTTTGCACATTAAGTTCTGTAAATTTGCATGAACAAAATTATATGATAGAACCAGACTTTTATAACCGTAATCTGTCGTCATTATTAGGAAGGATAATTGATTTTTTTAAAATACATTTTCCAATATCTCGGTTTGATGCACATTCAATCTTGTAAAACTGGCTTCTTTATCTTCTAGTCTTACACACTGCAGCACAATTAGCTTGGACATTATTCGGACTTCTTGCTCCAATAAGAATGATCTGAACACACTCATGACAGCGCAACAAAAGAAGGCAATTATTGAGCGAGTACTGTGCGTTCTTGCTAAACCCAATATGTCAACATTGGGAACAAAAACAACAAAAGAAATCACTCAGAATAATGCATGAGACATTTGAGTCGTTGTGGGTGACAGAGGCTGGGGTGGGGGGATGGCCTTCTTATATCCTACTCTGAAAATGCATTTCAAATATCAAAGCTCTATCAGGCCTCTTTTCAGTGTCCCCTATTATTCACGACACCTTTGAACCACTGAGCAGCAATGCATCATGAAACTGGCTCTCCGAGCCCCCATCTGCCTCAAGGCCAGCTGGCACTAACCCCTCAAGTGAAGGCTGCCAGCCAGGGCATAGCATGAGGACAACCCTAGATCTATTCTGCTCAGAGGTACAAAAAGAGGAATTTGTGAGGTATGCAATGTGCAAATCACTGCAGCTGCAGGCAATTGTGCTGTCTCGCGTGTTGCATGCTCTTCCCTGCTGTTATGCGCTATGATGGCAAGCCAGAAGGTGGCTCCTATCTCACTCCATGCTTTAGGAGAGCAATAAGAAGAGGACTGCCAAGGTACAGGAGAGGACGGCTGCCAATTTCAGGTCTCTATTGACACTGTCCTATGGGCCATTTCAGAAGTATTTGGTGTCCCGTAGCCACAGAAGCGGAGCGGTAGATGCTCGCTTCTCATTTGTCAGCGTAACCATTCGGACTCGCTGAACTCTTCAGGACCAGTTCAACGCGGGATATTAAGACTTCATTATTAGACATTATTCAGTGTGGCACAGTGTCCATAAGGTCAAAGAGCCAAATTGATCTCTTTAGAAAATCTTTGTTTTTTGACATTTGATCCAAGCAGGGAAATTAGAGCCTGTAGTGCTAACTGATTGGCTGACAGTCAAAATCTAATCAGGCAGCATGCCATGGTCTTGATCTATTGATCTTCAACAAGCAGTTGGATTAACACGAGATTAATCTTCAGTGAAACACAGAAACAAACCTAACGTCCATTTTCTCAAAAGTACTGTTGACTGCTTATTTTGACAGTATTCTGCATGCTTGGTGTCTTGTAGGCTGTTGGCTTTTTAGCTTAATTGATTAATAAACACATTGTTAAGTTAAGAAATAACTACAAATCTAGAGTCTATCAATTAAATAAAAAATAGAATTAACTGGGAAGTGGAAGCTAAAAAATGTGTATAGCGTTTTACTATGACAGAAATAACTGCGTGAAATGTGAAATGCATTGCTGAAATGAATATCTGTCATGCTGACTGATTAGATAACTTACCTTTTTACCTGGTCTGCCAATCAACTAGCTCAGAGAAGATAAAAGTTAAACGCAGACTGTGAACCACAGGATGCAGAAGAAGCAAGCATACTGAAACTTTAAAAAATAAAAAAATAAAATATTTTGAAATTAACAGCTGAACCATTCATTTCCTTACAATATAACTCATTATAAATATAAAATAATTGTAATGTTTTGACAGTTTTTATTAAATTAAAAGCTATTTGATGCAAAGGCAAAGATGTCAATGTAATGAAAGAATTCTGATGTAGGTAAGTGTGATATTGATGGAGAGAAAGTATGCCACAACACATATACTGCACCTTGTCTCCCAGTTCGCATTGCCATGGAGAGTGCAAAGTGGACAAAGCCTTGCCCTGTTAATTTCAGTTTTAGCAGGAGCTGTTGAGGCAGGTTCTGAAACACTTGAGCACATGGCCATACACGTATATTTGTATCCAGGGGGCATATAAAAGCAGGTAACAAGGTGAAATGGTGGAGTAATCAGTTCAGTGAATGTGTTCCCTATCATCATAGAACGTACTTGTTCACACCTGACACCTCTCCAGGGCTTGATTCTATGTCACTGATAAACTTTGACTGTTTCTGCACTGTGGGATATAAACAAACCTTTTCAAAAAATATAAATGTATATATAAAAATATATATGTGTTTTGGATTTTTTAAGTTTTTCTTTACAAACTTGGTTAGGGTTTATTAGAAATGTTGACAGCTAGAATAACTATTATAACACTTTTACTGGAAAATTAAGTCATACAGTATTGTGTGATAAAATTATTACTGATTAATTTGTAGTTTTGAATTTTTTTTTCAAGACAATCATTTTTAAAATGTTCTGAAAAGCAGGGCGGGCCAAGTGCATGTAAAGCCACTGCTACTATATGTGAGATCAAGCTATGAAATGAAGAAGCCACCCTTTGTGGCAAGTTGTTGACATTAAACCAAACTAATCTGTTTGCAAACATGGTTGTTTTACTATGTCAAAATGTGCCAAACAGCTCTGGCATTCAAATCAGGGTTACAGAGAACATGATTCATGTGCAGCTTTCAATTTATTTTATTGGGTGGTCAAATAAATCTTTGCAATCAAATTATGTATACACACACACACACATACACACATAAATGAACTCTTGCATCTTGGACTACGCAATTCACTAGTTGCCAGTGTCATGTAAATACCTCATAATGCTTCTCATTTGAAGGGCACACGCTCAATGCTAGGCTGTGCCATAGCACTCTCCTAATACCTTTCACAGAGCATTGTGTTGTCAGTCTCTGAGGCTCCAGAAGCTCTGGGTTTTCACAGTTCTCCCTGTGAACTCAATGAACCCCCTGGGGCAAGGCCCACGTCCGACAACCCCCAGCCTTTCACCCGGTCCAGCATCTTCAGCCCAAACCATGAGGCTAATTGGACTTGGGCCCAGACCTGTGGCATCTAGTAAATCTTGACAAGTTGGGGGGTTTATGTCAGTGAATGTGGCTAAGGAAAGGTTGCCGTCAGCAGAATCACAACCTGTTTGTGCTATTTCAAATCTGACAAAAGGCATTAACAAGACTGTTTTGTAAGAAATAACCAACATTAACAAACTTCTTTGGTCTCTTACAGATGATGTGACTCCATCTAAGTCCAGCCTGTACTTCTTGATCTCCAATGAGGGGAATCAGAACCTCTACGTGTTGCAGGCACACCTGTGGCTGTACTTCAAGCTGTTGCCAGGTGCTCAAGAAAAGGGACTGCGACGGAAAGTGACAGTGAGAGTGCACTACTATGAGCCCGGTGGGCAGAACATGCACTGGCCCGTGATGGAAAAACGTGTGGAGTTGAAACGCAGTGGTTGGCACACCTTCCCTGTGTCCGAGGCTGTAAGGGAAATGCTGGCGAAAGGGGGTCGCCGTCAGGACCTCGACATCCACTGCGAGGGGTGCGAAGCTGCCAACGTTTTGCCCATCCTGGTGGACCCGAGCGACCCCGCACACAGACCCTTTCTGGTGGTTCGCGCCCAGCAGGCAGAAGGGAAGCACCGCATCCGAAAGCGAGGCCTGGAGTGTGACGGCAACAATGGCGGTTTGTGTTGCCGACAGCAGTTTTACATTGACTTCCGGCTCATTGGCTGGAACGACTGGATCATCGCGCCAGCAGGGTACTATGGGAACTACTGTGAAGGCAGCTGCCCAGCTTACATGGCAGGTGTTCCGGGCTCTGCCTCGTCGTTTCACACGGCTGTGGTTAACCAGTACCGCATGAGAGGCATGAGTCCTGGATCGGTCAACTCCTGCTGCATACCTACCAAACTCAGCACCATGTCCATGCTCTACTTCGATGATGAGTACAACATCGTCAAGCGCGACGTGCCTAACATGATCGTGGAGGAGTGTGGCTGTGCCTGAACAAAATCCATGTTAGGGCATGTTACGTAAGCAGTGACAGTCTTTCTGAACCACATGCATATAGATTGTGTTAATATTTGTGCACTCACAAAGTACAATCACGCACGTGTGTGTGTGTGCATCAAGCAGTAGATCATCAGATGTATGACAGGTGGGTCCTTCTAATGAACAAAAAGGCTTTGGGATGGTAAGGGAAATGGAACAACAACCTAGTTTTTCTCTAGTTTGCCATTTCTAGACTTAAAAAAAAATGGCTCAATACTTTCCTCTCCAACTGCAAAAAGGAGACAAACTGGTGTCACACTTTGATACAAGTACTTAGAAACTGTTTTACAAGCACTGGCATATCTCAATGTCCCTTCTACTTCAGAACACCAGCACTTCAACAGCTTGTTTAAGACAACATGACAAATCATTCCAGCTGAGGGGGAGATTTCAAAATCAGTGCATGTCATCATCCCAGTCGTTCTCAGAGGCATTCCCTTAGCAATGACTCTAGTTGTCTGCGGCATTGTTAAACCATAGTGAGGCTTCTACTCAAACTGCAAACACCTCTGGACGAGATCATCTTGAAACTACTTCTGCTGTTCTACTAATGTGTGCACGTCTCGACTGCGTCCGACTTCTTAACTAGATCTTGAGGTCTAACCGGTACAGCGCAAACTTCACCACTTCCTTCATCTGCACAGTTCTGTGACTGACAAACGCTTGCAGCGGTGTGCATTCCACGGAGCCGCTTCCATTCTGTCCAGCTGGTTTACAGGGAGTACAGCACTTGCGAAAACTCTCGAAATGCACAATTTAAAGCACTTGCATAATGCAAAGCCTTCAAAAGGGTATAAAGAGGTGGACCTACCCTTGCCCATAGTCCTTTTAATATAAAGTGCCGCACGAACTATGCAATGTATAGTAATCCTGAACTATGTCAAACTGAATTCTTCTTTCTTGTCTTTAAATCTTTATCAATACTTGAAATGTGATCTTTCGCTTGCTTTCCAAAGCGGATGATTGTTACGATGTTTGCACTGAAAAGTTGCGGGATTAGTAAAAAAAAAAAAAAAAACTGCCATTGAAAATGTTATTTTTATAGTAAAACTGAATTTTGTGAAAAATGTATTGTACCTAATTAATTGTACCAAAGAGGCCAATATTTTAGCTATTATAATAAGGTGGCAAGGCCATTCCAATATTTGTAAAATAATTATTGATAATAATTATTATCCTTCTCAAGAGGCCTAATAATCAGGGTACAACATTATGGATTCCATTTGTAGCTCTGTCTAATTTTTTATACTATGTACAGCAAACCGATGAAACAATCTCTTCCTTGTCTTTAATTTTCCAGTCTTCTATTTAATAAGAGTTATTTCTTAGCTGTTGTTACAAAGTCATTTAGTTAAATGGATGTCATCTCTGTACAGATTATGTAAAATAAAGATATTCTTTCTTAAATATTTTGTAACTTTAAAATAAATTCTTACTTTGCATCCTTGTGAACAAGTTGCTTTTAACAGCGTATCAAAACTACAATACAGATTGTTCATTGACAGTCTGACTTCTGCATGCATTTAAAAGAATATACATAATTACAAGACGTGCAACTACTGAAGTTCTGCAAGTCTGCAAGAGCGCTTTGTTAACATAATTAGGAGAACACACTGCCTTAACTTAAACCACACACTCTGAGATATCGATCAACACATTGATAGTATCAGTACTTATATATACACCAGTTAACACTTTGCACATAAATGCAATGCTCCATGGTTTCAATATTTGTCATTCTTAGTACATTCTTGGCTCAGAGTCAAGAGGACTCTCACTGCACAACATGTAGTCACAGAGACTGATTACATCAGAGTGGATCCCCTGAAAGCACTATCAACAAGTACTGCCTTTTCTGAGCCCTACAGGTATAAATGCAAAATATGCGGCACTAAAAAAAACCTTAGGCAAACAGAGAGACCAGACCAGCACACCTACCAATGGTCGGGGCGTTTCAGACAAATCCTGGTACAAAACAACAAGCACTTTCCAAAACATACCACATAACCCAAGTCAGATAATTACCTGAAATGTACCTGTCTTGCATCTGTCAAGAGAGGCAGATAAAGTGGTGTGAAAAATGACTTGTTTGTAGAAGTCCTCTCAAAATGACAGCACAAGATAGATATGAGTCAGAACTGACACCCACATGTAACAAAAATAAATATTTCGCTTTTAGTTTCTAAGTTATGGAGGTTGGTATGTGTTTATATGTATTTGTTTGTGTAGGTGGGTGTTCGGCGTGAGAAAAGTAAGAGCGACGTTCAGAGAGAAGGAGCAGCAGGTAGAGAGGTACAGGCAGAGCTGTCCCGTCATGTAGCAGAGTGTTAACGGTGCCGCTATGACTGCTGGAATGTTAATGACACCATAGCTACGCTGCAGGCAAACTCATGAAGCCACACACACACGTTAAGAAAACACCTCAAACCATCTCACTTGCAAAATACATACAATACAATCTGTACACAACATCTGAGGTTAACAGGTGTTAAGAGATTTATGGGGACTAAATTGAATGTAAAACAACATATAGACACATACTTGCCATAATTTGTCATTAAAATGCCCATTATTATGGGTAAAAATGCTTCGAATTTCATAAGCAAACATATGGATATACTTGGTTCACATGCACTCGAAGTGAACCAAGTAAGTGCAGTTCCTAAAACTGTTTCTGTGTTAATAAAAAATATGTACATAAACAATTAAGTAAAGACTTTCACATTGTTAAAATAACTGCTGTTTTTTGAACATTAAAGAATTATAAAAAACATGGTTTCCACAATTAAGCAGCACAACTGTTTGATAACATTCAACATTGATAATAATGAGCAATATTACTTGAGCTTCAAATGAGTATTAGAATGATTTCTGAAGGATCATGTGACACTGAAGACTGGAGTAATGATGGCTGAAAATTCAGCTTTACCATCAGAAATTACATTTTAAAATATATTAAGTAATATATTCACAATAGTGCTGCTTTTACTGTATTTTTGCACAGCCTTATAAATAAGAGACTTCTAAAAACACTTTAAAATCTTTCCGACTGTAAACTTTTTTACCGAGAGTAACTGTGACTCAGCTGTATAAATACATCAAGAATTTCCCTGTGTTTTTCCCCTTTTTATTTTTGCAGTGCTACGACGTACTAGATAGTTTTCCAACAGGCAGTGTTAGATTTGCATTTGGTTTCATTGCATTAATGAATAGCTACAAATTTATCCTGCTCTGAATTCTAAAAGAAGAAGTGAAACACATGCAATTTATTGTCACAGAAATTCTGACCCCAGAATTGACCTGCACAAGGCCTGTGAACACTCAGAGAGGGATTACAGGCCGGGGTAAAAAAGCTTGAGAACTTGCAAGCATACTTGAGTGGCCCAATGAGCAGAAGGTTCATTAATCCAGCAATTCTCCAATGTCTGCACACTTATGCTACTTCAAACATTTAAACGATCAAACAAAACCAAAAAGTTTGACTTTAAAGCTCAAATCTAAATCTAAAACGAATGATCAAAGATCATTCCCAACTGCCATGTTCGAAGCAAACACCTTTTACTCTGCAAGGAAACAACTTAAGGTTTGTCACTCTCCACCTCCCTCCTCCCCTCCACATTGACCCCTTGACTCCCTGAGCACTAGCGTACATTCAAGCCAACAAAGCTTCCATTTGTGCCATGGTTCTACCTAGTACCGACTGGGGGATCAGGGATCAACGAGGGTCACCTCTATAGGGAACCTAGGAGAGAGTCACCACTGTGAAAGAGCTGATAGTACAGTGTATGGCATAAAAAGGGCAACTAAACACTGAAAGCCCACAGTCAACCACCCCTAACCTTCTGTCTGGCATCCAAAACTCATTTAATATCCATCATAGCCCAACACGATGTTGATGTTGGCTTAGGTCTGGCCATTGGCTGAGCTAAATGAAGCTGCTTTGTGGCAGTGTTCTGAAGGATAGGATTATTTTAACCTTTGGAGAACGGAAGAAAGGCAGAAAGAAGACTTGAACTTGTGAGTAATTCCCCGCGCGTACACCACAGTTAAAAGGGGAGCCAAGAGCAAACAGCTGGCCTTTTGTTCAGCCAGGCAGAGTTTCTGCTCGCATTCATGTGACGTGGTGCATGCAAGGGCTGAAACCGCTGACGGTGATAGTGACAATGACGCGTACAAGTGAAACTGCAGCACAGCTCTGCCTTCAAGTTCACAGACAAAGGCCTGCGACTCTCTGATCTCACAACACAAGGAAAATATGGGGGCAAATTAGGGCATATTTGCATCGCCGAGCACACTGTGTGTTTGTGATAGGGGGAATTCCATTGGAGGGGATTTCAGGTGTGGTTGTACATTCATCGCTGGCCACTTTAAAGCAAGCCATCATGCCTGCGTGCCTCATCACGGCTGACTGAGGGCTCATTATTTTGCAGGTGCCTTATTGTTTTCCATTGTTCAGCCTTTAGGGAATTTTTATGATTTGACCAAAACAGAGATGCTGACTGTGGGCGTCTCAAGATGCTGCCGTCTCCATCACGGATGGAAGAAAGAAGACCTTTGTGAGGAGAAACTGATGTCGGAAGAGACCTGTAAGAGAGAAGGGCAGTGGAAAGAGTAGCGGAATGTCGCTCTTGGGTGACACGCCTATTGGTTAAAAGGAAGCTAGAAACAAAGACACAAAGAGAGAAGGCAACCTGATCAGATGAAAAGACACACAGAGGCTACGCTAATGAATGTGGACAAAGTCAATATATATTGAGGGAATGCTCTACATGGAAGGGAATATTCGGCATCATATCATCAAAATGTGTCTGGAGACAATGTATAGGTCTAACTGCAAAATTGACAAGTGAGCTACAGTTGTGCACACTGCTTCTTTCCCGTGGATGAAGCCTCATTAATAAAGGCCTGAGCTGTGAATTATATATGAAACGTTGACTGACCTAAACTGAATGAATCCCTGAATCTTTAGCTCTCACACACGACAGGTTACAGTGCATCCAAGATTGTCCTGCATGCTGACTGAATAGGGCTGAAAGAATTTCCTTAATTTGCCAGGTCTGTGCGCCAAAAAGAAAAAAGAAAGGTTTCAGCATTTCAGTTAAATAAGTGTATTTTCAGGGCATTTAAACTGCACTTTTTCTTGTTGGAATTTTAAGTGTGAACACAGTAATCGCATACAAAATTTCTACTACAAAAATTGCTTTGAATAGTACGTAAGTGCATTAACTGCATGCACTCTCAGAAAAAAAGGTACGAAAGCTGTCACTGGGGCTGTACCCTTTCAAAAGGTACAGTTTTGTTCCTTTTAGGTACTAATTTGTTCCTTTTAGGTACTAATTTGTCCCTTTTAGGTACATATATGTACCATTAAGGTACCAATATGCACCCTTTAGGTACAAAAGTGTACCTTTTGAAAGGGTACAGCCCCAGTGACAGCTTTCGTACCTTTTTTTCTGAGAGTGTGGGATGCATCTATTGTCTTTTTATGAGAGCAGTACCTGTGACAAAATAATAAAATGTAATTATAAAAAGGACAGCATGTGAAACAATACTTTTTTTCTTCTTCAATAACTCAGCAAAATGTTGCTTTTTATTCAAGTAATCAAAGAAATAATCAACAGATTAATCAAATTACCAAAATAATAATTAAACGCAGTCCTCTTAAAGAGACAGCAGCAAAGCAATATCATGTCTTTTAACATGTAGGAACAGTTACTGCCAGTTGGAGATATGAACTCCTATGTTAGGAGAATGTTTATTTTCCACCGTTATCTGATTCAACACAGCGATAAAACCAAAATGGGATGTTAATTGGAAAGCAGTGAGGGACCCAAGGACAGTACGGCATCAAAGAACAGAGAGCTGGACTTCTGCGGGACTAGATATCTGTCAGACTTTGGGCTTTCCCCTCGGGGGTACAACACAAGTCAAAGGCTACGGTTATCACCCGATTCAAATGAATTTCACAGAGCGCTGAGTCAAAGAGGGAATGAGAACCACACACAGCGTGCGGTTCTCCAATGCCTCTGATGATGATGCCTTGGCTCGAGATACCATCTTAATTTTTTCCACTCTCAAAGGCTGCTCTATGTGATATTGGAAGCGTGCCCGTAATCTACCACCAAGGAAGCGAACGCAACAAAAGCCTCTGTTTTAATATGGATCCCATTGTGTGATTTAATGTAAATACTTTGATTGATGATATTTTCAGGTGCATACAGAACATTCCAACGGCCTGTGCCAGAACCACACCACAGGTAACTATTTAATAGGGGAAAACAGAAACAGGAATGCTGTGAAGAGGGCATACAAGCACAACACAAGAGAGCAGTTTCTATTTAGGAAATGTTTGCCTTTGAATGTTACATTCATATTCATTGTCCCTGACCCGTCTCATCCCGGTTTACTCAATAATAAGGTGAGGCATAATAATGTGGTGATTCAGATTGTTTTACCCACTCTACAGCAACCAAAGCTCAACAACTGCCAAAGCTCAATCCCACCTTACAAAGCACATGTCAATCTTTAATGCTGTTTTTTCCAGTTCCACAATGATGACATGAGCCATTTGCCCAAAAAAGGTGGCATTGGGTGTGGATTGCTCAAGCGCGAATGACTGAGGTAATGACTGGATTCCACACATCTTACCTAATGCCCTTAAGCATTGAATAATCCCTCAGTTATCTCAGCCACTTCCTCATGTTGACCACAATTATCAGCTGATGTGAAGGCCAGCAGACAAGCGACCGAGTACCAGGCCAGGGTCAAGATTAGATCGGGAAGTTGGACAGCTGTTTGCATGCTGAGAGCCAATGAGAAAGATATGCAGTGTGTGCTTCAAGAGCAGCAGGCCTTTGCCGTATCGGTACTGACACATAGACACTCACAGGAAAAGAAGACATTTCCTCCAATGCTAAGTTCATGCTGCTGTAATGTGTGTGAGTGTGAGTGTGAGAAGATCCAGACGCGGTATGTATCTGATGCAATGTTATGTTAAGGGTGGAGTAAACCTTTGGGATTTGTGGATTGCAGGTAGGGAAACCTCATAAATGTTATAGGCATGTCTCATTTAAAAAATAGCAACCGTAAAAATAATTACATACACTTGCTTTTGCATGTTAATAAGTGATGAAAAACATTTAGGGCTCTATTTTAATGATCTGAAACCCAAGTATCAAGCGCGAAACGCAAGTAACTTTGTGGGCGGGTCTTGGGCGCTGTTGCTATTATACCGGCGGGATAAATGACTCTTGCGCCCGACGCAAATCTAAAATGGGTTGGTCTGAAGTAGCTTCATTATTCATAGGTGTGGTTTGGGCGTAACGTGAAATAAAACAATCAGAGCGACATCTCACATTCCCTTTAAGAGCAGGCGCTTTTTCCATGGCGGATTGCTATTGTAACGGCGGATTTGCCAGGCGCGCGCCAGGAGCGGTTCACAGCCGAGGAGAGCAACGTTCTCGTCACGGCCGTAAAAGACAGAGAACTTACATTGGGGATGGGAGAAACCCACCCAAATTAGCTTCGGTTAAACAGGCGTACTGTATAATAATTTGAGTAAATGTGTAAGCTAGATTTATGCCTATTTTTTCACATCTTCATGGACACAACAATGATTCCCCTCGTGTGTTAATATTTTTCCTTGTAATATTGTATGGTTTTATAAAAATGAGAACTGTGTGAAGATAAGATAAGCAAAGTGTATGCGCGTTGTGCACACGCTACATTGATTATGGCCAAGCATGCGCCCTTAAAATAGCATATGAATAACATGAGCAACATAGAAAACAATTCTGCCACTGACCAGGAAAAACCTAGTCTAAAGTCAGTGGCAGAATTGTTTTCTAAACCTGCAAAATATCACCAGGGAACGTTTGCGCCGGAACACGCCTCCTCTTTGCACTGAACCGCCCCCGGGAGCGCAAGTTCATTTCCTAACTCACCCGACGTGCATCTGTGGAGGGAAAAGTCCGCTGTGCGCAGGTGCAAAATAGGAATGATACATGCGTCAGTGTACAAAGTCAATTGCGCTGGGTGCAAGATAGGGACCTTAAGGTGTTTATGAGACATTATTATCCATAGCATGTCAAGTCAAGTCACACTTTATACAATACAGATTGTTTCAAAGCAGCTTTACAGTGATAACAGGAGAATGATTCAATGATGCACACAGAGTTCATTTTGACTGTACAGCAGCTCTAAATGAATGTATGTGTTGTCATTGCTCAACTGAAGTCAGTTCAGTGTTGATTCAGTTCTGTTAAGATCATCAATTATCAAATTAGTTCATTTCATCAATAAAGCAGTTCTGCAGAAAACAGTGATGTCATCGTCCAGCTCAGTTCAGTTCTCATCAAATAGTGTCAGTGCAGTCAAAACAATATATTGTTGAATAATAAGTGTCCCCAACTAAGCAAGCCAGAGGCGACCCGGACTCCATCAGGTGACAGAATGGAGAAAAAAATTGGGAGAAACTAGGCTCATTCGGGGGGCCAGTTGTCCTCTGGCCAATGAACGAAGATGGTATGATGATTCAGGCTGCATCACAAATCAGAAATCAAATTGTGGATCTGTAGCATTCATCCAGTTCTTTTTGCCTGAAGTTTGGATTCATCACGCCAGTATGGAGACGAAATTAGTCTTATCTGGTTCTTGTTGGTCTTTGCTGAGGATCTGTGCTGATGGTGACCACTGACCAGATGTCCCGAAATTTGAATGCCTTTTAAATTATAATTCAATTCAATAGATAGATAGATAGATAGATAGATAGATCTGTTTTGCTTTCTGAAGCCAGTTACTCAGACCTTGATATTAAGCCTCTGACTGAGTGAGTCAGTTTCACAGTCTCGTCACAGCAGATGTTCAGCTATCCAGTTGTAAACATGAAAACTCTGGCAACAACAACGGAGATAAGGGAAGGAATGGAGCTTTCTGCAAAGTCCCATGACTCACCAACAGGATTTGCTCATCCCTGCGCCAGCAGACCACAGAGAGTGCCTGTGAAGACATCTGACCACAAACTGACCGTAGCGACAGGCTTCCATGTTGGATATGTGCCTTCATTACTGCTTATTTGAAAGATTATATAATGGCAGCTCTGAATATGGAACATTGTGGCATTCACACATCATAAATGTTTTTATTTAATATTTTTACATTCAGCAAACAAAAAGTAGGATGATAAAAAAAAATGCAGGCACTAGAAGGAATGTCAAGTTTACAATGGGGAAAAATCAAACTTATGACTAATGACATTTTAAAGGAAGGAACACTACACAAGTAAACAAATTACCAAATGACAATTTTTCTGAACTGGATGTTGCAGACAACTTTTAGAAATTTTGAACAAGTTCATAAGTCTTAAAGGCAGGACATCATAAAAAAAGAGATGAGTAGCATTTGCTTCTAAAAATGAAAAATTTTGAACCCAAATAATGTTTTATTTTAATTAAACAGTTGTTTTTTTCTTAAGTAGAAAAATTACAAAAGTACTCAACAGTATCCTCACAACTATGTTCCTTCTTTCTTTCTTTTTTTAAGAAATTATATTTGCGAGGATCTCGTCAGGATTTAGACCGTGTCACAGTGAGACTGCTCTAATTAGAGTAACAAATGATTTGCTCTTATCATCCGATCATAGTTTTATCTCTCTATTAGTGTTACTGGATCTTAGTGCTGCATTTGATACTAATCAACCACGACATTCTTTTGAATAGACTCGATAATTAAATTGGCATTAGTGGAATTGAATTGGCATGGTTCTAATCATACTTATCTGACCGTTATCAATTTGTAGCAGTAAATGAAGAAGTGTCATATCGATCATAAGTTCAGTATGGAGTACTACAAGGCTCAGTACTAGGACCGTTGCTGTTCACCCTGCACATGCTACACTTGGGAGATATCATTAGGAAGGATGGCTTTAGTTTTCACTGTTTCGCTGATGATATATATAAAATGGATGACTAGTAAATTCCTATTACTTAATTCTGAAAAAAACAGAGGTTTTAATAATTGGACTAAAAACCTCCGCACGTTGTAACCTAGAAGAATACAGTCTAACACTTGATGGCTGTCTTGTCAAGTCTTCGTTGTCAGTTAGCAACCTAGGTGTGCTCTTTGATACCAATCTTTCATTTGAAAGCCACATTTCTAATATCTGTAAAATCACGTTTTTCCACCGTAAAAGCATAACTAAATTACTACATATGCTCTCAATGACAAATGCAGAAAAGTGAATGCGTTCATAACCTCAATGTTAGATTATTGTAATGCTCTTCTTGTTCTTACTAGAACCAGGAAGTATGACCATATTAGCCCGGCTGTGTCAACACTGCATTGACTCCCTATTAAATATTGCATACATTTTAAAATCTTGCTAATTACTCACAAAGCACTAAATGGTTTAGCTCCTCAGTACTTGAGCAAGCTCTTAACGCATTATAGTCCTTCACGTCTAATTCTGGCCAGTTGATAATACCTAGAATATCAAAATCAACTGCGGGCGGTAGATCCTTTTCTTATTTAGCACCCAAACTCTGAAACAATCTTCCTAAACTTGTTCGGGAAGCAGACACACTCTGTAAGTTTAAATATAGACCAAAAACAAATCTCTTTAACCTGGCATACACATACACATACATTATCACATTTCTATAATTCATATACTGTATGTTAAAGGATTGTTAGGAATCATAAGAAGAATGGCATCTAATATTAGTTTCTGTTTATCCCAAGGTTACCGTTGTCAGCCGCATCTGGTCCATATCCAGATCAGATGGCTGACCTGCACCTTGACACGACCACAACGCATCCCTGAATGTCAGCAGAGATCCAGTCAACTAGACAATCCCCTGTGAAGGCCTCGTGTCATAATAAACTTATGACAACACCAATATTACAGATAGCACTGGGTGGGGCAGGGAGTTATTGTAGCCTACATAGTGAAATCACTTTTGAATGTGCGCCCGTTTTTCACTTTCAAATTTGCGATCACACGTATTCTGTGTATAGTGAGCGATGGTACTCGGATGGTAGTTTGGATTCCCAAACACTCCACTCATTTTAGGACATTGTCCTGCCCAGAACTCATGTCACTGGTTGAGTCAATGTTTCTCTGTCAGGCCACTTCAACTAACAGCAAATGTTAAAGCATTAGATCACTTCAAAATGAAAATTCTGTCATTATTTACTCACCCTCAAATTATTTCAGACCTGTATGGATTTCTTTCTTCTGCTGAACACAAAGGAAGATATGTTGAAGAATGTCGGTAAACAAACAGTTGATGTACCCCATTGATTATCATAGTATGTTTTTCCTACCATGGAAGTCAATGGGGTACATCAACTGTCTGGTTACCGACATTCTTCAAAATATCTTCCTTTGTGTTCAGCAGAAGAAAGAAATCCATACAGGTCTGAAATAACTTGAGGGTGAGTAGATGATGAGAGAATTTTAATTCTGAAGTGAACCATTCCTTTAAAAGCGCAACAGAGCCAATCTGCACATTAAACTGAGAGCATTTTAACATCAAACATTAAGAATCTTTTAGAATTTTATTTCCAAGTTCTTGATGTCTACTGTACGTCCAAACACAGCTGCACATTATATCTCTAGTCATCTTGGTACACAGTGTTCATCAAGCCCCCAGCACTTACAAACACTTTTAGCTTGTTAACTTGTGTGGCAAGGTCCTGTAAAGAAGAAAGAAAGTGAAGGCTGGAATTTGCTCCAGCACCTGAAGATTAGCTCAGCATTCCTGACCGGGGCTGATGCCGGAATGGTGCAGCCATCCTCCTCTGATCCGTAAAAAAGGCTCAGACAGGACCCTGTGCCTGCTGTTGCATGTTCACTTCAGGTATGGTGCAGGGCAGAGCGTACAACACTTCTCGGGGTCAAGGCCCCTGTGTGCATTTGACTAATCTCTTGGTATGAGTGATTCCATCAGTCAAGAAGGCGGTCGCTCGGCCCCACTGCACAGTGCATTTCATTAAGGGGCTTATACAAGCTCGTGGTGGGAACGCCGAATACCTTTACCCGCTTACACAGATTTGCCTAGCTACTTTAAATATATGTTTGTTTGACTTCACATTCCTTCGAAATTCTCAAGTAAGTCCATTTCATAGCTGAGAATGTTGGCTGTGAAATGATGCCATTTTCTGGCTCTATACACAATGGCAGGAATGAAGAGATTAAACCAACAGCTGTAGTTCCTGTTTATTTCCAATGAACTTTGTAAATATTACATACCGTGTTACGCCCTTCCTGTGCCATAAAAAAATTAGTACTGTTTTGACATTTTTGTACAACTGTGTAAACCATATTGTTCAGTCTCAAATCAACAGCTCTCAGATCTTCAACATAGCTTCAAAGCTTTAGATTGACCCCTTTATAAAACATGCACTCGGAGCCACAAAGAACATGTGCAGTTTGTGGAATTCTGTACAATTACGTGGTTTCACTAAACTAACAATACTGAGATAATCAACACAAGTTAATTATACTGTATACACTACCGTTCAAAAGTTTGGGGTCAGTAAGATTTTTAATGTTTTTAAAAGAAGTATCTTCTGCTCACCAAGGCTGCATTTATTTGATTAAAAATACAAACAAAAGACAGTAATATTGTGAAATATTATTCCAATTTAAAACAGCTGTTTTCTATGTGAATATACAGTAAAGTGTAATTTATTCCTGTGATCAAAGCTGAATTTTCAGCATCATTACTCCAGTCTTCAGTGTCACATGATCCTTCAGAAATCATTCTAATATGATGATTTGAAGCTCAAGAAACATTTATGATTATTATCATTAACAGCATTTATCTGAAATCTAAAGCTTTTGTAACATTAAACACTACCGTTCAAAAGTTTGGGGTCAGTAAGAATTTTAATTTTATTTTTTGGGGAAAAAAATAAAATAAATCAATACTTTTATTCATCAAGGATGAGTTAAACTGATCAAAAGTTACAGTTAAAGACATTTATAATGTTAGAAAATATTCTATTTTAAATAAATGCTGTTCATTTGAACTTTCTATTCATCAAAGAATTTTGAAAACAAAATTGTACACAACTGTTTTCAACATTGATAATAATAATGAATGTTTCTTGAGCATCAAATCATCATATTAGAATGATTTCTGAAGGATCATGTGACACTGAAGACTGGAGTAATGATGCTGAAAATTCAGCTTTGATCACAGGAATAATTTACAGTTTAAAACATATTAAAATAGAAAACAGTCGTAATATTTCACATTATTACTGTTTTTTGTTGTTGTTTTTTTTATCAAATAAATGCAGCCTTGGTGAGCAGAAGAGACTTCTTTTAAAAACATATCTGATCTCAAACTTTTGACCAGTAGTGTATATACATATATATATATAAAATATATATATATATATACATATATATATTATATATACATATTGCAGTGGACAATATTTTGTCCCCCTGACATTTTTATACAATTTGCTTAGACACGACTATGTCAGTAAATAAATAAAAAAACTGAAATACACACTACCGTTTAGAAGTCTGTGGTCAGTAAGATTTCTTTAATTTTAAGTCTATTATATGACTCAGAGTCACATGATCTTTCAGAAATCATTCTAATATGCTGATTTGGTGTTTAAAACGGTTTTGCTGCTTAATATTTTTGAGGAAACCATGATTTTTTTTCCAGAATTCTTTGGCGAATAGAAAGTTCAAAAGTTCCATCATTAATTTGAAATAAAAAATGTAACCATGTAAAACATTATACTTTCACTTTTGATACATTCAATGCGTACTTGCTGAATTAAAAGGGTCCTATTATGATTTTCACTTTTTCAACTTTAGTTAGTGTGCAATGTTGCTGTTCGACTCGTTTGGACTACAACGTGTTTTTTCCGGACATTGTGAAATCACAATATTACTCATTTAAATAATCACCGCCCATGGAAAACGCAAAAAAAAAAAAGTGAGGCCTGCTTGAGCTGCATTAGAGTTATCAAAGAGACATAACTCATTTGTTTGACCTTCCTAAGGCTGATGAACTTAGAAAGGTTCAAATGTATTTTAAATACTGTTCCTGAACATTATAACCCCAGCATTTATCTTTTGTCATTTAAATTGTAAGTATGTCTTATTATTTGTAGTTGCGTTTTCTATTAACAATTCCAATTATAAGTTTCATGTTGTTACTGCGATGTAAATAAAGGGCAAACCTTTGCCTCAGCTCGCCTACTAGTTAGGGGAGTGACATTTCCTGAATACCCGCTAAGAGATGCCAATCACAACACACTGGGCCAGCTAACCAATCACAGCACATTTCGTTTTTCAGAAGGAGGGGCTTCATCGAAACAGGAAATAGATGGCGCATTCGAGCCAGACTGGGGAGAGAGGTGCTGTAATAATGTAAAATATGTGAAAAATAATCACAATAAAGCATGAAAACATATTCTCGTACAAAAAAACATACTGACCCCAAACGTTTAAATGGTAGTGTACTTAAACGGGGTGAACATGATTTCACCAAGTACAACATGTTCCTGGATCAACATTTTTGTTGATCCTGGAACAACATTCCAATCAACCAATCAGATTTGGAGGACAAGTTTACGGTTTATGTCAAGTTTAGGCTTACAATCAGGGTTAGGTGCTTCTACATCAGTGTTATTCACCTATCATTTCCCTCTGATTTTAGGGATAAGTAATGGGTAGGGTAAGGTTTAAGGGTAGGGACAGGGTTAGGACAAATCTTTCAGACAGGAATATTGTTCCAGGGTCAACAAAATATGTTAGGTGACCACCTAAACAGACAGAAGTTCTTTTTGAAATTTGTTATAAAACATGTTATTTGTCTCGCATAATCTGGTTGCCTTCACCACTTTCAAGTTGAATCAGCATCAGTGGCTGAATGTGTTGACACTGTCCAGGGTCCGGGTCTAGATATCTCAGACAAATAAACAAACACAGAACAGACCCTCCACAGCTAATGCCAGACAGGGTACTTCCTCTGTAAATGTGTCTCCACCTCTTCCCTGCTCACTACTCTTCCCTGTATCCCAACAAACCTACATAGGCGAAACCCTCACCACTTAACAGTTTCCTGCTTCAGTATATTGTAAATGCAGCCAGAAATGAATTGATTTTCTAAATTCCAAATCATTTCAAATTTAAAACAATTTCCTTTTGAGAGGAATATTTGCAATATTGTTAATGCAGACATGTGTGTGTATTTAGGTCAAACTGCGACTGACAATCAATATCTGTCACTTGTCAATATCTATGCATTGTTCAAGATTACCAGAAGCCTTCCATTGTGACCCCTTACACTTCACTGACCCAGAAAACATGGCTATAATTGATCGATTTTGCTTTTCTTGGTTAAGAGCGTGTCCCATCTGTGTCGAATTAGTGCAAAAGGTAGGGCAAGTTAGGAACAAACAAAGAGAAATTCGGGTATAGTGCAAGGTAGTGCGAATAAAACCATTCCCACAGACATAAATGTGAGTTTGTGTAAAAGTAAAAGTGCGAGTTAAAGAAAAAGCCTGCAATGTTTGGTAAAGTGAATGTAGGGGGGACTGAATTGAACACTGGTCCTAAAAGGCCATCCTTTAGAGGCTGGAGCGTGCTGCGAGGGGAATACCAAGCTCTATGAACAATGACTGCAGGTCAGGGTCAGCTCAGACAGGCTTTCAGAGTGGTCCACACTAGTGTAGAGGGGAACAGAGACCGCCAAGGCAGGCTGAAGAATAGCTCTGACCTGAAACGGCAGCACTTCTGGAATAAATTACATTCAGTGGTCTATTACGTTACAAAATCTGTGTACTTTATTGTTCTGCTGTGTGTCAAGAACATTTTAAAATAAATGTAGGATGTATGTCTCTCTATTTTATATACTTAAATATTCCTCTTTATATATAATGTATACTAAAGATGAATGCTACCCAAGATTGGACACTATTGGGCCAATGGGTCAAGGTTTTAGCATGGTCCAATTAGCCCCTGCTTGTAGATGTTGTAGCTATACACTGTCTGGGGAAAAGGCTTGTTTTTTGGATCTGCATGTGTATGGCAAAATAAAATGTTTTGCAAGCAACATACAAATTGCAGATATTTATAATAGTAGTTTTCCCACTAACTAGTTTATTTCTTATACATGATCATGTCAGAAATCATGTAAACTAGCTATCAAAAATACACGGTTTAAAAAAGAGAGAGAAGAGTTCCAGGAAGTAACTTAAAATGTTTAAAAAAATAAAATAAAACTTTGTAAAGATATTGTTGCCTATCAACTTGAATGCTGTAATCCATTGTGCTGTTTATTGTTAATCATTTTCTGTTATTTCTCTTTTGCTATTTGCAAGGAAGTGTTAAAATTTGTTCATGCTGTATTGTAGTGAAATGTATCAAAAATGTATAATAAATTATTATATGAAGAGAAAAACTGTTCTATGTGTGTGTGTATATATATATATATATATATATATATAGATAGATAGATAGATAGATAGATAGATAGATAGATAGATAGATAGATAGATAGATAGATAGATAGATAGATAGATAGATAGATAGATATAGATACACACATACATAGGGGAGATTAGAGATTCACATTAAACACCTTATTCAAAGCCATCTTGAATAATAATAATATATATAATGTAATTTTATGATAAAAATACAAATAAAATAAATATAAATATTATATAATATTTTTGAGGATTTTAGGCATTTAAATGCTATAAAAGTCTAGAATTGAATAATTACAATATTTGTTAGTTAATACAATAGTTAATTAATATTACTCAGTACTTATTTGAGTAAGTACAATGTAATTACGTCACCTTAAAATAAAGTGTAACCTAAGGTTTTGCAGCAAAGACTATTGTAACAAGTACATACTATTGTGACAACCTATCCCATATAGTCTAACAATATGGCCTCTTTCTAATTGATCAGTAATGGAGTGCTGACAGCACACTGTCTGTCAGAGATATTTGAAACAACTTCATAGACATGTTACTCCATTCCCTCTCTCTCTTTTTCCTCCTCTCACACTGTAAACACATGCTTGAGCGACGCTCCCTTTAATTTGTTCAGCCCCAAACCCTTTGAATGGATGAGAGACCCTTGAGTCTAGCTTTATATTTACTCTTCCGCAAAAAGAACTTCGTATTTATATGCAGTCCCCTTTATCGTCATTCGTTTTTTTTTCCTTCTTCTTTTTTTTCTTTTTTCTTTTTTGCTTGCGGTTTCTCCTCAAAGCCTCTGCAGAGATCCAAGAGTTGTAAAGCTTGTTCTAAATTACAGTAATTGCTTTGCAACATTAAAAGCTACATGGTCTCTTCAGCAATAAGAAAAACATGTATTGTTAGAAGTGCCTTTTGATCTTGACACTTTTAAAAACCAGAACTCCTCTAATGTTGACAAACGAGTCACTTTAAGGCCTCTATCTGGGATGGCAGGAAAACCAGAATGAGAGGACTTTGTGGATCACTGTGGGATTTTCATGTTTTTCCTTTCCTGTTTGGATGAGGTTTAGATGATGGATGCCAAAATAATTAAGCATTGAAAAAACAAACAGATTCACATTTGATCCACACATAGCGTGAATCCAAAACATAAGTAACATTATAACACAGACGGACTGTGGAAAGGTTCCATGGATGTTAAAGGTTTTGGAAATCGAGATAACAATACAGGACCTTCATTTTTTTAAATATGGCAACTTAAAAAAGTGGCGCTCGTGAATTTTTTTCAAGGATTGCAAGTTTAGTTTAATATGGGAAATGGGTCTATGGGAAAACCTGTATTAGTCATATACAATTAGATTAAATCGTATAATTAAACACACCATACTAATTAAACTTAACACATGATCTGAGTTTGGATAAACAAAAAGACTGTTTTGACCATTATTTATAATGCAAGAAAATGTATCCTGCTTCTCGTTCGATTATGCACAAAAAAAATCATGGCAAAAAACAAAGTCAGAAAATGTCCTTTTTTCTAGTTTAATGAGATTATGCTGAAACGTACTCTAAATCCTGGAAATCTCTTCACACACAGGACAATCAAGGATAAATTGGACCAACCCATCGAATGACCCCAAAACACTAGGAATAGGCCACTCGTATTCTCTGACAGTGCCAGTTGATTCATTTCCCTTTCCAAGTGCCCACCAGAGACCAATCTGTGTTTGGCCCAGCCAAGAAGATATCGTTGGCTAAAAAATAATTCATGCAGTATTCTGTCATGCTCTTTTCTCTCCTCAGGGTAATTTTTCAATTTTAAACTCCTGTGAATAACAGAACCTCTTTTGTGGTAAGGCTCCTGGGAGGGCCCAATTTCTGCCAAGTCAAACAACGGCTCAGTGCTCAAGGCTGGTAAAAAACGGAGTGAGGGCCTCACAAGACACTGGGGCTACATAGCACACAGCAGGTACCTGGTTACACGCAGCCCGACATGTTAATCAAGACATCAATCAATACAGCACACAGACAAAAACAAGGATCATTACTTCAAATCAAAACGAATCAGTGAATGAAAGATGACTTATGCAACTATCAGACTTATGAAATCATTTGCTCATCTGTTTGTTGTTCCAATCTTGTATGACTTTTTCTTCTTCTGTCAAACACCAAGAAGCTTAGTGGGTGGGGGGACCGGAGGCTGTCAAACTCCAAATATAACGAAATAAAAAAAAGTTGTCTTGTGCTTAAAATTCAACATCTTTAAAATCACTAAAGCAGTGTTATTTTAGTATTGTTTATAAACTATTATAGCATTCATATTTTGAATGAGCTTTTATTTCATTTTAAATTTAATTCAAGTTTTAGTAATTTTGTTATGTGCTTTTGTCATTAGGTTTAATTTAATTTATTAAATGTAGTACTTTTAGTACTTTAAACCTTTATTTCTGTTAGTTGCCAAGTTTTTTATTTTTTATTTAAGTATTTTATGTGTTATTTTATTACAGCTTTATTTCAATCACCAAAATTATATTTTTAATAGTTAACAATAGTAACACTGTTTTGAAGTGTTTGAACTGTGGTCACCATTCACTTTCATTGTATGGAGAGCAGCTTGGACATTCTGCTGAATATCTGATTTTGCGCTGTGCAGAGGAAAAAAAGTTTCAAATAAGCTATTATTTGTATTATTTGTAGTTTTAGAATCTAAGGGCCCTATTTTAACGATCTAAGTGTATGGTCTAAAGCGCACGACGCAAGTGCACTTATGGCGTGTCCGAATCCACTTTAGCTTGTTTAACGGCGGGGAAAATGGTCGGCACACCCGGCGCATGGTCTAAAAGGGTTGTCCCTATTCTCTTAATGAGTAATGGGTGTGTTCTGGGTGTAATGTGCAAAAAAAAACAATCAGAGTCTCATCTCCCTTTTCCTTTAAAAGCCAGTTGAGCTTGCGCCATGGCATATTCGCATATTTACATGGCAATATTAATCTTTTACATTTGTAATCCTTTTATTTTAAATATTTGGCATGTTTGTGTGCCGCTGCGCATCCCTGTGAGTGTAATAAGCAGAGTGTACGTGCGTTGTGCACCCGCCTAGGTCGCATATTACTAATGCGCCCTTTAAATAAACAAAATTGTTAGTTCAAAATAGCAACGCGTCAACAAATGTGGCTGAACACACCTCGTTTTCAGACCAGCACGCCCATGGACGAACAGATGGGCGCAATGCATTTGCTATTTGAACAACCTTGTGCAGGGCGTGAAAATTATAACTTCTTCGGGCTGAAACTAGCAAAAAACACTTGTGTCGTGCATGGCGCCGGGTGTATGATAGGGCCCTAAATGTTATTACATAGATAAATCCTGAAACATTAATGACCAGTTTCAATATCTGTATTTTCTGTAGTGTTTTATAGGTAACAGTGAGGCCTGTCCACGTGTAAATTCACACACATATAGCTCATTTTCATTGACACAGCAGGTAGCAGAGAAACTCAAGAACGAGCCTCTTTAAATGAATGATTCTCTGTGCACTTATTTCTGCATTCGCTTGTAAAGATCAACAGGGACTGTGTCAACACTTTCCACTGTTGTAATGTGGTGAGCTTTACAAGCTCATTTTATGCCATTTTGCACCATTTGCCTTAATAGCAAAGCCTCAACTGGAAACAACAGCAAGTCCTTCAAATTATTGCTGCAGGCTCACAGTCAAAGGCTTTTTTTTATAATAATGCTTTTTGTTAATGCATCTGGAACATGGCCTTCAGCACATTCCTTTAAGTGCCCTCTGACACAGCCTTGACCATATCAAGGGTCACATCCCAACACGTGCTTGTGTCCACACAGGTCAATGACAAGCACAAAGCGAGTGTCAATAAGTGTGCATTATCAACGTTAGATCTGAGTGGTTCCAACAGAGTTGATGATCCATGCTGTTTAGAGATCATACTAGTTCGCCTCTTTGAGAATCTATAAATGAACACAAGCCTGGTCAACGAACCAGCACACTTGGATTGTCGTGCCCTGTAAATCATGTCTTGATAAGATCACTATCAAATGATTCGCTCTAAGCCAAAACAATATTTTTTGACAAGTGACAGCAGAGATTTCCAAGATGTTTAGCATACCTAAGCTGAAACAGCACATTCAACTGTTATCAAAAGCCGCTTTTCCATCATCGGGCCAAACCGCTCTCATCGCTTAACTTTTCCATTCCGTTCCGATCCGGTTAGCCAACAGTGTGGAGAATTCTGGGCAGAAATTGGTTTGTAATCGTGCCGTACTGAACCGAGCTCAAGTGGAAATATAAAATCTACAAAACAATCTACAAGAGCTCCTTCATTCTATAAACTCTGGCCTGAGTGTCACACTCTGTGCTTAGGTCTGCACTAGACAGTAGATCCAGTAATATGACCTCTATGACGAAACAATGCGTTCTGTGTAGAAACGGGGAGCTTGACAGGTTTAAAATGCAAAGGGCAAATAAAATGCTCTATGTCTAACGATGTCTATGTTGCAAACTTTTACTACTGAAATGTTTTTTTTAATGGTTCCATCAATACTTACTGCTTTTGAGGAATAAATATTTTGGGGAAAATCTAATGATCTAATGCAATTACCGAATTACACATTTTAAATATTTCAAAGCCCCCCAAAAAAAAGTTTCACCTATTTTCCCCATCATGCATGGCTGATGAATTTGTGTTATACAATGCCTTTGCAATCAACAACAAAATATATGGGAATATTTTTTCTCTTTCATTTTAAAGGTTGGTAATTAGTTTGCTATCTTAACTACATACAAGTTGCAGGCTTGCAATGTTTTTAAAGAGATCGTAATACAATATGGATCCCTTGAAGATCCATATCCAATAAAATATGGGAAAATATTGCCATCTATATTTAAAAAAAAAGCTCAAATAAGCTTTCTTTCCTGACAAAGAATTCTTTAGTCGTGGTTTTGTCAAGACACACTTCTTAATAGGACCCGAAATCTCCCCACGAGGGCCTGTTTAGTTTCATGGCCTTATATTCTGATGCAAGGAGCAGAAAACATAATAATGACAGACTCATTTATGATGCCCTTTTATTATAGGACGACAATGTCATAAATAGGATTAAAACTAGCCACCGTCTCCTGCTGGAGCCTTGCATCCTGCTTTATGTAAGGCCTACTGTATCATGGTTAACCACATGTGATACAATGGCCAAACCACATGTGAGGAAGCGTGTCAATAAAAGACGCATTAATCAAACGCTACAGCTCTGTGTTTTGTTTGCTGAGGTTTTCAGCATCTAAATGAGAAATATATGGAATAAAGGTGAGGTTAAGCTGAAAGAAACATGCAACATGGAGGACTGCTGCAAAACACTCCCATCAGTCATATATCTTTACGGCCTTTCATAGCAAAGACAGTGAGGAAATGTTTCATTAATGATTGAAGAGGAAATCATGCTTCATTTTAGGTTGCTAAAACATCCCACTTTTCTTATAAAGACTTTTTAGTGCGTGAAAAATGATTGTTTATCAGATACTTCTAAGGCACATGTGGTCTTGACCATGCAGACTTTTGATCATTCTCCCTTGATCTTTCAATGATGATGTGGATTCTGGGGGTGCTAACAAATCCAGGTGTGATTAAGAGGGACGGACTGAATAGATGCAGAAAATAGCCCTCATGACCCACATATAACAGGCTTTCTGAGGTAGCCAACACCTGGTTCATCTCTCCTCTGTGTATATATATGTGCTGTGACCCAGCTTTGAACTCTACAACCTGCCCAACACCACTGATCTCCTTGTTGTTTATGAATGGTAGTTGGTCCCTCTTCATTGAAAAGCGTGGCGGGTGAGCAAATGGCGTTTATCTTCAGAGGAAGAATCCTCTGCTCTTTGCCCAGCCCCTATGGGTCTTGAACACAATATAAACTTCTTACACATAGTATAATGGGGAGATGACAAAATTATTTGCAGGCAGAATAATGTTCAAGCATCTGTGTCTTTCAAAAAACAGAGAAGCCAGGTGACAAATCTCCTTATCATTTTCTCAAATGGTGATTTAGCAAAAATAAAAAATAAAAAGTGTCTCTCCAGTTTAGGAGGTTGTCTCATAGTGTGCTCAATTTTGCCAAGATACCAAAAGTCTGCAATCTAGAGTCAGAGATTTCTGTATGAAACATTTATCCTCAGATTCAATTAAGACCGTATCTAAAGTGTGACATCCACACTCGTGCAACTCAATACTCCTATGTAAACAGTTTGTATTTTTATCTCTCTTAAGAAGATTTAGGAGAACCATCTGACTCAAATGAAATGAAATCATGATAACTGCATTAATGTAGATCTTCTGAGCTATGTAAAAGCAACAAAAACTTCCTCTGGACCCACAAGACAGAAAAATCACTTTTAATATATCTTATTTTTCCCAGACAGCAATGAAATTTATTAGACAGCAAGTGGACCCATGTCACCAACATTTTATTAATTTTTTCTGCTGTAAAAAGGCACTCAAAATGTCTTGTCTCTCAGAGTTTCCGAAAAGGTCTCAATGTCTCACACTGTGATCAGATTTGTTAAGGTGCCAAAGTCAATCCATTGTTATAGATTTCAATATTAATTCACTCACATTTCTCATCATGTTTTTATAAATCAAATAATTAATTGATTTAATAGACATAAATGGCAATACATTTGATACAACTGAGAATTACCTGGTAACACTTTACAATAGGGCTCATTAGCTAACATTAGTTAACCTTAGTTAACATGAACTAAGAATGAAAAATACTTCTTTAATTAAAATTTATTAATCTTAGTTAGTATTAATTTCAACATTTACTAATACATTATTAAAATCAAAGGTTGTATTTGTTAACATTAGTTAATGCACTGTGAACTAACATGAACAAACAATGAACAGCTGGATTTTTATTAACTAACATTAACAAAGATTAATAAATACTGTAACAAATGTATTGCTCATTCTTAGTTCATGTTAGTTAATACATTACCTAATGTTAACTAATGAACCTTATTGTAAAGTGTTACCAATTACTTTAAGCCATCTGAGCTATGAAAAAGCAAACTTTGAACAATACATTTTTCTGTGGGCAGTATATTTTCTTATGCCTCCAATTACGTCTGTAAGTTCAATACTTTGTGACAATTTCAATGCAACTTAAACCAATCAGAATCAAGAATAGCATGATTTATCAATTGCTTAAAAATGATCAACTGGACACTTTGATCTCTAAATATAACAAAATCTTTTTCTCTTCTTAACATGCACTGCTGCTGATCATCATTTTTCGGTTGCTCTATATTTTTGTTGCTCTGCACTGAATTTGAACAGCTGTTTTTTTGTTCAATAAATGGAACCTTATCCTCTCTCCCTCTCTTCACTAAGACAGCATTGATTTTGTCAAACAAAACCGCTATTGTCTCATATGAGCTGAATAGGCAGAGAAGCATAAAGCACAAAAGTAAACTGTCTGTTCAAAAGAGATGAAACACCACAAACACTGACATCTGGATCCTCTCAGGGTTTAATCTTAAGGTAAATGGGCATTTTCAGACTTCAGGATTAGCTTTAAATTGATGGTCTGGACACTTTGTTGTTGCCTATCATTATTTTTTTTTTCAATTCTTTTGCTTTTTTTTTTGTCTCCTGTTTTCAGGTGCAAAGTGGAAACTCTATTATTTAATTAAGCTCTATTCATGATATTATCGAACAACAAGCCATTCTATGATGCTAATGAAGCAACCATTCATAAAAGGACACATTATGGTTTAGGCCTTTTTGGTATGATGAATAAACTTTGAATTCCTGAAGTCCTGCCTCTTGCAACCTGGAGAACAAGGTGTAAAATAGTCATGTATGCTAACAGTTTACAGCCACTTTCATTCCATTACAGCTCTATAGAGGGAGTGTGGAACTATTCGATGGAGACTGGGGAATGTTTGAGAGGAGGGATAGAGGGAGGGAAATCACGCAAAACACTTTGTATGACCTCGCTGCAGTATCATAACCACAGACACATGGGGATACAAAGAGTATGAATAAGTTATTTTAAATATGTATAGGGTATTACAGGGATGAAGGCCCCCCGGGGTAAAGGTCTTTTGATTTCATTTGTTCTCGCAGCACTAAACAGCTAGAGAATCCACCACAACACTTTATAAACACCTGCTTGACGACAAGCACTGCATAATTGTCTTGATTCGTGAGGTCATCACACTGCATGTCTAAAAGTAAACATTAATATCTTTTTACACAAATTGTTTTATCAGTATTTAAGTAAAATAACAAATAAATGTATGCCTGTATGTACACTACCATTCAAAAGAGTCTGTAAGATAAAAAAAAGATTAAAAAAGATTAAAAAAGATTAAAAAAAAGATAAAAAAGACGTTTCTTATGTTCACCGAGGCTGCATTTATTTGATTAAAAATCACTAAAACAGTAATATTGCAAAATTTAAGATAACGTTTTCCATTTTTTAGTGCTGTCAAATCGATTAATCGTGATTAATTGCATCTCACATAAAAGTGTATGTTTACATAATATGTGTGTGTGTGTGTGCGCATGTCTGTTTATATGTACGTATATATATATACACACACACACACACACACATTATGTATATCTATATATGTATATATATATAGTATATATGTGTATAAATATACATGTGTGTATACAGTATATACACACACAGAGACATATACAATATATATAAATGTAATAATTTTAATAACACTAATTTGAATATATTTTAAAATGTATTCCTGTAATGCAAAGCTGAATTTTCAGCAGCCATTACTCAGTGTCACACGATCCTTCATAAAATATTCTAATATGCTGATTTGGGGCTAAAGAATGCTTTCTTATTATTATCATCAATGTTGAAAACAGTTGTGCTGCTTAATATTTTTGTATAAACCATTATTTGTGTTGTTGTTGTTCAAAAGAACAGCATTTATTTGAAATTAATACATTTTTATAATAATATAAAAGTCTTTACTTTTTTAATCTTTAATATTAATCTTTAATATATTTTATTTGTATTAATCTTACTGACACACATTTTTGAACGGTAGTGTATTAAGGCCTATATATAAGGTCTCATTTCGAAACTGGTGGTTGAGGTGTTTTTTTTTTTTTTTTGCATCGGTAGCTAAATGTACATAAATATGACCAAGTAAACTTGTCAAGCTGTTGGGTTAAACATCTCTATAAGCCAGAGTGTTACTTGTGTCAGGAGCTGGGGCTATCCAAACAACTATTATAAAATTACAATCCATAACCCAAACATGGTGAACTGCAGTTAAAACAAACATGGGAACACACAGGAGCAAGAGAGCAAAAGCTCAGCACAACAGCTCCTTTATTGAGTATGAAAAAAGGTGACATGACCATCTCACAGAATAATAACAAGGTGTATATGGCAAATTTGGCTATAACTGCTTAGTTTCATGCATGCTGTCCACGCCACGCTCAACAAGCCTATAGCAAAACAAACAATAGCTTAGAATTGTGTTCCTCTGAGTAAATGTTTGCAGCTCTCTTTAATCAGATAAAGCACAATGCCACAGGTTCACATGTTTCACAAGCTCAAAGAAGAGACTCAAATAGAGCCAAAGAATGCAGTCCTAATTAGGGGTCGGTCTCAACATGTTCATCCGCTTTAGTTTCCTGAATAAATTATTCAAATGAGGTTAAAATAAATCAAATAAAAAGTCACAGTTATAATGTATTATATGGTGTCAATTTTCAGGTTGCATTATAAGATTAGGCTAGTAGTTGCACTGCTTTCTTAGAAATCCCTCTCAATTCTTAGCAGAGGTTTAACTCAGTAGACAGATTACTTATTTAAAAACAGTTTTGTATTAAGAAACCTAAGCTGTTGTCTCTTAATGAATGGCTCAAAGCATTTTACACAAATACCATTGAGTTTACCTTGGGGCTTAAATCACAGAAGCGGTGATTTAACAAACCTTGTAGTAAAAAGCCAACATGCCTTCATCTGCCCCTTCTTACATTTAACATTGCGTACATCAAAACCGTGGGAAATACTTGTTAAAATTCGAAATGAAATTGTGATAGTTGCACAACCCACATAATGAATCAGCACGGAGCAGTGCATTAACCCTGATCGGAGTTATTACGGGAGAGAAGCACGTCGCACTTGTACATGGTCGGTCCCCTGTTGATTGTCATGAGTGGAGCCAGAGAACATAAGCCGCTCTGAAGAGAACAAAGAACATGACTGAAAGGACAAGCCATCAGCCCCTCACTCCATTCAAGACACTCCCTCACCTTTCTCTCTCTTTCCTTGTCCCTGATCCCAGATCAGACCCTCCTCCTTGCCAACGCTTACATCTTTTCATTTCAATGCATAAGATGCGAGATTCCCGGGGGGTGAGGTGTGTGTGTGTGTGTGTGTGTGTGTGGGGGGGGGGGGGGTTACTAGTTACTAGTTAAAGTTGAAGTGTGTAATTTATGTACCACTAGCATCCAAACAAAACAACAAAAATAATGACTGTATTCCAACAGGTTTCATGTTTCTCCCCTTGTCTTCCAATGGTCAGTCAAACAGATAATAAGTATATTGATAATAAATATGATAAGTAATTATAATATTTTACACACACACACACACAATAAACATTCATGCATATAAATAATATTAAATTATAAATGAATGTGTGTGTAAATATGAGTGTGTATATATACATATATACCTCAAATGTTGACTGCTGTGTGTGTATATACACAGTAGTCAACATTTGAAGTGAATTAAAAAAGTTCATCAAAGTTGCCCTAAGACAAGAACAGGTACACACACATACGTACGTACGTACGTACGTACGTACGTACGTATGTATAATTCTTTTTTTATTATGATTTTTTTTATTTTATGTGTATGTATGTATGTATGTATGTATATGTATACACACACACACACACACACACACATTAAAAACATCCATTTGATCATTTTCATGTGGAGGCTAGCAGTTATGTCACGTCCTATGCGTACGCTGAGCTATGTTCTCGCAGTGTTATTTTCCGGCATGTTTTAACAAGATGTGATATCGCTGTTTATGTCAGCCCTGAAAATGACTGTTTGTGTTTTTGTTCTGTATTATCATAAGAGACTTGCCTCTCTGACAGCAGGCATGTTCGAAGCCTAGATCATGTATTTCAAAGGGGATTACAGATATGTTGATAGCTATAGGGCAAGATCATGTTGTCTTGTACGACTGGTAAACCACAGTGAATGAACAATGAGCTAAGTTTTGTTGTGGCGTATGCCAGGGATAACAAGTAAAGTATCAAGCCTTTGATATGGAAAAATACTCAGGCTTAAATTACAGTCAAGTTTTGAACATGAACATGACTTTTTCTTCTCCTCTCTTTCTCTCTATCGTTAGCTAATGACTTAAAAGTCCTAAGTGCTAAACCACAGAACTCAAGTAAAATCCGTTTGCCTAACAACCACCAGCGTGACACAAACCATTTTTTGTCAATAGAACAGGTTTAAGAGATTCCAAGCCTTGTCACAGAAGTGTCCTGACCTTATTCAGTGACCTAATCCTATGAGCTCATACTCTGTGTGTTCACTTGTGAGTTCTGCATGACTGCTGCTGCCCTAAGAGATGTAGGGAGGGAGTTTGGGCTCCGCTGGTTCCCTCTTCGACACTGACCTCATTCACATTATCAGTGCGGTGTGAGAGAGGTGAGCCCTCCCGGTCTAATCTCTTGACCCCCAGTGCATTAAAGTGACCGTTAGTGGACATGCAAGGTCGGTCTGTCACCCCAACCCCCTCAAAACTGAGCTAGCGGTGGGGGTTGGACCGTGTAAGTTAGTGTGGAGGGGTAATGGAGGCTGACATAAAGCATAGCATGGCCGATGAGCGATGCGGGAGTCTGCAATAATGCTAGTTTTAGGAGGTGCGCGTTTTGAGCAACTCGCACGCCTTAATATCACCCTCTGACCCCCTGTGAAAGCCAGGACCCTTCTTGCTTATTTACTTCCGAAGAACCGAGGTGATTTCAAGAGGTTAAAAGAACATGATTAGATTAGATTAGAAAAACTTTATAAATCCCAATAGGGAAACTGGTTTGCCACCAACTTAGACCATACAGCCAACAAACACAATACACAACTAACAGACAGATAAATAATTCTACATTAAGAGACTATTAAAACCTGATTAAGAACCAGTGAGACAATTCAAAAGTGCAAAATACAAAAAGTGTAAAAATAATGTTTAACAATTAACAGTGTTCATTGAAATATCTGACCGCTGCAGGAACAAAAGACCTTCTCATTCGCTCACTAGAGCACCGAGGCATTACCAATCGCTCACTGAAAGAGCTTCTGAGTTCTTTAAAAAAAATTGTGTAAAAGCAAGACAATTTTTAGTTTCGTCCTTATCCTCTTCTCCACCTCCAATAAGTCTGGGGTAAGACCAATAACCGAACTAGCTCTCTTGATCAGCTTATTTATCCTATTTTTGTCCTCAACAGATATGCTGGTAAGATAAGATCCCTTGATAAAAAACATCTAAAAGCTTTGTGCTGATGTTGAATGATGTTGAAGAAAAGTCTCGACTGACTGAGCCTTCTTCATTAGGACATTAGTGTTCTCTTTCCAATTTAATTTTTCATCCATGTGGACGCCTAAAAATGTATATGACTGCACAATTTCGATCAGCTGACCATTAATTGTGACTGGAAGGACCTTCTCTTTTTTCTTTCTGAAATCAATCACAAGTTCTTTAGTCTTCCCTACGTTCAGTTTTAAAAAGTTAAATCTGTTGATTTAAAGGAGAATTCAATGCAAAAACATATTGAACATTGCTGTTCCAAACATGTATGCCTTACTTCTCCAGAAGACACAAAAACGTTATTTCAAAGAATGTTTTATCTTTTTTTTGTACACACTAAAGTCAACAATGGACTTCATTGTACGGACAAAAAAAAAAATGTTTCCTTGTTGTGCTTCATACAGGTTTCGTAACAACATGAGTAAATGATGACAAGTTTTTTGGACGCAATTTTGGACTATCCCTTTAAGCCCTGTTTTTCTCCTTCTCATCTTCTTATGAGACACTTTATGTGGTGGTAAACTGCTCCAATAAACTATTTTCATTATGAAGCTCCTTTAGCGGTGTACTCATTGTTAACAATAGTAAACAGTTGGAAGCCCCATTCAAAGGGGATTATATCAGGTCAGGTGCATTTGGACCTTGATTACTCTTGACATATGTTTGACCATTCTGTTACTGCTGCAGAAGGAAGACTTATTAAGGGCCAAAGAGAAAAAAAAGAGGTCATCAAGGCCAAGACGCCCCTGACATAGCAAGCAAACAATCCTCCGTTTTGGCCAATGACTGCTGAGCTAACACGAGGCTTCCTGTTTTTCAGACAGAGGAGGTTGCTGCTGACACGTGAGGATCCACCAAACACATGCAACAAAGTCTGTAATCAATGTCACAATCATTACTAGAGTGATTTTTTTTTTTTTTTTTATGAAATGACAGAATATTGGTGGAAGAATTTTTATTTTTGGGTGAGAGACCAAAGTATGGATCTCGAAGCTCCTGTACTGAAAACAATTTTTAATTTGACGTTGCACCTTAAAAATGCCTTGCTAATGCCAAAAGTTGCTGAAAAACAGCAAAAAATTTGATTCAATGGCGATTTAAAGTATACTTTAAAATATATTGTAAAAAAAAATTAAATAATTGTGATGACAAAATACAAGAAATAGATTGCAAAACAGATACAGACTTACACTACCATTCCAAAGTTTTTTTTTTTTTAAAGAAATTAATACTTTTATTCAGCAAGGATGCATTAAATTGATCGGAAGTGACAGTCAATATATCAAATAATAGTGGGGAAAAAAAAACTATGGAAGCTTGTTTCCACCACAGAATAAAAAATAAAAAAGGTAATTGAGACTTTTATAACTCACAATTGCGACTTTATATCATGTAAGATGTAAACTCACAATTGTGAGAAAAAAAGTCGCAATTACCTTTTTTATTTTTTATTCTGTGGCAGAAACAAGCTTACATAAAAAAAACATATCACGTATCAACTTTTTCCAACATTAATAATAAGATATGTTTCTTGAGCACCAGATAAGCATATTAGAATGATTTCTCAAGGGTCATGTGACAATGAAGACTGGATGCTGCTGAAAATTCAGCTTTGCCATAGCAGGAATAAATTACATTTTAAAATATTTTTTACAGTATTTTTGATCAAATAAATGCAGCCTTATAAGAGACTTCTTTATGTTTAATTGGTATAAAAAATATAGTGACTTTTCATTTGGGGGGGTTTCTCAGCAAATATTTATACATGTGATTAATCTGCAATGAATGGGATTAATTAATCAGCACAATGTGTAATTAAATCACAGCCCTGGTTTAAATCCAAGTGTCTGGCTCAGATAATTACAGAGAAGTGTTCAAGAGAAGTTTAAGAGAGTGGCGAGAGGCTCAGATAGAGTAAACAGTCTGTGAGGATCTTGACATCACTTACCCAGCTGGGCCAGCTGGACTTTTATGAAGGCTTAAGACCAAACCAATGCTACAGGTGTTCCACACGTTATCTCAATACAACAAGAAACACAATCACATGTATCTGTGTGCAGATTTCTGCAGTTCATTAAAGGCCTATAGCACTGTTGAACACATACAAGAATTGCAAAATGTTGCATAAGGACATCATGGCTGGTTCTTTTGTCAGAGAATGGGGCATCACACTTGTGTCTTATCTAAATATTCAATATGACGCATGGGACCCTGGGAGTAAAGTCAAAACTGTGCATTCCCATGAACTAGATTATACATTGTATCTACAGACAAGGCACACTGTTGTGGATGGATTTCAGCCTTGTATCCATTTGTTTTCACTGCAGTATAAAGCTTTAATAAACAACTACTTAATAGTACTGAAAAATGACAAGATAAATGCTCCTCAAGGCACAATGTTCCTTCACATTAATCACAAGTGAATGAGTCACTGCCTCACATGAAGGCAAGGGTGTACACGGCCATAAATAACTTTAAAATATTGGTGTGGCCCATTTAAGACATATGTAAATTGAATCACCTTTAATGTCTGAACAGGCAACCAAAGTAACAAATTAAACAAACTGCATAACCCAGTTAAAATAGGGCATTAAGATCTGGGTTGCTTAGAAATTTGATATGGGCATATCTGTTTAGTTTATATCGTAAATCCACTGGATAAGTAACCTGCTCCAAGAAATTTGTAAGATGTTATGTATACATCTTAAATAAAATGTTTAAAATTATGATTTTAGATTAAAAAAAAAAAGAGGAAAAAAAAGCATACATCCAAGACAAATATTATATGAGAACAGAGGTACTCATAAAAAGTCAAAAGGAGCATGTACATGTAACAAAATAGACTAAGAGCACACCGGGAGAACAGTAAATATCAGATTTTTTAAATAGCAAAGAGAATGACCATACGTTGATAGCAGGTGGAAACAGCGTGATGAGATGTCAACTCAGTTGTCAATGACCAGAAGGAAACCACGGTGACAGGGAAATGCACTGAGACGAAGGAGAACGACTATGGAGATAGTGACAGAGTGGAAATCGTGGAACGCTGGAGAAGGTATAGGAATCTATCATAGAGACGTTGTCAACAGGTAAGTAGCATTTCGAGTGTCAGTCTAGTAGTATCTGCTTGGGAGAACAGACCGTGTGTGACTGAGGTGTGTGCGACTGAGGTGTGTGCTTAAGTAGTCCATGGTTGATAAACAACAGGTGCAGGTGATTAGTATTCTCTGTGATAGGGAAGTGCATGCAGGTGAGGGCCTGGGAGGATGATGGGAAATGTAGTGAGGAGGTGGTGACTAGCTGGTGACCATGACAGTGCTCAGGCTCGGCAGGCATGACGTGAAGAAGCTCAGGCTCGGCAGGCATGACGTGAAGAAGCTCAGGCTCGGCAGCCATGACGTGAAGAAGCTCAGGCTCGGCAGCCATGACGTGAAGAAGCTCAGGCTCGGCAGCCATGACGTGAAGAAGCTCTGGAAGGGTGGTCTAGATGGGATGAGACTCTGGAATGGTGGTCTTGACGGGACGAGACTCTGGATGGGGGGTGGCCATGACGGGACAAGATTCCAGAAGGGCAGCGGGGACGGAAAGAGAATCTGAAACTGCTTCTATTGTGTAGGACGATCCACTCACCCACAGGATGTTGTCAATGTATTCCCTCAAGGAACACGTGGTGGCAGTAGCTGGGAATTGCCTAAAGATTGGATCGTCCAGACCCATCCAAAAGATGGACTTGAGGGCTGCCTCTTTTCAGGACACCTGGTGGGCGAGGTGGAGGAATTCCTCAATGTAGGTCTCAATGGTGCAGTGGTCCTGGGAGATGGTCAGAAGCAGATCGACAGGGTCTAGGGGACTGAGCAGGATGCCCATATTGTTGCCTTTCTGTAATGATCTGTTCTTCTGTAACAATATGCAGACTAAGAGAGTACACCAGTAGAACAGTAAATAGAATGACCATACGTTGATAGCAGGTGGAAACAGCATGATGAGATGTCACCTCAGTTGTCGATGACCAGAAGGAAACCATGGTGACAGGGAAATGCACAGAGACAAAAGAGAACGACTATGGAGATAGTGACAGAGTGGAAATCGTGGAACGCTGGAGAAGGTATAAGAATCTTTCGTCGAGACGTTTTCAACAGGTAAGTAGCATTTCGAGTGTCAGTCTAGTATCTGCTTGGGAGAACAGACCATGTGTGTGACTGAGGTGTGTGCTTAAGTAGTCCATGGTTGATACACAACAGGTGCAGGTGATTAGTAATCTCTGTGATAGGGAAGTGCATGCAGGTGAGGGCCAGGGAGGATGATGGGAAATGTAGTGAGGAGGTGGTGACTAGCTGGTGACCGTGACAGTACAAAGTACTTTCCTATAAAATAAAAGAATAAAATAAAATAGTTTTTTCAAATCGTTTAAAGACAAAAAAGAAAAACATCCGTGCTTAGCAATTCAGAGAAATAATTGGTTGTGAGAGTTAAAGAAAAATACATTTTAAAGACTAACTAACTAAGTCTAAATAAAAAAAATTATTCTGTATGAACAATATTCTGTATGTATTATTCTTTGACATTGGCACACATGGGAAAAAAATAACAAGAGCTTTAAATGTTCACAGGTTGGGCATTTTTTGATACATTTAATTTTCAGATATGTGTTTGACACATTCTTAACCCTTTTCTGATTGACAATACAACAGCTTGCATTGTGTAAGGCAGTGGAAGGGAGGACTAATTCAAAGATTTCACAAGGAAACTATTACTCTAGAAGGTCAACAAAGAAGAGCTTTATGTACACACACGCACACATAGCACAACAATGGAGCCATCCAAGTCTGAAGCACTGTAGAAGAACTTCATTATTTTATTTTAAAATGTAATAATATTTCACCATATTACTGTTTTACTGTATTTTTGATCAAATAAATGCAGCCTTGGTGAGCATAAGATACTTCTAAAAACATTTTAAAATCTCACCGAAAGTAAACTTTTGAATGTAGTGAACATGAGTAACTGTGACTCAGCTGTATAAATCTATCAAGAATCCCCCTTTTTATTTTTACAGTGCTACAACATGCTAGATAGTTTTCCAACTGGCAGTGTTAGATTATTTATAATGCATTTTAATCACATTTGGGTTAAATCCATTAATGAATAACTACAAATTTCTCCTGCTCCGAATTATTTCAAAGACAAGTGGGAAAAATACTGGAGACAACAGTAATCTCATTCTAACGGAATTTCCTAAAGAATTTATAGCCATAATATTACACAAAATCCTTTTCTTTCTACCCAACTCCCCTTTCCCTGAGCTGAGAGTAGAAAAAATGACTGAACGTACAGTTGAGTTATTATATTGCAATACACTTACAGTCAAAAGAACATTTGTTACAACTTAATACACTTAGTAGCTACATTTTATCATAAAACTAAAAGGAAAGATTAAAATTCTCACACTTCAGACCCACACATATCAACAAACAGCTCTTATTACTGCAGTACAAGGCACCTCTGTGTTTTCAGCAGGAAGTTTTCCGGATTTCTTTTTAAAAGCACAGGTATGTTCCAAAACAAACAAAGATTGCAGCAAACCAGCATAATCATTTATAAGCTCCCATTTTGACACACAAAAAAAATCTGTTTAGCAAGTCGAATAACAAAGGAATGACGTCATAAATGGCAGTAAATGAACTGCCATGTGACCATTTCAAAAAGAGACGTTCAAACCAGTGCACATGAAGAAAGGGGACAGTGGACGCAGCGGGGCCTGTGAGTCCCGCTGTAGTCACAAGACTAATCTGGCAGGCATGTGGCGGGGAAATAATGACTGCATGCCATCAGCTTGCTCATTTCTACACGGGACCATCCGAGGACGCAAATCCGACACGCTTAGCTTCTGCCATCTCTGACCCGAAAGCCTAAGGATGCAGTCCAATTACAGCCTTACGATGACATTTGATGACAGTACTGAGCTTTCCAGTACACGGCTCATAATACAGTAAAGACATATTGCTGGCGCTGGCGCCGCTACTCTGTGCCAGATTGGCCACCCCTCAAAGGGCTCAAAATCCCATAGTTCTTTCTTTACCACTTTCTTTTATCTCTTGATCTTCAAGCCGTCCCGTATATCCTTTTTCCTCAAGGTGCCTCAATTCAGCCCGATTAATGTACAGTCTCTATTGACGTGATAAATGACAACTGAAAAGTGGAGGTTCTGACCCCGACTCTTTCTCTTCCTTTGGAGATGGTTCGGAACAGGGCCTCCCAAGGTGGCAGTCTTTTTTATGTCTGGTTTCATGAAGGCGTATTCAATGATAACGGCCATCAAAATGACAGGAGCCTTTATGATAAGTGCGTCCCGCCCAACGTTGAATAGATGGACAGTGATAGCGATGCTCATTGTTAGCACGCTGGGGGAGTAGTATATCCTATAGAGTGGGCGGAGCCTGTGAGACACGGCGGTGAATAGGCGTGTAAGGTGTCCATGCCCTTTGGTGCCCTTCCAGGTGTGGGAAACACAGGGCAGAAAGCACCTGCAGGGCCTCCGCGCTAAATCTCATTGTATCGCGTGCCAATATGGTGGATGATGGTGTGAGATTCTGAGCCCGGAAGAGTCTTGTTTCATTCATCACAATGTCTGTGAATGGACAGAGAGATTCAACCTAATACATTGACAAAGACACAAGTGCACATCATTCAAAACCTGCCAGTATGGTGAGACAATGAGCAGGCTCCTTAGATGCATGAGATAGCATTTACACAAAGAGCCAAATGAGAATTAATCTCTGCCACATGTCCCGAAACATTAAACTGCTGCATTAATCATTATGTTGTTTTAGGGCGCAGAGTCGGCAGCGATGTTTGCTTTGCTTTGCCATTCCTCACATTCCACGAGGAATCCTAAACAGGACCGTTTTAAATGGTATCAACACAACATGATAGCATTCCTCAAGACAAGTTTTAACAAATAATACAGCTAAGGTTACATAAGCATCATTAGATATCCTGTAATTAGCACTACGTACACTTAAAGGGATAGTTCGCCCAAATATCATCATTTACTCACACTCAAACCAGTAGGACTTTCTTTCTTCTCAAGAACACATGTATTTTGAAGAGTGTTTCAAATGCTTTTGCCCCATACAGTGATAGTCAAAAGGGTCCAGAACACTGATTTTCATTTATGGACAAAAAGTCATTTTGTATGCATGTAAGGTGAGTAAATGATAACAGAACTGTTCAGTCAGTTCAGGGGGATTTTATCAAACCTAAAACAGTAAAGTTGGGACATATTGTACATACAGTGGCATTTTGGTAAAGGGGATGAGGAATCTGATCTGTTGTACATTTGACAAAGGGTCTAAGCATAAGCTTTGGCTTTGTAAGCCCTGCACAAACCACAATGAATTTGTTGTTCTAGGCCATCCACCATGCTGTACCCTTTCTCCTTGCCACTTCTGCCCGAATTTAACCTCAAAGCAATATAAAAGCATCCTGTGGGGGGTATTTTCCTGACCGGAACAGAAGCAATAATTGACTACGGAAGGGCAAATCTGATTCTTTCACATTTTCTGAGCTGCAGTCATGCAAAACCTGCCCTGAGAATAAAAACGACTGTCATGAAAGAAAAATGTTCACCAATATTTGTAAAAGATTAAATGTCTGTGACTATTCTGAGACATCTCTGCTTCTGGATCTTTAAGGATTAAAATGGTTAGATAGAGGGATGTGGTACTGTATCATTCAAGGCGACATGGACTTGTAGGCATATCGGATTAAGGGGGAAAAAAAAGTATTTCATTGCAATGACTAAGTGCTTTCCCAGAAACACAGACTTCCGTTCAAAACATGCAGATTTGGTATATTTATAGCACTTTGCTGAACTTCTTTTACATAACTCTTTCTGACCTATTTGTCCATGCACAAGAAAAGATCAGTAAGTATTTTTGCATGTTGGGGATTACTGCATATCCCAAATGTTTGCCCTGCATCTTTATCTCTTTTTTAGACTCAATTTGCAACCAAACATCATTAGAGTGGCTGGAATATGCTATCAAAGCTCAGCACTGTAATCGGTTAATTTGTTTAGGGTATAAAAATGTATCTTTTGGATGTTATGTCAGGATATGATGTTTTTCTAAACTCTCTTACAAATAAATGTCCATACTCTGAAGCAAATGATGGGGGATTTGCAAAACCATCTGTTGGACAAAAGCCCTTGAAAAGCACACTAATATGGACTTTATCCACAGGTGGGAAACTGCAGGTCTAAATTAGTAAATGAGTGACAATATTTGATTATTACAAACAATCAAGCAACAAATGAGACAATATTGAATATAATCAGGGTTAGGTGTATAAACATTACAGTGACCATAGTGAATGGATCAAATGAAACCACAGCTTTGTGATTCAGACAATGATAAAAAATAATCCAGAAATTGTCTTCTTTTTTCTTTAATCTCCAAGAAAATTATATTCTCCTACTAATCCTCATTTAATGACCCTCACCCTCCAGGAACACCAATCTTTAAAGAACAGATTGAGGCAAGTCTGTTGACTATAGGGTGGGTGGTATGATCAAAATGTTATGTGACCAAAATGATTAATAAATGTATATACTTTATTACTATATAATTGTTTCAGCTGAAACTTAAATAAATAAATAAACCAAGTAATTCCTGTTTTTGTATAACCCAGTGAATTATATTTTTTCCTTCTTTTTTTTGGAACTTGATGGGCGGAAACCCAAAAAATGGATATTTCATAACAATTGAAGTCTGGCATCAGTGCAAAAACAGCTGCTTCACATTATGCAACACTTGAGTTAAAAACAAAACAGTAAACCTAATATAATAAAACACACTCTGTTGACAAATTCAACTAATGTCCTATATATAAAATTATCCTTTGACTTAATTGAATTATTGAATGACTTTTCGATCACAAATAATATGTAAAATGGTTTAAAAAACAACAGCTCCAGACTGCAAATCTCACCAAAAAAAAAAAAAAAAAAAAAAAAAAAGCAGCATACAAATGTAATGGATTAATTCAGCTTGGTTTCCTGATGGGGAAGCTCTTGATGCTCAACAGGAGGGGATGGGGAAAAAGGCTCTTATGAGATTAATTGCCAAAACATTAAGCTATTAAAATCTTATCTTACAAATGAATCATTTAGAGAAGTCCTGGAATTTCTTCATGCTCAATAAGGAAGATTAAATCCCAATTAGCAGTCTTTGTTTCCATCAGATAGGAATCAATGAAGGGTCTGAGGATGTGGTGCGGCCTTACAGAACCCAAGACTCTTGCGGTTTTCCTGATTAACTCTGTCCTCACTAAAGCTGAAGGATATTCTGCGGTCTTTCTGTAAACTACAACTTGACGGATGCCTCTTTTCTTTTCAAACCCAGAATTTTTCAAACCCACTTTCCATAAACACAGGAGTCTGTTGCTTGCTTTCAATTTACTGGGTCATCCTCTTGAAAATATCATTTTTTCATACCATCAACAGTGATCTGCTTACTTTTGCTTTTCATTTGCAAAACGAGATGAGGAAACATTGTGTCCCACTGCAATTCAAATTAGCATTGTTTTCCCTTTCAGAACTTTTTGGATTGGTTAATCATTTACAGATTAATCTGCAAATTGACAATCCACTCCACTGCTTGGATTTGTTTATAGAGTTTGCAGAGTTTATAGAGGGATCAGACCAAATTTAATCCACCGTCTATGTGTTCAAATGTCTGATTCTTCCAGAAATTACAAAGCCAGAAGAATGCAACCTGTTTGCTCATTGGATAATAGAACTTTATGAACCAATCACCTGAGCTGTAAGTGCCATCTGACCAATTATTCTGGAGCCGCCGCAAAAAGTCATAGTAATGCAGATGGGCAAACTTTCTTAAGCCTGAGCTGTCATGTCAAAATTGGCATGATCACTGGCAAAACATAATTATGAAATATTTTCAATTCATACACAACCCCAAAAATAATTTCTTCAGTATACAGGAATAGTTTTGAATGACAGATAAGTTCTGGTAGCATAAAGATGTAGTTACGGCTTTTACCAGCAGAGGCTAACTGGACCACATTAACCAGTGTAAACTACACCACTAGCCAGCAGTGTGAAATCTAGCAAAGTAATTTCAAACTTCAAGATATTATAATCATTTTTATTCACGTCAATCAAGTTTTGGTTTTTGTGTTTTTGAGAGAAGTATTTCATGCTCATCAAGGCTGCATTTATTTGATCAAAAATACAGTTGAAACAGCAATATTGTAAAATATTACACTTTAAAATAACTACTGTCATACATTAATTAAGGTGAATTTTCTGCATGCATTGCTTTAGAAAACATTCTAAATTTGGTGCTCAAGAAACTTTATCAATGTTGAAGACATTTTGCTGTTTTTGAAATGCTGAAAAGAGTTTGCGGAGACCGTTATACATATTTTCCCCAACGATTCTTTGATGAATAGAAAATTCAAAAGAACACTATTTATACATATTTGAATTTGTTGGTAACATTATAAATGTCTTCACTGTCACTTCTGATCAATTTAATGCAACCTTAATGAATAAAATAACCACTGGCTTCCAGTAACGGCCGTACGAGAGTCAAGTTCCGGCCGAAGAGTGACGTCTGACCCGACGCATGTCGTATTGATGAACGCTGAAGGGCAGAGGATAGAGCAAAACAAAACACCGGTCACGATATTTTTTTAAGAGAAATGTTGGAGGAGCTTGAGTTTGTTGCCCAGCCCTATTTGTTTGAGCCGCGAGATGCGTTTACTCTCACCTAAACTTTCGCAACTCCTACATCCTATGTCATGCGTCGGGTCAGAGGTCACTCTTCTGCCGGAACTAGACTCACGTAGGACAATAACCGTAAGCTACTGATTATAGTTTATAGAGTCATAAATATGGATTTTTTTCTTACAAAAATGCATCACTTCGCTTCAGAAGGCCTTTATTAACCCCCTGGAGCCATATGGATTACTTTTATGATGGATGGATGCACTTTTTTGGGCTTAAAATCCAAATTACCATTCACTCCCATTATAAAGCTTGGAAGAGCCAGGATATTTTTTTAATATAACTCCGATTGTGTTTGGCTGAAAGAAGAAAGTTATATACACCATGGCTTGAGGATGAGTAAATTATGGGATCATTTTCATTTTGGGGGGAACTAACCCTTTAAGAAGCAGAGATGGTGAACATATGCTCTGTAGGTGTTTCTCCCACTATCAAGCACTGAAAAGCCAGTGTCATAATCAGATGTTGCTAAACTGATGACCTTGTTGTTGCAAAGTTCGTTGATGGCGACATAGTTAGTCACCTTCCAAGAACTGATACAGTCATAAATTATATAGCAAAAAGTATGTAGACACATGGACAGCACTTGCTTGTTGAACATGTAATTTTCTAAATCGTGGGCATTAATGAAGCAATTTCTGCAAAGGGGTCTTGTCATTCTGGAGCAGAAAAAGACCTTTCCCTAAACTGCTGCCATAAGGTTAGAAGCTCACAAATCTCTAGAATGTCACTGTATGGTGTAGCATTAAGATTAAGGGGCTGAAACAAACCCGTTAATTAGAAGGGGGTGTCCACATACTTTTGGCCATGTAGTGCACTTCAAAGACGATCCATTTGTTTTTCAACTTGAAAGTGACTTGAAATAACCTTAAAGGGATAGTTCACCCAAAAATGAAATTTATAAATTGACTCATCCCCAGGCCATACAGAATGTATTTGTCTTTTTTTCTCCAATAGAACAGTAAAGAAGAGTTTCAGCAGAAACCGTGGTCCTTGGTGACTCATACTGCATAATGGAAGTCAATGGGTGTCATTAATTAATACCCGTGGCTCCTGATGATACATTGAGGTCTTAAGAAGCGAAATAATTGGTCTATGCAAGAAACTGAACATTATTTACAAAATCATTACCTCAACATTAAAACCATAAATCCACAGCGTCTGCAAATGGTCAGCCTTTGCCAAGGCTGTGGATTAGAGGTACAAATGTTGTAAACAATGTTCTAAGTTTCTTGCATAGATCGATAATTTAGCTTCTTAAGACCTCAGTGTATCATCTGGAGCCGCAGGTATTAATTTTGTCTTGTCTGCATGTTTATTTGAATCTCACAGTGATGGCACCCATTGACTTCCATTATATGAATCACAGAGGAAAAAATCTTGATTACTGTTCTACTGGAGAAAAAAAGTTACCTACATCTTGGATGGCCTAGGCTGAGGGTGAGTAAATTAACAGCAAATTTTCATTTTTGGGTGAACACCGCAACTAGTTTTCATTTTCATAATGTTCTAAGACAGCACAAAGAGACGAGATCTATGGACTAAATATACTCCGCTCCCCAGTGCTTGATCCAAGATCCAGAAACAGAGCAGCAGCCACTGCAATGCAGGGGAAAAGGAAAGGACAAGCAAATACTAGCTAATTGCTCTCACTTGGCTTTGACTCCGATTCCAATGGTGTGAGCTGTTTTTTCGGTGGTAAATAGATAATGTTCACATTGTTTGGGAAAGACCCATCAGTCATGCTTGAGAATCTGACTGAACCATTGCCATGAGGTAACTGAAGATGGGACAGTATCATATACTGAATTAGTTCTTTTGTCAGGGGATTTTCTGAACTATTGCTCAAGCCATTAAGAACACTTCTTATATAGCGTGTCTGTGCAGATGGATAACAAAACGTGTATGTGCACAGGGCCGTCCTTAGGGTGGTCTAACGGGCACAATCCCACCAGGCCCCACGATCAAGAGGGCCCCGTGGCGAAAGGAAAGTGATCGAGACCGAGGAGGGAACAACACAAACCCCCCCAAAAGTTGTAAAGGTTTTTCTTCTATTCAGCAAGGAAACATTAAATTGATTAATAGTGACAGTACAGACTTGTATATTGTAAAAAAAAATAAAAAAAATTGTATTCATCAAAGAAGAAGAAATATACATCACAGTTTCCACATGTTTTTTTTAGCATGCAGCACAACTGTTTTCAACTGATAATAAGAAATGTTTCTTGAGCACCAAATCAGATTTCTGAAGGTTCATGTGACACTGAAGAATGGGGTATTAATGCTGAAAATTCAGCTTTGCCATCATAGGAATAAATTACATTTTAAAATGTATTAATTAAATATATTATTAAATTGTAATATATCACTGTCTTTTACTTAATTTTTTTATCAAATAAATGCAGTATTGGTGGGCAAGAGACTTCTTTCAAAACCATTATAAAATCTTACAGACTCCAAACATTTTATATTGAAATTCTATATTGTATGGTATTATACCATAAAGACACACATCTAAAATAAAGTACAGGATCAAACCTAGCAAAACAATGAAAAAGAAGTATTCATAAAAAATGCACTGCCATGCAGCTCCAAGGCTTCTACTTGGTCTCAAAGTCATAATTTTACAGGACCAGCTACATTTTTTTTTATTTGCCCTGCAGCCAAGCAAAATGAAACTCTTAAATATAATGATTATCCCCTTCAAAGTGGGAGGGATGAACTAAGACATTTCTAAAAGCGGCTATAATGGTTGCTACGCCCCTGCGTTCTCTACGTCCCAAACACACATGACAGAGCATCTCACATTACCAAAAGAGTGACACTTTTCTGTTTCAAGACATGCACAAACATGAATGAAAGTCATGAACACATGCTCACACTTACATGTGCACACACGTACACCCACATACTTTGACAAGTTCCAGATGTGTCAGCATTGAATTACATCACTGAGATGTGATGGGTGACCTTTCAATGGACTTTGCTGCTCAAGCTGCGCTGGTTTCATCAAAGTTATGAGGAGAGGCATCAAACTGGATATGGACCAAAATGTGGGCACTGAACATTACTGTCAATGGCTCATTCCCTAAGTGCTACTCGTTCTTGGGTTTTTGCCTTAGCAAACAATGAACCATCCACGGTGGATTGTTCTTTGTTTGAGATTTATGAGACTCATACATTAAAGGCATTAAAGGACTGTTCACCCAAAAATTCTGTCATCATTTTCTCACCCTCATGTTATCAGAGATGGGAAGTAACGAAGTACAAAAATACTTCGTTACTGTACTCAAGTAGATTTTTCAGATATTTTTACTTTACTATAAATTTTTGTTCCGACTTTTTACTTTTACTCCTTAAATTTTTAACACGAATATCGGTACTTTCTACTCCTTACATTTTACAAAATTGGCTCGTTACTTTAGTTTTAAATAATTTCAGTGGAGTTACCGTTATTATTTTTCGCGTTGTCAACCCTTCGCAGGGAGTTTGATTGACAGGCGATCTGACCAATCATAATCCGCCATTCGCCATTTTGTCCGACAAAGCAGTCAGGAGCAGGGGGCCAATGTTTCGGAAAAAATGTAAGCTTCCCCAGGCGCCGCCATTGATTAGCAGACCCCCACCAGCTGTTAGCATTCTATTGACTCCTATTCATTTTGGCGTCACTTTGACAGCGAATAACTTTACATCTGAGGCATTTAAAGACTCCATTTGTCCATTATTTATTTCTAAAGAAATACGAAAATGTATAAAAGGCTCCATTACCTTGTATCTTACGTTATGGCCCCGTAGAAGCAGTTTTTGTAAAAATAGGTTGACGATTGCGTCATAACCACTGTGTGACTCTCTGTCGCACAGTAGAGAAATTACCGTATGGACAGGAGGAGAAGCTCGCGGGCAATCGGGGGGACGTGGAGGCAAAATGACAAAATAATTAATCAGAATACTTAGCAAAAGTTTCTCCTGCTCCTAGCTCATGGACAGCTCCTACTCACTCTCCGTCTCTGCAAGTTTCGGAAGGGAATGATTCAGATTTCTCTTGGCACAGCTACTAGAAGACAGACGGGTTGCTCACGTCACATCTACGTCGTCAAGCTCAGTTTGAGTCTGCGCAGTACGATCAGCCATCAGGAAGTGAGTGCTTCTAATTTACTTCACTTTTCTCCGTTGAATCCAATGGGGTCGCTGTGTCCATTTATTTTACTGTCTATGGTCAGGAGAGTTAGTAACGTTAGGTTAACATTGGAGGATTTAAACTTGAAAAACAAAATGTACCGACGTCTTGTTTAGACAAATGTTTATTTGATGCTATAAATTAACTAGAAGGAAGAGATGTTCGGTTCACGAATCAGAATCTTATTAACTTGGAGTCCCAGTCTGTCACAATAATCATATAGGCTATGTGATGTGTTAGGCCTATTGGCAGACATCCATTTAAAATGTAGGCAATGGCATATAAAGAACCTTTTTTTCCAAATCCACTTAAGTTTCTCAGCTTGCACTCTAGTAACATTTGTGTGGTCCAGGTAGCGTTGCATAAAAAATGGTTGTCATTCACAAGGCTACTTTTTCTTTTATACTTTAAATAAATTACCCAGCCTGTACTTTGTTACTTTTACTTGAGTAAAGAAGTTAAATCAGTACTTCTACTTTTACCAGAGTATTTTTTAACACAAGTATCTGTACTTCTTGAGTACGGGAAGTGAGTAGCCTACTTTTGTCATCTCTGCATCATGTTATTTCCAAACCTGTTTCTTTCTTCCATGGATCACTAAAATAGATTGTTATGGCATTGGCTGTACATCAGCACAGCACACGGTTTTATTCACTTTTTTTATCACAAAGACAGCATTAGTACCCTTAAGCTAAGAAATCAAAGGGAAAAGTAGTTATCTAAGGTTATGTGCTCTAAAAACAGGAATAGCCTAGTGCTGCTGAAAACAAAACCCGCTACGTGCATGCACATGCATAAACACCCAGCAATAATAAATGCTACAAACACAGAGCAAGGGAAGGAATTCTAGAGCATACAAGGAAAAAATGTTTGTGGGATAAATACATTTTTATAAAGACACTTGTTTAAAGACACTAAACAAAACTGAAAAATAAAGACTGTTCACAATATGTTTCTAGAACCCACTGTCATTGGTCGGCCAAACAGATAGCCCCGCCCACAAATCATCTCATTGGGACTGGTACACACGAATATCTTACTTACAGTTATCTCTGCATATTAAGCTGGGAGGAAAAAGTGTGTTAGCAGAAAAAGAAAAAAGCTTTCTTTTAGGCCCCAGGATTTCATTAATTGCTGCACAGCAAACACTTGCATGTATAACTGAGCAATTATTAAAGTAGCCTATCCCTTTGAAGTGCAACTGCACAAGTGTGGGATAATCATAATGCCATCAGTTCTAGTTTGCTAACTTTAAATAAAGGGCATTGGTATAAACAGTTCATCACGGTTGCTCACGTACGAAATCAGCTTTAGTCGTTTTTCTCGTTCTTTTTATCCTGAGGACACTAAACTCTCACATTTCCAAACTAAACCTCCTATAATAACATCTCAATCACATGTCTAATTATAAAGTTCATCTTGTTAATTTTAATTAATAATTAAATATATTTAAAAAATATTTATTTCTATTCCAAAAACAAATTGATAATAAATATTTATATAACAAAAAGTAAAAATATGACATAAATAAATAAATAACCCATTTAATTTAATCTGGCTGTACATTTTTGTAATTTAAAAAGTGCCACCTAAATCACAAATTCTGTAATCAGCTGATGCTGTCCAAATATGTCCATGTGACACAGACAAACAATTACAACAAAAAAAAGAAAATAAATAAAAAAGAACATGACCAGACACAATTGCAAAATGGACTGGCCATGAATGCTCTTACAGCTGTAAATTTAGTTTAAGAAAATAAACAATATATACATTTCTATAGTCAATTTGTAAATCTTATAGACTGTATATGGGTAGCGACATATTATTATTATTTATTTATTTTTTTTGCATGAATGAATGACATTTCAGCTGTGTTCAGCTGACAAAACATCTTTCCAAAAAAACTTTCAGTAGACAAAAACTCCATAAAACCATTTCAAAAGTTGTAAACTTAGAAAATTACAAGATGTAGCATCTAGTGCATGCAATTGTAAAGACTGTAGGTCTATCCCTCACAGCCTTGTTTTCATTCCTGTCAAACAAATAAATAAGGCCCAACCCTGACCAAGGTCTATAGGAATTAAAAAAGTGACTTTATTAAATCAATTTATTGTTTATTTTATTATAATGAACTTACAACTGTCATAGCATAAAAAAAAAAAAAAAAAATTGGCGTAAGGTCTATTCAGCTCCAGTGTCTTCATTTGGGTGCTTTTCTAAGCACTGCTATGCAGTTCATCTAATAAATCAACTAAGATAGTACATTGTTCAATTTGATTAAAATATGTAATCAATTGAAAGCACTGTGGGGTAAAGGGGAGGCCGAATGGTTTGTTTTTACAGAGTAGCATTTGGCTCTCAACGGGACTTTGTTTTTGTTGCTGTTTTTTTTCACATGTGAGAAGGGTGTTAGACATTAAATATTTAACAGCTCTGGGCCATTTGCACTTGGTGTTTGACTGTGTTGTAGGTCTTGCTGTGCTTCTCTGCTCTCAGCGCTGACTGTGGTGAACCACCACTCTGAGCTCCTGCCAGTGTGACTCAGTCAGGCTCTGCCCACAGCCTCAGCTGCACACAACACTCAACACAGCGTGCAGAATAGAAAAGTATGTTGACTAATTAAAATTGCAGGGTCTTCTGACCCCAAAATACCCCAAAATGCCTTGCTTTTAAAAATCACTTGCTTGAGCCCAGTGTTTTCTGAACAAATGGTTTACATAAAATTGTTACTTTGTGCTAAACTTGGACAAGAGAAAGTGTTTTGCCATCGTAAAAAAGATAATGATAAAGACATCACCTTCAACAGGGGAACAGGTCAGGCTCAGAGTTACTTTGAAATTACAATGTTAAAATCCATGGCATATTAATCTGATCTTAACTCCACATATTGTTAAGGGTCCAACAAGATGTGTTGAAACGTGCTTGTTCTGACGTGTTGCTTCTGTTGTTCTGCTTGGTAACCTGCACCACACGTTCACCCTGATAGACATACATAAGCTACAGACTTGAAATGTCTTCAGAGATAAATTACAAACTTCTTGCTGACTTAATGAGCCACGATAAGGTTTGACTAATCTGAACTGGTGTTGATTTGATCCTGTTTCATGAGTATGAAATGCCAAAATGGCATATTTCATTTAGTTCCTTTCAAGCTAACATAATCAAATATTGTAAATGATGTGTTAAAGCAACTATTTACATTTACATTTACATTTATTCATTTAGCTGACGCTTTTATCCAAAGCGACTTACAATTGCTATATATGTCAGAGGTCGCACGCCTCTGGAGCAACTAGGGGTTAAGTGTCTTGCTCAGGGACACATTGGTGTCTCACAGTGGATTCGAACCCGGGTCTCTCACACCAAAGGCATGTGTCTTATCCATTGCGCCACCGCCACCATTGTTATTTATGAACAATGACGCATTAGCAAAACTGCAAAAAAAAAAAAAAAAAAGAAAGTACTGTATATCAAAATAAATACAATTATATATATACACTCACCTAAAGAATTATTAGGAACACCTGTTCAATTTCTCATTAATGCAATTATCTAATCAACCAATCACATGGCAGTTGCTTCAATGCATTTAGGGGTGTGGTCCTGGTCAAGACAATCTCCTGAACTCCAAACTGAATGTCAGAATGGGAAAGAAAGGTGATTTAAGCAATTTTGAGCGTCGCATGGTTGTTGGTGCCAGACGGGCCAGTCTGAGTATTTCACAATCTGCTCAGTTACTGGGATTTTCATGCACAACCATTTCTAGGGTTTACAAAGAATGGTGTGAAAAGGGAAAAACATCCAGTATGCGGCAGTCCTGTGGGCGAAAATGCCTTGTTGATGCTAGAGGTCAGAGGAGAATGGGCCAACTGATTCAAGCTGATAGAAGAGCAACTTTAACTGAAATAACCACTCGTTACAACCGAGGTATGCAGCAAAGCATTTGTGAAGCCACAACACGCACAACCTTGAGGCGGATGGGCTACAACAGCAGAAGACCCCACCGGGTACCACTCATCTCCACTACAAATAGGAAAAAGAGGCTACAATTTGCACGAGCTCACCAAAATTGGACAATTGAAGACTGGAAAAATGTTGCCTGGTCTGATGAGTCTCGATTTCTGTTGAGACATTCAGATGGTAGAGTCAGAATTTGGCGTAAACAGAATGAGAACATGGATCCATCATGCCTTGTTACCACTGTGCAGGCTGGTGGTGGTGGTGTAATGGTGTGGGGGATGTTTTCTTGGCACACTTTAGGCCCCTTAGTGCCAATTGGGCATCGTTTAAATGCCATGGCCTACCTGAGCATTGTTTCTGACCATGTCCATCCCTTTATGACCACCATGTACCCATCCTCTGATGGCTACTTCCAGCAGGATAATGCACCATGTCACAAAGCTCGAATCATTTCAAATTGGTTTCTTGAACATGACAATGAGTTCACTGTACTAAAATGGCCCCCACAGTCACCAGATCTCAACCCAATAGAGCATCTTTGGGATGTGGTGGAACGGGAGCTTCGTGCCCTGGATGTGCATCCCACAAATCTCCATCAACTGCAAGATGCTATCCTTTCAATATGGGCCAACATTTCTAAAGAATGCTTTCAGCACCTTGTTGAATCAATGCCACGTAGAATTAAGGCAGTTCTGAAGGCGAAAGGGGGTCAAACACAGTATTAGTATGGTGTTCCTAATAATCCTTTAGGTGAGTGTATATATATATATATATATATATATATATATATATATATACACACACACACACACACATTTTATATAATTATAAAAAGAAATATACACACACACCCATATATTTATATATTATAAAAGTAGAACCACTTTCAATATCTATTATTGAATATACATAAGATAAGATTTTTAAAGGTAAAAAAAAAAAAAAAAGTTTCTTATGCTCACCAAGGTTGCATTTATTTAAAAATACAAAATAATTGTAATATTGTGTTATATTGAGGAGCTTTGACTCCTCCCCACTATATTAGAGCTGCATGCTTTACAGCTGAATTGAACTCTGTTTGCATTATTGAATCATTACTTTCCTCTTTATCCCTGTAAAGCTGCCTTGACTATCTCTACAAAGCGCTATATAAATAAAGGTGACCGTATGTACACCAGCTCTGGATTGACAATATTAATTTAAAGTCTCAACTTAGAAATTCTGTCGTTTTTATTATGAAATTCAACAACAACAAATATTTTGCCGCTTTTTAATACGGCGTGACAGATTAATGTAGAGCACAAAATCAACATGGGTAAACATTTACATTAACTTACCGAAATGAATCCTGTCTCATGTAATCGCTCAATCAGTGTTTCAACTGGGGGAATGCATCAATAAAACCGCTTGTAGGCTATGCAATGTCACTTAACGTTACATTTACCTCAAGAAAGCTATTTAATGTCCATAAAGTCAAAAAATGACATTAGAGAAGAGCATTTTGCTAATATGCACTGTATTACATATTCATTCTATTTTTACTTAACCTGTGATGTCATATTTAATGTAATGTTTGAATAAATCAGTCATTATGGTTTATTGCTATTTCACCAACAAATTGGAGTAAAAACAATTCAGTAATTAAAAAGTTGATGCAGCCTCTCTCACAGCGAGTGTCGTGGCAGAGGAGCAAACCAAACATAAGTTTACAAATACTAATGTTGTTGTGTCACGGAATGTTTTTTTAGTTGATTAAATGCAGTTTATTTATAAAGATTTTTTTGCTCCAAATGGGAGGAGAAAACACTTCCAATATCTTTGGAATTCTACTCATTTCTTCCTATACCTTTTTAATGTGTACAATGTATAATCTTGGTAGAAACTAGTTAGTCAGCTGCAACAACAACAGATTGCAAAACATGCCCTCATCTTTAAAAACCATAAACGCAATGTAAAAGAAAATACTTATTCACCCCTGCTATTTCAGACCAAATTTATGAGGGAAGTAAGATGAACATAATGAGAGTTTCACATGTATACACAAAAGCAAAATCTCAGAAAGTCTGAAATGAGTGAGAGCAAAATGACCATCTCAGAAGACATATATCAGCCTGTGTGTAATTCACAAGTCTCAGCCATTGACTCCACATCTGCTGTGCACTGGTTCTCGTTATGTTCCAGTTAGTGTAAGAAAAGTCGAATAGAACATCTTGTGGGGGGAAAAACAAAACAAAAACACAATCCGTTTATTGTCAATTAAGCTAGTCAAACAGCCAAGTATACTTCCCAGCATTCCAGCATAAAAACCAGGCAGCAGAGAAAAGAACATCGCAATTGTGGTGTCTACAAATGTTTGAGACGTATCCGAGGCTTTGAAGTTGTTTCCTGCTCTCAGGCAGTTCCCGTTCTTAAGGCCAATTTGGGTTTCAATCCAACAGGTCCAAATTCTTACTCCCCTTTCTCTCCTTCTTCTACCCAGATATCTCTTTTTTTTCCTCCTCACTTTACTGTAAAGTTCTCCACAATCTCCCCAAACATGGGCAAAACCACCATCCATTGAACCAATTTGATAAATCACAGTTATTTATCGGAATTGGCTTTCAAAAATGTGCTTTTTTTCTTTTTTTTTTATAGGCCACCGGCAACCTCACAGTCCAGTTACAGGAAACCCAACAACATGAAACCATTTTAAGATGTTTGACTCAATTGCAGAACGTACAGCGTAAACCATCTGGTATATTCGACTATATATAAACAGCTGAAACTTGCATCTAGCCGTGTACTCATTAAAATGTCAAAGCAAAGTGGCATGTTTACGAGGTAATTTTCTGTTTACATGTTTAATAAAATACTGATGGTTGATTTCAGTCTGAAAACAGCTGCAGAGCAAATTTTGACTACTTAATCAGGAAAAACAATGTTATGAAGACCAGTTATCAAAATTGTTATTAAAAATGTCCGACATGAGAATGTAAATTCTGGAGTACGGACACAGAATGTGCCGGGATAGAATGCGATTAAAGGAATGAATGCAAAACTAGGTAGCAGGGACCATGATTACATGGTAAGCCCTTTTTGGGTGCCTTTAATGTTTTGCACAACAAGAAGGATGAACTGCATAGTTCATTTTCAGAGGGTGTATCAGAGAGAAAGGACAGAACAGCACATGATGTTCCTACAGTCGGTGTTACAATTACAATCTCACTGTTCATTAAAATAGCAATTTCACATTTAATGAGCAGATACCTTTCAATTAACCAACACATGACGAAGATGACGCATGATGAAGTTCTCAAGCACTTATCGGACTAAATTTGTTTTCCAAATGCTGTTTGAGTTACAGTTATTAACATCGGATGCCTGTGATTTCATGTACTTATTTGAATGGGATTGGGATATCTGTGGTTTTTATTAACATGGGGGTTGTCTGTGAGACCTTGGGTGTTACGGAAGGCCATGTGTTCTGGATGCGTGCATCACTAGACCCTATGAAACAAATGACACTTACAAGAAATAATTCTAACAATTCACATGTAATTAAGGGAAGGAATTATAGGCGAGTTATATCATATCTGACACAGCCACAACAGATCCAATTTCCCATTGGATTCTCTTTAATCATTTCTTTTAATCATAAGGGAGTTTTAAACCACAAATTGTAAAAAAATAATAAAAAAATTACATGAAGGCACACCAGGAAACCAATTTTTTTTTTTATCTTTAGTTAAAGTTTTCAAACACGTTGAAAAAAAAAAGAAAAAAACAGACGCTGGTATATAAATGCTTTGTAAATGGTAGGATGAGTAATATCTAATAGTGCTTATTTTTTTAAATATGAATAAATTATAAAGTAATTAGGACATAGATACTTCAGTAGATTCACAATTGAAAGTACACTTCCATTTAAACGTTTGGGATTGGTAAGATTTTTTAAGTGTTTTTGAAAGAACTCTCATGCTTACCAAGGCTGCATTTATTTGATCTAAAATACAGTAAAACTATTAATTCTGTGAGATATTAATACAATTGTAAATAATTTGAAATGTAATTTATTACTGTGACACCAAAGCTGAATCTTGAGCAGCCATTACTCCATTACCACAGCTTAATATTTTTGTGGAAACTGTGATAGATTTTTTTCAAGATTCTCTGATGAATAGAAAGTGCAAAAGAACAGCATTTATTTATTTTTTTAATAAGATTAGCTCTTAGTCATCGATCGACAAGTGTAAATAGACCGACAAATATATGACAAAAATATATGACAAAAACAATACCAGAACGCCTCCTGTTAGAACAGCCCTCAAGTCTACATTTACATTTAAATGTATTCATTTAGCAGATGCTTTTAACTTTTGAACAACAAAAGAAATATGTCATAGGAGCCAAAGATATTTGCAGGAGACTCTGCTGCTACATCAGACAGATTAACAAACTGAATTGCAAAAAATAATTGATGTGGACTGCAGGCCAGTGATAGGCTGATGTCCTATGATTAAAAACAAACAATATTCTGACCTAAATTTTAAATAATTTACATATCATGTAAGTCAATTAAAGTTTAAACGATTTACAGTCCTAATATAAATAGACTAAAAAACATCATGTGCCACCCTAAACGGAGGCGTCAATGAAAGCTTAACGGCAGCTGCTTAGACTGATAAGAGCAGAGAGAAAAGGAGGGAAGCGGAGTGACTGCAGCGGGTGAGCTGGGGCCGGGCTGGCGTACGAGAGCCCCAGCTGCCCGGGTGTCAGGGTTAGTGGGACTTGGAAGCAGAGAGATAATCAGCTTTATTAGTGCTGCTAAAACCAATTTAGGAGCAGACTCAGGGGATCAGACGGGCCAGCTGTCCACACCACCCCCACTCACTTCTCATTTCCACCCCGTTTCAGTTCATTAAGTGGGGCGGGACAAAACACAACCCAAAACAACAGGTATTATAATTCAGTTGATACGCCTCTGTTCGTTCTTAATCATTCTATAATTATGCAAGAACCCATTTATTGCATTATTTCCACAACAATTCTTGCACAATTTTTTTTTACAAAATCATTACTGTTATTAGTTACATAACGAGTAAAAATTTTTTATTTTGCGAGCCAAAAACAATGAACAACAAAAACCAAATATATTCACGGATTTAACATTGCCTATATGTTGATCATTTTAAACCACCATCAATGTCCAAACGATATGTAGAGGCAACGCATGCATAACCAACAGTGAGTGTGATGACATCATAGCATTTCCTTCACTGGCGTCTGCCTTGTAATTACACATCGGAAAGGAAAGCGCGAGAGGAGGAGGGGGGGCAACTCAGAATGATGAACTCAGAATGAACTAAGAATGAGGCCATAGTCGTCTTAGAAAGAGAGGCTGAATTTCCGAGAGTCTCGTGACGAGGTGGCCCAGATAGACACTTTTAAAAAGTCTCACCTAAATCACTTTCCAGTCGGCGAGAGAAAGAGATCAGTCTTCGCCATCTCACTCTCAGCCACAACACTCCGAGTGGGAATGAGAGCACTGTCTACCTGCAAGTGGAAGTGAGGTAATTAGCTTACATAAATACGTTTGCAAGAATTACCTGCTGTCAAATATATGCAGGTTACACTAGCAAGCGGTGCAATTATTTTAGTAAATTAGGATTAAGGGAAAATAAATAACAAAAACAAACAAAAATAACGACTTTATTCCACTTTTCATTTCCTTCTCTCTGGGCCTCGAGTCTTTTCACGTAGTGTTTAAGCGTAGCACGTCTGTGTTGTACGTCACACGTAGGCTCAACTATTGGGCGACGCTGGTCATGTGTGTGATACGTGGTGACGTGCAACACAGACGCGCTACGCTTAAACACTACGTGAAAAGACTCGAGGCCCAGAGAGAAGGAAATGAAAAGTGGAATAAAGTCGTTATTTTTGTTTGTTTTTGCGCACAAAAAGTATTCTCGTCACTTTATAAACTTAAGATTGAGCCACTGGAGTCACTTGGACTATATTAATGATGTCTTTAATACATTTTCTGGGCCAGCAAGTTATAGTGTCTTAGAAGCCTGTGGAGGAGTGATCCAGCACTCAGATTTAATCAAAAATATCTTAATTTGTGTTTCGAAGATGAACGAAGGTCTTACAGGGTTGGAACAACATGAGGGTGAGTAATTACTGACAGAATTTTCATTTTTGGGTGAACTAACCCTTTAAAGTGACAGCAGCCTAATAACCCTACTGCTGTCTTTGTCCTCTATGTCTATGTTGGGTAGCAATTACAAACCGAACGATTCGTTGGACCATTTTTCCTGCCAACCAAAATTCACGCTGGCGCGACCACCACAACATTGCACAACATCAAATGGCAAACGTAATGAAAGCGGAATGAAACTCATTATTTTGTGCTTCACGGACCATTTATCAGTTTGGACCAATGTCAATGCAGTGCTATCTTGATCTTGATCAAGTGACAGTGCTAAGAGATCCAGTAAAGAAAGCATTTGAATTCGCCACTGAAGTAATAACATTGCTTCGAGATTTAGTGAGAACCATTCAAATTTCTCAGCGGATCAAACAGCGCTGACATAGAAACCAGGAGAAACATTGTTCCATGAATGAACTAGTTATAGGCTTTAAGTCCACAGATCAGCAACATTCACCATGGATTTAATATAGTGACACTAACTGTAACCATGGAAGTTTGGCAGAAATAGTCAAATGCTTTCAAGTACGTCACATCTTTTTACAGCACTTCAAAACTCAAATATTATCATATTTAAATGTTATTTTTAATGTGATGACCAAAACGTTATTTGTTCATCCTTAAAAGATTACCCCCATTTATAAAACTAAAAGTTTCAACATGTAGGAAAACTCACACTTATTTATTTTTCTTTTGATAAATAGTACATTTCTCTGGCATTTCTTTCTTTTTGCTGTATCAAAAACCTACCGAACCGTGACACACCTATCGTATCGAACCGAACCGTGAATTTTGTGAACCGTTACACCCCAAGGATTTATATTTCATTTACACAGTGAGTGTTATTTTACATTTTATTATTTTATTCAATTTCTGTACCTGAAAATTGTGATGTTTCGTGGTATCTAAAAATTGTAACCATTAGCTCACCCGGGACAATAGGAAAAAATCCTTAGCATCGAGCCCTGCTGGCGCAGCTCTAAATTTTCACTGTGCTATTAAATAAAAGATTAAATATGATAGAGCAATATAGAATGTACAGTGAAAGTAACAGAAGCTCCTACAATACATTTTAACACGCATAATTGAAAATAACTGTAGAATATATATATTTGCTAAATGAATTTATCTAACTAATTTGATTCATATACTTTTGGTTTCTCTACCCAATATTTTTAAAAACAAATGCAATTAATATACAGGTATCGGTAAGTGCCAAAAATGAAAGTATCGGTATCAGCCTCATTCTGGAAAAAGTAGTTTAGGTGCATCCCAAGTAATAAATTCTAAGTTGAATCAAATTAAATATTTCATTCTAAAGCTACTTTTTGCAATGTCTATTTGATGCTTTTCTCATTTACCACAATAATGACTTTTAAATGATCTTTTGGGGGTAATTTCTCAGCCAAGCTTGATGTGTGATTAATATGTGATTAATTAAAGTCATTAATCGGCACATTTAATTAATTAGACAAAACATTGTAATCGCTTGACAACCCTAAACACACACGTTACCTTTACATTATTTTACATTATATTAACACACTTAACTTGAGGAGAACTTATATACAATTATTGAATAAAAATAATAAGAAGAAAATGAAGTCACTTCTGAGAAAAGTTATCATTTGTTTGCATTCCATTTGTATATTTATATTCTAATCCTATTTGTTTCTAATGCAATGATAAAAAGATTTTGGAATATTTCTGAATTCTGATCAGAAACATAAAAATGAAATTAAAAAGATGTTTTATTATAATTAGACTTAAAAATTGGATTAGTTCCATGTGGAAGCTAAAAGCCTTGGCTTCATTGATACGTGTTTGGGTGACCTGATGTAGTACATCCCGACTTTTGCCACCCTAAGCTCTTGTCTACCTGCATAGCGTGTCACCCTGCACTTATGTGAGTGTGAGCACACACAGAGGGAAAACAGTGCTCCCTCAAGTCTGCTTGAGCCAAATCCAACTTAATCCACTGTTTAACAGTTGTTTAAATAATGCCTATTAACATTAACTGGGCTGCTGAATGGGGGGCATTTGCCTCACACAAAAACAAACAGTGTGGCCTAGAGGGAAGCCCAGAGCAGCAATTAATTTGAACAAGAAAGCAGTCATTCTCCACGCTTGTTATCCAATTCTATTCATATCAGCTGAGGAGAGCCGATCATATCTGTCTGCTGGCTGTTCATTGTTTGGTCAGAAATGTGCCATCTGATGATATGAATTCCATTAAAATTCATGCCACAATATATATGTAGCAATGTCAGAAATTAACGGGGGCTTGGGGGGGAAATGCAACTAAAATGAACAAAAATACTCCCAAATTCAAGATTAGGAGGCAAAAAAATACCCTGTACTAGTATCTACGACTGCAGTAATGTGAAATGAGAATTAATAAAAAAGTGTTGATTGCAGCATTACATTTAGATCTGCTCACATTGAATCAAAGATTTCTTTACATGTTTTTTGCAACATTGAGTATTATAACAAATCACCCAACATTGAGTATACCAGAAACTGCTGATCTTCTCGGATTTCCACGCATATCTATCTCTAGGGTTTACAGAGAGTGGTCCGAAAAAGAGAAACTATCCAGTGAGCGGCAGTTCTGTGGGAGAAAATGCCTTGTTGATGCCAGAGGAGAATGGCTAGACTATGAGCTGATAAAAAAGGCAACAGTAATTCAAATAATTACTCGTTACAACCAAGGTCTGCAGAAGAGCATCTCAGACCTACATGAAAGCATGGATCCATCCCGCCTTGTGTCAATGGTTTAGGCTGGTGGTGTAATGGTGTGGGGGATACTGTATTTCCTTGGCACGCTTTGGGTCCCTTAGTACCAATTGAGCATTGTTTAAAAGCCACAGCCTGCCTGAGTATTGTTGCTGACCATGTCCATCCCTTTATGACCACAGTGTACTTGTCTTCTCATGGCTACTTCCAGCAGGATAACGCGGCATGTCACAAAGCTCAAATCATCTCAAACTGGTTTCTTGAACATGACAATGAGTTCACTATACTCAAATGTCATCCACGGTCACCAGATCTCAATCCAGCAGAGCACCTTTGGGATTTGGTGGAACGGAAGATTTGCATCATGGATGTGCAGCCGACAAATCTGCACCAACTGCGTGACGATGTCAACATGGGCCAAAATCTCTGAGAAATGTTTCCAGCACCTTGTTGAATCTATGTAATGAAGAATTAAGGCAGTTCTGAAGACAAAAGGGGGTCCCAACCCAGTACTAGAAAGGTGCCAAATATATATATATATATATATCAATTCTAGGGGGAAAATATTGCCCCTAAATGGAAAAGTTCATTTCTGACCCTGTTCTGTGCAAATGGTTCTATGTAACTGTGTGTTGGCAGACCAAGCGTCTGTAAGAGAGAAATGAAAGCGAGCTGAATGCATCCTTCTGTTCCAATGGCTGCTTTCAGTGGTAATGTGGCAGCAGGTCTGACAGCAGTGGGTTAGAGGTGTGGCACATTAACTCGTAAGAGGGCAAACACGGCTAAAAAAGGCTGCCTTTCTAACAGGGCTTTAGGGAATAGAGTGATTTACTATGCCTCTACTGCATTATAAACGCCTCTCGGCTTTAATGAGCTCTTGACAAGCAGCATGTTTGCACAGCATTTTCTTTTATTTTGGGAGCATGACTTTCTGATTGCAGAACATTAGGTGAGTATTCATTCTCGTGCCTGAACGCAACCCTTTCAACACTGCACGTTACGAGGAGCCTATTTACAGCTCAGCCACAAATGTAAAAAACAATACTTTGGTCCTGATGACTGTATAATAAACAGGAGAAATAGAAAGGAATGTAGCATAGTAGACATAACGGTCTCTTACCGTATTATTTCAAGGTAAATCAAAAAGTGCAGTTTCATATCCAAACACCTTATCCGAAGTTCAAGATCCAGTTTCATGCAAATAATGTTTCATTCTCTAATCACAGCTAGATACACATACATGTATCTTATCAAACAGGTCATTTACACTGTGACTGTACCGCGATTTGATTCAAATAACATAATGGTTTGGGTTGGATATGTACCAGGAGCCAAGGACTTTTGTAGTCTGGGCCAAGAAAAAATAGGGCAGATGGCATTTGGTACACTAATGTGGAAGTCATCCAGGTCTGCTCATAAGGTCAAATCCTTCGGTCTGGACTTTGGTGACCATGCAGACCCTGGAGATAGATACTGCACTGAAAAAAAAAAATATCTGGTGTAGGATTTACTTTGTTTGAAACAACTTTCACACAGAAATTGCTAATAAATGAATTTCACAAATAATTACAAAGAAACAGAAAGCAACACATTGAATTAAACATGACCCTTTTGAAGTAGAAAGACTGAAATTGTGAAACGCACTCCATTAATATTTAAAGTTTTATTTACAACTTCAGGGAAAAAAAATTACAGTGTGAAAGGCCACAAAACTCACTTAACTGAGGTAAGGAGGATTATTTTGCTTTATTTGAATGTAAAAATATATAGAAATATTTAATATTAAGTCAATATTTTAAAACTTAGCAAAAGAATAGCCACAATATTTGCCCACACCACCTCTGCTGCCAGAGGTCATCACCTCATAATCATGCTTCTCGACTTAACACCTACACAGCCTAAAGCAGGGTGTGACTCCTGTGTAAGTGTGTCACCCACATCCCAAATCAAAACAACAAAACAGCCATAGCTTTACCTGAGGTAACCAGACACCTCCTTAAAGGAGAAAAGTTAGCCTCAAAGTATTTGTCAGGAAGAGCATTTAAGCCTGACAAACAGTAAATAAGGGCATCACAATGTAAGAGAGACTACACAAGTATACAAATTGGGAGATACTGGAGATAGACACAACTTCACAAATTACAGGCCTGTTTTTCTATTACATAATTTTACAAAATTTTACAAAAAAAAAAAAAAAAACTATTTACCAACAGATTAGACAAATGTGTAGATAACATAATTACTTTCTGACAGTCAGTACGGATTCAGATCAAACAGTTCAACATCACTAGCAATAATTGATTCAGTTGAGGAGATTACAAAAGCTAGAGATCACAAACAGTATGCAGTTGGAGTTTTCATAGATCTTAAAAAAGCTTTTGACACAATCAATCATAACATAATCAATAAACTGGATAGGTATGGGGTCAGGGGGGTAGTATTGCACTGGGTGAAAAGTTATTTAAGAGACAGGAAACAATTTGTGAAGTTGGGGGAATATTCATCGTTGTGCTTGGACATTGTGTGTGGCATCCCCCAAGGGTCAGTACTGGGTCCAAAATTATTTCTGCTTTATATAAACGATATTTGCAAAGTATCAAAAATAGTAAAATTAGTTCTATTCACGGATGACACAAATATTTTTGTTCTGGGGCGGATTTAAAGGAGCTACTGGAGAGTATTACTGCAGAAATTTGTAAATTAAAAAGGTGGTTTGACAGAAATGTTAAAAGAGTAAAAGTAACTGTAAAAAGAATACACAAGATACAGGTAGATGGTGTGGACATAGAAAGGGTTATTGAAAATAAGTTTCTTGGGGTGATAATAGATGACAGAATAAGCTGGAAATCTCACATAAAACATGTACACAATAAACTTTCAAGAAGCATTTCAGTACTGAATAAAGCAAATCATGTTCTGGACCACAAATCCCTCCACATTCTTTATTGCACACTGATGTTACCACATTTATATTACTGTGTGGAGGTTTGGGGCAATACTTATAAATGCAGATTATCATCACTATCTATCTATGTTGCAAAAAAGAGCCATGAGAACAATTCTTAATACCGGTTATAGAGATCAAAGATATAAAATCAAAGACATTGAAAACAAAAAACAACCTATTCCCTGGCATTATTAAAAAATAGTTTTTTTTTAATAGAGAAGGGAGATATAATTTTAGGGGGGAGTGCAACTTAAAAACATCTTTGTGTCTGTACACCATTCAATATTTATATATTTTTTTTTATATGTGGAGTGAAGCTGTAGAACTGATCCAGCAATGTAGCAATGTCCAAGCATGACCCAGTTCAAAAAGCGGTACAAAAATATGGTTTTCACAAGGCACAAGGAGGAAGAAGGGCTTTGACTAGGTGTTCTCACAGATGATTTTTTTTATTTTTTTTTTACACTATTTATTCTCTACTTCTACTATTATTATTATTCCTACTCCTTTTCAGACATAAGTTAATATTGTTTGTTTTTTGTTTTGTCTTTGTTTTTGTCTATTAGCTTTTATTGTATTATTTTAACATATTCGAAATTCATTCATTCATTCATTCATTCAGTTGATGGAGTGTGTAGCTTTTCATTTCTTAAACAACCATGTTGAACACACATCATGGCCATATTAAAGGTTGACAATGTCAAGATTCATCAGGGTCAAATTGTGAAAGAATGGTTGGGGAGGAGCATTAAGATTCATTTTCACACATGAATTGGCACCTGAGTCAGTCCTTAAATACATTTAAGGTCTTTGGGATGTGCTGGAGTAGACTTTATAGAGTGCTGGACTCTTGCATTGTCAATCGAAGATTGATGCACCTCTTGATGGAAATAAATGTGGTGATGTTATTTCCACCAAAAGGTGCATCAATTTTTGGCCAAGATCTTGTATTGACAATGCAAGATTCAAGCACACTGTAAAGTCTACTCCAGCACATCCCAAAGACTTTCAATGCATTTAAGGTCTGGACATGATTCTTCAGGCTCCCTTCCCAACCATTTCTTCACAATTTTGACGAATCTGCTGAATCTTGACATTGTCATCCTGGAATATGGCCATAATGTGTCTTCCTACTAACAATTTTTGAAATTGTTGGTCTTTTGCTGCAGGCATTCCTGTGTCAGACTTCCCAGAACTCTGAATAAACACCACCCCACCTTTTCCAGTATCTCTTGCTACTCATGGTAAATAAATACCATACGGATGTTCAGGAAGGAGGAAGAGTCTTTGGGAGAAAAAAGGCGATAGGTAAAAGATTCAAAATTGTGCATATCCTTAAACAAACAAACAAACGTTAAAACAAATATAAGGCGAAAAATGTGCTTGTTCATATTTCCCAGTTATAATATAATCAAGAACCGAAAATATTTGTACACAGGAATTTATTCCTACCGTGGGTGGCTGATCTGATGGAGTAGATACGAGCCGAGAACAAGTTATCCAGAGGAACTCAAGAATAGTCACTTATGCCTCCAAGCCCTTCTAACAATAAACTCAAGAGACACAATAAAACATGTGACTCACTATTTGTGAATGAAAGCAATACTCAAAGGATGCAATAAACACTAATATGGTATTAATCTTTCAGAGGTAACAAAAAAATCAAAGTCTGGAAAACGCAGTCGGCCGCAACTCACACATAGTCTTTATGACTGTTAGCAACACAGAGAATTATAATTTACCATATCCTTATAAACAGAAACATATAAAGCTTTGTGCTATCCACCTATACTGAAAGCACAATCCACAGAAAAGGCAGGAACTACGCGAAGAAATTCCAGAGCTTTTTTTCACTCTCAGTATCAGGGCTAATAGATGTGTCAACATCGCAATCAGAACCAACCACTGGCACTTCTCCAAAACTCCACTAGACAAATAAAGTTTAATACTTGCGTCAATAGTTTGAAATGCCAAAACAAGCTAGAAAAAGGCTAATGAGTCATTTTGTTAAAAACAACTTTCCTTAACGCAAAAGAATGTTTCATTTACAAATAGTAACTAATTATGGAACATAATATTTTTTGTGATAGGTAATGTTGTAGTTACCTGTAGCGGTATACGTTCTCTCTTCCAGAAGATCTTATACTTGGCAAGTCTATAAAATCAAAATCAAAATTTTTTATGGTTTATTATGCAGAATTCAACAATGCAATTTTTTCCAAAACAACAAAACAAGTCCTTATAGTTTCAACTGACAACATAGACAACACAGACAGTTGGTTAATGTTGACCAGTGGCCAAAAAAACTATTGGCTAAGACTTCTGTTGTAGGTAACAAACTGAATTTAATTTAATTAAAGAGGTTATAACAAGCATAAATATGAAAGATTTGAAAAATAAGTTACCACTGGGATACATCCAGATGCTCTAAAGGATGAACTTGATCTTCAACCTTCACATCTCTTGTCAAAAAGCTTCTTCGAAAAGTGGATGTCAGGTGTGTTACCCAACCCCGCCTACACACAACAGAAAATAAGAGCTGATTGTCACTCATCAAAATGTCAAAAGTGCCTTTTTCCATACAGTGAAAATGCATAATGATCACTGGCTGTCAAGTTGAGTTGCAACACTACTTAAAAATATAATTTTTCTTCGTTCATGTATTGAACGTGTGTCAGGACCACCAGTGGTGTCCCTACAAAAAGATATGTGTTTGATTTGCTTGCTGGGGATTGTAAGGTACTATTCTTTGTAAAATAAATGACTAATGTTAATAACTAAATGTTCTATTGCTGTAATCAGCTTGTGTGTTCTGATATGAAAACATGATGTTCAGTGTGTTTGTTTATTTAATCCTTTTGACTGTCTGGAACATATCCTTTCCAACAAATCGGACTTACTATCCAATCAAGCAAAGGGCCTTAAAAAAAAAAAAAAAAGAAGATAAATACTTAAAAAACAGGAAAACACAAAACCGTTAAGTGAAAAAACAAGTATAAATAGGAAAAACAGCTTTCTCCCTGGATTAAAGTTTCTAGCTCCTACTTTTCCCCCCTAGCAGATCACAGGTCAGTGTCTGGCTGATGTTACGTGACCTCAGTGGGGGTTTTTGTTTCCTGGATTAAGCCAGTGCTTCTGAAATGGGGGCGGATGGAGTAAGTGTCCCGGTGATGTTAGTTTGTGTTGCCAAGGCTGCTGTTGCTCATAGAGACAGTCTAGACTCCGGTAGCGTTTTAATGAGATTTGCTGTGATTTAAGTTAGTGCTCATAATACATGCAGCAAACTGACCAATATCAAAACAACAAGTTTAATCGGTTTTCTTAAACATACAGTAATAGAAGTAGGCAGACAAATAAAACGTGGCATGATCAAGCTACACAATATGACACACTGCCATTTGAAAATGAAGACATCATAACTTTCAAGGCTTCTTATAGGCATTTCTAGGGGCCCAGGTGGACTGCATTGGTTTGAGGTGTTAAGAGACATGCAGAAATGAGAGGAATGACTGCAGCTGGTGGGGGGCTTTAAGACAGGCAAGAGGCCCCAGGACATTCTCAGATGGACTGTCCAGTTTACAGCCCATGTTTATGACAGGTATTCTGAAATACCCAGAATTCTTAGCTCTCCCCTCTAGTAGATAGTAGAAACAAGCCTACAGACCTCAGTCACTGTTCAGATCACATCAGAGACTTGTGAATATGATCGCTGTAAGTAGCATCGCATTTTCTAAAAAAAAAAAAAGTTAAACTTATAGAATACAGTTTTAGGCTGTTTTCAGACTTGTTTTAATTGGTCCGAATCAGAGTTTGAAATTTAATCATGCTGGTCTCAATGTACTTTTTGCTCCGCGGGTGGATTGCATTCAAATAAATTAAAAGTAAAACGACAAAAACTACTCTACAGAGAGTTAAGCTAAGCACCCCCACCTGCTACCCCGAAGATGGATGAAAAAGGAATGTTGATTATGGAAAATAGGTATGAGAAAAAATCTTGAAAGAAAACTGAGGAGGTGGGATGTTGTACACAGAGTTAGTGGACCGTGAGAACACGCAGCAAAGGTACATCCCTGAGAATCTCAGTGAGTGGGTAGATCGGCATGGAAATGGGAAGATAACGTCAGAAGCAAAACATCTAGAATAAAGATGTCATCAGCTGGGGTTTTTTTCACATCATGCGCCTTGACACCAAAAGAGACGCAAAAGCTTTGTTGGGTGAATAAGCTTTTTTTATCCAGTAAACATGCAACATTTTCTTATGCAATTGCTTCGTTGTCCATCAAACGCCCACAAAACCACAGTGGTAACATGAGAAGTCATTTGATCCCTGATGGGATGACTATCAAAATTTGTTGAAGTGCTTAAAGTACTATTTAAAAAAAACATATCGAGGAACATTTGAGGTTCATTTTCCCCTCTATTCTAAATTCTCAAATGCCTAAAACAAGTCTTGATTTCAAGGGCTCTGAAATTTCATCAAGCCTACCTGCCAAAAGAACAATCACCCTTATCCTTTGGCAAAAGGACATCAAAGAAGCCACAAAGCATGTGTGGAAAGGCAAGTAGTGAAGAGTTAATTCACTGCTCTAACAGTGAAGCAATGGAAGGGTTACAAAAGCACAACAGGGCAACCTAACAACCTCTGACCTCCTCTTCCTGCGGTGCTCCCAAGAGGAATCAAGTAACTCTGATGAAGCTTATATGATCCCAAAAGTGATCCACACACCATTGTAGCTTAACCTTAGCTTGGGGGACTTGGTTAAGTGATCTCAATTCGTCATATGCAAAACAAAGGTCTGGAAAAAGATCTTGAACACCAGAGAAGCTTCTACTAAAATGTTTTGTGCAAAAACACACTGAATATTGACAAAGCAGATAGACACAGGTTAGGTAGATGTTCTCACTTTGATCCTTAAACAACACAGCTATACTCTGTCATTATCAGACACATACTTTTCTGGGTGGCACAATCCAGAAGCATGAAAGTGTCATCAAGGCTTTGCAGAGAGACAGTATTGGAGAGCCTCACCCAAGTGACCGGCGAGCAGGAGGGTTTCCTCTTTTTATGCATACACGAATTATATCATATCTTGCATATCCAAACTCATATCAAGATGTAGCCTCACCCGAGAATCCTTACAACTCTCCCTGGTGTTTGGGATTGAAAGGGAGAAGATAGCATTCAAAGCACTATACCCAGAGAGTGACGCACGAAACTTCAGCGTTTTATCGGAACATCAGACGCATTCCTGTCAGTTCACGTTTTGACAGAACCAACACTGAGAAAAGAACCATGAGCGCCACGATTCATCCAATATTAGACAATGCAACCCATAGACAATATAGCTGGATATCAGATGGCAAGAAAAAAGATGATTGAAGTGGAAAGAAATATCTGCAGTAAATCTTCCTTATACGTCAAACATTACAACTCAAGAATAGAGGCATTGTGACTCTTACCCTCTAGAAAACCTGGTAAACATTGTTTCTGACTAGGGAGGGATGCATGATTTTTATATTTAGGTACTAATAGTTAGCAGCAGACCTAACAGATTTTGTTTTATTATAATATAATTATAATAATTATATTATATTGACGTTTTTTATTTCATATTTCATATATATATATATATATAGTCCAAGGTCATTTTTATATTAAAAGTAATTTAAAGTTCAACTTTAAAAACATTCATTTTAAAAGGTTACATTTTAAGTTTCACTTGCAGCATTTAAAATGACTGATTTTAGTGTTTTAGGGGGGGGGGGGGGGGGGGGGGGGGGTGGGGGCAAAGTAGTACAGATTTTTAATATCAGCCATTACATAAAACATTTTTTTATAGCTTATCAGTACTGGCCAGAATTTTTTTTTTTATCAGCGTTTATAAATTTTCAGACATGCTCTCCAGCCAAAAGCCAAAAGTGTGGACATCTTTTAGAGTCAGTTATCAATAGTGAACTAGCTTAAAGAACTTGATTATAAACAGATTTCAGTGATAAAACAACAGGAGATTTCCTTGAATAGATCATACCAAAGGCTATTTCTATGGTATCTTTTAGGACACACAGCTGCTCAAACCACCTGTTAAAAACCACAGTCTCATTGGAATGTCACAGGAAAAAAGCTGTTTGTGCTAAAAAGTAAAGGCTTGTTCTTCCTCTCCTCCTTGTAAAATAGGGTAGGATACACCAGCACAAGGGACATGGCACAATTTAACACACAAAAAGTGTGGAGTTCAAGGAGAAATAGGGGTCAGAGGTGAACTCCTCCCATGACAGAGGTTCTCACATACTAGAAGGTGGGGGTAGAGGGGGTCCGGGGCATGTAATCAGAAGGGTGGAGGAGACCGGGCTATAAGTTACACACCTGTCAAGCTTTTACATGGAGAGGTGAAAGAGGGTCACCATGCAATTTGTTTGCCCACTGGATTTTCTAAAAATACTGTGGCGAAGTTGCTGGGTGATTCTTCTCGGTGTCAGTGCTTAAACAAGGTCACACGCTAAGTCTAATGTGTGTGTGAATGCGTGCAAGCGGACAGACACATCCGTAAATATCCAAGTGACTTTTGGGAAAACATACAAGAAAACATGCGGTAAACTAATTACTGTCTTAGCATAATTTGCACACACCCAATGGCAATTCACACAGAACGCATTCTTGCGGATTAGTGTGTTAGATGATCTTTGACCGCTGTGAAACTCTTCACTTGCCATTCAACATCTCACACCATTAGACACAGTTTTATTATTTTCCATAAGAAATCAGAATCAAATTCAGCCCATGCTTATGATACATACGAATTGTGTTTTCTCAAAGACATGGGTTTGAACCAGGCCTTCAATGTCCTCACTTTACTATCCTATCAAATTAAGACAAAAATCACAAAACAATACGATATAAAGAGTAATCACTGGCAAAATTCCACTCCCCTGAATGATTCTATAATGATTCAAACCCTTTTATCATAAAGCATTTACAGATTATAGGCAATTTGGAACAATTTAGTAATCTAATTTGAAGCAGAACTGTCTGCACCGCACCCAGACACCCAAAAATTCGATTTTGTATTTCATTACATAAAAAAACAACCCTATAAAATCAGAATCAGTCAGAAAAGCAAATAATTACGTTAAAAAAAAAAAAAAAAAAAAAAAGTTCACTGCTGCCCTCTAGTGCCCAAATTAAGAACTTTTCATTATCAGCTTCCCAAACTATGGCACTCTCTTCTTCCAGGTTCTCAAACTGGTGATACAGCATCTCTATCATTAAAGTAAACAGCAGGCCAAACCGCACAGAACCATACATTACGGGAAAACCGGAGGCGTTTTTCCAGGTCACCGTCCCACTTCAGAGGCCTTTAATTTTTTTTCTCTGGAAGCGCAAGTTTGTCATTAGCAAGGGGGATATTATAGCCGGGTCGCGTGCTCTGGCTCAGGCACTGCTAGCACGACATGGAGGAAAGAGTCGTTTATGAGTCACAGATGAGTGTCGCCTGCCTGGCACAAACATATTTAGCACTAGATTAGCATCTAGGGTCAGACAACATCCATGATCGGCCCCACACTCAGTTTGGCCCTCAGACAAGATCAGCATCAGTACACTGTCTGGAAAACAATGTATACTTGTCTGACATTGTGCTTTAAGTTGACATGAAATGAATATGACCCATATCTGTTTTATAAGTTATTGTGAACAATACATCAGTGCATGTTTCATTTTCAGGTTTATTTTGACATCATAATGTTCAGTCAAAATGTCATAACTGGATCTTCTGTTGAAAGGAATTCAGGAAATTTGGAGGAAAATTAAGAGGAAATTTGTCTTTTTTAAAAGAAGATTTAAATAACAAGCAAAAGCAAAAGATTTAAATTAGATTTAATGGGATAGATTACCCCAAAAGTTCAATTCTATCATCATTTACTAACCTTCTTGTCGTTTCAAACCTGTATACTGTTTTTGTCCATACAATGAAAGCCAATGGGGTCCAAAACAACACTGTACCCCAATTACTTTCCTTGTATAGGCAAAAATGTTTTCTTTTGTGTTGTGTTTTCAAGGTTTGTAACAACATGAGGGTGAGTAAATGGTGACTGAATTGTTTAAGTTTTGGGCGAACTATTCCTTTAAATAAAACTATTGAACCATCTTTTGACATTTATATAGATGGCGTCATGGCGACATATAATCTGCCTAAAATAAATGGGTGAGCCACAATCTAAACCATGGGCATGAGTCAGTGGAGGGCACAGTATTCCCCCACCACCACCACCAACTTTCCTGTTCTTTGAAGTGGCGACACTGGTCAAAACAAAATAAAATCCCACGACAAACCAGCTCAATAACCACCTCCTGAATGGCCTTTCCGATAGCTTCATGGAAACTTTAGCATGAAAACGTTAGACTTGCTTTGTGATAACATCGATAGGGCAGTTAAACGATGGGTATTCATTTGGGGTTCAATGAAAGTCTAGACATGATGGGCCTCTATCTCAATCCACCAGCATGACCAACCTCAACATGCTTTCATCCACTTACTTATTTACATTAAAAAGCAAACAATGCTATTTCTAACATAAAGCTAATTTGGGATAAACTAAAGCACTAATTCTTCAAATAAATGGTAAAAATTAATAAAAGACCAGATAAAAGACAAATAGTTCAAAAAAGCAACATAGCATTTGTTATATGAAGCAGTCTAATTTTCATGTAAATATTTAAACGATGCCCCTGAAAAGACAAAGGAAAGTAAATAGCATCTGGTTAGACCCAACCAAAATGATAAATGTGAGTTCTGATCACAGTGTTCTTGGTTTGACAATAATGCTTGGTCTTGACCAAGAGCTTTCAAATACAACCCTAAATAGTCATCAACAATCATTTTTTATCTAAATCACAGACTGACAACACAACCATTCACTATTTTCAATTGTCCCAGTTTGTAAATCAAAATTTTCCACAAGCATATTTCGAACTATGACACTGGAGATTTGAAACTTTTGTGAAACTAGTGGGGGGGGGGGGGGGGGGGGGGGGGGGTATTTAACTGTAATAATACAGTTAAAACTGAAACTATTTGTTGGATAGTATTTTAAGACTTTAGTTTTAAATCTAAATCTGGAAGTTAAAACCTGAGCTAGGACAGTAGCTTATATTTGGCGCCACCCAGCGACAAGGAGATGAACTGACGAAGTAATCTTGTAAAGTTGACGGACCTTCTCGTATTTCAGCGTACTAACGTCACAATAAACTGAATATGGCACTAATGCAATTATTCATTAAAAAGAGTCCTTATCGTCTGTTCTTGTAAGAACAACTTGTTCCAGTTGCATAAACAGCCACCACTAGTGTCTTAAGAAGACTATACAACGACTAGCTACCATTAACCAAGGAGTAAACCGTCTTACTTTTTAAAATCAAATTATACCGATGTAAATGACTTAAAAGTTATGACTCGTCTTGAAGAAAAAATAAACTCGTTTAAAATGTTTTAAGACTAGTTCGAAGCAGTTTATGCAACTGGCAGACAGTTGGACTGAATTTGTGTCAGAGTGTGCACCACAAGATGGCGGTATCTCCATTGGTCTGTCATTGCTTTCTCTACAGACACGACTGAGAAAAGGTGAATGTGGTTCTACGGGTGTGAATCAATTGCAATCGTCCAGATGGAGTGTCTCGGCCTTAGTTTTTATTTTTATTTTATTACACTCATTCAAAGCTTCTGAGATAACGTACAACGATTGTCTTTGCAGTATTTGATGTAGACTATGACATGTAATGTGAGTCAGGAGAAAGCCAGCCTGCATGCATTTTAGTACAAAAGGCCTTTGTCAATTTCTTGATACGTTTTAAGAGACATAGGGTTAGGGTTATCATGGAAGCTTTAGATAGTCTCAATGTAAATTGGAAACCCTTGTTTGATGTAAAGGGGATCATTTTAGTTAAGTAATCAACTTTAAAATGTATAGGCTTTTTCAAAGACACTTTTGTCTGTCTACCCAGCATAGCCTTGAACAAATGTCTTATTCAATGTCTTTTAGTAGTATGTAACGCACTTCTTGAAAAACATAATGTAGGCCTATATGGAAAAAAAATATTTGCTTTATGTATTATATGAATGTACAAATTAATGGGTTGATTTCGCTTTTATTTTCTTTATTCTTTTAGTTTTTTATATAATGTCTTAAGACATAAGTATATGTTTGGATACATTCAAACAGAATTGTTTATAATCCATATGGTACAGATGATTTGGAATTATTTGGAAAGTGAAATAATGTCTGAATCATCTTTAATTAGTTGCAAATAGGCTACTTCAATCCCAACACTAATAGCACCACTCCAATACATAAACGTCCCCTACTTCTCCACTAGGTGGCGTTGTCTTATGTTTACCGTATGGTAAAATAGTATACGTCCTTGCTTTAAAAAAAATAGTGGTTGTAAGCCAGTTGAAGGCCAGCTTAGCCATGCTGGGAGACCATCTTGAACCAGCTAAGACCAACAAACTAGTTTAGGCTGGTTCAAGCTATTTTTTCCCCTTCTTTCAACTGGTATCACAGGCTGTGATCATCTGCAATGTGGAGTGCATCAACCACAAAAACATTAAGATTTTTATTTTTATGTCAGATCTCAACCAGACACATATACACACAAAACTTACAAAAAGTCTAAAAACTTCCATCTCCATGCAACTTCTGGAAAAAATAAAATAAAAATTCCGTTACAATTGACAGTTCAACGCACTTTTAACAAATTAACAAATGATTAGGAAAATCAAGACATGATTACTTTTGGGCTAATAATAGAGGTAGGCTAGGCATACCCTATATTGAAGTTGCAAATTGCCAGTTTCAAATCTCAACCAAACTTAAACAAGCTCATCGATTTACTTTAAAACAAGTAAAATATTCTTATGCAAAGGTTTTACAAATCTCCAGTGAAACTTGAAAGCAAACTCCTCTTAAGCCTCATGCAACTACCTTTGGTTTGATGTAACCCGGCCCATCTGGTGAAGAGAGTGAGTGGCCCAAAACTCAAAGAACTGGGGGGAGAAGTGGAGATAGAGGAGGGCAGATCGGATTGAAAACAAATCACGCCAACAGATCTTCCACCGCACATCACAACCGACGACTCAACAAACTTGCTTGGGGTACATTTCTGCCGTGTTGAGGGCTAAATCGCTTTCTAATGTTCGAGTAGGCTAAGTACAGTCTTTTGAAGACGCGTGTGTGATGGATCGTCAAAGTTTGCGAGGTGCAACTGTAGCGCTTCGTCGTCCCCGAATGATGTAGTTTTGCTAAAACATTTGCTCTTGCAAAACAAAATAAACCGCTGATGGAGTTTCGTGACACAATCACTTTTAACATTTTTGTTTTAAGTACAATTGCGTTGTTTTTCGGATGCACGCTGGACAACTGAGCAACTGACGAACTTTACAACATCAAAGGAGGTAAATATGTATTTCGTTATGATGATTTACTCTTGAGGTTACTGATCACAATGTGTACGCAGCTTGAATGTGTTTTCAATTCATTAGGCTACATCTTTCAGTTGTTACAAGTGTCGCGACATTAACTCGCTGTAGCTATTGAAATGTGTCATATTAACTACATATTATTGCTATGCTGACGAGAAGAGACTTTTGGCGCTTTACATTTCGTTATAGAGGCATATATTGTGACTTTTGCGAGCTCAAACTTTTGTCAACTTGTGTCCCAGGTAGGGATGGGAATCGAATTTAGCGTTTCCGATTCGTATTCCTCTAAGCGATTCCGGTTCTGTTAAAGATTCGTTTCGTATTTTAATCAAGTAGCTAATGTTTGGTTTGATTCCAGAACGAATAGCTGTTATGGGCTTATAAAGGAGTCGATTACTGAATAAATCTGATTCACTAACTGAACTACAAGTTAGCTATGACTTTGATCATGCTTAGAAAATAAACCAAATGTTAAAGGGTTGTATTTAAGGTTTTGGAAACTTAAAAGTAGTTACTGAGTGACTGCTCGTTTGACAACGTTAATGTAAATACACACTGCGTTTTGTTGTTAATAATATATTGGTATTGCACAAAAGCCTATAAACATGTTTAAAAGTCTGTAGGCTCATACAGACATCTGATTTCTCATATAGGCTGTGTTGTAGACTGTTCAAATCTGAAATGATCTCGTAATTGGGCCTCACTTAAATATCCTCACTTATCGCGCGTTGTAGTTTTTGAATAACTAAAAGAACCGGCTCACAAGAGTCATTCGTTCGGAATCAGAATCATGTCATCCCTTCATGAGTTGGTCTACACTATTCACGCTGTTTGTTTGTGATTCACCTAAAAGAACCGATTGATAAGAATCGTAGCCTACTATACTGGTAGGAAGCATGTTTAAGATTCAGTGAAAATAGGCCTACCCTGAATAGTAGTGTAAGAAGTTGACAGAACATTGTTGGTGAACCGAATGTCAAGAAAATCATTCAGTTCTTATTTCATTGTTTTTACCGTTTCTAAATACAAAAAATGGTTCTCAGTTCCTTCAAAATATTGTCTGTATTATAGTTCATAGTTAGGGTTGTAAACTGAAAAGTTCCCGAATAAGATTTTTTTAATACAGTATTCTTTGATTATGTTCACAAACTCAAGTTACTATACTTGCCAGTAACTCTCTACACAAATATTGCAAAGAATTGAATGTATTATGTAAATGTAATTTTTGTGTTTAAAGGATTGGCAAAAAGAGTGGCAAGAGTGTGCCTTGTTTTCCTGAAAAACAGAAAAGTGTGTGCATGTGGTAAATTTAATGTGATGCCCAGTTGAGAGCATTAGCATAAGAATAAAGGGTCTTAGTGAATTTCCCATTGTGTAGAATGAGAAGCGCCAGCAGTCAGAGGCAGAGCGAGTGAAAGGATTCAAAAAGGGGGGAAAAAAATGATGGCCCATTCAGATTATTCAGCCTGGTTTGGGCTATGGTCATCAGCTTCTTAAACATGGGTAGACCGTGTCACTTTCATCTTCCCTTCCTGCTGCTCTGCACATTTTCACACATTTCCCTCTTGTCCTGCTGCCTAAATCAGGGCTGTTCAGCCTTGGAATTCCGCGGGAGATTTTAACAAACGCTCATAAAAAGGGGGACCTTGAATGACATTGCACATGCACCGCACAAGGACACAAGGACGAGACAAGACAATGCAATGACAATCAAAGAAAAAGTTTCAAGAGTAACTCTACTGTTAGGATGTAAAACATCATTGAATTTTCTATAAAGAAAATAGGATGTATTATAAATGTTTAGTCACTATTAAATCAAAAGTGAAAACTCTTTGTTTTTATGAAATATTGCAGTATTATCCATGTACAGTGCCATGGTCACTGGTCAGAATTATTTGCCCCCTTGGTAAATATGATCAAAGATGGCTGTAAAAAATAAATCTGCATTGTTAATCCTTTAGATTTTTTTTTAATAAAAAATATTAGCAAAAATTTAATGAGTGGGCTGAACTGAAGAGAAGAAGCACCAACATGGATCTGGGAATCTAAAGGATCTGGAGAGATTCTGTAGGGAGGAATGGTCTCTGATCTCTTGTCAGGTGTTCTCCAAACTCTTCAGGCATTATAGGAGAAGACTCAGAGCTGTTATCTTGGAAAAAGGAGGTTGCAAAAAGTATTTAATAAAAGGGAGCAAATAATTGTGCCCAATGTGTTTTGGAGAAAAACATTTATTTCATAATGTGATTTCTGAAAAGAGATGAACTAGAACTAGACTTTGTATCTTGGTCAATGTCTCGGGTAAGACCTTGAATCTCTTTATCTGTAAGAAAAAGCTTTTGAGGAGTGCCTGAAGTACACTTGTGCCTCAAAGTGAATTGATGAGACTTTAATGGCCGTTTAAAGTGCTGTGAAAGACAGCTGTGTTTCAAGTTTGTGTGCTGCGTCTCTAGTGTCGGACTGAATTGAAGATGAGGGCAGTGTGGTGAGAAAACAGAGATGTGAGAAGTGGTAGCTGCTTACATTCATTTGCCCTCTCAAAGGCTGTTCTTTTAAACCCATCTCCTCAGCTTTGGCCCGTAGGACATGGGACAATCCCTGCATTTTAGGAGTTTGTGTCGGACACCCCTCCAGACATCCGCCTCATTCTCTCACAAGTGTCTGGGGTTAATGAGGATCACATCACATCCGGTTTATGAGTGTGGATGGGGTCCTTCACAGCTTTTTCCTCCCTCATTCTCTCATGCAACTATCAGGGCATTGTTAAAGGGTTAGTTCACCCAAAAATGAAAATTCTATCATTAATTACTCACCCTCATGTCGTTCCAAACCCGTAATAGTTTTGTTCATCTTTGGAACACAAATTAAGATCTTTTTGATGAAAAAATACCACTTCCAAAAGTTAATAAAGAGATCGTAAAACTAATCCATATGAATTGAGCGGTTTAGTCCAAATTTTCTGAGGAGACTCGATCGCTTTATATGATGAACAGATTGAATTTAGGCTTTTATTCACATATAAACATTGATCAGCGAATATAAACCGAAGCTCAACCGAACCTGCTTGACGCGTAAGAACAAACCTCATCGGTTCTTGCGGAAGCTCAAATGATTAGTTCTTGCACGTAAAGCGAACATGCTTGAGCCTCCGTTAACCACAACTGATGTGTGAGTTGATGAATATTTATATATGAATAAAAAATGTATCAGTTCAATATGTTCATCATATAAAGCGATCTTGTATCTTCAGGACTACACCGCTCAATTCATATGGATTAGTTTTTCGATCTCTTTTTGAAGCGTCAAAGTGGTAGCTGTCAATGGAGGGACAGAAAGCTCTTAAGTTTTATTAAAATATCTTCATTTGTGTTCTGAAGATAAAAGTCTTACGGGTTTGGAGTTTGAGAGTACGAGAGGGTGAGTAATTAATGACAGAATTTTCAATTTTGGCTGAACTATCCCTTTAAGTCTGTACAGATATCTTCACAGAAACCACACACGCAAATGTATATAAAAAGACTTTAATATGCCATTAAATAGCATACAGCAAATAAGTGAAAGACCATAATTTGATTGATTGTCCTCATTAGTCATCATCAACTGTTGCCAAGCCTATAGGAAATAAGGTCCATTACATGGAGTCCTAGTGCCGTAGATGAAATAGCAAGTTTTCATTTTGAGGGACTGCTTGATCTTTTACATATAGTGGAGACTCACCATATGTGTGTGTGTGTGTGTTTATTTTTTTTTGTAATAATGCAGCAGTGCAATTTTATATGAATTCCAGATCCCAGTGCATTGGGTAAAAGTTGTTGGTTTAATGCATGCACGTGTGCGGGTAAAGAAAGTACACAAGCAGGAACGATGTTCACCTTCCTCAAAGGCCTGTTAAGCTGTAAGCCTTCTGCTTTGGTCTCTTTCACAAAGTTTTATTTTATTATTATTATTTTTTTGCTCTTAACTCTTTCATTTCTTTTGTGCTGTGGGCTGGCGGGCCACCGTTTAAAGACAGCTGGAAAATGAACAGTTGAAATGTATACTGTTTACATTAAGTTATATTTGACTCACCATTGCTGTGACTCTAACATTTCCCAAACCACACGTCCACCTGTGATTCATGCAAACCTCCAGACACAGTATGCGGAGGACGGACCTAAATTTATTTTATTAGCTGACCATGAATAAACATCTTACTAGACCAAAATTACAAGTCTGTATTTGAATTTTAGATGAGGTGTAGTGACAGCTGAGTCTTTTGGAATATCCAGAGAACATGAAAACAAGCTGTGGTGCTGGGAATTATATGTAGATTACTGTCAGAATGAGTTCAGTGGTTCTCAAACTGCATGGGAGTTTCCCCGGCTGGTAGACGTCACAACTCAATATAGCTTTTTTTTTTAACTTTATTTATTTTAGTTTATGTTCAGTGTTTTATTTCTAATTTATGATCTGTATACACCTATACAGGATCAAAGTCCACCCACCACATTTATATTCTTGAACCAGAAAAAGTCCACTGAAGTGAATACAATTGTTATACATGACCTAGCCTGGGTTTCCCCACACTGCCTTGCGCGCAGTGCGATTTTATTCACGCTGCTAGGCAGCCTGGACACCATGGACCAGATTTTCCCCTCAAAAAGGGAACCAATCACAGAACGGGGAGGGAGCAGCAAGACGATGACGACGTCTATGCGACACACCGAAGCAGTTTGTTTATATCTATGGATCCAACATGGCAGCAGACGCGAAGTTACCTTTCGATGCAGCCTTAGATAGTGTTCTAAGTAGTTTAGTCGTTGAACGCCATTGTGCACACATAAATCTCTGACCCATCGTCTTCTTCCTCGTCGAATTTCTGTCGCTCTACATACGTCATCTGGTATAATTGAAACGATTGGCTATGAGCTACGCACAGGCGCATTTGATAGACATTCGTAGCGCCCAATAAACGGCTCTGGGCATTCGTAAACCACGCCTCAAATACGAGAAAATGAACATGTGGTTCCCAGACCACGTCTCAATGAGACGAGGTCTGACGTTAGCCAGGCTATACATGACCAGCTTAGTTTAATTTTCAAAAATATGACTCTGAATTGGTCCTTTTTTTAGGGAATTTTAGGGAAAGAACTTACAATGCAACCAGCGTAGATTGATTCCCAAACGAATGACTGTATTGAGTCGATTCTTGTTAGTGAATCAAAAACAAATAGTACAACTGGTGTATTGATTCCCAACAAATGACTAAAATGAGTTGATTATTGTTAGTGAATCAAATACAAATTGACTCTGCATCGATTCTCTAGTGACTAAAAAACATACAGCGCAACCAGTGCAGCGTAGATTGATTTACAACCAAATGATTCCAATAAGTCATTTTATTAGTGGATCAAAAACAGTGCAATCAGCGTAGACTGATTCCTGAAATGAAAGACTCTTTAATGAATGAATGAAATATGTTTCTGCATTATTTGTTTGTTTAGTGCTGTTGTTAAATATTAAGGCCAGTTATTGGATTGCATTTATGCTGTCTCTAAAAAGTCAGTGACAACTCGATACAAAGAGTGTGTTTAATTCATTTATTACTGAAATGATCTCACCATTTTGGCAGTGGAATTGAGTGTATTTTTTCTTTATTTTCAAATATCCTTAACACTACTAAAAGAATCATTGATGAAGCTGTTAAGGAACCGGAGTTGAATCCAAACAAGAATCGATAAATTCTTTACAATTCCCATCCTTGACTTGAGTGTTTTGATCAAAGGTGGTACTTATCCTGAAAAGTTTGTGAGAAAAGTTAGTAGAAGTTTTACTTAAGAACCATCTTAATGTGAGAGGATAGAATATAAACCAGTGAATGTCAGGATAGGCATTATGTGCAGCTTACTATCAAGTCAACAGCCAGCGTTAAATCAAAGTACTGTGTGACACTGTGGCCTCTGAGGGTTAGCTTTGATGTGCTAGTTAATTAATTCCTGAAGGGCTGCTGACGGGCTATCCAGTTCTTCATTATAGGAACCTCTTCACAGTGGCTGTCTGTATCGTTATTACAGTTATTGTATCATCTTCACAGCCTGTGAGTCGCAGTTTACCCTCTCACTGTTGCACGCTCAAACAATAGCACCCTGTTCCAAGTGTTTGTTGTCAAAGCTAATCGGATGCAGAAACCGAGTCTGAACTGCACAGAGGCCACCAGCGGTTCGGCAGGGCAGTCTTCTGTTTCCGGAGTTATTGGAAACGGAGAAGTCGATCCAAGGGAGTTGTGATTTATCAGGCGGCCTCCCAGCTCCTGACCAGACTTGCAAGGAATGGAGTGGGTAGATAGATCAGTCTCATTGCGTTCCATAGGATGAGCAGGGAGATCCAAAGAGGAGCGCTGAATTCCTGCCAGGCCACAGACTCCTCCAACAGACTGGAAGACGAGCTGGATGTGTTGAGCAAGGAGAAGCCATGTGGTAATCTTTAGCAATCAGCCCGCTTGTTCCCCCGTCACACATGTCCACTCCCGCTCGTGGCCTCTCCCTGAACGCCGCGCTGGATCACGGCCAGGCTCACTGTGGAATTCTCTCACTACGTTATGCTGGATAAGGATCATGTGTGTCCCTGTCATCATCTCGCAGTGTATTCCCGGTGTAGCTTAAATATATGACTCCCCACATTGGGGTAGTTAGAACAGTGTGCATCTCAAAGACTAGAAACATTCATAAAAAGGGATGGGAAAATATTTTTTTCATTGTAGCACAATTAATTTTTTTGAAAGAACCTTTATGCAGCCCTTGCCATGCAAACTTCTGGTTCCATCATCCTGAAGTCTGTGGGATTTTTTTTTTTTTTAATTGATTTTGTTTTTTTGGTTAGATGGCTGAAATGAGGTCTGTGGAAAGTTCAGGATATTTTATTGTTTTATTCTATGACATAAAATACATCAGTAATACCCTACTCCATGTTTTTTAAGCTTTTATATGTCTTGAAGAAGACATGGGACTACAGAGGTTGTTGGGGACATTAAACATCACACCGAACAGTAAATCATTGACTTACTAGTCTGCTTTTACAGCCTTGTTGTGTTTATACTCTTGCAAACTATTCTAATTCAAACTTTTCAACTTGAAGATTTTAAATAATGATTCAAAGATTTGTCTGAAGTTTACCGGTGTTAATGTTGAAGTCATGTGACCCTGACTAACTAAACTTTTTGGAATTCAAAATTCATATAATTTGAATTGGTTTATGAATATTATATTGATAAGTATTTAAGAATCAAACTTTTGTTGGTATTTTCTAATCCAAAAGCCTATTGGCTTTTTGTCGAGGGAACCAGGGTGAAGCAAACTGATGGTTTGTCCTACAAAAGTACCTCATCCCTGCAGCAGTCTATTGTATAACTTCAGAAAACTTTAGTTTGGACCACTTTTATGATGCTTTTATGGTCCATTTTGTACTTTTTGGAGCTTTACAGCCCCTCGTCACTCACTATAGACCTTATTCAAAGCAGTGTCATGAAAGCGAGGCTGTGAGGGATAGACTTGCTGTGTTTTCAATGGCATCTGCTGTAAAAAGCTCCTAGATCACTTATAATTTAAGGTTTTTGTCTACCGCAATTTCTTGAAAAGATATTTTAGCAGTGTTTAACTGTTGTTGTTTGGCAAGAACTAGATAATAATTGACCAAAGAAGGTTTGGAACAACATGCGGGTGAGTAAACAATCACTGAATATGTATTTTTGGCTGATTTCTTTGAAACAAATTCATAGTCTCATTAGTGCTGACCGATAATCTGAATGTTTCTAATTGTCCAACATACAGACGGGTAAGTGTCAGGGTGTAAAGCAGCTGGTAGAGTTGGGAATCCACACAGACACCATCACACGTTACAGATAGCAGTGGTTCTCCACCCTCCGCACCCCTGCACAGCTGACAGACCCCTGACTTGCAAAACGGACAACAAAAAAAGCTGTAAAATAAGATCACACATGCCGACACCATGAAGAAATCGTCAGAGAGATCTAGATAACAGAAGATCTAAACTTTGAACTAAGAAGATGAGCATACCTAAGGGTTCAGGTTTCGAATGACTTTATATGTGACCATGATGATGGACCCATATTTTCAAGTTTGTGCATGTATAAACCAAACAGTGAAATGATATTATGAAATGGACCCTATGACTCTAAATTCTGATTGGATGAGACGCGTTCTTTGCTGATAAGTTGTTCACTCCATTCATAAATGGTCAGTTAGCAAATGAACTACATTACTTGCTTTTGTTTATTCTGATTATTAATTAATATTAAACAGTAAATGCATTTAAACAATATGAAAATTGTAAATATTGCCTTTTCTAACGTTTTATGAATGCAAAAACACTTCTACAACAACTATATTAAAAACAACGTTTAATACTTTTCTACACTGTAAAATAAAAAGTTTCTGCCTTAAATTTAAGTACAATCAACTTGTATGTTTAATGCATTTCAACTTAAATTACATTAAACTGACTTATATCTTATATAACGTAAAAAAGGTGAAGATTGCTTAACTTATTTTGATGAGTTAAAGTAATATAAAAACATGTTATCATAACTTATTGATCATATAAAATATTTTGCAGTGTATAGTGATTTTCCTATTTATATATATAATTGAATTATTACAAAAAGAGAAAAAACAATTGTTAAAATACATTGGATGTTTTAGAACATGCATAATCCCCAAAACAGTCATGTGCTGTTTATGCGGTCGGCATTCATAATGTTTCCTTAGCCTAAATGATATTTACCCTTAATGATACAGTACACCCTTAATGATACAGTACACCCTCAAGCTGCCGAGCCAAACTGTACAATAAAATGCGTCCCATTCAGTAAGTTAGCCGCTAATTACGTTGAAACTACATTACACCGCAACTATAATTTCTTTCACAAGCATGTAATTAACATTTGTGTCTGTTTCTTTCTGGGAGGACAGACGGAGGGATGACAGCTGGGCCTGTAGCGAGAGAGCGCTAACTACCCATTTGGTTTAGTGACCCGAGCAAATGGTGTGCAGAGAGAGCAAATTCTTTCATGAGATCTGTGATGTGACATGCAACAGCTGCACTACGCTCTGTTAAAGTATCCTCTCAGTAAGCCTCACCTTATTTATAAACACTTGTAGTATAAACACAGCTCTCATAACGATTTAATTAGGTGCACAAACATATACAACGGCATTCTCAGCGCACTCAACGGAGCTTCGCCGAGACCCTCGCTGGGACAGTTTCTTAAACGATAGACTTGGTTGTAAAGTAAACATCTGTTTCAGATTTTTAGGAGGACAAAGAGATCAAGCACAGGATATTGCACATATGCAGGGGTTTAGGGTTGGGGGGGTTGGGGGGGGGGGGGGGGGGGGGGGGGGGGGATGGGTAAGGTCATCATCTGGTCTTTTCCCTGCTGTCAGTGTTGAGAGGAGGATGTTATAGTTGTGCTGCTTTGCTATGAATCTAATCTCCATGCTCATTCATATTGATCTCTGCATCAGGTTTGTTATGGAAGTCAATAGTAAGATATTCCGATTCCAACATTGACTGGGTGCAGCATTGTCATATTCCGGGATATAACAAGCTTGTTATAGTTAATGCCTGTTGATATGTAGCGAGCTCTTGGAGCTGAAATGCTCACGAACAATAAACATCAAAGACAAATTAAGAAGGAAAATGTCAAATATTTTTGTCTGGTAGTAAGCATTAGTTGAGAACAACATTTCAAGCGAAATTAAAAAGTTGAAAAAGATTAAAAATAGTGCATTTGTTTTAGAAGAATGCCATAAAATCTTGACTTTAAATGATCAAGATCTACTGTATGTAGAAATGTGCTGAACTGTAATCTTTTGGGGTGGGTTCCTTGAGTTGAGGAGATTTTAAAAGGTTAGTTCACCCCAAAATGAAAAAAAAAAATCAATGAAAGCTTTTTTTGGTGGAAACCGTGATACTTTATTTCCAGGATTCTTTGATGAATATAAAGTTCAAAAGAACAGCATTTATTTAAATAGAAAACTTTTAACATTATAAATGCCTTTACTGTCACTTTTGATCAATTTAATGCATCCTTGCGGAGTAAAATGCTACGTTTCTTTACAAAAAATTGTATGGCATACGATAATGTTATAGTGTGTTATCACTAAAAAGTGTTGTAATTTGATCTCAGTTGAAGTAATTAGAAAAGTGGCCACATTATAATGTGGAGAAAGCAATTAGTGATTAATTATTGATAACCGTTTTGGAGTAACTTCCCTGACCCTGCTGGCTTGGTGACATTAGATGCACTTCATGCTTGTAATGTTATCCATGTTCCTGGATTACAAGATTAAGGTTAAGTGTAAAGAAATAATCTTGTCTAATCGCTTTGCTCTAGAATTTGTCTTTTGAATATAACTCTCACTTGCATTTATAACTGTACAGATGAAGAAGCAGTGATTTATGTCCTCACCGTGGTTCTGTGCAAAAGACACGATGCCACAGAAGACTAGAGAGATCCTCAAATAAGAGGAAGTTTGTGTTGTGTGAGAGGCAAGCTGTAACACTGTTGAAAATAAATAATGCTCCAAGCATGTTCATGTCATTAGCATACATCAATTGTTAATTGAGCTGTTTATTTATCTGTTTATCCTTTGGATTGTTTTTCTGCTATAAGAGCTTATGATGCTATTGGAGTGTTGAACAGAAGCGTGGGCTTCTAGAATTGCAGTCATCAGCTCTATAAGATTGTACAAGGTGTTTCTTCAGCATCAGTTTGATTGTTCCGAAGGGCCACATGGTTTTCTCTCCCATTATCTCTCATTTTTGTCCTTTTTTCACCCTCCCAGTCCTTTGGGGTGTCTTTTTCACACCTGTTGCTTCCTTTCAGACTGATGACAGGCACAGAAAGAAGCAGTCAAAGCTGCCTGTCATGTATTCAGGGAAAATGAAGAAAAGTTCATGGAGCTTCCTGGAAGAAAAACACTTTTGACACTTTTGGAGTCCACATAATTGCTGGTGTTAAGTAGTCAGTGTAATTGCTTTCCTAAAAATGGAGGGAAAGTTGTGTGAAGATAAAGTGGATTGTGTCCAGCTTTATTGCTTGACTTCACTCGTCTTTGACAAACTGTTTGGCTGGAAGGGAAATCAAATTTACAAGAAGTATAAAGTTAATGAAATGTCCTCCTCCTGCTCTTCCCTTGCAGCTCACTTTTCGTGGAAACACAATCCGTTCTAATCATTATCTGTGATTGTGGATTTGTGAAGGTGGTCTACACAGAGTGTTCAAAGGGGGGGATTTTTGTGAGCGGTCACGGCTGAACTTTCTGGCCCAGCAGTAGGTGGGGTAATGCGGTAGGGGGCGGCTATGGAGGATTAGCCTGCAGGCCTGCGTGATCTCACACCCCTCTGTCATGCGGACCTGAGATTCTGATCCTTTTCGCACGCTGCATTTGTCAAAGCAGCCACGCAGAAGAACAGAGTTGCTTTCTTGTCGGTTTTCCCCCCTCACCGCCACCTGTTCACTCGGTTATGTACACCTGTACTGTCAGATCTTTTCATCAAAGGGTCAGAGTTCGGTTTAGACTACAGACCGTGACAAGAAAATGGCAATATGGGGCACTACTGATATATTGGCTATGCAAATCAAACGGTAGAATTTGGGCCATTTTGGGATGTCATACCAGGTTAGCCTTTTAGCCTTAAATTTTGAACCAATAGCTAACAACCCTGCCGTTTGAATAATGTGAGATTTTCAAATATTTTTTGTGAATTTTTAAATTGAATAAGAATTTTTTTTCATACACAAATACACACCCACATACATATATATATATATATATATATATATATATATATATATATATATAAATAATAATAATTCTAAATTCAAAATTATTGATTTTTCTTTTATGCCAAAAATCATTAGGATATTAAGTAAAGATCATGTTCCATGAAGATATTTTGTAAATTTCCTTCCGTAAATATATAAAACATTTATTTTTGTGAGTGAATGCAGCACAATCGCGAACATAAATGGACAACTTTAAAGGCCATTTTCTCAATGTTTCGACTTTTTTTTTTTTTGCACCCTCAGATTCCAAATTTTCAAATAGTTGTATCTCTGACAAATATTGTCCTTTCAAAAAATGTACCCATGTGACTGGTTGTGTGGTCCATGGTCACATATGTGTATACACACACACAGTACCAGTCAAATGTTTTTGAAATAAGTCTCTTATTCTCATCAAGCCTGATTTATTTGATTAAAAAATAGTAATATTGTAAAAATAATGCTTTTCTATTTGAACTACTTTAAAATATCATTTATTTTTGTGATGCAAAGTTTAATTTTCATCCGCCGTTACTCCAGTCTTCAGTGTCACATGGTCCTTCAGAAATCAATTCTAATATGCTGATTTATTATCAATGTTGGAAACAGTTGTGCTGCTTAATATTTTTTTTATAACCTATTATACTTTTTTCAGGATTCTTTGATGGAAAAAAAACAAACAAAAAGAGCAGCATTTATTTAAAATATAAATCTTTTGTAACACTATACACTACTGTTTAAAATTTGGGGGGCAGTAGTTTTTTTAATCTTTTTTTTTTTTTTTTTAAGAAATGATCGTTGAAGTATTGAAAGGACTCCTTGTATGATGGATGTTATTGAAATTATAATGATTGATCATCTTTGACAGGTGTTTATGAGTCATTGTTGCTGTGCATGTATTCCAGGGCAGCTTTGGCTTCAGTAATAGGTGTTTCTGGCAAATAAAGGTGACCAGCGCCAGTAATAGCATGTTTGTGTTTGACTAATGTCCTCAAACGGGGATTCATTTCATTTAACATTCTCTTTTAACAATCGTGGTAATGATATGGAACAAGAACAACTTTGAGTCCTGGAAGGTGGTTTCCATAAGAGACATATAGAAATGTCCCAGTTGTTATAATTGGCCTGTGTACATTTGATGACAACACAGAGTTCACAAGCAGCATTAGGAGGCCTCATTATTAATGTATAAATGAATCCTTTGACAGCTACAATGTTTAGTTACATCTATGAAGAGGTGTCAGTGAGACAGGATGGCAAATGTACCCTCTTGGCTAACAAGTAGTGAGACAGATGCTGGCCAACTCCAACAGTCCACCTCTAATCGGCTTATCTTGGCAAAGGGATGTTTGACTGGCACGAGAAAAGGCTGATGAATGTGGCCACAGGTACTCTTACAGGATGCTGAACATAAGAAAATTACATTTTGAATTAGCATGTAGAAACAACATTCAAAAGGTCAAAAGGAAAGCATCATTTAGTTTGCATGCATGCATTTTCCATTTGGAGCACACTGCAAATAAATATGCTAGTTATTCTCTAATGGGCTGTTGTTATATGATTACAAAAAAAACAAAAAAAAACTTGTCTCACAATTATGACTTTATATTAAAATTAGATTTTATTTATTTTTTTACAGGCTTCCAAATACCACAGTCTATATACCCAAGTGAAAAATAAATATACTCAAATGTATTTGAAATACATTTATTTTATGCTAAGTATACTACAAATACATTCACATATTTATGTACTTAATATAAATACAATGCAATTGTACTTTTGGTATACTAAATTGGTATTTAAAGTCTGCTAAATTGGAACCACTAATTTTGTACTTAAAACGCTTTAGTTATCCGAAAATAGTGCTAAGGTCCTACTAACAATATACTTAAGTATATTTGATTGTGCTAAAGTGGAACTATTGATGCACTTTAAATATCTTGCATTTAAAAACTGATATTATAGATCATACTATCCTTACTAATAGTGATATTAAAACACATTTTAGGCTTAATATTAATAAATGTGCATTGTGCAATAAAGAAGTGCTCCAAATAAGTAATTCTCAAGCGAGATGTCAGTAAATATGTTAATGGGTTTGTAGTATACTTAGTATGCAATAAATGTATTTTAAATACATTTTGATATAGATTTTTTTCACTAGGGCAGGGCTTCTTGATTATGACAAAAATTATAATAGTTAATTAAAATAAATGATTATTTTGGTCAATACTGAGATCAGGATTATTTAACATAATTACTCACTGACTTCATGCATTTATTGAGCTTTAAGCCTTTCTTATAAACGTATGGTATAAAGTATAAACATACTTGTTAATTTGCTGAAGAACAAACAACATGGGCAGCCACAATCAGAGACTGAATGGCCTCAGTTTGGACCTCTTTTCAAGTCCTAAACCGCTCGCTGTTTGCTCTGAACCAAGGATAATCTTGTAGGTTACACAAAGTTAAACAAGCGGCGTGCTGCCAAGTCATCTGCCTTCAGCACAGGCACTTGAGCGCTCTGACAGAGCTGCCATAGAGGAGGTACTCTGCACGCTCTCTGCTTTGTCTCTTCTGGTAACATGGCATTTCTATAACGGCTCCTCTAAGCTCTCAAAACAAACAGACGAGTCATGAGACAGGGCAGAGGGAAGTGAAGGATTTTTCTGTAGAATTGTAGTTTATATAATGGAAACATTTCAGTCACTACCTCTGAAGATTTCATGCATTTGTAGGTCTTTCGAGGGAAGTGATGATTTTCAATTTTGCATCAGTCGCTGACAGGTTGTGACACCTCTTTTTGTCCGCTAAGCTACTTTGTAGCATGTTTCAGGTCATCTATTTGTGTGACTCAGAAGACAGTATGAATATATATTTTTTCTCTTTCAGGCTCATCATGGAGACCACAAGTCCCAGCACCACAGAAAAGAAGGAGTGCAAGGGGTCAGGCCTGGATGGCAGTAGTTTCTCAGACCTTCCCAAAAAGCCCTCACCGACCACAGCATCTCGAGGTACTGTGTTCTCAAATGGAAAAGGTGCATTGTCTTATTTTTCTGATGTTTAACTACTTTCTTTCCTATCCCAGTAAATTGTGTAGAGGCAATTTGTAGCTTGACTTGCGAAGTGTAACTCTGGCGCTTTTCAAAACTTTTTCTTAATTTGTTCTTGTTGTCCTACTACCAAATGGTTACAGCTGGTTAGCATGGCTCAGTTTGCCCCTGGTGGTAAATACTGAAACTCCATTGATGACCAGGAGTGTTTGGGAAACCAGTTTAGAACAGTGTTATTTTAGTATTATTTATATACTTTATAGTATTTATTAATATTTTTAATAAGCTTTTATTTTTATATTTTCAGTTTTCATCGTAATATTTGTTTTATTTTTAGTAATTCTGGTACTTAGATTAGTACCAATCAGTTAGATGCGATGGCAACATTGAACAACAAGTTTTTCATTTAATATTTATATTTTGTTTCAGTTTTATTTCAGTTATTAAAAAACTATTTTTAATGGTTTGGCTGTTACTATTATTATTATTTTAAGTTAAATTTGGTATGCTTAGTAGTTTGTTAAATTATATAATAAAAAAATATTTAAAATTATTATTGATAATAATTTTGACATTTTGTAAAAAATATTAGTTTAAAATGATTATTAAGACCCTAGAATACGCCATATTAGGAAGACGTGTTCATATATCGGCTGAGACATTGTGTATCGGACCGGTTTGCTCGTGTATCACTTGTTGACTCAAAGATGCAAAGGAAAGAGTGAAGAGAATGGACGAGAGGCTGTACATGTTTAAAAGATGTCAGTGAATGTGTGATGAAAACCCTTCTCTAACTAGGTTGAAAGACCTTGTTCTTACCTCCAGAGTATAAATGTTATAAATTTCTTAAAGCTTCAGGGAGAGCAGTGGACTGCGCTGTCCATCTGACAAACATGAAGATGGTGAAAGACCTTTGAAATGCTAATGACCTGCTCATATTATGGCATCGTACTGTTTAATGAGGGGTTTGGTGGCCTGCCATAAGAAAGCAATGATCATAAATTGTTTAAGACAAAAGTAGAAATAGGGCATCGGTGTACCCGCTCTTCAGAAGGGTGTTATTTTTTGTCTCAGTGTATGATGTTGTGGGTTATTTTGAATGTGAAAATTCATATTTAAAACGGAAAAAATATGATTATAGGAAATGCTCAAGGAATAGTACTTCATTTCATTAGTTGCCTGCTGAAAAGGCTTTTGAATACAAACCTCAGTGATGGTGAAGGACCTTGCTCTCACCACTAGAGACCAGAAGTTTTACAAGCGTGTATAAAAAGATGTAGACAAGGAAGTTGGGATCTTTTCATGAATTTTTCATTCAATTTAGTGTTACACTGGAATGATACTCTCAAAAATTACTCACTCTTACGTCATTCCTAACCTGTATGACATTTTATTTCTTCTGTGAATCATAAGGAAACATTTGAAAGAATGTCCTGGTCATTTTCTTTATATGCAGTTACAATAAATGGGTGATTATTACTGTTGTTACTATTGGTATATATGTCTGATTTTGTATATTGATTGTTTTTAAGAAAATTGTTACATACATTAAATATTTGTAAAATTGAAATACTGTTGATTGCCATGAATATAGCCATTGCTGCATATACTGCGTTAAATCATAAATTAATAAATAAATAAAACAATAAATGGGTGAAGCTTTCAAAATGTATCATTTAAGTGGTCCATATGACTGAAAATTAAGTTGTTGTTCACTGAAAATCTTGTTATTCGCTCTAGTTGTCCTTAACATGTTCATATGTGTTTATAAGAGAAGTAGCAATGCCCAATTCATAAACAAATGATGCTTATGAGTCGGATCTTTTCAATGAATCACTGATCCAGTTCACAACATTGGTCTGAATGATACGTTCACAAATCATTTTTAACAGTTTTCAAGTTACTAAGTACTTACTGTACTTCAATTTCATTTTGAATTCATTTAAAATATAGTGCACAGTATGAATAACTTGGTGCTTTTTTTAAGCTTGAAAAAGGTATTTTTCTATAAAAAAAATTGGAAAGTTACATATACTCGTTCCTGTCCCTGGAGATCTGCCTCCCTGTATGGTATTTTTCAAACCCTGCCTGTAATTGCCAATGAACCTGAAGACTTGGATTTGCTGGTTGAAGTGTGTTTGACTAGAGTTAGAGGATCTGAACCCTGTAGGGCGATATAGATCTCCTGGAGCAGGACTGAACTTATTTAAAGCATTTCTGAGCTATTCAATACCTTTTGTTTCATCTCACTTTTATGTCTATTTACAGTTTTTATGGTGCAGAATTTGTTTTATTGAGATCAGTTTAGTGGTTACAGGGGATCAGCAGGATTTATTAGCTGCTCGTTCCAACTTTTGTTCAGTACCTCGAGACAATGTGTGCTCAGTGTAGGTACATGATATGAAGTAGGAACAAGGAAAGGTGTCAGTGTTTCAAAGGAAAATCTGCAAAGAAAATTCTCCGACCACAAAACATTCTTTCCCACCAGTTCAGGCCAAATTTTAAACCGGTGTTCTCAAATTTAATGTGTCCTGACATGATCCCGACCAAAGTCAGTCCAGTTGGCGGCCATCTTGGTAACACCCTTGGGCAGTTACTTTTAATGATGCAAGCACAGCTACTGCTGTATGAACGGCAAAGACCGAAAACTGTTTGCAAAGCATACGCTTTAATAACACACTACCGCTCAAAAGTTTGGGGTTGGGAAGATTTTTTTAAGTCTCTCGTTCTCAGTAAGGCTACATTTATTTAATCAAAAATACAGTTAAAACATTAATATTACTGATTTAAAATAACTGTCTATTCAAATCTTTTATGTAATTTAATACACTTTACAATGTAAAATTGTGGCTGCACCACTTCAGGCAGGCTTAATTATCAAGTTTGGTGCCAATTAGTTTTGTTTGGATACCTGTATGTGGTGAGGATATTATCCCGCCCCTGCCTGGTATAATATCAGCAGATTGATGACAGGTGGTGGAGATAATTTTTCCAAGCCTTTTTCATTTGTGGAAGCACACCGAGCGGTTCTAGATTGGTCACAGACACCATGTCAGAGAAACAGAGGTATTTCTTTATCCCTTCTAAATAGTTCTCTGTAGAGACGGTGAAGAATGGGTAAGGAGGCTGGGTGGGAGGAGCAGAGAGCAGTGCGGCGGGCAGCCCAGGGGAGAGAGGCAGTCCACCAGGGGTCAAGCCACTGGCAGAGAAAAATGTGGCTTAAAAAGCCGCTCTATCCACACACAGCCCACTCTAAAGGGACAGCCACTAATCTTCCTGAGAAAGGGATTTATTCTCTTTTTTTCCTCCGCCTTTCCTTTCTGTTTCTCTAAATGAGGCCCTTCCGCTGCAGTGGGTTTTCTGGTCCAGAGAAAGAGGATCTCTGACAGGATAGCATGAGCAGGCTGCATTTAGCCTATGCTGGAGTTGTAGGGTTTTGTTTTTTCTTCTTATGTTTGCCAGTTTGTCATTTCTTAGAACTATTGCAAGTTGTATGCACACATGCGCATATGATCTTTTTTTCTATAAAATTCTCCAAAATGGTAAAAAGCACCATAAAACTGTCATAAAAAGTAGTCTATACTACTAAGTGCTTTGTTCCAATTGTTTTTAGCTGTCCTATAGTTTGTGTGATGAATTTAAGACATTAATATGTACCCCTGTACTTGAATATGGCATCTTTAATGGGGTCGCACATTGGGTGACAAGCGCAGTACTATGTCTTCCAATACTTTGGTTTTTATTAGTGTTTCAGTAATAAGTTTGTCTTTTTGTGGCTTGAATAAAGTCTATGCTTCGTATAGAGAAATATCGTAATATAGATCACCCTTTTGCATGAATGGCACTTTGTTCATTCTTTAAGTGAACTTTGGCCCGTACAGTGATTAGATTCATTTTTTGGACTGTCGTCTTGTGTAAACGGTTTTAGTCAATATGCTAGAACCATTGGCGTTGTTACCATTGGCGATGTGATTTGGCTAAACTAGCGTAAACCCTAAAAATTTAGGGCATGAAACGAATAGTTACTTTTTGTCTTGCTTTCGAAACTACCTCAGTCAATACTGACCCCACCATTGCCCGACACCCGAGAAGTCATGCTGGCAGCTTACAGGAAGGCCTATTGACTGAGTCTGAAATTATTATTTTTTTTTTTTTTTGTTCCTGTCAGATGTGTGACCGCCCACTATCTGGAACAGGCTGCAGTCTTTGCAGAAGATTGATATCATTTTAGAGTGGGAAATACTTTAATTTTGGCTTCCCAAAAGGTGACCAAGACTGTGTAAAAGCACCTTGCCTTGATCCTTCCTCGACAAGAAAAACTATAGGATCATTTTATTGCTGTCGGCGCATAATGTGCTTAAATTTTCTTCCCATTTTGTTATTTTGTGCTGCTTGTTCTCTATGTGGAAACAAGCTCTTTCACCAGCGGTTAAAGGGATTTGTGCAAAGTTTCCTTCATGTGGCTTTTATAAACAGTTAAGTAAATGGCTTTCCAAGATCCCCCTGCTCTCCTCATCTTAAATTTCACATGGGGGACTGACCAGCCCCAAAAGGGGATTTAAAGATTAGATATGGTAAGTGAAAGCAGGGGGATGTCTTGATTTTTGTTTTTTCGAAGAGTCCACAGGCATTTGATTGTGGCATAAAGTCTACTTGAAAAACATGAGATTCTGATCAAGAAGTTGAAGAAGTAGCTCCTCTCCCTTCCACACTCATTAAAGAAAGTAAAAGTCAGAGAAGTGGTGCCCTACATACGGAATGAGACTGGAAAAAGGAAGTCCAGTGCGCTTTTCCTTCAAGTTTGCTTGGATTCGGTCACATGGGTTTTAGTCTTTTTACTTTTCGACAGTTTGATGTTAAAAAAAATGTCTGGTGTATTTCGAACATTAGTGTGCTTGAAAATAAAGAATAATATATGTACACTGTTAACATCTGAGTTCTGAGGAATATTTAAAGTGCTCTGAAAGTACTTTTTTATTTTATTTTTTTAAACAGCCTTATGCATTGCAAACTTTGAGAAGATTCGCTATTACAAGGGAAGACAAACTCGTTTTGACCCATTTCTCATATGTTGTATCTGCCAGACATAACGCGTTGACAACGATACACCCACCACACAAAGATACAATGCATAACTGACTGAGAAATGAAAGAATGTGCCTCTGATATTACTTTAATGCTGAAAGGCTCCTTGCTTCAAAGCCCCTTGTTAAAAGTCAAAAAGAGGGAGCTTTAGGCAACGTCTGCGCACATAAATCTCTCCATACTGGAGACATCCACACACACAGGGTCCAAAGACAACATGTTACATTCCAGGGCGTTTACAAGCAGTGGGAGAGGAGTAAGGAGCAATATATGGATGCTCCGGGGGATTAGCCCACTCCCCTTCTCCTTCCCTGTTCTTCTCTGCCTCCTTTTTTCTCCTTTTTTTTTTTTTTTAACAGCGTGCCATTCCCAGCATGAACCGTTTAGTCCTGACTTCAAACTCTGAGATAATTCCATCCATTTTATGTTTCCTAGTGTGTATTCAAAGGCTTTGGAGACTTGCTCACACACAGGTGTTTTTGGTGGCCCCTTTACTGTCATTTTTACTTTATTGAGAATGAAAGATTAGAATACATGTATAAGGCTTGGGCTCAGGCAGCATACGGTGAAATTAGGCCTGTACCTAACACGTCTGTACTGTCGTTAATGAAAACAGGGTGTGAACCTCTACCCACACACAGTCCTGAGCCAGACCCGCATCCCAGTGAAGCATGACAGGAAGAGAATGTCTGAAGTCTTCCAGACATTTACACAGGATAAACAGACTAAATTTGTAACTTTGCTTCATTACAATAAACAGAAAAAAAAAAAAAAAAACTCTTTTTAAGCATTTGTAATGATGCACTCTTTTCATGTATGTATTAATTCAGGTTATATACAGGCATTTAGGGATGCACAAAAATATTTGGGACCATATTAAAGAGGTTTATTTTTTATTTATTGCTGTCAGTTTGCTAATTTGATCTATTTTTACATTTATATTGACTCATTTAGAGTTCATCTTTAACAACATTAACAATTTAATTACATTGTTAAATGTAATTTTTAGCAAATCAAAATGAATACATTTTTCATTCTGTACATTATAATGTTGCAATGACTAAATGTGACTAAAAGTGGATTTTAGTTTTTATAGAATGCACTTGTAGCATTTAAAAGTCGTTTTTAAAGATGATTTTAGTTTTTGGTTTCTTAATTTTCAATTATATAACAATTTAATATCGGACATTTATTGGATATTGCCCATAACATAAAAACAGCTAATCGCTATACTGGCATAAATTTCAAAATCGGTGCATCCCTATAGGCAAAAGTAACTCACAGTGCCATAGTGAGTATGCTGTACAAAAAAAACATTTGAATTTTATTTTCTTTTACACTGTTATAACTTTTTTTTTGTTGACTGTGAAAGGCATTAGAAACTGTAAACCAAGAGGGGCGGAGCCTAGCAAATGATCCGTTTTTTCAGAATACGGGGACCATTGCAGGAGGTCTGCACAGAAATGTATGTTAAATATAATATCTCGAAGCACATTTATCAAATGCACAGCTGCAGAGGGTCTAGAATATGCTGCTTTCCAGGGAAATTTTCCCACAGATTGGCGGTTGGTGTGTCAGCAGGTTGTCCAGCGTTGAAGACAGGCGGAGGGGGGCCGACAGCAGTAGTCATTTCTGGACACGCTCCAAGGACAGGGCCTAGATGCGCTATAGTAAACTGTGCGACCAGCAAAATAAGCAGAGGGGGTTGATTGTGTAAATGCAGTCTGTCAAGTGATAACAAACAGAGGAATCCTCCGACCGCGGGTGGACAGACAGACGCACAGAAGCATGCGGTTGGCTCCTTTGGCCATTCATTCAAGTACTGAATGTCAGTGGCCAGTGCTGTAGTAGCTCTGTCATGCACTTTTTGTTGCACAGTATCATAGATGGATCGTCAGGACTGTATCAACACAATCCTGTCCTGTTATCTTTGTGCCCTTGATAAGATGGCGGTGACCTAGTGATGGATCTGGGCTACTAACGTAACAGTTGCAGGAATAAATCCAGATAGTAGTAACCCATGATAACTCCACCAAAGCACTGAATCCAAGATTGCAAAGGGGAGACTGTTTCTGTTATTAATCTACTGTAGTCAGTTTGGGTAAAATATGGATGCTTGCAAGTACTACTTGTATGCTGTATTCCAGATGTTCTGAAATTATACTTTAGCTTTCGGTGAGAAACAGACTGAAATTTAAGTCATTATTCAGTTATAATTTTTCCCTCCAATGAGCTGTTAACACGAGAACCACTGCGACTGAATTAATGAGTCGGTGATTTGAACTTGAGAACAAATATCTGACTAAAAAGAAAGATCGGGTCACAAACCAAATAGCGACTTCTGCTGTGAACTTGTAAACTCTCAGTGAACGAGTCAGTGAGAGCTGGGATGAATGTGAAAACTAGAGATGCACGATTGATTTTCACGTGATCGGCCATGACCGGCGACAGGCTGGTCAGTCTGACAAATGCCGATTTTATGCCAGTCAAATGCACTCGGGCGCCGCATGATTAACATCGTGCAACATCAGCATCACACGTGCACACGGAACACACATGTAGGATACCTCGTGAATTACTGCCGTTCAGACCGCAAGCACGTACTTTTTTTCGGCGTGCATGTTAATCAATGAGTGCATTCACAACGGGAGCAGGAGCAGCGCGAGCAGTGAAGCGCGTGTTTCGGCGCCGAGTCTATTTGCTGCACTGCTCACGCTCAATTAAAGGGAAAGCACACTTTTGATGGACAAAATAGCCTAAATAGGGTTTCACAAAAAAGTGCCCAAAATGCACAGAATTTGCGTGTTTTAACAAGAACTGGTGTAGGCCATGTCAGAAAAGAAGACTAATATTTATAGAAACTTGTTTTATTATTCATTTTGTACAAGTGATTGCAATAGGCCTGTGTATGTGTGCTTTGAGAAATATCTTTATACTGCAAGGCTATATTTATTTTATTTTTTATTTATATATTATTTTATTGCCATTCCCTGTTTTCATACAGACGTTTAGTTTGCTAAATACATATATATAAAAATAATTGGATATTGAATGTGAAAAGGAAATGGTTCTTCCATAACACTGCACTTCATATGTGTGAATTACCCACATCTGGAGTCATTTATATAGTTCTATTTTATAGCGTTTATCTGTTCAAAAAAAGATGTACTATGCAAATTGTAAAATGTTCTATTACAGAAAAGATATAAAATAAATATTTGTGTGTGCTGTAAAGTGGTTAGAAAAAATGAAATCGGAATCGGCAGGTCACACTTAATGAAAAATCGGAAATCGGAATCGGCCCAGAAAATTGTAATCGGTGCATCTCTAGTGAAAACATACATACATACATACATACATACATACATACATACATACATACAGTACTGTGCAAAAGTCTTAGTCATGTTAGACTAGACCCCCCCCCCCCCCCCCCCCCCACACACACACACACACACACACAAAAGCATCTTGGAGACGTTCCCGTAGTTCTTCTGGATTTAGTTTGTCTCAGTTTTTTCTGTTTCTTCATGTAATCACAGACGGACTCGATGATGGTGAGATCAGATCATCCTGGCTGTTGTCAGATTCCTTGCGCATACAGAAATCTCACTGGATTATTACAAGTAATGGCAAAAAGAATGTTTGGAAATGTAAACTGATATTTCCTACTGACACACTACAGCAAAAGATATAAATAACTGACTTAAAAAGGTTTTTTTTGGGGGGGGGGGGGGGTATATATACATACACACACACACATTTATTTCATTTCTATGGTGCTTTTGCACCTTTTTTGAAGAACGGTTCATTGTAATTGCATGGAAAAGGGCAACTAGTACAGTCTTGAAAACATATTTTGTGTTTAACAGAAGAAAAAAAAGGTTTTGGAATGACATAATGGTGAATAAATGATGACTTAACTATTTCTCTGAGACTTGGTTTTCAGCTAAGACTCTAATGAAACCAAAAATCATTCAGAGAGGAGATCGTTTAAAGTGGTAGGGGGGGAAAAATCATCAGAAATGTCTGCTGTGCACTTTTCTTCATTTGTAAGGAGAAATTTGAAGCTTGCCATGTTAGCTAGCTGGCTCTTTGAATTTCCGCCTTGCAGATTTGATTGATTCGCAGAACAAGTGCCCGTAAACCTGCTGGTTGAAATGTTAGAGAAAACAGCATTAAGAAAATAATACATGGATAGCTATTTGCTCAGATTTGCTGAAGCATTGGCCTCAAGAGGAAGCGTCCGGATGTACAGTATCATATGTACTGCTCACTCCTCTCCTTCTGTGTGGCCTGTGGGCAGCAGGGAAAAGCTGCCAGAGACCAAAATCTTTTGGAATTCTGAAAGCTTGTACATGGGAAATGGAATCAAAATGTTTCCTTACTCATTTGCTGCTTGTAAAAGCCAGCTCACACTGCTGGCAGCAGCTTACAGTCTTAATCATTCTTAAAACAATTTTCCCAAAATAAGTCTGGCTTATGTTAAGAGAAGAAGTGAAAAAAAAAAAAAGTGTAGCTTTCAGGAAAATGGACATCATTTGCAAATGAAATCCATGCCATCGGAATACTTATTCGGCTGGAACCACCGCCTGCACACCCAAACGGTTCAGAAAGCAGGTTTTTGGTCATGCAAAGTCCAAGTTCGAGGTCCGTCTGATTCTTCAGGTATAAATTGGTGTGAATTTAAACTCTGTTGTGGCTCAGGTAATTTCCCACAGTGTAAACTATGCATTCTTGGTCTGTGCTTCAAAGAGAGAGAAAAAAAGGTCATTGCATGGCACCAGCAGATACGGACTTGTTCCCGGCCCCAGCGTTCCTTCTAACCCTCCTCCTCCTGGAGCCGAGCGGTTTAACCTGGATCCAGTAGGATAGTATCTTATCTTTGACTCACACGGCATGAGACCGATGGAATAAACAAGACATGCACTTGACATGTTGTGGCATGGAGCCATGAAGGTATCAACAAAGGTATGAAAGATCAAAAAGTAACAGGGAGCAGAGTAAAATCTCAAACGTTTCAGCATGTATTCGTGCTCAATCACAATGTTCTGATAATGTACAGTGAATTATGGGATTTAAAGGCTAGAAGAAGATACATTTCTTTACGGAGAAATCAAACAGTATTTGATTACAGTGGTCGCTGCCATTTTTAAGCGACGTCACATCGAAAATACACTACCATTCAAAAGTTTGGTGTCAGAACGTTTTTTTTTTTTTTTTTTTTATATAAATGTTAATTTGAACTTTCTATTCATCAAAAAATGGTCACGGTTTCCACAAAATATTTAGCAGAATGTTTCAAGAAATGTTTCTTGAGCAGCAAATCAGCAGAATGATTTCTGAAGGATCAAGTGACACTGAAGACGGGAGTAATGATACTGAATTTTTTTTTGCCACCACTGGAATAAATTACATTTTTAAATGTATTAAAATAGAAAATTTCTTTTAAATAGTAATAATATTTCACAATATTACTGTTTTTAAACAAACAAATGCATCCTTGGGGAGCATGAGAGACTTCTTTGAAAAAACTTGCTGCTTAATGTTTCATGATTACAACATTCATTTTTTAAATATTTGTTTTAATTAATTTGATTGATTAGTTGTTGTAATCCTACATTTTGCATTTTTTTAATTATTATCACTTAAATTCTTATTTCATAGTGTTTTTTTTTTTTTATGGACTGTATTTGTATTATAGAAGAGAGAACTTTTTGTTCCCCTCGTGTGTTTCTGTAACATTCAGTTAATTTGTGTAAAAACACTGGTGTTTGGGACATAGCCAATTAGCAGTCTGCTCCAGGTAACGTTTTCTTCTGTCAAGCGAGTCTCGCCCTGCTGGCAGCGACATAGAGGCGTCTGGAGCCAGAGGGAGCTGTGCCGGCTCTGCCAAGAGCAGGAGGCCAAAAAGGAACATAGTTTCTCCCACACAACCCACCACTTAATAGCATAAACATCATTGCCTTTATATTACCATTGTTTGCGCAACCGCAGAATAGCTAAATGGATTGAGAGCAATGTTGACTGAGACCGTGTCACTGACAGACTGAATTGTAGTGTTGGGCCAGTGTGTAAATATGCTTTCTCTTATCTAATTCAAGTAGTCAGCGAATACCGCAGGCATTCAGAGCAGGCCTCCGCTGTGTCAGCGCACAGATATCATCCAGCAGTCTTTTGATTTGCCTTTTTACTTTGCTGATAGATTTCAATGGAAAATTATTGAACAAAGCGAAGTATGTTCTCAAGAATTGATTTCAAATTCACACCTAAGGGAATGTTATCTTATGTACACACACACACATTTATTTATTTGTTTATTTATTTCAGTTGATATTGGATATTTAATTGTGCATGGTCATTTACTCTTATTTTTACATTTAGATTACCTCACTTTAAATGAACCTTAAAAAAAATATATATATATATATATCATAACATACTCAAGTGTCATTTTTGCTTAATGAATACACATTTTACATACTGTACATTATAATGGTGTGATGCCTAAATTGTTGATTTTTAGTTTTTTTTTTTCCATTAATGTACAGCAGTATAGATTCATTTCGGCCATTTACTTATTTTAATATTTACTGGCCTTTTAAGGCTTTCCATTCAAAGCAGTATGCTTACTGTTATTAGAGGCTATATTTTGTCCAGAATCAGGCATGTCTGTTATTGCAGGTGGGTTCATGCTAACTCTGGAAATGAAGCCTGCTTATCCCCCTAAATAGACCTTGTGTTCTCATCTGTTTGTGTAGCCCAATTCTGACACCTCAAGAAACCTCGAGCTGGCAGCTTGTCAAATGCTCTGAGACACTGTAATTGGCATATAACTGCTAATGATAATGTGCTCAAACAGAAGAATACTCAGTGTGACACACTCGCATGTTCAGTTCACACAAACTATATTTATATACATATTTATGCAGTAATCTATCTATCGTTCTGTCTGTCTGTCTATATCTATCTGTGTCTGTCATTCTATCTATCATTCTGTCTGTCTATCGTTCTATCATTCTCTGTCTATCTATCTGTCTGTCATTCTATCTATCGTTCTATCCTTCTGTCTGTATCGTTCAATCATTTTATCGTTCTGTCATTCTCTGTCTGTCTGTCTGTCATTCTATCTGTCTATCGTTCTGTCTGTCTCATTCTATCTATCGTTTTATCTATGTATATATCTGTCTATCTGTCTGACGTTCTATCTATCTTTGTCTATATATTGTTCTGTCTCTGTCTGTCTGTCTATCCTTCTATCTATCGTTCTGTCCTTCTGTCTGTCTATCGTTCTATCATTCTCTGTCTATTGTTCTGTCTATCTATCTGTCTGTCATTCTATCTATCGTTCTATCCTTCTGTCTGTCTATCGTTCAATCATTTTATCGTTCTATCATTCTCTGTCTGTCTGTCTGTCATTCTATCTATCTGTCTATCGTTCTGTCTGTCTCATTCTATCTATAGTTTTATCTATGTATATGTCTATCTATCTGTCTGTCTGTCTATCTGTCTGACGTTCTATCTATCTTTGTCTATATATTGTTCTGTCTCTGTCTGTCTATCTATCGTTCTATCGTTCTATCCTTCTGTCTATCGTTCTATCATTCTCTGTCTATTGTTCTGTCTATCTATCTGTCTGTCATTCTATCTATCGTTCTATCCTTCTGTCTGTCTATCGTTCTATCATTCTCTGTCATTCTATCTATCTGTCTATCGTTCTGTCTGTATCTATCGTTTTATATATATATATATATATATATATATATATATATATTAGGGGTGTGCAAAGCAGCCGGTATTTGTATCTGTATTTGTATTTGTTGAGAGGGGAAAAGTATTTGTATTTGTATTCGAGTAAATTTCAAAATAGGTGTAAAAATCCATTTTTTTTGCGTTACACTTCTAATTTACGTTATAGTGTAAGTATTCTTTAATTATATCCATTATAATAATTATGGATATGCAATATTGGTTGATGTTTTTCCATAAATCCAGCAATGAACATGTAACAAGGAACGTCATTGAAAAGAAAATAACATAACAGCCATTACCTACGTTAATGTTACTCTGTCAACAGCCTATTGTCTAAATTACCAAGCTAACAGAGCTACTAGTGTTGTCACGGTGCCAAAATTTCAGTATTCGGTACCAATACCTGTGAAAATCCACGGTTCTCGGTAACAATTTCGGTAAAGCTTAATTTAGATTAAATTTACATATATTAAAGTTTATATCACGGTTACAAAGATGGAAACTGTAGTATTAAAAACACTACATTAATATTACATTTGTTAGATAACAATAGATAAAATGACCTAACAATAAACAATAGTTAGGCTATATACTGTCGCAATTATTCTCCTTGGGGTTCATTTAAAAATACATTTTTAAAATCAAAAGTTAACATTATTTATGTTAACATTATTTAATGCACAATGAATGAAGTGAACAAACATGACCAATCAAGTGTTTGTATTAAATAACATTCACAAACATTAATTAATGTTGTAAAAATATATTGTTCACTCAATGTGTTGATGTTAGATGCGCATTAAGTAATGTTAATGAATGGTATCTTATTGTAGTGTTACCAAACAGGAGATAAAACATGTTTTATTTGACTTGACTGTACTTATATTTAATCCAAAACTGCATTCATATTTAATTTTAAAAGAGCTTTTTAAACCTGCTAAGAGTTATCCAGCCAAGAATAAGCCTAGAACTGCTTTTCTGACGGACTGATATTAATGACAAAATGACGGCTTTTTAATTTCATTTCTCATCTCCATAAATATATCTAAAGCTAATGCAAGGGCTAGAAATCAATTAATTCTTTGCTGATACTTCGTAATCATGAAGAGCGCAGTTCGCACGCTTTCTCCTTTCCACAAGCGCTTGCCCTCCCGTGGCGTCTGTCGTTGCTATGCAGCGCGCCGCTCGCTTCTATTATAAGCGCGCTTGCCGCGCGCCTACATTTGAAATCTGCACGCGCAAAAAACGCGCTATGTGAACTACCCCTTATGACAACGTGACATTAGCCTAATCCAAAATATTTCAGCCACCACATCAGCAGCACCGCCGGTCGCCATGTCTCATGAGGAAACGCAGCTTTTTGATATAAAGTTTTTCTTGTTCCCGAATACAAATATTTTTAAAAGTATTTGTTCGAAATAAGTATTCGTAAAAAACACATTATTTGTGCTTTCCGAATACCGTATTCGGGTTCGGCTCCACCCCTAATATATATATATCTGTTTGTCTGTCCATCCGTCTGACGTTCTATCTATCTTTCTGTCTATATATTGTTCTGTCTCTGTCTGTCTATCTTTCGTTCTATCATTCCCTGTGTATTGTTATATCTGTCTGTTATTCTATCTATCTTTCTGTCTATATACTGTATTGTTCTGTCTATCTATGTCTATCTATCGTTCTGTCGTTCTATCATGCTATTATTCCCTGTCTGTCTGTCTTTCTGTCTATCGTTCTATATTATCTTTATTTCTTTCGCTCGTTCTGTCATTCTATCTATCATTTTATCTATTGTTCTATCTATCTGTCTGTCATTCTCTGTCTATCGATCTGTCTATCTATCATTCTATTTGTCTATCGTTCTTTCATTCTATCTTCTGTCTATCTTTCCATAATTATTTTATCTTTCTATCAATCTTTCTATAATTCCTCTGTCTATCTTTCTAACAATCTATCTGTCCATCATTCTATCTGTCTATCGTTCTGTCTAAGCTTGATATCTTTGTACCCATGTCATGTCAGCTCACTGTAAGTAAGTCTTTCAGAAACCAAACGCTGATGCTGGGCAGCATCTGATACCCATTGAAGGATCAGCTCGTGGATGTTAATACATCTGTGGCACATGTGTATCTTCATCAAGACGGCGGCAACTGTTAAACTTCAATGCACTTTGAGATTACTTTGCGAGAGAGGATAACTGCTTTTTAATCAGATTTCTCGGTAAAGCATGGTTCTGTTTTACGCCACCGTTTCTATCGCGACAGACGTTAGAAAACCAGATGTTTATTTTGTGTGCGTGGATGTGCTACTCTAATTGCCGTTTCTGTTTACATTTGTAAACATGCAATTGCATTTAATTTCTTTTGCGGGACATGAAAGAAGATATTTTGAGGAATGTTTTTGTTCAAACAATGAAAGTCAATGGGGTCCAAAACATCACCGTACCCCATTGACTTGAATTGTATGAAAAAAATAAAAATAATTTCAAGGTACCTTTTGTTTGTGTTCTACAGAGGGTGAATAATTTATACGTTTTGGGTGAGCTGTCCTGTTACGATACAAAAGATAAAGATAACTAGAGTCAGCACACCCTCCTTAGCAAACTTTAAATGGAAAACAGGAACATTTTGAGGTGCTTTGATTACTGTCTAGAAACCTTCTGGCAGTCATTTAGATTTTTGGCCTAGTGACAAAAACTGATTCAGAACAAAAGCTTCATCAAAGGCATCATGAGCGATGAATGCAAAATTTGGGTTCCAGGTTTTAAGACGCATTCAAAAATTTTGAGACTCATGTGCTACCCCGCAGGATAAATCCACAGTCTCCATGTGAGTCATTTTATTCTGGAAAATCACCTGGTGTCGCTTTTTGTGGTTTAGATACTGTAGAACAGGCTGGCCGAAGTGTTTCATTGTACCTTACTGGCTGAAGGCACAGCAAACTTTTCTATTCCGTGGTCTGTCATCATTCAATAGTGTAATTTTACCTGTCAGTAATTATTAAATTAAGGTGTCTAAAGTGACACCCCTCTCTATTATGTGTTAATGACCTGCCTCTTAGCTCAGACAGAGTGTATTGTATTGCTCGTCTTGGCTGTCAGGATGTGACCAGTTAGCCACAGTGGCTCTTAGTCTCCACTTGTTTTAAGTATTCACAACACATAACTTGAAGCTTGTCGTCTTCTCTTTCTTTGCCTTGAGCTAATTGCTGACAATTATCAGTCCTAATTTTACTCTATCGTCATATATGTAATGAGAACGGACTAATTCAGACAGGTCAGTCTTGAGTGGGTGCAGACTTTAACAGTTAAAAGAAACTTTAGCACAAATATGTTCTGATGGTCTTTATTGTCAGTTGTAAGGTTTGACTGTAAAGAATGAAAAGACGTGTGTGTGTGTGTGTGCATATATATATATATATATATATATATATATATATATATATATATATATATATATATATGTGTATATGTGTGTGTGTCTGTATATGTATATATGTATATGTTCTTGTAATTTTGTTTTTGATATATCTATTTAGCTTCAGTTTAAATATTAAAATTTTACTAAACTTAATTTTAGTTTAACTACTCAAATGTAAAATTCAACTTTTAGTACTTCAAGTTTTTAATCAAATATGTATGTTTTATTGTATTTCAACTATTTTAATAATCAAAAACAATTTTTAGTTTTAGTTAACAATAACAAAACCGCTACTATGATGTAGGCTATATATAAATATTTTGTTAAATATGATATCAGTGGGTTTTGTTATTTTTTAGCATTATGGTAATGGTTAAATGATGTAGTTAATTGAAGTCATGAAGCAACCATTATACCTCTTAGTAGATACATACATAATGAAATAAGTGTGAAATATTTTTGATTAGTCATGATGCAAACTTGTTTGAATACATACATAATGCAGTATTTCAGAGAGCTGTTTAGTAGTTTTGTGGGCTGAAATATGACCTGGACATGTTAAGACTATAACCACTGCATTAGAAGAAGCACAAGTTGTCTTAATGCTGCTCACTAATGCTGTAAATTACAGCTGCAGTGGAGTTTTGGCATTTCCCCCTGCCCCCATCCTCCCGTCCCCTATTTAGCACTGCAGGCTCTATCTTCAAACAATTGGCTGTTTGCCCGCTTTGTCTCTGTCCTAGTTAGCACTGTGCCATTGAGCTGTGAGGTCAGTCACTGGCACTTTTCAGTAAAGTGTTGGAGGGCTGTCTCAGACCCCTCTGAAGTGTTTACCTAGACCCCTTTCTTCAGCTTTAGCCCTCCCTGCGGCCCGCACTAAGATAAATATTGCCCTGTGTAGAGAGCTCTCTGAGAGGCAGACAGAGGCAAGCTTCTGCTCGTCTGACAATATTTACAAGAGCTCTAAGAGGAGTTAAACGAGTGTGTGAACAAAACGTAGTAGACTCACAGTTGACTTTTGTCCCGACGTTAAAGACAAGGATGTTTTGAACTTTTAGCTTTGATTCAAGACACCACTAAAAATGCCTCAGGCGTGTGCACAAAAATTAAGAGCAAGTTTGCTCCAAAACTTTATATATGATAGCAATAATTAAATGAAACGGTGACAATTCTACACACTATTTTCACTCATTTCCAGAGAGGAGCCCTTGTTGCGGTCTGACCGCAAATGTTGTTTTGGACCTCACTGACAATGAAAGTCATTGTTTCAAATCTTTTTCTTTTTTTTTATCAAATTTTTATCTTTTTTCTATTTCCTATCCTATCCTATCCTATCCTATCGGGAAATGCTTTAAAAACCAGTGCCCCACACAGTAGCAACATGTAGCATGGGTCTGTCCAGGCAAATATTATTGGTCGTTCACAATGACGAGGCGCTCTCATTAATTTGTCTTGTTTGTGTTCTTTCATTTGGACTTGAATGAAGAGAGACATATAAACTAACATTTGCCCACATCTCCCCTCTCTGACCTCCCTTCCAGTGTGGGTAGGGGAGGGGGGGGGATCTACACGTGTTACTCAAGGGTTCTTGTTTATTTAGTTTTATGCTTTCATTGCGGCCAAGTAAACATTTCAGTTGCAGTCTGTTAGAAAGTCAGTTTTGCAAATTGTGGTTTCAGAGGTATGGGGCAGGATAGCAGATTACTCTGTGTGCTGCATTCAGAAGACCCTTACATTAGAGCTGGTCTCTAGTGCCTCTTTACCTGGGTTCACCTCAGCAACCACCAAAACATAGGATTAGTTTATTTACAGGGAGATTTTTGACTGAAAACGAACAGGATTTAAAGCTGACACGTTTAAACATTAATTAAAATTTCAACTGGAATCATATTCATTCTGTACGTGGATATTAACGTAAAGCTCACACCAACCACTTAAATTACATGTTCAGCATTCAAAACATCTTGGTCAGGCTTGGTGAAGCCAACTGAAAAAATACGCTTACAGGATAAGGTCCTGTGTAAACATTTAGAGCACTAAAAGTAGTAAACAGGTGGGCTCCCAAATTGGAAACAATGGTGGGAAAAGCATGACTTGACTGAAAGGTTTCCCACAAGAAAGGACATTCACTGGATAGCACAGGACTACCACAATGATTTATGGGCACCAGGCGGCATGGCACAAAGAAACATGTAAGTTCCTTAAGTCTTACTCATCACCGGAAAGGAACAGGTCTGCTCTTCTTTACTTCCCCACTCAGCCCTGTTTTTACCACTACTAGAGCCAACATTTTTGTGAAGTATGACATTTGTCCTTTATTAATGATTTGATGGTGGAAATGCATCAACCAATAGAAATTCTGTTGCATGCTCTTAAAAACCATACGGTGTAACTAAAGGTTGAATGGTTCCCAAACAACATTGCAACTTTGCATGTGAATATAGAATTAAACTGTTATGTGGTCACTAGCTACGTTTACATGGACGCCTTTTGTTTCAATCGGAATGAATTAATTCTGATTGATGAATCCGAATGTATTGTTTACATGAATGCTAAATAAAGTGATTGGGTTGATGAGCTTGTTTATATGTCACAAGCTTCAAATCAGAATAGATTTTTTGAAATGTGCACACTGCAGGAATATACTGAGTTTCCCGCTGTTTGTTTACACATGCTATTCTCCTGCATTGCTTCTTTTCTTTGTTTTAAAGAGCAGACCACACTAGGAGACGACGAGCACGACGAGCACATGAACCGCTGTGCCATGCTGCTTATATTTATCAACCAGTAAAACAAGGCGTCTGTGGATAAGAGTCCGAAACAAGGACTGGTGGGACAGTTGTCCTACTCCACTTCACAGATGATGAGTCGAAGGAAACTTTTAGAATGACACGACAGTCGTTTATGAAACTTGATTCAACAACAACCGCTTGTTCCACGCATCATACGCTATTACGCCATTTTTGCGTCATTGCACTTGCACAGAACTCTCCAGTTTTGGTTTTCAGTCCGCTAAAGTGTGTTTACATGTCCTCTCGATCGGATTGGAAAAAATTTAAACCACCCCTTACAATCCAGATTAAATTTCAGTTGGATTTGGCCAATTCATTCCGATTGACGTGGTTACGTGTGTCTTTTTTTATTCCGTCTGTGCTACTAGTCCGATTACAATCAGATTATTAGGGTCTATGTAAACGCAGCTACTATTACAGGTGAGCAACTGTGCATATATAAGTTATTTGCATATACCATGTCCATGTCTTAGACAAAATGTTATACATATTTACTTTTTAAAATTGAGTTTTTACCTCAAGTGTGACATAATGTAAATCTTTTGCATAGATGCCAAACTTATAATTTTGTTGATATACATTCATCAAGTTAAAAAAATTACATGAGAAGTATTTTTACATTTTGTTTAAAATTTGATTTATATATGCTCATTACCTCCATGACCTCCCATAATCATGGGTCATCCAGAATTTGAGACTCTTGTGCACCCTCCTTCTAAAACTTTGTGAATCATGGTACAGGCGGAATGCACCCCTTTTGTCTGGGAGAAAGAAGCTCTCATCCTCCCATCCCCCTTTCCCCTCTCTAATGGGAGGCCCCCATTCCGGCCTGTTAGACATTTTCCTGCACCCACCCACCCACCCCCAGCACTCTGTTGCTATCCCGTAAATTGAGCTCTCCCTTTGGAGGCACTAATTAAGAGTCCTAATCCTCTCATCCGCAGAAAAGAGGAGGGCTGACGGGAAACGTTTCCTTGCAGTTCATTATCTGTGTGTCCAATGGCGCTGATGCTGACAGTGCCTCTCCTGGTCGTAAATGCTGTAAAAAAATTGCAGCCGTCTGTAAATCATCTCACTTTCTCAGCGTGATGGCATGAGATGGCTATCGTGAGCCAAGACGCTTCTGGTTAAAGTAAAGAATGCTGCCAATTTCGGCACTGGTGGTAATGACAGGACTCTTTGAAGCATGTAGGGTCCAAACGGCTGAGTAAAAAGTAATGGATGGCAATGAAAGGCATGAGCCACGGGGATATGGCAGCAAGAGGGGAAGTTTCATCCACGGGAAGTGATGCATTCACAATGGAAAAGAATTTTAATGAGGGGTCTTATTGTCTGTGGCATTGAGGCAAAGCATTTGTGACCTGGAATTGCACAAAAAGGATGTTAAATGCTGAGTAACAGGAATGAGTGCTTTGCTGCGATTACTTACTTCATTCCAACCTGCCAGGAAGACCACTGCCTGGGTGTAGGAGAATAACAAAGAGGCCGAAATGGAGAATGAACCAAAGCTTTATTTTATGAAAAGCACAGAATTGCATAGCGTTTGTGGCCAGAGGCATCTGAAGTAGGAATACAAACAGAAAATGGAGGGCCCCCCTAGAGAGGGCAAAGAAGAGGTACCGCAACCAGCCTGTCTGACCCCCAACTGAGGCATCCACAAGACCAATAACACTGTGCCTTCACAGATGTTTTCAGTTTAAAGGGTTTACAACAAATTCTTTCACATAATTCCCCAGAGCATGTTGCAATCAGAGCCAACATTTGGCTAGAAAGTCAGGATCCTGTTTTATGTAAATGGACTATTATCTTAACTGTATCTTATCGCACCTGGAAACCTCTCTCTGAGCTTGAAAGTCATGTTTTAAAGCATCGTTCACCCAAAAATGATTAACTCGCCCTCATGTTGTTCCAAACCTGTAAGACTTTCTTTCTTCTGCATAACACAAAAGATGATATTTTAAACAACTGTTGTTGTCTATACAATGAAAGTCAGTGGGGTCCAAAACAACATTGGACCCTGATGGCTTTCATTGTATGAACGGCAACACTGTTTCACTGAATAAAGAAAGTCATACAGGCATTTTTGTTTATATATTAGAAATTATAGGGGATTTCTTGTTTTATCACTCCATAAATCTGAAATTAATGATAACAGCAAAAAAACTAAACGAAAAAAATAAAACTGTAAAGTTTGGTATATGTAAGTATTACAGTGGAGATTTCTGGCTCATTGCATAGAAAAAATAAACTTTTTGAGAAAACGGCCTTTATAGATCTGTATTGTTATTGAAATCTACAGACCAAATAGAAAAATATGATAAAATGAACACTTAAATGTGTATTTTGTGGTGTTTTCATTACACTAGTATGAAAGAAGACAATTAGCCCAAAATCTCACAGTTTGCAAGTGTATGAAAAAACAACCTGGTAGTAAAGTTTTTGGCACTGTAGGTCTCACAGTGGGCCTCAGCATGAAAACTTTTGGAAACCACTGCTTTCTGCAACACTGGGGAAAATATCATCTCGCAATTTTGAGTGTTGACATTTTTTAGTCCACTCAGATAACAAGGTCTCACCCCCATGTGAACCCAAGCAGGGATTCCCTCAAATGAATCACTTTGGCTCTTGAGCTCTTGCTTTGTCTTGATGTGAGAATACTTCCTTCACAGCCATAGTTCCTGTTGTAAAAGATCTTTTGGTGGACCAGTAGTGCTGAAGCAGCACTGACCACTGTTAGTGCATCCATTGTGTTAATGGACATCCTTTGTATCAGCCGCAGTGCAGAGGCCAAAGGGCCTCGTGGAACACCATAGAGACCAGCGTTCCCAAGAGAAGATGAAGAAAATGAACTCCCTTTTCCGTTTTTAGATTTGTAGAGCTTAAGGGAGTGCATAACCATGAGCCTGTATTGGAAACCCTCAATCACGCTAAGCTGATGTTTTCTGGGTTTTCATGGGTAAGGAACGTTAGTGTGTACTCTAAGAGCAGTAAATCACTGATTCAAGCAAGCACCAAAGGCACAAAGTAGCTCTTAAGAGGATGTCTAAGTGCCATTTTCAAAACCACAAATATCAGTGCTGTGACCCCGCAACCAGTCATCCAATGAGATTTTGAGGCATGCTATATGGATGTCAGATCTTTAGTGTGATTGTTTTAATCCACCCATTTTAAATGACTAACTTTGGTTTTGAGGGCTTTGGCATTCTGCAACCTCATAATATGTACAGCCCTGCAGATTAAGTACATGCAAAAGTATGTACTTAATCTTGACAAAACACATGTGTTCAGTGTTCATTTTATTGATTCAAATATCCTTTAAGTATAGTTAATATTTTGTAATTTCATATTAGTTCATTTCAGTCCATTGTATTCTGATTGTGTGTGTGTGTGTGTATACTCTTTAAAAATACTACTTGTATTAAGCAAGGATTAAATTTATCAAAAGTCAAGTCAGTAAAACAGTTATAATGTTACAAAGATTTTTATTTAACATCAGCATATTAAAATTATTTCTGAAGGATCATTTGACACTGAAGACTGGAGTAATTGCTGTTGATAATTGTAATAATATTTAAATGTAATAATATACATTGTAATTATATTTCTCAATAATACTGTTTTAGTGTATTTTGATCCAATAAATGAAAGCCTTGGTGAGTATTTATTTATAAAACAATAATTGTTTCATCAGTAATTTTGATGATAAATCAGGTGGGTGATTAGCTTTACGTGTAAGTAGTCTTGCTGAGACTTTTATCAATATCTAAGAGGCACTGTTACACCAAAAGCATGTTAATGTGTTGCAAAACACACACTCACATAGTGCCAGCTCTATACCTTGTGCTGTGATACATGGGGGTTATTTGCTGGTGACCCCACTGCCCTGATAGCTTTTGTCCAAGGTCTGAGACATTGTGGAAGTATCGAGACAATTAAGGTAACTAGTCCAGCGCCTCAGAGAGGCTTAATAAATCACATTCGGCTCTCAGGGCTTATAAGGGCCAGCAGCATGCTGGAAATTTTGTGAGTGATTGGATGGATTTTGCCAGTTGTTTGACATGGCCTTAGTCTGCCGGAGAGAAGCCAGCGATTGTAAACATTAACAGGAAAGGCACATAAGGCCTGCCGAGGATCTGGAGCTACTGTATTTATGACAGGGTTTTGTAAACCTAAGACCTGCTATGAACTAAACCTCTGTCATTAATGACATTAGGAAAACATTAGTCAAAAAAAAAACACTTCAAACATTAATATGATACCTTGTGTCTTGTTAATACATTTTAATGAAATGTAATTTCTTTATGACTAAGTCGACAAACATTATATAACGCATGGCAGGTCACTAACTGGTATCACCACCATTTAAAAAGTTTGGGTTAGACTCTTTTGTTTGGTTTTTTTAATACTTTTACTCGTAAGGATTTATTCATCAAGTATTATATTGATGAAAAGTGACAGTAAAGACATTTTTTTATTTTACAAAAGATTTTTATTTCAAATTAAAAAAAAGTTTTTTGTTTTCATCAAAAAATCATAGAAAAATATTTGGATTTCACAAAAATTTTAAGCAAAACAACTGTTTTCAACATTGATGATGAATATTATTTTCTAAGCAACAAATCAGCATATTAGAATGATTTCTGAAGAATCGTGTGACACTATGGCTGTAAAACTATGGCCTTTAAAAAAATCGGCTTTGCCATTACAGGAATAAATTACATTTTTAAATCTAATAAAATAGAAAACAGCTCATTTTTAAATTATAATAATATTTCACAATATCACTATTTTTACTGTACTTTTGATCAAATAAATGATCACAATTTCATAAACATTAAAAAAAAATCTAACTTTTGAACAGTAGTATACGTTTAAAATTGTATGAAATGCTTCAAAGGTTTTGTTTAGGCTGGTAAGCAACAACAAAGCAATGCACTAAACCTACTCAGAACACCTAAAGGCCCGGGTGTACTTCATTTTCCGCGTTCTGCTCCGTCTCTCGCACAGTTGAGCATGCGGGCCTTTCAAAGTATACTCCGTTAGCCGTGAGCGCGGGAAGACATGAGTGGACTTTGTTTTCAAGAGCTCAAGTCATTCGCACATGCACTGTTGTAAGCGCGCTGTCCACGGACCCTCCTAATGATGTAAATTACAGTGCGCGGACCCCGAAGTATACTCTGAGCTTTAGCATAGCAACACTCTGGCAGTGACCAATATATATTTTTTTTAATCGACAAATTTCCTTTTCAATGTAAGAGGCAAACAAGCAACTCTTACAATATTCGAATTTGACACATCTTAAAGGATCTACAGTTAACAAGAGGTATATCAGTTATGGCTGTGGTACGGATGCCATAACTTAATCTACTTGGCCTTTGCCAGAAATCCTCTATTAATAAGAAATGTATCGTTTTACAAAGCCCCTGGGGTGTTAAAAGAAGAGTAATTCACTTAATACTTCCTTTCAGTGCTGGAAGCAGTTTTCGTGCTCTTCCCTAAACCCCTAATCCTTCTGCCGCCACAACTAACGCCTTGGGAAAAAACCATCAACACAGGCTAAATAGTGATGTTATACAGTGTGACATTTCCCAGGTGCAGGATGGATAGGGAAGACAAGCCTCCTTTTTTCCCCCTGAGAATTTAAATGGTGCGTACTGCTGCACACCGATGTGTGCCATTAAGTCAAAAAAGGCCTCACTAGGTTGTTCAAAAATGGGAACAAATTGCATGCTACCATGATCGTCTGACTCCACTGGTGGCTGCCACTCGGCCTGCGGCTTCCCAGGGTTCAAGGCAGCTTAGGTATCTGGTGTGGAGCGGTTTGCATGGTGCTGTGTAGTTAGGCCCCTTGCCAGGCCATTCTGCTGGAATTTCCTGTCTGAATCGACTCCCTCCTCGTTCCTGGAGCGAGACAGAAAAGCCTTTTTAATTACACCGCTGCTGCCTGGCCTCTCAGGATATTATTATTGTTCTTGAGTGCTTCCTCTAAAGATGAGCTACTCTCAGTATAAAGCAGCCTGTCTCTCGGCTCCGTTCGGACATGAAAAGTGAATGTTTTTCCTCTACTTTGAGTACCCGTTGATAATGTCTACCACCTGCTATTGTCTTTAAAAGGATATAAAACCGCAAGCTAATCCTGCAACAGAACGTGGATGCCTGGTTCTCACCAGGTCTTGACAGGATGTTTTGCACATTTTAAAAATTATAATGGGGGACTGAAACAATACTACTTTTTGTAACCTAAACATGGTGCTAATTAAATTTTTTAAATGTATGTATGAAAAAAAAAAAAAAGGAACAAAAATATATATATTAATTAATTGGAGGGGGGGGGGGGGTATAGAATAAAATAATACAATTTTACTTAAAAGTTCAGATGCATTAATTTAGATGCATTATGATTGGATTGGATTGCAGCAAAAAAAAAAAAAATCATACATTTCGTAAGTATTTTGGTGAATTTTAATGTAATATTTTTAACCCTAGAATGTGCATAACAGAATATTTATACATTAAAATAATTGAAATTTACTTTAATGTCATCATGAAGTCAAAATTGACCATTCCTATTTTTTATGGAATATTCAATCAGAAACTGTCAAAATCTGTCATTTTATTCATAAGAATAAAATTAATATGTTCTTAAAAATAAATTTAAGAAACCATCGAAAGATTTGAGCATTCTTAAGAACATTCTTACGAACTTTTAATCTCAAATGTTCTGTATTATTATTATTATTATTATTATTATTATTATTATTATTATTATTTTAATTTTCATGAACCTGGCCACAGTCTGTTTTAGGGAGAATTTTTATGCTCAAACCTCTTGCCTTTGGTAGGAGCATATCATGTTTTTCAATCTAGAGAAGAAAGTGGGTCAAACCATAAGATCACACCTGTGTATCTTCATGAGCGGTGGACTTTGGTCCTTTTTTTGCTCCAAAAACAATGGATAATGATGATGATGATGATGAAATAAGCCCTTCTCAGGCCATCCCTGCCTCATAAGTATTTGCCCTATCTCTGGTCAGAGTTAGTGCATCCAAGATTAGGTCATTCAGTGGTTGCCATCCAGAGAATGACTATTATATGATGTTTGGGGTTTTTTTTGCTGTGAATTTATGGTGTTTAATGTGAAGCATTGCATTAGCTCAGTGAGAGAAAAAAATTGTAACTGCTCTTAGTAATGAACACTAAGCGTAGCTTTCTAAACGTTTTAGCTCATATATGATCCTCCAAGCTTTACAGCACCAGTTCCCATCATTCTTAAACACACAGGAATCCCATGAGTTTCCAAAGGCTTACTCAAGCGCTGACATGCTGCACACTTGGCCAAAGCATCAATGAATATGTTATGTATATGCATGCTTATTCTCATACACGCAAGCCCTCATTACGTTGGCCTCTACACCAGGATTTGAGTAATGCCTCTCTATATCCAACTCACCAAGGAAAGGGAGTCCACCTAATTGGCAAGGAAAAATGCTCTACTACAGCCTGAAAGTATGCAGTCATTTTGAGCTTTTGAGGTGGATTTAAGCCATCACACCATCATCCCTTCCCAGTTGTGAAGTAGGCTGCTTACCTGTCAGTTGTACTTTCCGCTTTTGACAGTGATGAAGGGGTTGAAGAGTTGATCATTTCTCCAGGACAAATTCCACTGGAAATACCAACATTTAAATCTAATGCAAGCTCACAAAGTACATTACCATACGCTGTTTTTTTGTAAAGCTTTGGTTTCAAAAATGTGACTATTATTACAGCTCAGAATCTTTGAATTGAGCAGACATTATGACGTTTGGATGAAGAAATTATAAACACTTGCAAAAACAAGAGAGAACCAATAAAAAATTAACTGATTATGTCAGTCAATGTATGCATTTTCCTGTGAGCTTTTAGTTTTTCTTTGCAATGTTTTGCAAATTTGGCAATGTTTTTGCTCATACTTAAATTATTTTGGTTTAATCAAACTGGTAAGGTCTTTAAAAACTCATAACCCCTCTGGACATCACTTTTGGCCACTGTTGTATAATTTTATACATATTAAATTACATATTGAACATATTATTTATATTTATTATTATAATAATATTTATATAATCATTTTTATATTTGGTAGATTTATATTTGGTAGTATGCATTTGGCAAAGGAATTAAATAATATTTATATTAATAATAATTAAAGTAAGGATACTCGGATTACAGCGATTTTATAAAAGGGTCCATTTGTTTACTACAGGATATGTTGTTTCTTGTACAGTATTGTTTTTTTTTTCCCTTCATTTTCTGAAAGAAGAAAAAATTGATTTTATTTGATAGGCCTCTTTCATACTTACAATTCAAGTAAATAATGTAAAATGATTGTGGTCTGAGTAGGTCTCGTTATTGGTCTCGCTCCCTGTGGTATAAAATCTGCTCATACTAAATAAGAATAACTTAGATAGATAGCAGGTTACCTGCTACTTGCAGGTGAATGAAGTGCACTGAAAAATTGTGCAGAAAACTTTTTAGTGAATTCGCCCCAGGTTGTTGGACACATTCTTTATAGTCTTGAATCAGGATAATGCATGCTTGAGAGTCACCATGATGATTGGAGTGAAAGCGGCAGCTCTGGAATGCTGACTCATATAGGTCTCCTCCTGATGGGCCCCTGAGAGGCTCCTGTGGCCCTTCCCCACCTTGATCTACCCTGATCTCCTCACAGGAGAAGATAATGATCTGAAGACTTTACCCCCATGTTCTCCGTTCTCAGGTCAAGTCTGACTCAACGGTGCATGTTTTGCCCAAGAATTTTAATACAGGCGAGGAATGGGCACAGACAGGAGATGAGATGTTGCACAGGAGATGAGATGATGAGTCGATCCAAAAATAGCTTCAGGAGCTCATTAAGAGCAAATAGTAATGACAAACACACATTTAAGACGCAGACAGTATACTCTATTTAGTGCTTACTCAAAGATCTATAACCACCACCTCAAGTAAGTTCCAGTCATTAATGAAAGCATGTTGGTTTTTAACAAGACCCCCTTAAAAGCAATCAACCTTTTTATGACAGGAAGAGCATGTTTCAGTCCTCTCTTTTTCTAGCCCAGACAAATAAAAACTCATCATGAGAAACTGTAATTCACTCATTGCACATGTAAGACCACTAATATTGACGTATCGTCTGTAAGTTTTCAAGCTCAGTTTTAAAATCAAACATAGTTTGGTATTAGCATGTTGCTAAGCTAACAACACCATACTTAGGCTCAAATAGGTTTACAAATAGGCTACGTAGCACTTTGTGAACACCTTGTTTCTATGGTGTTATGCATAACGTGTTTGCGTTTAATGTGGTTTGAATCAGGGTTATTGTATTGTATTGTAAAACTAAAACCATAAAAAACATTTTTTTATTTAATTTCAGCTAGTTTCCAAAATCTGATTTTAGTTTAACTAGATATACTAAAATAACTAAAACTGAAATAAAAAATAAATGAAACCCATATAGACATTAAAAAACTAATAAAAATGACAAAACACAGCAAAATTACTAAAACTTTAACTAAAATAAATAAAATAATAATAATAATTTAAGCTGTTAATAAAAACTATAATACTATCACAATGATACTATAATAACACTGGATTGAATTGTGTGTGTGTGTGTATACATATACTGTGTGTATATATTAGGAACAGCGGTCACAAAACCGCACAAAACACCCATCTTGTATTTTGGCCTCTGTCTTATTTGTCTTTTTTCTCTTCTGTCCTTGACTCCATAGCTCCTCATTTATTCTCAACCTTCCACACGCCGATTCCGATCGACATGCGACACCATGAGGGGAGGTACCATTACGAGCCACACCCTCTGCACTCCATGCATGGGTAAGTTTGCTTTGCACTTCGACATTAATTTTCCTCTGTCTGCACTGATGGAATCATCATTAATCAAGTCTCAAAGAAAAAAATAACCTGTTGACTGTTGAGTCATCTTCCGTATAAAACACACAGATTCAGAACATGCTGTGGTCAGGTCACGCCCAGTACAGCAGTTTGTCTTCTGCGTGAAAGATTGTTCAGCTTTAGTCGGAGATGTGCAACACATGGAGAACAAATGTCCAAGTAGCGAGAAACAAATGCCAACGTTTCAAGCAGTTTCATATCACAGACAGAATATTAGCATCTCTCATCCTTGTAATATTTCATTGTTTTGGACAGCGTCTGAGTCCGGCATTTACTGAAACCGTTTTGGAAGGTTTTGACGTTTAAACCTGGGAATAATAAGAAAATCTTGGGTTTAAACATATTAAAAGCAAATGAGACAAACCAAATAATAAGACATTATGTTTTTTTTTTATCAGGATAAGCATTCACTCAAGTTATGTTAAAAATCATAATAAAAAATGATAAATTGCAAAATAGGAGCATTTTCACATATATGAAGACTTACCTGAGAAACAGTCGGTGCATTTGCATTGAAAATCCCAGATTTGATAGCGATACATACTGTGAGCCCAGCGACACTAGAACAATTAATCACAGGATAGAACAGCCCGAGAAAGAGAATTCCTGGCCTCTCTCTTTCTGTGCTCTGGCTTCTTTGATTAATGTGACTTGGCCTTGACAGAGGCCCCCTAATTCATCAAGACCTTGATTTAGCTGTCCTTTTCACTGCCTGTGCCCAATTCACCTAATTACATGTATTGCACAGCAAATTAAGCACAATGTTATCTTTTGGAGTAGTAGTAGTAAGGGTCTGATTTAGTGATCGGATCCTATAAAATGATTCATGATACATGGGTTTTATGCTCACCCTTAAGGTATACATCTTTGCCATATGTAAAAGTCGTTGTTAGAGGAACATTTAGGGTGTGTTCACACTTATAGTTCGGTTTGTTTGAGCCGGACCACAAAAAAAAAACATTAGTCCTGGTCCTCTTAGCGTTCACGCTGGCATTTTAGCACTGAACCTAAAGGCATAGGGATATGTTCACAACCTGATTGGTCAGCTTTTATTACGTAGACTTCACTTCAGAACTTACCGAACATCCCAAATAATGCTGTGTGCACTCATTTTATGTGCATAGCCTACATACTGTATGATGGTATTTTGCCCTGATAAGAACTTGTGAAGAGCTTATAAAATGTGTAAAGTAGTCAAAAAAATGGCAGGAATCCCTCCGTCACACACACAAACGAAGATCTTTTGCGAGGAGACATCTGTACCGAACTGTAATGGGCAACATCGCGACTCACTTATTCAAAGCGTTCACACGTGGCAACCAAACATTGACACACTTAGACAAACATTTGCGAAACGAATACATACAATTAGATCTGTACATTGGTGGTAGGGATTTTTCAATGTCTCTTTCTGTATGTTACACCAATAGGTAATAGGAGAGAGTCACTGAGTCATTAATACAACTAATTTGTTCAAACATACTGATTAATTTATGAATGAAACTAGTGACTGTCTTAAAAAGTGATTAATTGATTTGCTCTCTTAAATGATTCATGCAAACACTGATTCATTCCTGGATGCCATTACAGTGTTGCAGCGGTTGTAAGTTACTCAATATTAACATCTTCATTTATTGTCATGTAACACTGGCAATCGTGATATTTTGGCTTGTGAGCTGCAGTTTAAAATAGTGGTTTGTGTCTATTCAGATATGCTGCAGATATGTGTTTGCCAAAAAATCTTCCAAAGCAATCAAATCTCTCCCCACACGCATAAATAGGAATAGTTGACAAGTCTTCAAGATGAATGTCTAAATGTTTGTAGAGTATTTCAACATTTAAACAAAGCAATTAGCATCCAGAATCCTTCCCCCAAACCTCAATGACAGCAGAGTGAATGAGAAAAACACATAATTTGCTCAAAAGAATTTTTCTTTTGGAAAACAGTTTCAGATTGCAGTGGTATCAAGCACCACCCAACATTTTTTTCAAACCAATGAATGTACTAAAAAGAAGTTGTATAAACTAATAATATAATCTTTTTATATAGTGAAGGGAAATTTTGCACATATCTTTTGGTAAATGTGATGGTAGATTTGGACATACAGTAATACTGCAGAGAAAGAGAGGGACTGGAGAGCAAGCATTGAGTTTGGAAAAGGTTCCCACGGTCGCCACAGTGGCAGTTAACTGCAGTCTCTGCGGGATAAGATGTGATTTATCTAAATCAGAGCACCTGACCAGAGATGTGGCATACTGATATTCTCTCTGGAGTCAGCAGGGAATAGGCATATTCTGAATATTTCCACAGTGCCTGCAGAATGAAAACACGGAATGAATTTTATATGATTTTTTAATATATATATATACTTGCATAAACTTGTCATGACCGTTTCAAGTTACATATCAAGTCGGTGGTTTTTACAGCAGTTAGGTCATGAGAAACATTGCTAATGACTGCTGTAAGACGGTAACAGTACCTTCATGATATTGTTGCATCAGTCGCTGCCTTTTCTTGTGTGTGTGGTAATAGAGACACTAAAAAGAATGTCAAATGGAGACAGTTATTGTGTTTTGTTACTATGGGCTGGTACCACCCATGGTGCTACGATGGAAGACTGCTAAAAATGACAGGTAGCTATTAAGAAGAAGCTCTCTAAATGCACCATGACATACCCTGTCTATGACTAAGGTCTCCTCAACTTTTCAAGTACCATCTTGTCAGAGAGAGGGCGTAACAACAAGACCATGGCTATCATTCTTGTCAGTAGGGGCCCACTTTTTCTTATCCCCTGACAGGTAAAGTTGTAAATAATGGCTTATTATTGAAGGTTCAAACACCCAGAGCAGTTTTCCTGATTTATTAATGCGTTGACAATGTTGTCTTGTCGATTTTGACTGTCTGGCGAACACTGAGAAATGTGGGAATGTACCCAAAACTGGGTTAATATGTGTTTATGTATATTTAAGCGTTGTCTCTCACTGTTGTTGACATACTTTCTCATAGTAGTTCAATTATGGCAGGCAAGACTTCAAAACCACTGTAAATATTACTCCAAATCTTTAATTATGTGCCAGTAAGGCTGAGAATTCATAATGACATTATGCTTCAAGTCAGCATGAAATCAAAATTAATCCTGTTTACTTTTTTAATGCGCATTGCTGGACTTCTTGTGCATGATTTGTTTTACAGAAGTAAAGAGGGTTGCAACTGCAAGTGGTGTTTCATGTTGGCTTTAAGCTTTAGTCTGGGGTTTTAAAATAATAAAAAAAATAGTGTGTAAAGAGTCAGTACATTAAGAAAGAATACTCTCCTACTAACAATAGAGTTTGTCAATGTAAAGTCAATTTCTGTCAAGCTGTCTTCTGCATCAAATATATTTGTGTGTTTTTAATAAAGCATTTTAATTGACATCTTTTGATGTTCAGTTTGGGACACTGAAACCAATGGTCACAACCATCATGACATTTTCTGTTGTGATGCCATCTGTTGTGCTGTTGTCAGTGATCAAGATGACAACCAACACGTGCTTATGGCCACATACAGATAACACACCTTTGCTGGCAGTTTGCAAAATCATAGCACTTTTGCAGGCGAATATTAATTTTGAGCACTTGCTTCACCCCCACCCCCCTCTACAAATGGGGGGAGGGTTTGGTGGTTTGTGTATGGCGAGTCTGTTTTCTTTCAGCTCCTCAAGAACAGAGACGTCTTTATGGCTATCCTTTCAAGGAGGCTTATGGCAGAAAGTTGGCAACAGGACAAGCCTGGTAGTCTGCAGGCGTTTACTGGAAACTGAGCACGACTCCGGCTGGGTGCAAGTTGGCCTCCGAACAGAGATGGTATAAATGAGAGACTGAGATGAAGCCAGACTGTGCCAAGCATAATGCATCTGATACCTGCCATTCAGATAGTCACTGTAGGCCTTGCTCACATCTCATTAAAGGTACAAAAAACGGTTTATCCCTTTTTGAAAATGCATGTATTAAAGCAATGGTTTCATATTCTGTCATCATTTACTCATCCTCATGTCGTTTTAAACCTGTAGTCTTTCTTTAGGTCAATGTAGAAGGAGGTGTTAAGCAGAATGTTCACAATGAAAGTGAATTGTAATCAGGGCCTGTCAAACTACAAAAATACATAATAAGTGCAATAACTTCTTATGAAGTCATAGATTAGCTTTGTGTGATAAACAGGCCAAAATTCAAGTTATTTACTGAAGTTAATTCCTCCCCTCGGTTCTCTTCTCAAATGTTGTTTGCGCAATCTGAATATGCACATATGCATCATAATCAATTACTAGCCACACAATAACCAATGGCGTTTGGCATCATCAACATCAAACCTACTGTTACACGTCTTGACGTCATGTTGGGAGATTTTTTGTATTGAAAAATCAAGCTTTTAATATTGTTTATATGTCTCTGTGGTGTTTTTAATGTTTAAGACAAACCATGTGCAAATTCTTAAGTCAACACCATTGCTGAGTATTTTCTGCTTAAAACTGCAGTGAACCAAAGACAGTCTCAGAAACGTGGTTTGAAATCGCTGGTGTTTCTGACATTAAATGTTCCTTGTAATCGCGTCAATTTATGATCGTCAACGAGTGGATCTCTGAGCTGGTGTGAGTGAGTGGAGGCAGGGCTAATTTGCATATTCATAGAACCTCGTATACTAAAAATATGTCATTTTGGTGATCAAAGATTAGTTTTAAGGGATAAAATGATTGACTAAGGGTATTAGGGTAACTGACTATATTCAGGGTAAACAGGTGTAAACAGGGCCAAACATGTAAAATGATTATATTCTAAATTTTCTTAAGCTTTGTGTGAGGAACAAACTGAAATTTAATTAGCTAATTATTTAATTATTTCAGTTTGTCCCTCACACAAAGCTTAATTTTTTTTAGAATATAATCATTTTACATGTTTGGCCCTGTTTACACCTGTTTATAGCCCTGGTATTAAGATGCGTTTTGGTCGATCAGATCACATTTGGAAGACACTAAATACAGGTGTAAACGGGGTCTAAAACGTTTTGAGCTTGTCCACTTTCGACCACTTCCAGAGGTAGTTGAACCTCTGGAAACAGGGGCTATGATACTTTTAAAGTGCTTTTGGTCATTTTTTGCAACTTGACAGGCCATATTCACCATTCACTTGCATTGTATGCAAAAGAGCAGGACTGAACTTTCTCCTTGGTTTGGAAACAGTGAGTAGATGATGACAGAACTGTTACTTTAAAGATTTGGCACATAACTAAATGCATTTTGATGGAGGCAATCTGTAATCCTCTTCATTCACGTGTCAAACAAATGTAAACAACGCACACTTTCATAAAAGAAACATTCCCCTTTCATTCAGGCAAAGGCTTTTTTTTCTCCCCCATTGAGTATGGTCTAATTTTCCTCGATACAAAATGAATGTGTAGCTATAGTTGTAGCCTGCTTGCCATCAAATCCCCAGAAGAACCGACCATCCCCCCATAATTTGCAGCCAGAGTGCAGAACACACCCTTGTGGAACGCAGGCTCTGATTCATACGCATGGTCATTTCCTCTCCCAGTGGAAAGTGAAGTAGTATGGGGACATAGACAGGTCTGCTTTATTTAACACTGTCTGACATTCCCTCTGTGTTCAAGAACACTCCATTTAGGGACTCAACTGTAACAGAGCTCTCTCGAATACTTCATTCTGATTGGTCAAACACAGCATTAGCCAGTCAGAATCAGTTTGACATTAGGTTCCAGATCATATAATTGGGTTTATTTTGCAATAATGACCAGCTGTTTGGTTTTTTTTCTTCCATGACCTTCCTGTATCTCAAAGAGTAGATCATGGCAGTATAGCAACGGCAAGGTCATGGGTTCACTTTGAATAAAAGTGTTTGCCAAATGCATAAATGTAAATGTGGGACATCAGGTTCTGATCTTGCTCTCGTCCAAGTGTTTAACCTCTGTATACTAATATGTCATTAATGGGAACCACACGCAAAACATCTCTTCGAAGTCCTCTTGCTACTGAAGATCAGAGATGTGTGCTCTACTTTCAGGAAATGTAAGAGTTACAGCTGCCTCCTGGCTGGTGTTCTTTGGACTGGCGTGATATACCTGCCAAGACGTGACACATTTATATCCTCACCTTGACCCTGTGGGCTATCTGTGAACTTCTGCCCCATTATCTTGTTCTACACATCAGCCTCTTCAAACAGTGACTGAGAAATGGGGAGGGAGAATTAAGCAGTATCATCATAACACTTCAGGCGTGTGTCTTCAGAGGCATCAGTCCCACGCAAACATTACAACTAATCATGTACTACAGCTCTCTCAGTTTCTACTTGTTCAATACCTCAGGCGTAAAGGGAGGAGTTGCTTGTCTATGTTTGGGAGTTGTGAAAAAAAAAAAATATGACCAGTTTGACAGTAAAGGTCTGAAGCCCAAACCCAAGGTCTGAAGCCCAAGATCCTTTTTGACCCAATTGGTGCTTTCAGATGTTACATCTGGACCTGGAGCATTTTTAAAGCCCTAAGTGGGCTGAGCCAGCCGTCGCTCCCGGATAATCGAAAATGGGCAAAAAGGCGGGATTAGCTGAGGTGACGTGATGGCAAACAGACAGCAGACAAACGGCTAAGAGTGACAACAGCCCAATCCACCTGTCACTCAAGTGGCCATGCCCTTAATTATGCATAACTTTAAGGCTTAATAGAATTTAAACGGATGAGTTATAAAAATAAAAAATTCACCCCCCTCACAGTTGTCATGAAGGGCAAAATTAGCTATATAGACCAAAACCACTTTTTGTACCAGGCTGTAAAAAAAAATTCTGCTGTAAAGTTGGGCATATTACCATGGGGGTCTAGGGGACTGACTTTCTTTTGGAGCCTGTCTCTTGTTGCCAGTCAATGAATTGCTGTTTAAGTCACTTCCGTGTTGGATTCAAGAGAGAGATCGGAAGGTTGCCGCTTGGTATATACATATCTTTTTATATATAAATCTTGAAACATCATTATAACATTAAAACAAGAAAAACAACAATTTGCCAATAAGGTAAGACAAATAAACTGTTAGTTAGATCAGCTCTATAATTAAAGATACGTTTTCTGATTTAAAAAAAAATCTGAATATTTATAATTTTGCTTCTCAGGTAAACTTTTGAAAATGTTTAGACATTTTGAATGGAAGACAAGACAAAGTTTTAAAGTGTAGATTGTCGAATCACACTGTTCATGACCCATTTTATTTCTTTACTTTAATATGCAACATATTTCAAAGTGAAACTGGATATTCAAGGAGAAAAAAAGATTGGATGAGATTTAATTGTATCCATCAGAAATGTGTTGAATTGTGAAAAGTGAACGTTACATACCAGAAAGGAGCCAAATGGATTTGTGATGTCATCTAAAAGGGAAAGTCAATGAATCGTGCACCATACAATCAGGAATATATGCATTAAGGAAGTAAATGGTAATTTCCTGATGAGTTCCGAGCTTGTTTTAAGTGGAAATAATTAAGGTCTGTCACTGACACAGTGATAAAGATAGGGATGGTAAAAAGTATTTTTACGTGACTTTAAGACATGGATTTGCACAAAGATTTCCTAATTGCTCTACACTTAAGCACTTAAACTATGTGGCAGCCTGTCTTTGTGTAAGAAACTAATTGCGGCCTTCTTTTTCTTTGTCTTTTGCTAGACCTCATGGATTAGCTGGCAGTCCAGTTATCTCTGATATCTCTCTCATCCGACTATCGCCTCACGCTGCAACTACCGGAGAATCCCCCTTCAACCCACCGCACCCGTATGTCAACCCACACATGGAGCACTACCTGCGCTCAGTCCACAGCAGCCCAACTCTCTCCATGATCTCCGCAGCACGAGGATTGAGCCCTGCTGACGGTGAGTGTCACATTGTTCTCCATGTACCAGTGTGCTGTTGTTACTGACAAATACACTACCGTTCAGTAAGAAATGAATACTTTTATTCAGCAAGGACACTTTAAATTGATCAAAAGAGACATAAACCAGGTTTCCATCCAAGTGTTTTTTTTGCGAAAAAAGGTTTAGCGCATCAAAATGTTTACCGATATAGCTGATGGAAATGGCAATTATCGATATTTTTTTGCAAATGTCGACACAATCCTTTTCCGTTTAACTTTAGCGCATACATTCTATGTCGATACTTTAAATGACGCGAAAAACTAGTTTGGAAAGACTTTTTGTCGAAAAAAAGGGCTTTAACGCAAATAAATGTGGTGTCACATGATTTTCATCACGTGATTTTGATTGTAGGTGAATCAAAGAAAACTGGATGGGCCAGTTAAAATAAGCCCCCCCCCCAAAAAAAACGGGTTCCCCTTCATCTCCTTTTCAGCGCTTTTCTGCGGCACTGAGGACAGCGACTCAGTAGCCTACCTGAATTTAATGCGTAATTAGCATAGGTTTAAAAAAATTTAAACAGGAATTATAGTTGCTTTTTAAATACACTTACAATTTAATTTAATTTATTGTTTAATAAAATGATAGGCCTATTATTTTTAGTTTATTAACAGCAACAACAGCTGTAAAGATGAAGTTGACGATCGCCATCTCCGTAGTACGCGCCTATAGAGAGAAATGCACATCATGAATTACATAACCAGAATTTGTTATGTTATTTGTTATGTAAATTGTTAAAAAGACATTTCAAGCTTTCTTAAGATAGGCTATATTTTATGTCTGTGAGGCATATGCTGAGTTTCGTTAAGTTAGGATGAGATGCGCTCCTGTTCACGAGCAATGCAAGTGACCGCGCGGGCGCCTCTATGATTGTTGTCTGTTATATTTAAATATTTGTATTTATTAAATGCAGGCAATTGGTTGATAAAAAAAAAAAAAAATTAAGATACAATTTATACAAAATTGTCTTTCAGCAAAACTTAACTTAATTAAGTGGTCAAAATCATGTCTGACCCGCTCCATGTCTCTCGATATTGCTCATCATGCGGTTCACTTTTCATAATCAACATAAATGAAAAAATAACATCATTATATTTTAACAAATATGAAACTAAATGCGCTTATTTAATGGCAACAACACAGTAGGCCTACAGACTCTCTATTTGTACAACTTGCTGCACATTCATTTTATTCTGAATTTTGCACACATAAGTTGAAAGGCATTTGTTTGTGCATGCATGTAAAACATATCTGCAACATTCATCAAGTTCACTGATAATTATGCGTGCATTTATTAATTATTATCAGAGAGAGAGAGTGTGTGTGTGTGAAACGGCACAGGTTTTGTGATTTTGGCTAAAAACGGCATAATCATCATTTAAAGACCACTGAGAATGTTTAAAAATAGCTCAAAATATGATCAGAGTGGGACTTTAATGAATAATGTAACAAGGAGCATGTAAACTGCGTTGTTTGTTTATGGAATGGATCGCAAATAGATCTGAATGAAGAAACGTACCATAGTAGAAAATGTACCAGGCCCACCCGGGCCCAATGGTATCAGGACCAATGAATCCACACAGCATCTCAAACGTCGGCCGTGTCATTCTAAAATGTTGCACCCAGAGACTTTCTGTAAAGTGTCTCTCCACAACTTCCTCCCAGAACGCCGTATTGCATGGTCTCTCCCAGACCCTTGGAGTTCGTCGCGTAACGGTATAGTTAATTTGAGCCCTATCAGATGAGCAACTGTTTAATTCTGCCGTCGTCTTCTGATATTTCGGACACTTGCAATTATTTGTGAAATTGAAATGACAGTAAGCTGGCAAATTTCAATTAACTGCCTGAATACTCTCTCCATTATTATTATTATTTTTTTGTTTGTTTGTTTGTTTGGTGTTGGGGGGTGTGCTGACTGGAACCCCAAAAGGTAGAATTTGCAATAAAAAATAAAATAAAATAAAAGATGTATGGAAACGGCTCAAGGGCACTTTTTTTTTGCGATACACCAAAACATATGCGACACATCACGCACACAATCTTATCGGTAAAAGGCCAATTGAATGGAAACAGTCTGGAGACGGCAAAGTTCGTAATGTTTTTTTATCGCATATTCACTTTGTCGATAACATAACAGCGCAAAAAGTGGATGGAAACTAGGCTTTAGATTTGTATGGTGTTACAAAAGATTTCTATTCCACATATATGCTGCTCTTTTGAACATACTATTCATCAAAAAATATATTTTTTATTCATGGCTTCCACACAAATATTAAGCAGCACAACTGTTTTTAACATTGATAATAATAACGAATGTTTCTTGAGCAGCAAATCATCGTATTATAATGATTTCTGAAGGATAATGTGAGTGACACTAAATACTGAAGTAATGAAATTTAGCTTTGACGTCACATGAATAAGTTACATATTAAAATAGTAAACCGCTCTTTTAAATTGCAATAATATTTCACAATATTACTGTTTTTATATATATATAAAAATGCAGCCTTGTTATGTTTAGCATAAGAGATTTCTTTCAAAAACATTTAAACCTCTTTCCAACCCCATAATTTTGAACAGTACTGTGTAAGGTCAGCTGTAAATTCAAATTTTCATGTATTTCTATATTCATATGACTTTCTTTTATTATTCATTATATTCATACTTTTATTGTGATTTTTTTTTTTACTTTTTTATTATTGTTTTATGTTTTGTGCACTTGACAGTCACTGAGAAACATTCACTTTCATTTTGTGGACATCCTGTCTAAAATCTTATTTTGTGCTTAAAAAAATAAAGAGAGTCACCCAGGTACATTAACTTCGCAGGTTTGAAATGACATTAGTGTGAGATCCAAAGAGCACTTTCAAATCACCCATTGTACCACCTAAAAATGGATTGTATGTTTATGGAAGTATGTCTAGGAGGAAGAATACAAACATTGGTTAAGGATGAAAGAATTTAATGGTTCTGCTCCTCCACAAACTCAAACACCACAGAAGCTCTCTACCGTTGTTTATCTCCTTTATTATGTCAATGACTTGGACATTTGGAATGCTAAAAACATTACTGTAGCCTGAATATGCAAATAGATAATATTGAGAAAGAAACCATTTCCCAGACATTATCTCCCTTGCCATAAAGCATGGTCCTCTCAGCCCTGTTACTATAACAGGTTGGGACGAGCACCCCAAACCAGAGATAAGTCACCAAGCACATTCTCCTTCCAGTAATGGCTCTGCTTTCACACTTAAATAAGCAATGTGGAAAAGATTGTGTTGGTGATTAAATGGCGGCAGAGATAATGGAAGGAATTGAGCTTGAATGAATCCAAATAAAACCTAAAAAGCCTTTTTTGACTGTCTCATATAAACCGTGTTCCCAACAGTTCACCTACACTTTAAAAGGTCTCACATAAAATAATTATAGGTGATTAATTCAATGATTTGCTTAATATACCATGCTAATCCTAGTCTAAACTGGATTGTTTCCGCACATTATACAGTCAACTAACTTCGTGACAGAGCTTCAGTCTTGTAGAAGTCTATCATATTCTCTGTTTAACAGACGGTCCTTAAAGAATTGCTGATTAAGATCACTGAAGATGTCCCAAGCCCCAGAGCAGTGTTCTGACTGCTGATCTGCCTTCATTGGTCCACTGCCTCAGGGCTTTTTTAGCCCCAGCCTCTGCTGCACCCCTCCTTACACCGTTTCTGAGCCCCTCTAGGGACGCAGTTATACGATCCGGCGAGCGTGGAGAAAATAAACGGCCTTGTTCTGCCATGAATCCAGCACAAACACACGCCTGTTCTTTTTTAACCTCGCTGGGGCCTAATTGTTCCTGATAGAGCTGTTATGGTATGAATGGTCAAGCAAGCAAGAATGGGGTGGAACCCTCCCCCCATCCTGAGCGTCCCATAACTTAAGCAGCATGGGCGTGAATTGCTGTTATTTCTTCGTCGTAGGCGAGTGTTACGGAAATAACGTTGGAGGCACTAATGGTTATCTGACCTCAGCAGACAGAAAAATAAATATATCACTTGCATGTATTGCCTTTGACACCTTTAGATTAGCGTTTACTAGGTGCAGGTGTTAAAGTTTAGGCAAAGGGCTTAAGGGGAAGGGGAGAGCAAAGTAAGCTGTGCCACTTTTTACTTTTAGGCATATTTCAAGATGTCTACTATAAACCATATATTAAATAGAAATTATAAAATTTATTTTAAATTGCAGTGTTTACTGTATTTCTGATCAATTAAATGCAGATTTTTTTTACTTTCAGTGTTATTAAACAGTTCATTACTCATCATTTGTAATATTTAATATTTGAAGGCAAAGCTTACTATTAAGATTTATTAAGCCACTGGCACAACTTGCCCCAAATCATCTGGTAAACAAAATACTTCATTGAATAATTCTTGGCTAGATCATTTAAATGTTGTGTTTTTAGAATGAAAAACTTGACTAAAAATCTAAAAATGTTTACAACTTTTCTCATGTACATCTCTCATAAGCTGCGGTATACTGTATTTAAATACTGTATAAGGTCATGTGACAAACATTGTGCAGGGGACTATACGTCCAACCCCACTTTTCCCCACCTATGTGTTTGTGTGACTCCTGAAATACTAAACTCTTCTCTGTCTTTGCAGTGACCCATGAACACCTGAAGGAGAGGAGCTTGTTTGGCCTGCCCCCTCCCCCGCCTGGGGCCAACCCCTCAGAGTACTATCACCTCATCACCAGTCACCGCAGCCCTTACGGAGACCTGCTCATGCAGACGGGGGCCGCGGCTGCTCATCTCCCTGACTACATGAGCCCAGTGGACAGTGAGTTATTCTCCACGAGTACAGCACTAACCAATATACGACATCCGTTCTATCACCTTAAAGGAGTGGTTGATTTCATTTTTCTAACTTTAGTTAGTGTGTAATGTTGCTGTTTGAGCATAAACAACATCTTCTCAAGTTCAAAGCAAAGGGAGATAGTTTCTTTTAAAGAAATTGCTTTTTAAGGACTACAACAAACGGCTGGTAGGGACCACACGACATTCCTCCCGGGTTAGTGACATCATGAACCCTAAAAATTACATAAACCCCGCCCCCGGCAACGCAATTTATAGATTATCATGACAGAATATGGTCATCAATGACTAGAAGATAACTACACATAAGCTACATAAATTCATCAACTAACCATTCAGAAATGGTGTCTACATGTTGTCACTTCTTCTTGAGCCTCTCCATCTTTTTCCAACTCCATTTGAACATAAAAGGCTAAAATTGTTTGAAATTTTCATTGCATGTCTGTGTGAGGTAATCGTAGCTGCTAACACACTAGCTCTTGAAGCTCCGCCCTCTGTGCCGGGAGCAGCAGCGTATTTGCATTTAAAGGAACACACACAAAAACAGTGCGTTTTTGCCCACCCTCAAAAAGTAACAATTTTAACATGCTATATGAAAATATCTGTGGGGTAGTTTAGCTAAAACTTCACATACACACTCTGGGGACATCAAAGACTTATTTTACATCTTGTGAAAAGGGCATTATACCACCCCTTTAAAGAATTTGTGCTGCAATACTTTGTTTCATGTGAAGAGAGCTAGAAGTAAGTATTGGTTTTCCCAGGGTGCAACTTAAAAAAGTCGCAAATGTGACAAAATATACATTTGCGACAATAATGTCAGATCTAATATTAGAATGAAAGAATGAAAACTTTGTCAATTTTTGGCCTTGTCAGATTTCATCTGATTAGCAGTCATCAGTTTACATTAATTCAACTAATTAATGCAAGGCTTATTCCAATATCTATTATAGCGACCCTTGAATGGCTGTCTGAGACATTTCGGAATGCTACAATGCACAAAAATGTGTTAGTGTAGCCAGAAGTGTTTGCATTCACATACTTTTGTGGGCTTTAAATCAATCTGATTACCAACTCATGCATCTTTAACTGCATGTTGCCATATAAACAGCATGTTTTTTACACTATAAATTATATTCTGATATTTTAACAATTAAAATAAGGAAAAAATGCAATTGCAGTTGTGTAAAATAAACAAAGTCATTTGGCTCCTAAAAGTAAAAATGTATGAGGTTTTTTTTTTATTATTATTTGGACCCCTGCTTCTCCAAGAATGTAAACACTGTGGCTTTGTGGTGCTTTCAAAATATTGTTTTGTAGGTTTAAATGGGCCGGCATGTCAATTTCTAACTCAACCAATGGTGTTTTGACTTCTGTATATCGAGCAGGACAAACAGGGGGAGTATGGAAAACCTGTTTGGAGATAATCTTTATTTTTCCAATTCTGTTTAATGCCACTATTAGCACTGAAACTTTAGACATCTTCAAAAAAATCTGTCTTACTTACAGGATCAAAATTAGATGCAATCAGTACCAGTGTTATTTTAGTATAATTTATATACTATTATACACTATTATATACTATTATATATAAAAAAAAAATGTTCAGGTTTTAGTAATTGTGTTGTGTTTTTGTGTCTATATAGGTTTTATTAATACATTTTTATTAATTAATTTTTTAGATTTATACAGTTTTATTTTAATACTTCAAGTTAGACTAAACAAAAATGGAAAAAAAATTGCCTTGGCAACTAGCTGAAATAAAATAATTTTAAGTTTTTTATATATATATATATATATATATGTATGTGTATATGTATATATATGTATATGTAGCCTATATGTTATTTCCGTCAACATTTAATTTATTTTATTTTAAATAACAAAAAAAAAGTTTTTTTTTTTTATGGTTTTAGGTTCAGTTAACGATAATAACCCTGCCCAGTACGAATATCTTACTAATTTGCTACACTCTGCAAAAAATTGTGTAAAAAATAATAGATCAGAAGCTTTCCACATCAAAGAATAAGTCTTTCGATCTTCACCTGTGTATAAAACATGACTCACGTGGCAATCGGCAGTAAACATGAGCCATCTCAAAAATTTACGAGGCGTTTCTGTTACGGCCTCTAATTCAGATTGGGCTGCAGGTGTGATGTGTTATTATAAGTAACATTCGACTTCCCTCACCTTAAAAGGGAAATACAGTGTTTGGAGGAGACATATTTTTTTGCTGTGGCTGTAATGCCAGGTCTTTCATCTCTGCTCTTTGTTTTCAAGGATGTGTTATGGCAACTATGTACCCCCTTCTGCTTCTTTGTAATGTGATCCAATTAGTCATGTAATGGACGGGTGTATGTTCTTGATCTTGTAAGGTACTGATTACTCCTGGCTCAATAAAGTACCATTGTTAAAAGATGCCCAGAGGATCACGATTGCATCTCGTTGCGTAATCTTTAGGGGTGAACCAGGGCGAGTAGGTTGCAGGTCTCACGGTGCCAAGCAGGTTTTCGGCTCTCATCCAGAGTTTAGGCGAGAAATACAGTGTTGTGAATGGGTAACTCTGTGAGAGAGGATGAGGGGGAAGTCAGTGTAGGGTGTCTGCTCAGGAAACTTGAGATTGTAAATAATCAAGCTGGCACGCACTCTTGCCTTGATCCAGTCCAGCCACCCACAGTAACTCTTAGTGCCACAAATCCACACTTTTTCAAGTTTTCAATAATTTATATCAACGTACATTTATTTTATTTCAAGTAACAAAAATGTTTTTTTATGGTTTTAATTTTAGTTAACAGTAATTACCCTGGCCAGTACAAATAGCTAATTTGAAAGTAATCAGGCTGGCACTCACTCTTGCTATGATCCAGTCCAGCCACACACAGTAACTCTTAAGGCCCCTATATACTACAAGTGAAATCGAAGAGCGAACTGGTGTGACGTCATTTCGAACAAAATCAGGCCAAAGTGAAGTTAATTTGGAGTGTTTTCTGGAGTTCAAAACAGCTTCCCAAAGTGAACTTTATGGAAAAGTTTGCTCTGGCTGATGAACACCTATTACGTATTACGCCTATTACGTAATAGGTAGGTGTAATACGCAGGTAAAAACATGAACACACTGGAGAGCTGCTTTATAGTAGAAACTGAAATTGTAATTCAAACTGAAAGTCACACTGACACTGTTTTTTCATGTTTAATACTGTAAAGTTGCTTGATTTGAAGCAATCTGTTATATAAAGTGCTTCATAAATAAACGTGACGTGACTTGACTAGAGTGCCGAATTGCAGAGCTCGTGCAAATATATCCACATCGCTATGATCAGATGCTTTCTTAACGTTTTCTCACTATTGTAATTTTTGTTGTTGTTTTTTTACATGTTAATTTAAACACTGCTCCAAACAGTGTGGCATTTTGAACTTATTTTTACCCCTAAGTGAAGAACAAAAAAGAACTATGAATATATTGCGGCCATTGTGCCAAAAATCTACCCTGGTAATCCAGAGTTCTCGCGAGAGCACAAGTTGAATTTGCTCAGCGAGTTACTCTGGTGTCGAGTAATGATGCTCATTAAATATGCCCCTCGATCTGAGCTGCACCAATCACATTGGGTTATCTGATATAGGCGGGACAAAGGCGAGCTAAACAGATAACGACAGCGCTGTGACGTCGAAGTCATTAGTAAACATTGCAAGATGGCTATGGATGAACACCGGTTGTTTGAAACGGCTTTGGCCGCTACAATGAACGAGTTAGACTTGGCTTTTTATCTAAAACAGGAACAAAAGACGCCGCTCGAATAGTTCCTTTGCAAGAAGGACGTTTTTGCTGTTTTGCCGACCGGATACGGTAAGAGTATAATCTACCAGTTAGCTCCGCTGGTAGCTGGGGTTTATTGTTGTGATTGGTCGTAGTGTTATCCAATTGCGTGCAGTGAGATTTTCAAATGCACGCTTGGTGCCGCCCCTCGAGCTGGGCGATTTTCATTAGTCGACACCAGACCATTAATCTTTTAGATTTAGGTCTGGATTTCCAGGCTACCACAAATCCACGGTTTTCCAAGTTTTTCATATTTTATTTTATTTCAGTTTACATATATTTTATTGCATGTAACAGAAATGTTTTTAGTTTTAGCTAATGCTAATAACCCAGGCAAGTAAAAATAGCGAAATTTTTTGTAAAAAAGCTTTCCACATCCAAAAAAATTAGTCTTTCAATCTTCACCTGTGTATAGAACAGTCCAGCCACCCACAGTAACTTTTAGTGCCACAAATCCACGTACCCTCTCACATCACATGCCCCAATTACTTCCAATCACAAATCAAACATGGACCTTTGCTTTTTTATGACTGTAATGAGTCGGTCGTGAGAGTTCCTGCATCTCTGACTGCTAACGCTGGCCGCCGCGGAGCTGACTGCCCACAGTTTGTTTAGTGAGGCTTGTTAGCTCAACACATCATGGGGTTTTCCCCTTCCCGGCTTGTGTCTTTGGCCTTCTCGTCCGCCTGGCTTGATGTGGTCTCACTCTGGGCACTCAGGTGTTCACGGCTCTCCACACCAACCCACAGACACAGGGCTTTCATTGATGGCCGATGTCAGCTCATGGCGTGGTGGCATAAAGCAAGCCCTTCAGTAGAGCAAAGTCCTGATAAATATGCATTGCAGAGCCTAGCGTTTGTCTTGGAATGGTGTGCAGATAAAATTCGTATGCGTATTTAAAAATCAATTTATGTTCTAATAAATTCAGCAGACCCACCACTAGAGTGAGTGTTCAGCATGCACAAAGTGGCCCTCTTGTTTTTCCCTTCATGATTCCCATTTGCCCATTAGCTGACTTGGAGAGAGAATGTTCGGGTTTTCCTGTAAATGGTGATCGTTGTTGTAAAAAATGAAAACTGTGCACATGGAAAATCTGTCCAGCCTGTCATTTAGAGCCAACATGTGCAGCACTGTAAATTTATTTGGACATTCGGCAGTTTTACACGCACTACTGGGTCAAACCAAGACACTAACTGGAGTCATGTGGCGTTGAATAGGTTGTTATAGACTTCACTGTACGGCAAAATAAGCATTTTGACATTTCATATAGCTGTAAACCTCACTGTAAAGCTGTATTTTCTACCAACTCCACTTACATTACAATACATGATGACCCCATTACAATACATGATGAGTTGAAAAACTGAAATGATATTATTAAAAAATTGTTGTGTGTCTATGTATGTGTGTCTGTATGTATATATATGTATGTATGTGTATATATATATATATATATACATACATACATACATACATACATACACACATACACACATACACACACACATACATACACACACATACATACACACACATACATACATACATACACACATACACACAACAATTTTTTAGCTGTAAACCTCACTGTAAAGCTGTATTTTCTACCAACTCCACTTACATTACAATACATGATGACCCCATTACAATACATGATGAGTTGAAAAACTGAAATGCTATTATTAAAAAATTGTTGTGTGTATGTGTGTCTGTATGTATGTGTGTCTATGTATGTGTGTCTGTATGTATGTATGTATATATATATGTATATACAAATTTGGAAAAATCCAACCTTTAAGGACACCAATTTTCTTTGTGAATGAATAATGTATCGTAAATAAATAAATGTTCTTCCTTAAAATACATGGTGCATGTATATGTTTTATTTCAGTAAGCCTAAAAGCTAGTTTGATTTGCATTGCTCTCAATGCTAATCAAACTAGCTTTTAGGCTAACTGAAATAAAACCATGCCAATCTCTAGGTATGGTGAATGCTATGTGATGATGTGGGGCTATTTTAATTCCAAAGGCCAAGGGAACTTTATCAGGATGCATAGTATCCTGGATCCATGAAGTAACTGGCCTTTAAAAATACAAATCTGCCTGCCTCTATGGGAATTTAACATAGGGGTGTACTAACTTATGCACCATGTATTTTAAGGAAACATTTATTTATTTACGATACATTATTCATTCACAAAGAAAATTGGTGTCCTTAAAGGTTGGATTTTTCCTAATTTTTTTAATTAAGGCATTAAGTTCAATTTCCAAAATATGATTTTTTATTCCTCTTTTTAGTCAACTTTAGCATGGGTGTATTAACTTATGCATTGCACTGTATATATATTAGATTTATTTATTTATTTTAACTATTTTAACATTTTAATTCATTTGTTATATTATTTATTATTTTAACAAGCAAAATTAAATAAATATGCTCTAGTGCAGTCTATTTTTCACTCATGCAGTGGCTCACATGCACATGACTTTGGTGCCGAGAGTAGTATTTAAAACAAATCTCTCGTCTTTAAATATGATTAGTATGTAACCCCACATCAGTCATCCATGACTTATAAAGGTAAGAGTAAACTCTTAAGACGCAAGAATGATGGATCATCACCCCCTCTTGAATTTAAACCCAAAAAGCTTTGAATACATGTAGCTCACTCCTGCAGATCACTTTCCTCCTGCCAACGATGTGAATGCCAAACGCATTTGCCCCAACAGGCCCCAAAATAACAAATAGAGGGAAACAATGAAAGGAGACGGCGTCGGCTATGAGTGCACGTCTTGCTGAAATGCTCCATTGCTGAGCCAAGTGCATGTGCATGCCATTGGAGTGCACTTTACATGTTAATTATGGTCTGCGTCTGACAGGGCGACACGCCGATTGAAAGCACAGTCGCCACCAAAAACAACACAGCCGCATTTCCCCATCACACCCAGACGGGTTTTTACTCAATGGGCACGTTCCGTAGGCCCTTTTTGTGTACTTTCAGTGAATCTATTGCGCATGCAATGTTATGAGAAGTCTCAGTCAATGCTTCTCAATGGGTGAGATGGGAAATGCTGGCCTTACGCCCTCTGGATGGATGAAAGTGAATAAATAAATCACCACAGCCTCCGGCTCACAGTCAGACTCTGCCTGATGCCCAAAACAGCAGGATAATAGGTTGAACAGACCTCCGTTTTATCGATGGCTCAATTCAGCTCTGCTTCTTAACTCTACGTTGAAGTGAAGGGGTTTGCAGCCTCTAATTGAGTTGCTTTCACAGGAATGCTTCAAGATTATGAATGGAAAGAGGGGGGAAACAAGTGCTGAACTCATTTGTATGGCATAGCCAGAGGGAACAGTTTAAGGTCCCGTGATAATAGCTACTGCCAAAGCAAATGTCTGCTGTCCGGCTACAGGCAGGACTCTGGTGTTTTGGAACGGAGGTCTTTGGGTGTATAGGAACGGAGTCTTGTCACCACTTTAGCTCAGTCCAACATACTCACACATACATATGCCTGCACAACAAACATTAACACAAGACGCTCCCATTTTGCACTTCAACTTTCTTTCTTTTTTGTAATGTACACTTGTTCAAAAGTCGTTGGGTTTTTTTATCCTGAAAAGATGTACTGTATATATTAATCGCGGTTTCCACAAAAGTATTAAACAACACAACTGTTTTCTAGATTGATAATAATAACAAATATGTCTTGAGCACTGAGAAATCTGCATAGTAGAAAGATTTCTGAAGGATCATGTGACTGAAGACTGAAGTCATTTCTGCTGAAAATTCAGCTTTACCATTACAGGAATAAATTAAATTTGAAAATATAATAAAATAGAAACAGTTATTTTAAATTGTAAACAATAATACTGTTTTTAAATAAAAAAAAAAAAAAAAAATTTTTTACCTGTTTCATTTTTATATTCAAGTGTTTATGATTTATACGATTAGTTGATTTTTATTATTTGATAATGGTTAGATGATTGTCATTGATCCCCGAAAGGAAATTAAAGCAGAGAAGGAACATAGGAATAACACCTTCCAAATACATATTTTTCTGGCATCCCAATAAAAACATCAGAGCAGATGCCTAATATAATTGCCTCTTTCGTATACGTGCAGAGAGCGCCTGTAATTATAAAGCTATATATCAGGCCAGATCCTCAATTAGAAGCACCTCCTCCTACCCACCATTCCCCTTCCCACAGGGTCGACAGGACTGCCTGAGCCAGCCTCTGCCACCACCGCCTCACAGCACTGCACATCTGGTTTAGCTCTCTCCCAGGAACCTGTGCACCCCTAAATTAGAGACACTGCCTATAAAAACAGACCATTGCAGAGTGTGTGGGACTCGGCAGCTGAGGGCAGGCCAGGCGCTGATACCCCCTGCTGTTCTCTTCACTCTGTGGGCAGCGGCCTGCTAAGTGCTGCCACACACCGTCCTATCAACGTGGCAGTCGCACAGCAAACTGGAAAAGTTCTTAGACAGAATCTATTAGGGGTTTTAGGTATATTTTTAGTTTATTTTGGTATAATTAAATCGAGAGACATTGATTTTTTTTTTTTTTTTTATACAATTAAATGAAAAACTAATTTCAAGTTTCTTGTTTTTGTCATCCTGTGGTTTGCCATCTGACCCCAGACTCGCAAACTATTGCTGCTCCTCTCCAACCAAAGCCAACCTCCCAATTTTAAAAACACTTTACTGATCTTTACTGATCACTAGCTTTAATAAGGATTAATCTATATTTAATGTGTACAGTAAGACTATGCAGTGTTCAATGCAGTGTTGTTTTACAATTGATTATTACTTTTATTTTAATTTTTTTGGCTATTTACTGTCTGAATACCACTGTTAGTACATCTTCCTGAAAAACTTAAAAAAAACTGTTTATTTAATTTGTATTTTCATTCAGTTGTATTTATTTGTCCATTTTGTTTGTAATTAGTTTTTGTTTTTATTGTATTGCTGACTGTTAATTTGTCATATGTAATTGTTTTGAGGACCATTTTCTTACATTAGTTAGTATTAGTTTTTGTTGAAGTATCTATAATTGTGAAATTTCCCTAATATATTAAAAGTATAACATTTCCGTTTGATGTAATGGTGCAGAATGACACACTTTACCTTTAAATTAAGCATTCAGGGATCAAATGTCAAAATCTAATTAGCGTAACAATAATAGTTGCTGTTTGCAGTGCACATCAAAACTGTTGCTTAAAGAATGGCAGGGGAGTAATTAACTGGTTGGAGGCTGTGGATTTGTGAGAGTTTGACAGGCTTCTGTTTGAAATGTCAGTTGAAGGTTTTTTGTGAGGTGCTCATGTTTGTGTGTAGTTTAATGGAGCCATTACATGTTTCCTGTTGTAGCACCTTTGCTGATGCCCCCCTGGAAGGCAAAAAAGCCTCCGTGCCCGACTGCTGTTCTCTGTCCGCTTACACCAGTGCTTAATGCACAGCACCTGTTTACTACAGTTCAGAGCACATGCACATAGAAACGTGGCTTTTAAGTCAACACTCACTCAGCAATTGGAATGCAAATGGAAATGCAAATTATATAGTTTTTACATTTTGTGGAAGGGTACTTTTGTAATTTTCCACCCTTTAACTTTTGACATCAGAATTTGCACTATTAATTCATATTTTTATTCAGTAAGGGAGACTGTAAAGTACAGTACAGAATATAAAAAAATAAATACTGTAATTTTAAATACTGTAAGTTCTGGTCTTTTTCATCAATGTCCACAAGAATATTAAGCAGAACAACTGCTTGTGACATTAATAATACTAAGAAATGTTTCTTGAGCTCCAAATCAGCATATTATAATGATTTCTGAAGGATCACGTGACACTGAAGACTGGAGTAATGATGCTGAAAATTCAGCTTTGCCATCACAGGAATAATTTACATTCTATGTTTTTTTTAAGTCATTTTTAAATAAGTATTTTTATTATTATTATTATTATTATTATTATTATTGTAATAATACTTCACAATAGTAAAATAAATAGTAAATATATATATTTTTTTTTATCTTACCAACCCCAAACTTTGTACGGAATTGTAAACAAATCTAACTTTGCTATTTTTTGAAGATGATTAACATACACAGATATATATATATTCTTGGAGATAATTATCAACGGAAAGGCACTCCTAAATAATCTTACTCAAATCTCCTCTAAGTTAAATATAGACTGTTCAGCATTCCAAACATTATTTGCTTGCTTGTTTGCCTAATTTTACTCTCTGATCAATGTTGTTAAATAGCATCTGTTTGGCATTCTGCAGAACACCTCATTGGGTGAGATTGGTATGATTAGACTGTTAAATTATTCATAGTGAGTTGTATGCAAGCCAACATAGGAGTGATTCTGGAGATAAAGAGAATTGAACGGATCTCTTTAAGGTGAGAGTGAAAAAAGTGTCTTTTCTCTCCAGTGTCCCGTTTCCCCAGTCCCAGACTGACGCCGAGGGTGAGCAGGAAGCGGGCGCTGTCCATCTCTCCAGTCTCGGATGCCAGCATCGACCTGCAGACCATGATCCGCACCTCGCCCAACTCTCTGGTGGCCTACATCAATAACTCCCGCTCCAGCTCGGCTGCCAGCAGCTCTTACGGCCACCTCTCCGTCGGGGCCATCAGGTACAGGAATGACCATTCTCCCATCTGTGTTGATTTCTCCTTGTAAATGTTTTTGCAGGTTGCCCATTGTTTGAACTCACACTAAATGTGACTAATTCCTTTTTCTCACATCTCAGTCCGTCCTTCACATTCCCACATCCTATCACACCAGTTGCATACCACCAGCTGCTGTCCCAACAGAGAAGTCTGAATGCATTTGGACACACTCCCCCCCTCCTACAGCCTTCTCCTTCCCTCAGTTCCAGGCAGCAGACGCTGGTGGCAGCTGCTGCACTGACCAACAACAACAGCGCCGACACCAACACAGAGTCCAGCCAGGTGATTTTACAGAGGTTTCCGTACGCGTTTTCAGGCTTCTAAAGGTCTTGACTTGAGAAACCTGGAAATTTCATGTTTATAATATGCACTACTATTCAAAAGTTTGGGGTCAGTAAGTTTTTTTGTTTTGTTTTTTTGAAAGAAATAAATACTTTTGTGTTAGCAAGGAAGCATTAAATTGATTAAAAGTTACCGTAATTCTGATTTTTTTTATTTATTTTTTATTTTATTTTTATCACGGTTTACACAAAAAGCAGCAAGACTGTTCAACATGTTCAACAATAAGAAGAAATGTTTCTTGAGCAGCAAATCAGCATATTAGAATGATTACTGAAGGATCATGTTACTAAAGACTGGCTGCTGCAAATTTAGCTTTGCCATCATAGGAATTAATTAAATTTTAAAATAGATTTAAATTGTACTATTTCCCAATATTGCTGTTTTGACTGTTTTTGATCAAATAAATGCCACCTTGGTGAGCATAAGAGACTTAAATATTTAAAAAATCCGACTGAGCCCAAACTTTTGAACAGTAGTGTATAGTTTAAGGATGCACCAATAAATAATTATTTCCAATAATTGCTTTCATATTATGGCCAATAATCAATAGTTGCAGATGTTGAAATGCTATACTGTTGTTTTTAAGTAAATTAAAAACATTAACTAACAACAAAAATAAATCATCAAACGCTACAAGTGAATTAAGGTAGAACGATATTATAATGTACTGCATGAAAAATGGATATTCACTTTGGTATCTAAGATTTAATTGTTAGTGTTTGAAGATTAACTTTAAGCGTTAAATAATGGCAAAGGTGAATAGCATTGCTGTAGTGGCACACCATCACTACCCAACATAAACAAACCAGGGAATTCAGGCTAATCTGAACTAATCTTTTCATTCATCCCTATTTTTTCATTCATCAGCTTCTATAGAAGGCTGTGTAATGCTCATCGACCAAGGATCCAAGGATCCGCTCCCATGTAAACACTGTGGCCATCCAGAATATAAACTTCCTCTAACCTTCTCTCACACTATCCAGAAACTCACCAAATCAGTTTTCCTTCCAGCTTTATTGCTGATCTCCAAACCACATACACACACTATAGTTATGAGAAACACATTTCCCTCACTTTTGAGCAAACCGTGTCAGGGTTATTGAGTTAATAGAAAACATGGGCCTCTGCCATACTATAGTGGTTGGAAGAAAAGGCACCCCCACTTCAACGGAGAGCCTGCATGTTCACAGAGACTGTCTGTTGAATTATGAATCCATCTGAGGATCAAAGTCTGTAGTCGCTCTCTGGGCGTAATAATTTCTTCCTTTTCATATTTCCATCTGACAGATGCTCATAGTGCAGTCTAAACTGTTTAGTCTCTGCGGCAAGTTGCTTTGTGAAATATGGCATCTGGAGCATGGTGCCTTTGTAGGCGTGAAATCACCACTCATGCCAGAAGCCAAACCGTCGACATGGTGTCTCCAATGACTCTTTCCTTGCTCTCTTGCAGAATGCTGGTGGAGATCCTGCTGTCAGCAGCACTGTCAACCCTATGATATTCAAGAGGTCAAAGGTGAAGACTGAAGCAGATGGACCCCACCCCATCTCACCTGGTTCTCAGGTTTGTGGGATCATGTTCATTATCACTTTAGGTCATCTTAAGCTTCAAAATGGACTCAAAATAACTATTAAAGTTTCATTAAATAGTCCATATGATTTTTGCTCTATATTCCAAGTCTTCTGAAGCTAAACAATGGCTTTGTGTGACAAACAGCCCTAAATTTAAGTTAAAAAATGTAGTAAAAAAACATCCAAGAACAAATTGTCCTTTTTTTCTAATCTTTTCAATAAATTATTGATCCACTTCACAAAAATGGCCCAGACCGCTTTATATGCATCTCTCTGTTCATCTCTGCTCACCTCTTTTAAGTCTCTCTTGTATCTTACTCTTTTGAGGAATTCTCGGCTCATTTCCAGTTCTGTGACAGTGTGCTGGTAAGATACATGAGGAGGGGTGTGGAGTGTGATCAGGGCAGATGTGAATTGATGAGCACACAATAGTGGGCCAAATATAAACATGCTGCAGTCAGCATGGACCTCTTTCAAAACCCTTCATATTTGAGGTTTCAACACTTGGAATGAAAGAAACCAAACTCTGGATAGTTTCAAAGGAACCATTATCAGTTGTTGCTTTAGTGCTCTTAACAACATAGCACTCGCTGGTAGACATACCCTTGACTTTTGACTGGATATCACACAAATTAGCATGTGGGAGGTGACATTAGATGTGGCCATGAAGCATTCCGTTCTCTCACCACATTATAGAGGTTTCGAACCATTTAGCTTTAAACTTCATTAAATCTCAAAAGCATTCTTAACATTCCCAAACCTTAAGAGAAACGAGGATTGCAAAATCGACATGACCACCAACAATAGTTCCCATCTGATTCTCAATAACTCAAGACCTGGTTCAGTTCCCATAAGAAATATAAAACACTAATGAGATCTCTTCTTTTTTTTTCTAGACCACAGTGAGACCAAATGGTTCCTTAGGTACCCTGCTTGTCATATTTTTCTTCGGAGAAAAACAGTCTATTAACTTATCATGTCTCTTCTAGAGTAGCAGACAAGCATATCTCAGGCTTTGCCTGGATTTCCCATGATAACAAAGTCTGGAATCAGAAGTCAGAGATCACAATATGAACTCAAACAGTTCTCATCCAAATAATCAAAGCTACACTATCCATATCAGTCAATGGCTTATAGCTTATAGCTCTATGCTTTTACAATATATCAACTATATATAACATTCAGTCTCACAAGCTAAAAAGCAAACACTGAGCAGCAACATTTTCTCTTGACTGACGTATGATAGGCTTAATAAAATAAAGTATACAAATAAAGTTTACCAGTGTTGTCTCCTCAACAGGATCATATGGAGTTACGGGAGGAACTTGATAAAGACGAATGCAAGCAAGAACCTGAGGCTGTGTATGAGACCAACTGCCACTGGGAAGGATGTTCCAAAGAGTATGACACCCAGGACCAGCTAGTTCATGTTAGTCACACTGTTCTATTAAACTCCTTTGATTTTGAAATGTATTCTAACTCTCAAAACCTAGTGAGCTGCCTTTTCTGTCTCCTGCCTACATTCTGTAGCAGCATCCTAACTGTTATGGAACTTCATTAGTTTCACTATCAATTGAGAAGATTTTTAATGTTTTTTGTAATGTGTCTTATGTAATGTATTGTAATTTATTCATTTGATGGTAAAGCTGAATTTTCAGCATCCATCATTCTAATATGCTGATTTGCTGCTCAAAAAACTTTTCTTATTATTATCAATGTTGAGCAGTTGTGCTGCTTAATATTTTTGTGGAAACCATGTTTTTTTTTTTTTTTTTTTTTTGTGGAAACCAATTTAATGCATCATTGCAGAATAAAAGTGTTAATTTCTTTCAACAAAAAAAAAAAAAAAAAAACTTACTGACCCCAAACTTTTAAACACTAGTACATATTATAAACTTGAAATTTCCAGGTTTCTCAAGACCTTTGGAACCCTGATTCTTGGTGTCAGAGCTTTTTTTATAGATATTTTTTAAAGGATAATTTGATGAAAAGAAAAGTCAAAAGAACAGCAATTAATTTAAATACAACTCTTTTGTAAAATTGTATAATGTCTTTACTATCACGGTTGAGCAATTTAATGCATCTATGTTAGAAGAATAATCTTCTAAAGCATCTTAATTAATAAAATAAAAAAAGAGCCTTCATGTTAGGGGTGTGCATATGATGCCTTAAAATGCTGTCAAGCTACACAGCTTACTAAGTTTTGGAACAGAGCTATTTTCTTGTAATGGTCATTGTGACTAACCAAAACAAACACAAATTGCAAACATCTTATCTGCCTTTTTAAAGCAGAAACAACTGTAAATAATTAGAAACACTACAGCCAGAGCTGTAACTGATCCTTTCCTGTCACTGACACGTGTAAGGTTAATGAGCATGTTGATACCCGCAGAGGTGCAGAACACATTCACTTACACACACATGCTCTCGTATGTATGGCTCCTGTCTCTGTGCACCCTCTGACCTTTAAACTTCCCTGAGGCCATATAGTAAATCCGTCATCATGCCAGCAGCTCTGGAGTGGCCCTTTCCACCTCTGACACCTCAGCCCCTCTGCTGGGCGTTATTAACAATCTGAAAGCCACGATGTGACAGATACACTTGGGCCCAGAGTCAGACTCACTACTTAGACAGGAACACACCGAGCCAGTCTGGCTCCTCATGAGACCTGGACCTGGAGCTTAGCAATTCTCTGGGGTTCTGGATCAGTGGAATTAGGTTCCTGCCATTCTCCAATTCCAGAACAAGCCCAAACCAGTCTAAGCTGAGCCTAGTGTGTGTGTATGTGTTTTTTTTTTTTTTTTTTTTTTTTAACCCACACTTGTCTAATATAAAGGCACAAACAAACATATGGTCTTAAGTAGTTGCAAGTGAATTGTTGTTGGGGATTACAAGATTGCTGTCCGTCATTATTCGGATTTCAAAGAAATACGATAAAATGGTTTTGAAAAGCGAGACCAAGTGTAAGGTATAATTACAGCCAGAGAAGACAAGGAAGAGGAATCAGAAGTGGAAACAAAGGAATGTTTAGAGACCAGAGCAAAACTGAGAGCCTGGACTTCCTTCCTACACACCCTTTTTAGTCCTAAGGCTATAGTCTGTGCTCTCTGCTTGCGATCTAAATTATACACCTCAAGAAACAAAATAATGGCATGGTTTGATTTTATTTCATGCAATCCTTCCCTGAAGAACTTCATTCAGGGTTAGGATAGGTTAGGTGCTGTTAGAAGAATACAAAGCAAGTACTGTTCAAGCTACACAGAATACAGTTATTTGTATTTGTATTTTTTTCATTTTATATGTGTACATATGAAGAGTTCAGATGCAAAAGCCTCTAAGTGCCATCTGAAATTTTCCTCTAGAATGATCATTTTTATCAAGCTCGTATATTTAAGTTCAGTAATTTCACTTTAATGACAATTAATAGGTATTTTTCATTGCCATTAAAGTGAAATAACTGAACATAAACATACAAACTTGATAAAAATGATAATTTTAGAAGAAAATTTCAGATGGCACTTAGAGGCTTTTGCATCTGAAGTCTTCATATACACACCGTTCGAAAGTTTGGGGTCAGTATAATTTTTTTTATTATTATTATTTAATGTTATTCAGCAAAAACACATTTAGCAGATCTATTCCGCCAAGACCAAATATATTAATGTTGTCATATCCATTACCATGGCAAGCAAGAAATATGTATCATCAGCCGTTTATTGCAGAGTTAAGGAATTAAGGCCATTGTTGACATTCATGTTGTCACTTTTCTCTACCTGCAGCATATCAACAATGACCACATCCATGGAGAGAAGAAGGAGTTTGTGTGCCGATGGGAGGAGTGCTCGCGAGAAGAGAAGCCTTTTAAGGCCCAGTACATGCTTGTGGTTCACATGCGTCGACACACTGGGGAGAAGCCCCATAAGTGCACAGTAAGTGATGCACCACTGCTCACCGGGCCTTCATTTCATTGATGGTCCCCAACAGACGTTCTACTGACTATAAGTACTTGTCAACTTATTCTACTAACCTTAACCCTAATTCTAAACTAACAGTCTACTATTACTCTAAAGAGAGTTAGTTGACATGTAGTTGCAAATTAATGAGATTGCAAATTAATGAGAATTAGTTGACACATAGTTGCAAAGTTACTTATAGTTAGGAGAATGTCTAAAGTGGACTATCGAAATAAAGTGTAACCACACTTACTACCTCCCCCTCACTATTTAAAAAACTATATACTGCCTTTACCTTTAATTGCAAGAATACACGCATCGATTTCTGGACTCACGAGTAGAGCAAGCTATTGCTTTACAGATATAGTCCTGTTTCTTATTTCAGCAAAACATATGATTTTAAACAGGACACATTTTCATCTTGGCTACTTTTATTTTCCTAAAACATCATGAAGGCACTCTGCTCTGCTGTTTTGCGTTTCCAGCCAATTTTAGTGGCTTGAGATCCTATTAAAAAGTGAACTTCTGAGCGTGCTGATTGACAGGTTGGAGACATAATTAAAGTCTGAGGAGAGGAAGGTGCCATGGTTCTTTATTAAATTACTTTATTGAAAGTTTCCACACACCTTCAGTGTTATATATATATATATATATATAGATATATAACCCAGTAGATTTATCATAATAACTGAGGATGACATGGTCTGAACAAGCAAAATTATCAAAGCTATCACAATAAAAAATGTTTCTTTGAGGGTGAATCTCTTGAAAACATATCCAGGTCACATTTTAACAAAAACAAATTGTTTCATTATGGTAATGATCATTTTATAGCAAATATGTTTCATTGTCCAATAGACTACAATGTCTTTTAAGAAAAATATAATTTCTTATTTTATTTTTGATTTAGGGGTGCAATATAACCCAGACATGTTCTTGACAGGGTTTATGAGATTCACTCATAAAGCTGTTTGATTTTGGGTTCAGACTGAAGAGGGCTGATGTAATGACTTGCTTTTCTCTTTCTCTTACTCTCTCTGTCTAGTTTGAAGGTTGTTCGAAAGCTTACTCTCGACTGGAAAACCTCAAAACTCACTTGAGGTCCCACACAGGCGAGAAACCTTATGTATGCGAGCATGAGGGTTGCAACAAGGCGTTTTCCAATGCTTCAGACCGAGCCAAGCACCAGAACCGCACACACTCAAATGAGGTTTGAGCATTCAACATCAGTTTCATTATGTGCATCTTGTTTCCCATCTCATTGAGACCAAGAGATTTGATTTAAGTCAGATTTGATTGCACTCTGAAAGCTATCTGTCACTCCTTTGCAGAAACCATATGTGTGTAAGATCCCAGGTTGCACAAAACGCTATACAGACCCCAGTTCTCTCAGGAAACATGTGAAGACCGTTCATGGTCCAGAAGCACATGTCACTAAGAAGCAGCGTGGTGATGTGCCACCTAAACCTCATCCCCCTAAAGGGAATGGAGAAAATGAGGCCCACACAAAGCATGCAAGGGGAAGAGCAGACGGGTTAGGGGAGGCCAACAGCACCACCCGAGGAGTGGAGGATTGCCAACATGTCAAGTCTATCAAGACGGAAAACACAGTGGTAAGAATAGTCAGTTTTGTTCTTAACAAATGATTACATCACTGATGAGAGGTTCTGTCAAAGTTCTTGACTAAAAGCAGTTTTACACGGTGCATGGTAAGCACAAGTTCCCAGATAATTTTCCATTGGGAGAGAGACAGTACAAGATTCATTACTGTGGTATGTTATTGAACAATCGAAGGTGATGTTATTCACAACCAGTACAATCAATTAATTATTTAGCTTTTATCTGGTCAAATAACACGGAAGAGAAAACAATGGCCATTGTTGCTGCTCCATGCTGCTGCTATTTAAAATTTAAGATTGTGTCTAATCTATTTTATGGAGGGATAAATGTTATAACTACTTATTTTTGTTGACTAAGATATTCGTTTTTTGCATGTAAGATATGCAGTATTTACAGTAATCACCTCATGCAGAGATGCAGCATGTGCAGAGCTTGCTGTTTATCGTGTACTGTGTGTAATGCTCTTAATGCAGAATTCAAACTAATGTACTAACCATTTCCTCTACTAATATACTAACACTGTCCTTTCTTCTTAACTAACTTGCTTCTCTTTGAAAATAATGGACAGACTGTACTAAGGTGAGCACTGGAGAAATCTCTTTTTAATGCATGGCAAATTCAATACTAAAAAAAAAAAAAAAAAACTTCAGTAATGTTTGATTTAGTTGTACTGTGAAAATCTTTGTAACCGAAACTAAATAAAAGTTGTAAAAGAAGTGATTTGATGTTAACTTCATTGCGTGCTACGATAGAGGCCAACACTTTTGCCCGTATCACATCCTGCTTTTAGTGTAAAAAGTTAATTCTCTGTAGAACTATTAAAGAACTATCAATTCAGTTTATTGTAGACTATCAGTAGAAACATTTAACATGTTCCCTTATATGCAAGTAAGCTGTACATTTCACAAGGAGAAACCCAAAGGAACTTGCCCTTACACAAGTTTGTATCTAACATTAATGAAGAACTAATCTTAATGCTAATACAAATACATAACAGTATTAGTTTTATTTCAAGATTTCCTCATTAACCAGATAATAAATACGAGGCAGCAAATATCTGAATGTTTCCATTTCACATGACCATTTTTTCCTTAATTCCACAAATGTCACTGATTCTGTGATTAAATGGAACTGTGGAACTGACCTTTGCTTATTACTGTCCCTCTATAGATGTACCAGTCCAGCCCTGGTGGTCAGTCATCATGTAGCAGTGAGCCATCGCCACTTGGCAGTGCCACCAACAATGACAGTGGAGTAGAGATGGCCATGCACAGTGGAGGCAGTTTGGGGGACCTGAATGCTTTAGATGACATGCCTGTAGTAGATTCTACCGGTTCTCCGGGTTCTTCTGCAGGAGTAGGTCTTCAGCTGCGTAAAAACAGGGGAGGACTACTACATCTTGATCACATCAAGAAGGAAAAACTAAAAACTGTAAGAGACTCCTGCTCCTGGGCGAATGCTTCACCTCAAGTCCGAAATACCAAGCTGCCTCCAATACCCACTATTGGTGAGTACTGCAGCCAAAAAATGGGTGATTTTATTACTTTGGAAATTGAGTTCCATGTTTGCATTCTCATGCTTTGTGAGAAAGTAACATTACTCTCATTAATGTTTTTTAGACTCATTGCTGGAGACTTCAAATATGGGCAATCATATGCCTGGACCTCCAACCCAACGTTCAGGAGATTTGTCTTCGTATGAGATGACAATCCTAAATCAGCTGCATGAGCGCAGAGACAGCTCCACCAGCACGATGAGCTCAGCATACACGCTAAGTCGTCGGTCCTCTGGTATTTCACCCTGCTACTCCAGTCGTCGCTCTAGCGAGACTTCGCAATTTGGAATCCGCAACAACAACATCAGCTCAGCAGATTCCTATGACCCCATCTCCACAGATATGTCGCGGCGCTCCAGTGAAGCTAGCCACTGCGGCGGTGCAGGTGGACTCCCAAGTTTACTAAATCTCACGCCGGCACAACACTACCGTCTCAAGGCAAAATACGCTGCAGCTACAGGGGGTGCGCCACCGACACCTCTACCGAACATGGATCGCATGAGTCTTAGAACTAGAATGGCCCTGTACAACGACTCGCAAGAAAGTTCAACGCATTTACACCATTCCCAAGGTGTAGTCAACTCAAGACGCTGCAGTGACACCGGCTACAGTGCCCCTGGCATGATGCCTCATGAAGTTCAGGCTAATCTTCTGCGACGAGCAAGTGATCCTGTTCGTCGAACAACTTTCGACCCGCTCTCCTTGCCAAGGGTTCAGCGATTCAACAGCATCAGCAACATGAACTTTTCTCGTCTGCCTGCATTAGATCGACGTGCTTTCAACTTGCAGAGCAACGCTTGTTCTGATGGCAGCTTGCACCGTCATCCCTTCAGCCAAAGGCCTCCTAGTATTTCAGAGAACGTTTTAATGGAGAATATGGCCAGTGATGGAGGTGATCAGCAAGAGGATGATTTGGTGCTTCCGGATGACATGGTACAGTACCTCAGGTCCCAGAATGGTAGCTCAAATCAGGACCCAGGGATTTCTTTCAATGGTGGTCATGCACTAGACTTCCATGGTAATATGACCTCTCAACAACAACAGTTCTACGGGCAACGGCGAATTAGCATGACAAGCAACAATGGAAGCCATGTAGAGCCTATTTGCTCACATCCAGAGCAAATGGCCAATACGCAAGACATGAACAAGAACAACATGCCTGTGCAATGGAACGAGGTCAGCTCTGGTTCTGTAGAAACAAATGCAAGGCTTCCAAAGCAGCAACAACTCAGAGGGAACTTGGCATTGGTTCAGCAGAAGCAGAATTTTGGCCCTTACCAGGGCTTTGGCTCTAATCAACAGATTGTATCAATGAGCCAGAATCTGGCTAGCATGCAACAGGGTTATCCACAGAGGACCATCCAGAGGATGAACTCTGTCCAGCTGTGTCGGCAGTCTATTACCAATCCATGTCAGAATCTCGGCGAGCAAGTAAACCCTCAACCGGTATATCGGCAGGACCTCAATTTCAACTCCAGTCAACACCTAACATGCAACAGCATGGGTCCGCCCAATGGAAGAGCGGTGCAAAACCAGCAGATGCAGAATTTCAGATCAAACTTTATACATATGAATAATGCCAACCAGCAAAGTTATGTTCCTCTTACTCAGACTGCCGGTCAAAATGCAGGCAGAGGACTAATACAGCCCAGACCTCCATCCGAGCCCAAACCTTTGAATAGGCAACACTCAGGGTCAGGAATGGTTCAACAGAATGGTTGCTCCCTGTCTAATGCCAACTCCTCAGAAGCTATCCCAAAGAGACCAGGTGACTTTGGTCAACACAGCAATGGGAACGGCACTGTGTATTATTCAGGAGAGATCCATATGTTGGACCCCAGTGTGGATTACGGTTCACCCATGTCCCCGTGTGCAAACCAAGCCCCTGTTGCTTCAGTGTCTACAATGGCGTCTCCTGGGGTTAATCAGGTCACCAGCACAGTGGACTCCACTCAAACCCTTGAACACACTCAAATAGACTTCGATGCCATTTTGGATGATGGAGACCATTCAAGCCTAATGTCCGGCACATTAAGTCCGGGCATTCTGCAGAGTCTTTCGCAGAATTCCTCACGGCTCACCACCCCTCGCAACTCTGTTACTTTAGCCTCGATACCGGCAGGTATTGGCAACATGGCCATTGGTGACATGAGCTCAATGTTAACGGCCCTTGCAGAGGAAAGCAAATTCTTAAACTTGATGGCTTGAGAATTAAAGAATTTATTCAAAAATCAGGGGTGGCTTTTAATGTTCTTTAAATGTAAAGACATTGAACAATAAAGTGACAAAGAATACAAATGAACACTAATTTGTTCTCTTAAGGGGAGAAAAACATGTTTATGCATTATTTCATGAGCAAAGGCACTGAAGTACAGTATCTTGCAAAAGTTAAACTTGCAGCATTCAGGTGGACACTGTCAATTACATTATCAGACATTTGCTAACACAACTGTTGTATGCAACCAGGCTGGCAAAAACCTCAAGATGATGTTTCACAAAGCCATATATGTTTCATGTAAGTTTGTTTGTTAATGCTTATTAGTGTACATCAGGGTAATGGTTATTGGACTTGTATAAGTCTGATTTCCCTTTCTCAACAGTGCACTGAAATTCACTAAGTGCCTCACATAAAAGAAGTAATAAGATTTAAACTCATATAATGCTATGTAATCTGGTATGTAGCTAAACTAATAGAGTTATGGATATTTTTATTGCATTTTGCTGTTTGTTTATAGTTATTCCATATCCTTCATGCTTTAAATTATGTGTACTGCATATTAACTGCACATGCTTCTTCATAATGTGCTCAATGCTCTGATGTACCCCCTTGGCACTCCTTAGGGGAATTATAAGAAACTGATGGACATAAATGTCTGCACATTTCCTCGGAGCTGGTCAATTTGAGGAGCCCCTCAAAACATGCTCCAGGAGTTTCAGATCTCTGTAGTTGCTTCTCATCTGGCTGTGTGATGTTGAAGGGCAGCATTGCGTCCATTTGAGATGGCTTTAAAGGAATATGCAAGTACTCTGTATGCTCTCAGCGGACATCACATCCCAATTAACAGGTTCATCACCCTCCTGAGCTTGTGATAAACCACAGGCACATACTAAAATGACTTCTGCCTTTGATTTAGGACCGTTACAAGAAATTCCCACCAAGGACAGAGCGATTCTGAAAGTCTGAACTATCGGAGTTGGTTGGTATTTTGTGATGCCATTTGCAGAACTCAGCATATGTATAGCTTTTGTACATTTTCAATAAAGCATCTTAACTTTTCTGTTTACTGGGTTTGTTTAGTCTCTTCTTCCGTCTGCTCCTTGTGGAGCAGGTATTGTTTCAGAAGCTCTATAGCGCACTCTTTTGAATTGAAGAAATAAGTGTGGAAAAAGTGCAAAGTGATCATGTTCATTAAAATTCAGTAGTAAAAGTAATATCACCATGAGCTTGTCATAACACAGATATATATCTCTTCATTTGTATAGGTTTAGGTATTTTGTAGATGTGTACTGTAAGAGGGCATTGCACTCTATTAACTGCCTTAAAGGAACACGCCGACTTTTTGGGACTTTAGCTTATTCACTGTATCCCCCAGAGTTATAAGTCCAGACATACCCTTTTCATCTCCGTGCGTGCTCAAGCACTGACTAGAATACAGCGCTGACAAGAATCAGAATTCGAGTGCTCAAAAATATGTTTCGCGCGGAGGAATGTAAAGTTGACAAGCCATTAAAAAAGTATTGATTTAAGAACCACTTATGTATTTTCAAATATTTTCAATAAATCATGTTCCCATTCACTCCAGCAATGAATTTTAAAACTAATAAAACTTTTACATTTTTAGTAATGTTTTCTAAATGTTCACCAAGTAATTTACTGGTCAGGCATTATTGTTGTAATCATAAATTACAGGGACCTGGATAATGGATAGATGGCCCAAAAAAGGTTGAGAACCACTGGTCTAAACTATAGTGACCGCGACACTGAAGTGTATGAGAACAGATGAATAACATCAGTTTGAACCATTAACATTTATTTATTTGGATTAAAGATTTGAATATTTGAATCATTCTGTGTGATCATTCATTTTTCAATGTCAATCTTTTCACTATTTACATGTTTATGCCCAAAATGCTATAATATTCAAAGAAGTTGACTGTCATTCTCTTCTAAGCTTACATTATTGATTAAATAGCCTAGCCCATTTAACATCGTTACAGGCACCTCGCGAGCATTCATTTAATTCAACTATTTTAAAAGACTGGAATAAACACCAGCGCACACAAGCAATCCTTTTAATAGTCAATTTTATTTAAAAATGTAAACCCAACAGGTATGAAATGTCAGAAAGAGAAAAAAAACTGTTAATGAGAAGACGAACATAGGACTGCTGCTGCTTAGTGGATACATTTTTAGCCTATTTATTATTCAGAATGCACAGTTAGAAAGAAAATATGAACATTTCAGCAGGCTCAAGATAATTAATACTGAGATCATTATTCATTGTTTTAATCAATTGGCAGCCATAAAACATAGTAATAATCTGCATTCTCATGTATGTCGGTGCACTGAACGCTCTAACCGGAAACTCCCGATAACTAGAACGCGGAAGTAGTTGTGTAACATTGTGTAACAGCATTTATTTCTAAATTTGTATGACAACCTAGTTTGAAAATGAACAAAAACTAAATGCATACTGAGCACTTCCTATAGTTTGAATTATTGATTTTAGTTGAATAGCTGCGAATCGTGGAGACTGGTACGCTGATATACATAGGGAGCGAATTATATAATTCAGCCTTACAGAAAAATGTTGTTGAGGATTTATTTGATCCACATCCAAATAATTTCTCTTGCCTTGTAATTCTTTATTCTCTCAGAGAAATGATGGAGGAAAAATAGCCCCAGGGTAAATCTCAGAAGCATGAAGAACAGGAGGATAGCATGAAAGTGGAGTTGACTAGCAACTGATGATAAGGAACCACACTGACGATTCCAGAAAAGTTTATCCAACTGTACTGTATCGGTACATGTTTCCAAAGTTTGGGGTTGGTAAGGTCTTTTTTTTTTTTTTCATGTTTTTGGAATGCTCACGTGTAATGTTATATGCTCACCAAACTGCATTTGTAATATTTTTGTGGAAACCATGATATTCTTTATCATGATTGTGTGATGAATAGAAAATTCTTAATTTTAAATCAAAATCTTTTTTAATATTGTAAAAGTCTTTACTGTCACGTTTAATAGATTTAATGCACCCTTGCTGAATAGAAGTATTCTTTTCTTTTCTTTTTTTAAAATCTTACTGACCTCAAACTTTTGAAAGTCCCATGGACATTGTGCAGTGGTCCCATCTTAGGAAGACATCGAACAGCTGAGAAAAGGTCAGTTGCCCGGTTAAGGGGTTTCATTTTTAGGCCAAGACGAAAAAGTATTTCAGGGACGGACAAAATATGCAAACTATATATTTATTCTAGGAATAACTTGGCACCTGTACCAGCTTTTATGATATATCATTTCATCATATATCCCTGCATCATAAAGGCTTCAAGTGCTGTTTCAGTGCATTAAAAAATTGTCTCAATATGACCTCAGGAGAAGGTCATCACATTAAACTAATCCACTTTACTGCGGCCTGTCCTCTGTACTTTCATTGTGTTGGTTAATACTTTCCATCAAAGGACGCTCGCGAAGAACACAGGCTTCCGGATCAAAGACGTCTGACCGGGTCAGGGTTTGGGGCGCAAGTGCACCCTCCTCTCCTTACCCAGCAATGCTTTGGGTTATGAGAGGCTTTTGGCTTAAAAGACATCCATGCATGAATGGTGACATTGTGTGTAGTGTGAGCTGAACAATAAGAGCTCCTCACTTTGATCTGTGACTTTAAGCACCGAGCACTGCACTAGGAAAGTGAGATCTGTTGACAATTTTAGGCCTGCTAACAAAAGTACTTTTTATTTAATAAACATCCATTCAACTCTGTACTTGTCATTATGTCAGTGTAGCATCTCTTTAGTGAAAAGGCTAAATATATCTTGAAGATTAATTAAGGTAAAACTTGCTAAACATAAGTTGTCCGCACACACTTAAAAAATATATATATTCAGACCAAAAATGTGTTTACTCTTGGAATCCAAAATGGAGTCATAAATTTATTCATGCAGATACCTTCATCCCCATCTCTAGGACCCTCAATGATTCCCAGGGGAATTTCCCACGTAAAGATTGCATTTCTTAACGGCAAAACCTATCAAATTAAACAATTGATAACCCGATAACCTTCTTTTTTGAGCGCAAACAACTTACTTTGATACCAAATAGAGCCTGCGATATGAATACATTTACAACATTAATCCTTTGACTGAGAAACAAATGTAGTAATCTTTTGAGAATAGACTCTGTAGGTAAGTATCACATTTACTCGCACCTGTAAAACAGAATTCAGTTTGTTTGGGTTAAGATTTTGTATGTTTTCGAGGCAAAATGTCGGACATGTGATTGTGCTGTTGCAGTTGGAGCAAAACAGCTCAAATTTAGTCACAACACAACAAAAAATAATAAAGTGTTGCCTATTTAATAAATAAATAAAATATAAAACTGAAGAAAAATTAACCCAGAGTAGTCTCATAGATATCATATATTACCCTGAGACAGTTTAGACAGCAGTTCTAAAACAAATTGAATAAAGAACAAAACAACTATTGTTTATTGTCACCACAGTGTATTTTGTACTAGTGCAGAGATGGGCCTAGTTGAAGATTTGATTCATGTGTAAAAATGTCACTAGATTTACATTTTATTTTTATATTAAAAAAAACGAGGCAATGCAATAAACAGACGATTGCGACAATTTATAGTGTGTTTTTCAACCCATCTCAGGGTATTTTCATAACAATAAAGTATACAAATAATGCAGTGCTAATTGACATAGACTTTATTACAGTATAGAAACTATACAATATAGCCTGTTTTCTGTGATAAAATATGGCTTTAAAAACGTTTTTGGGTTTTGTTACATTGTATAAAATCCATGATGACAATACACAAGTGCAATCAAATTGCATATAAACCTGTACATAAGTTTAGCCTGCATACACCAATCATAAAATTGTCATTAGGAAAATACAGGAAATATTATTATAATTATTATAATTTTATAGAACACAAATTATTGGTTATTGGTCAGCAGTGTATTCTTAGGCAATTAGACAAAAAATCGATTAGGGGCTGTTCACACAGAACGCGTTTTTCCATTCCACTGCGCTACTTTTCCCATATTTTTCTATGTAAACAAGCGCTAGACGGATGTGTTTGACCATTGCATTCACGCCTTGCGACTTTTGCAGCATCACGCGCAAGGCACAGCGCTCTAAATACATGGCCCTCAAGTTAAAGGTTGTATCAGTGATTTCAGGCCCAAAAAGAAATTATCACATTCATCTAATCTTTCCTAACGATCCGCTAGCTGACCGCCCCATAAGCATGCCGTCAAAAAAACGCGTATCTGTAGGCAGCCTAGGCTCTGAGACCTGCACACAAAAACAATTGGTTTCACCAACCACTCAAAACCAAAACCGACAGGGGGAGGGTGTTGTGAGGTTTTGAGCCAGCTTCTTCTTCAGCTCCGACTTCGCGTGCAGCCGTGCACGAGCACAAAACCTCACAACACCCACCCCCTGTCGGTGATTGGTTGGAACACTATTTGTTTTGGTTTTGAGTGGTTGGTGAAACCAATTGTTTTTGTGTGCAGAGACGGAGACGCGTTTTTTTGACGGCATGCTTATGGGGCGTGCAGCTAGCGGATCGTTAGGAAAGGTAAGATGAATGTGATCTTCTTCTTTTTTTGGGCCTGAAATCACTGATACAACCTTTAAAATAAGGTTTTTGCCCGTGTCTATCGTTTTTCAAAGCAAAAACGCGTTCTGTGTGAACCAGCCCTAACACTTGACATTCTGTCCCCCTCCCTTCTGAAATGATAGCTACGCCCATGATCAGGTCATTGTACCTGAATCTGATGATATCTCGTAACAAGGCGTCACCATTTCAATGTTAATATTAATGTCATTGTTCAATGTCAATTATAATGATCATTTCATTTTCTTATCATCATATCACACTTATAAAGTTCCAGATGGCTAACCTAGTCCATCTGATATCCATCATTCCACAGCCAACTCTTTCCTCACAGTTCACCCTGGACTTAATCCACAGCCTGAAGAGGGAGAGTATGTTCATTAGTGTGCTGAGATCTTGGAAACCATTTTTTTTTTTTTTTTTAAGTATGGTGTTTGAACAGGATCTCTGGGGGGCAAAATATTCTCTTGTCCAGAGCCAGTAAAGAGGAGAAGATCTTTGAAAAACAAGGGTGGGGGTCAGAAAAAATCAGGCTTTTTATTTAAAAATGATTCAACAGAAGTTTAAAAATCTGAGAAATGCCTAGATCAGAGAAAAAGGCTTCAGTCCCTGGTGGCATATATATATATATTTTATTGTATTAAAATTAACAAAGGTTATGACTGGCTAAAAGCCACTGTTAAAATTGCTTAGGCTGTTTATTTGTTTGAGATAATAATATATAATTACAAATAAAACATAATGGAAAAAACCTTATCCGAATAAGTTTTACAGATTTCTATCGGAAAGGGTTTAAAATAATAATAACATGCTTTTTCAGTGAACCATAAACAATTATTGCACATGCACAATGTGAAAAGTCCTTAAGACACAAATAGTTTACATGCAATAGACAATTAATGTCATGGATACAATAACCTTTCCACTTACTCTGAAAAACACCATGGCAAAAGATGCCCAGGGTCCCTGATCACCTGTGAGAACATCCCATAGTCCTGCTGCAGGGAAGAATGAGGACTGCAGATGTGGACATATCAATAAACAGCAATTTCCATTTCTTTAAGATGCCTTAAGACAGAGCTACAGGGAAAAAGGACAGCTGATCATCCTTGCAGTGCCAAACCACGTGTAACCAATATTGTCCCCTTAGGCATGCGCAAGTGTCACATTTTAGTCCAATGATGGTGAAAAAGATTCAACTTGAAGCGTGTTTATTAAAACAAAGTAAACTCCACATATAGCGCTTTTCCACTGCATGGTACGACTCACTTAAATAGTACCACCTCAGTTGAGGTTCCAAGCAAATGTGACGTGTAAACACTGTAGATCACTGATTGGTCAGAGAGAATCGTCACTACCAGAGTCATTGTATTTGCGACACGAGACACCAAACCTGAACAAACAAACTTCTTCGTCTTGCAGTGAAAAACATCCACATGCCGAGAATCAAGAACACCATTCCATCGATATGCTCCATTGCTCCTGTATTGTGCGTTTGTTTGTGTCGCGCATTTGTTCGTGGCGAGTTTATGATTATGTCACGGCAGTAGAGGCGGCGCAACTATAACGATCAGTCTATAATCCCACCCACTTTGAAGTGGTACTAAACTGCAATTGAAAAGCAAATCGAGCCGTGCCAAGCCTGCGCCGCGCCGAACCATGCAGTGGAAAAGCGCCAATAGATACGAGACAGCGTGCAAGCACAAACAATACCGGACATTGACCGTTAGAAACAGAGGAACTTAAATACACAAAGTGACAAACTCAAATAAAAAAACAGGTGTGCTCTAATTAGGAACTGATTAATGACGTGCAAACAGGAACATAGGCAGACGGAAACAAAGAGAAACATAATAAGTGTCCATGAAAAAGAAACTAAAGCTAAACTGAACATAATGGTGACATTATGTCACCCCCTCCGGAAGGCAGGAGAAACCAGGGTGGAGCAGACGGCCCTAGGCGGAATCGATGGTGGGAGGAGCCAAGGCACAGTTAGTGGTACGATGACCAGTGGTGTAGCCGAGAGGTCTGGAGACCCTGGTGGAGCAGAGAGACTGAAGGGACCCAGGCAACAACGGAGGTCCTGGAGGGCAGTGCGGTGCCGCAGCGATGAGATGCCAAGGTGGAACCTGGGCACCGGAGGATTGAGGCGGAGTGACTGAGGACCCTGCTGAAGCCACAGGGAAGCCAGATGGAGCCGAAGGGGTGGAGAGCTGAAATGCAGTGGAGTCTGCGGCACAGGCAGGGCGACGTCCGACCAAGGCAGAGCCGGTGGGACGAGGAAGCATGGTGAGGCCAAGGGGACGACGGTCCCAGGTGGAGCCAAGGTGGAGTCGACTGCTCAACGGGGTAAGTTGGAGCTATGGGCCTGGAGGTCTGAGGTGGAACACAGGAGTCAACACACCTTGGCTGAGCTGGCCGAAACGTCAGACCTCATTTAATCCGGAATGGACAAAAGAGCACGAATTTGGCCATGATGACCTTAGAGGTGCTATTGTCGCCTGAGCTGCTGCAGAGAGTGAACTTCTTTGTTAAGAACTGAAATGTGTTTATTTATTTTTCGCATTCATTATTTGTTTATTTATGTATTTCTGTTATTTCCAGAAGTCCAGAAATGTTATGTTTTCTGGCACTGTGCACTAGGGTGGTCCTTATTTTTAAAGTCTCCAATTGTCATGCTCTTAACCCTTTAAATTGTTCCTTTATATAAGAAAATACAGCATGGCAATTTTTATGGCAGTAACATAATAATTACTGGTAGCTCAATAGCTTTAAACTTTCTGAGATTTTGATGATTTTCGTAAAAACAGATCATTTGAATTGGTATTGTACCTGGCTAGTAAAATTCCCCAAAAAATCTCCATAAAAGCATCTAATGCACCATATATTCCTAAATATGTATTTTAGATACATATCTCAGTTTACTTATTGTAGAAACTAAATCCAAATTAATCCATCCATGACCCGGTTTAGCAGATTTACCTTTCCTGGTGGAATCAATACATATTTCTATTGATGATCACCTTGGTTATTGTTTGGGTTTAGAGCACATTTTTTGGTTTAAAAAATTACATTACGTTCCTTGAAATTGACCCGGAACTTTGGCCTAATCAAGCAGATTATCAGGAGGCACAGGCAACCATACATGCAATGAAAGTAGTTGAGAGAGGAGTGGCTCTGATTCAAGAATACAATGGCTATCTCACACACTCTGAAGAACAATTGCATTTTCTCCTTCATGTGGTGGAAGATCACCGACGGATCTATCCAGACTGCAAAAAGTCAACACTGGCTGCTGAGCATCAGAAATGAGGGATTGTTGAAAACTTTGTGCTTTTTTTTAGATTGTTGTCATTGTTGTCATGTCAGTGTTGCTCTGATTTCAATAAAATGTTGTTCATTTGCAGCAACTTTTAATATTACTTGCATATCACAATAACGCCGCACAGCTTAACATAGGCAATCTTCCACATGATTGAGCTACCTCTAAATATCATTTTGTTGTCAACATTTTTGCATATTTCTAATTTTGAAGTTAAAAGGAACAGTTTAAGAGGTTAAGACACTAACATTTTGCACACAAAAAAAAATTGGACTTGATAAGGACCACCCTACTGTGCACTTTGCAAGACAGGTTCATCTCAGTGGTCAGTTTTTGAATCAGACTTCACAATGTCTTGAATAAATACAAATACTGTGAACAAACACTTTTTTGCCTCTTCTGTTACACATAGGTCTACATCAAGATATATCGTAGATCAAATTGTCTGGCAATGAATAGAGTAGGCTATTTCAGAATCACTGTATCATGATACCATCGATATGATGGACAAAATTGTATTGTAGTTGCGAATACACTATGCAATTATTCTTGCCTCACTAAATGCCGCAAAGTGTCCTCCTTTTTGGTGTTATGGAAATGGCCACCCTACCAAATACTGACTGCTACTTTTGAGATTGACCCCCACCCAACCCTCTGTCTTCAGGGGTTTATTATTCCATTTCTTTTCATCAAATGTCTGTGAAAATTGTTCAGTTTATGTCTCAGTTGTTAAATATTTTTATGTTCATATAGTTGAAAGTGGGAGGATGTTTCTTTTTATATATATAGCCTATTAAGTGAAAATATCATGGACACCACCGTCTCCGGCAAGGACACCAAAGTCTCTGACACAGACACCACTGTCTCCGTCAAGGACACCACCGTCTCCGGCACGGACACCAACGTCTCCGGCACGGACACCAACGTCTCCGGCACGGACACCAACGTCTCCGGCACAGACACCACCGTCTCCGGAAAGGACATCGCCGTCTCCGGCACGGACACCACCTTCTCCGGAATGGACAGCAACGTCTCCGGAATGGACACCAAAGTCTCCGACACAGAAACCAACTTCTCCGGCACGGACACCAACGTCTCCGGCACAGACACCACCATCTCCGGAAAGGACACCACCGTCTCCGGCACGAACACCAACGTCTCCGTCATGGACACCACCGTCTCCGGAAAGGACACCAACGACTCCTGAACGGATACCAACGACTCCGGAACGGATACCAACGTGTCCGGCATGGACACCACCGTCTCCGGCAAGGACACCAACGACTCCGGAACGAATACCAACGACTCCGGAACGGATACCAACGTGTCCGGCATGGACACCACCGTCTCCGGCATGGACACCAAAGTCTCCGACACAGACACCACCGTCTCCGTCACGGACACCAACGTCTCCGGAAAGGACACCAACATCTCCGGAAAGGACACCGACGTCTCCGGCACGGACACTAACGTCTCCGTCATGGACACCACCTTCTCCGGAAAGGACACCAACGACTCCGGAACGAATACCAACGTGTCCGGCATGGACACCACCGTCTCCGGCAAGGACACCAAAGTCTCCGACACAGACACCACCGTCTCCGGCACGGACACCACCGTCTAGGAACAGACACCAACCGTCTAGGACATTTCCGGAACAGACACCAACGACTCCGGCACGGACACCACCGTCTCCAGCATGGACACCAAAGTCTCCAGAACAGACACCAATGTCTCCGGCACGGACACCACCATCTCTGGCACAGACACCAACGTCTCCGGCACAGACACCACCCACCGTCTCCGGCATGGACACCAACGTCTCCAGAATGGACACCACCGTCTCTGGCACGGACACCACCGTCTCCGGAATGGACACCAACTTCTTCGGAACAGACAATGGCACGGACACCACCATCTCCGGCACGGACACCAACATCTCGAATTTTGAAAATCTAATTATTTATATAAAAAATTAACATTGTTACTAGTAGCAATTCAATTGTTGAAATCAAGAATAAACATTTCAACTAGTGACAATTTAATTCTTGATATCGAAAATAAAGGATTTACTAGTAAGAATTATATTTCTGATATGTGAAATTGGAATTTCAACTAGTAAGAAATCAATTGTTGATATCAACAATTGAATTTGAATGGCAGCCTATGGTGACATTTCTCTCTCTCTAAATATATATTATAACTTCCTGAGGAGAAACTTCTTGAATGAAATGACCCAGCTAGGCTGAATCCAGCATTTGGGTTAAAACATAATAATCCAGCATTTTTTAGATTGTACAAGAATTTTGTGCATGTGTGCGTGCAATGCAATGCATTGTTCCAAAGTATATCAGTGTTATTGTGGAAATCTCCAGTAGTTCTCAAATGTTTTTCAGATGACGAACAGTTCACTGTTTCTCTTTGTAACACTTTACTAAGTCTGATCGCTTTCCTTGAAATAATAAGCATTTCACATGAAGGTAGAAAGATAAAACCATCAGTAAATAATAATTTCAAACAGTTTTTGAATTATGTCTGTTGAATTTGGCAGCTTCTTCTATTGTTAAATATAGTAATTTCGTAGACAAATAAACAGCATGAGATGGGCTGAGGGCCAGTGTGGCCATTTTGAGGTCTTTAATGACCCAGGAGTCATGGACTGAGAAGATGTAATAGCCGATCAGAGTGAGCATGAGGCAAGCAGCCAAAACAAGCTTTGCTGAGAGAACTCAACTTTTCTTTCAATATGAAATGAAATGAAATGAAATTAATTGAAATTAAATTAAATGAAATGAAATTAATTGGAATTAATTGAAACGAAATGAAAAATGAACAATTAAATAAAAATAAATCACAATACTTACATTCTATATATTCAATAACATATAGGTCATGATAAAATTCCTTTTTACTGTTGGACTGGTGCGAAATCGTGGTTAAACAAGGGAAACAAACTAAAAATGAAACTGGACATTTTTTTCTTTTTTTAATAGATATTTCCAGTGCTGTCACATTACACTGGTTATTTGCTGTTTGTCAGATTGCACAGCCAAATACAAATCCCAGGATGCCCTCTAGTGTTAGATTGGACGAAATACCGCTTGATAGCCATAACTCTTTCATATATTTTTATCATGTTGAGAATATATTTTTTTTTTTTGGGGGGGGGGGGGGGGGTAAAAGAAAAAAAACTACTTTTACATAGTTAGTCAGGGTCAAGCAGGTTGTGTTTCCGTTCTTTTTCTCTCGCTGCCAGAAGACGGTCTCCCGCGGATTTGTGGAAAGTTTTGATAAGATTTCGTGAAGATTCTAGACAAAGAGTGTTTTAAAACACTCTTTGTCTAGAATCTTCACGAAATCTTATCAAAACTTTGACACCATGCAAGTGATTTTTTTCATCATACGTTTTTTTCGGTTTCTGAGTTGGGTGTGTACGTCACCAAATCTAACTTTATATTACCTTAATCAGTGTCTTGTTGGATAAAACATAACACCATTTTGAAACATATCAGCAACTCCTAGCAACTGTTAGCTAGGCTTAAACTGTTTTTTACACAGCGGGGTTAGTAGCTCAGTGTTACAACTAAGCCGCCAAGTGTACAACAATAAGAAAATGAAAACAGGGAGCCACACAACTTTTCAGGTTTGAGTATTTATTTATTTATTTATTTTTGCCACATTCAACTTTGTTGGACTTTCACAAACAATGCTTAAATTTAAATGTCAAAGTATGATTTTGTTTTCCACATTTGTTAACTATGCATTGATCACTTGTTTATATATTAAAAAGCCTGTTTTTCATGCAATAAACCCTTTAAAATGTGATTTTGAGATCGTTTTCATTATTATTATTATTAATAATAATTTTGCATGCAGCTGCCACACACAAATATAATTCAATAGCAATTACAATATTTGAGGATTTTATTGATTCATTTATAGCAAAACTGTGCAGCCCTTTCATATATCTCTATCAATGATATTGATCCATAATAGAAGGATGATTGGATGAGGGATGGATGTATGGATATCTATCTATACAAATGTACAAACAATACAGATAAAATAGTACTGAATTATGTGTGTTACACACATGTGTTACAACTAACCCCTCTGTCTGTTACAATTAGTTGTAACATTTGCACTTCTGTCACTTTCAGTGCAACTGTACGAAAATGGTAGGTCCTAGAAAAAAACTTAAAGTGTTCATTTGTAGCAGAGATGTGTATATTGCTTGTGTAAAAAAAAAAGATTAACTTAATTATTTTAATTATTGAGCCAAAACCAAAATTTGTGCCCCGCACTCATCTACTTTGCAAAAAAGTAGCAGAAAGAGGCGAGGTGTAAAATAAAAATAAACATAAAAATCCGTTCAAAACCTCACAAAACCATGTAGATATAGAGATGTTATTGCAAGACCAGTCTAAACCCTTGGCATGATTGCATTTCATTTTTCAATTGTCTAGATTTAGTTCCGTTTTTTTTTTTTATAATATTTTGCAGCATGCTTTGTTTATATCGTACCTTAAAGTGAAACAGATGTTTATTGCCTGTAACAGTTGGGTTCACTAGTCCTAAAATGTTTAATGTTGCATACTTGCAGCAGGTTATCTTTAACATTTGGGTTCACAAGTTACCATTTATAGAGTACATTGCAAAAAGTGGTAACCTGATTTTGTAAGAATTATTTCTACTTGAGCTAACATTGATGTAACCTTCTGTTGTCAGATAAGTTTATTAATATGAATTACTTTTGCACTCTAGGTGTCAGTGGCGAAAGTTGGGTTGATGTCAAAACCCAACATCAGACTGACGTCAACATCTGACGTCGGATAGACATTGGATTTTGGTTGGAAATGAAAGGTGGGTTGACGTCAGAACATATATCAGAGTTGTGAGTAGGCTGTGCTCTCTATATCATTGCTTCTCAGTCACTGTTTTCTATTTATAACATCTTATGTTCATGTTAATCTGGGAAAGCACGTCCATCTAACCATCATATGTTCTTTATGTTAGCCTGGCCATCCCAAACGCCTCCCCATGGAGATCGGCCTGACATTCATGGCCAATAAGGGCCCCAGCGTTCCGCAGATAATTATACTGCAGGACTGGCAGGACTACCCGGACCACTACACCATGGTCTTGGAGCGCCCTTTGCCTTGCATGAACATGTTTCGGTTCATGAAGCTCCGAGGAGGAAGTCTCGATGAGGGGACAGCACGGCAGGTACATTTCAGGAAGTGTGTGTATCTGTGTAAGAGGTATCTGACCTGAGGATTCACATGACTTCTGCATTATGTGCTTGGGCGAGGAGCATTCCAATGAAGAAGCCCATTTCACGTTTGTCACATTTTTCTCGAAGGAAATGAGATAAGCGTCTGCACTTGGCTCAGGACCCGTGAACGCAGAGGTGAAGTGGAGAAAGTTATCGTGGTCGAGCTGGCTGAAAAGTCTGAGAAAGGTATATGGATCTTTCTCACTCTTCAGCCGCAGACTCGAGCGAATTGCTGGATCAGAACGTGCTATCACTTGCATCATCCGATCCAGCAGATAGCGCTCTGCTGCTTCCACCCAGGAAGAACAGGATGTAGCTGAAGGCGAAGAAGCTGGCAGCCTGCCTGCCCTTCATATGAGGAGCTTTTGGCATGTTCCACAGAGAGACCAGATCTTCCTTGTGGCAGGTTGGACGAGTGTTTTCTTTCCAGACATAACAGTCCGGCTCCTGTGAGCCTTCCGTTTCTCCTGGATCTCCATGCTGATGTTGTGAGATGATGGAAGAAACCATATTCGGCCCGCATTCATTTCTTTCATCATTCTAATTACGTGAATGTAAAAGGAATACGCGAGCATGTATATGTGATGATGCCTACCGTTGAAGAGACACTAGCCAGCTAACTCTTAGTGGGGGAGGCATCATATTGAAGTCTCCAACCCTGTCATCCAAGTCTGCGTGCCACATTTCGTTTGAATGGCAGGGCATATGCGGCAGTGGGTCAGGCCGGGGGTAGCCCTGTACACAATGGCTGTGCTGCAGGCATACCAGGCTGATCTGCTGAAGAACCTGGACCAGGGCCAGCGTCTTTCCCCTGAACCGGTGGCAGAGCTGAGCTGGACCACAGATCTGGCTCTGTGGGCTACCAAGCAAACTGCTGCCGCAATCGGTCCATCGATGGTGGAAATGGTGGCCACGGAGAGAACCTATAGGTGAACTTATGTGGCTGACATCGGGGAGAAAGAGAAAAAGTTTGTCCTTGCGCTATTTTCGCATTCCAAGCTTCCCGACACATCCGTTGAGTCCAGATCCGCTCCTAAACCCTCTGATGGGCCTGGCCCGCCCCGGTCCGAGGACTGGAGCCAGAGCGTCACCACACGTGATCCGCCTTCTCATCTGAGTAGGTTGCAGAGAAATGCAACTCAAGGAGGGTCAAACAAGATCTAAGGGGAGGTGATTCAGAGAAAGTGGTCTAAACGATCTCGAATCATTGAGGAGAAATGACATCTCTCCTCCTTCTCTTGCCCCTCCCTGAACAGGGGCTGGGGTTGGGTAATAGAGGGTTAACAAATGTTTGTATCAGGCCCTGGAGCTGGACCCATGAAAATTGGAAAAATTATCAAAGGAATAGTTCACAAAAGATCATTTTGATTTCGATCATCATTTACTCACCCTTATGTTGTTCCAAATCTGTGTGAGTTTCTTTCATCTGTTGAACACAAAAGAATATATTTTAAGGAATGTTGGTGTAACTGTCGTAGGCCAGTATGAGCTGTGCGTGTAAACCTCACTCCCCTGATCTCAAGAGCGCCCGCCTCCCACGCTGGAGACGATGGTTCAAATCCCACTCGGTAACCAGACAGTTGATGGTAGCAATTTACTTCCATTGTATTGAATGTATTTTAAGTCAATGGCTATCGTTCGTCAACTGTTTGAACATTTTCCACTTTTGATGTCATTTCTTGTGAGAAATTACTATTGAAGTAATTAAACATTCTCTTAGTTACCACAAACACTCTCTCTATTTTGTTGTAGATCATTAATCAATCGCAGAAACGCCCAACCACTCATGTTCTAAGGACAATTTTAAACATTTGTTTTGCAGTGAATTACAGTGTGTTTCCTACAGAGGGCACACACGTATTTGAAGTTGGTCACTGTAGTTGTGCTGAGGTATATTTTTAACTTTAGGAAAAGTTCTCCTTAGCTCAAAATACATTTAGTGAAAGTCAATAGTGTATTGCTTCTCTCCCCTCTTTCTTTCTCTCTCTATCTCTCTTAGACAGATCTCAAAAGAAAATAACCAGAGGACCTTTAAACTTTACAACCTTATTCAGAACAACCTGCTTCTCAAATATCTTTATAGTTATCTTTATGTGGCTTTAATCAGATCTTCCCAAAATCCTCACTGAATGCTTTTATTATACAATTGTAAAAAAGTCTATACATATATTGCAAAATGTTATTTTTGTAATGCCAGTCAGATGTTAAAGTCTCACCAAGGTTGCATTTATTTGATCAAAAATGCAGTAAAAACAGTAATATTGTGAAATATTATTACAATTTAAAATAACTGTTTTCTTTTTAAATATATTTTAAAATGTAATTTATTCCTGTGATGGCAAAGCAAATTTTTCTTTGATGAATTGAAAGTTCAAAAGAACAGCATTAGCCTATTTGAAATATATTTTTTGTAACAATGTAAATTATTTTCTTAAAAAACAAACTTACTGACCTCAGACTTTAAAAAAAAGTTCCTTCCTACTGACTCTTATTTGTTAGGATAAATTTTTTAACTCCGAAGAACCATTCAAAACTAAAGTTGTTGTTGTTGTTGTTGTTAACTTAACTCCCGTCTGCCCTCCGCCTGTTACAGAGGGAAGTGGGAGCTGCACTGAAGGGGGCACAAGTTTACAAATTGAGGCACATTTACCACAGCCCAACCATCCCAAAAGTCGAAAAAAGAAGAAAATACACGGGATTTTAATTATACCTGAGTGAAATATTTTCCTTAGCTGCTTTCTACAGCGTTCGTTTATATATTAACAGTTTAGGAGTGGGAAGCTCCCGTATAAACCACATAATCTGATGCATGTGTTGGGTCTCATGTGGCATATCGACCCGCCCGGTTCGGAGTTACCGATTCTATCATAAAGTAGAACATTAACCCAAGAGGGTTAAACCGCTTTAACAACACCGTGAGGCGGATGAGTTTTTACTCTCTGTGGAGGGACGGACTTGGACGCGTGCTCAGGAATTCACTAGATGTTGCGTGTCTAAATACACACTTGGATTCATTGAAGACATGGGGAAAATAAAGGGTAACGAGGGCTTTTTTAAGCTTAAACTGTTTTCAAATTCTTGTAATATGTCTTTAATGTGGCAGTTATCTGTACGTCAAATTTTGGAGTCGTCTCTGCGAGACGTGCCTGTGTTTTTGGAAATTGGCGTGGACTGATTCATTTATGCATCTTTAAAACAGTTGTAAGGGTTCATTTTTGAGTTTAAACAAACTTTGCGTCATGCATATATGAAGTAAGTTAGGCCTATTTGATAATGTCAATGCTAAAATATGATGCACTACTGCAAGTCAAGATAATCGATTACTTAGGAATTTTTAATGCAAACGTTGCGCCTGAGGGAAAACCAATGTTGTGTTACGTGCATGCAGTGGGAATGCGCATACTAGATGACAATGGCTTTTTCAACTTAATGATACCTAAACAAATATAAGTTACACTGCATGATCTTGCCTTTCTGTTTCTGTTGGCTTGGGTAAAACCTGTACGCATAGTTTCTAATTGTTTTTGATCAACATTATTGAGTTGATATTAGACTTGTCCAAATTCCACACTTTTATCACCTAATTCTCTTTTTATCTTATTTTTTTCTGCTCTAGAAAAAGATGCAGAGAACGATGGAAAAGGACAGCGCTCACCGGTGAGTTATTTCACTTTTTACAGCTTTACTTTTTTTTTTTTTTTTTTTGCATTACACATGAAAAACATGTAAAATATGAACTATTAGATAATGATTCATAGCTAAAAAAAAGCTATTAGATAAAGACTTACCTCAAATTTTTAAATCTCAGACAGCAAATACAGGCAAGTCATGCTACTAAATATAACAACAGAGGTCAGTGGAAATGTGACATGCCTGTTTGTAATAAAATGCTACTTTACTTATGCACAGAAATTATGTGGGACTAACTACCCTACTAGCATTGCCTTCATTGTGGTCAACGAGTTCTGTGAAAGATTCTCTTACTATGGAATGAAAGGTAATTAAATAGAAAAAAAATCTTGCATTTTGTATTAATGTATTTTCAAATTTTTGTATTAATTACTGTGCATCTTATTTATGCAGCGGTGCTCACGCTTTATTTCATGCGTTACCTGGGCTGGGACAAGGATCTGTCTACAGCTGTGTACCATGCTTTCTCTGGCCTGTGCTACTTTACTCCACTTCTGGGGGCCTTGATAGCTGACTCATGGTTGGGGAAGTTCAAGTAAGTCTTGTTCTTAAAGTGGAACTATGCAGGTTTTTTTTAGCTTAATTTACCTTAAATGAACAGCTTCGGAGTTGTTGGAATGGTTATATGAATTTTTTCGGGTTGAATGGTGGCCGTCTCGCTTTCCCGCCTGTGAGTGGAAAAACCACCCTTGCAACTTTGAGCTGGCGGTGTTGTCAAATATCTATTCCGAAGCTGTAGGGGGAGCTCTATAGAGAAACCTGCGAGCAAAAAGCAAAGAAATTGCCAAAACTGCATAGCGCCGCTTTAATACTCAATTGATGAATAATGGGGAAAGTTGATGTTGAAAATGACATTTTTTTTATTCTATTCACAGAACCATCATCTATCTGTCTATAGTCTATGTGATTGGTCATGTGGTCAAGTCTGTGGGTGCCATTCCTGATGTAGGGGACAGCACTATTCATATGTAAGCTTTTTTTTATGCCAGTCAAGGTGTACCATTCTACTGTGAGACCATACAGTAAATATGTTTCAAGTGAAATAAGTATTTCCCTTTTAGAGGTGAAGTGAAAAAAAGTGAAGTTTTGTTTTTTCCTTATAGAGTTTTGTCAGTGCTTGGTCTGGTCCTTATAGCTTTTGGGACAGGAGGGATCAAACCATGTGTTGCAGCTTTTGGTGGTGACCAGTTTGATGAGGAGAATGTAAGTCACAACACAAAATGATATCAGCTAATGGCCGTTAACACCTGTCAAATTCTGTTTATTTTAATGCTTCTTTATTATCTCAAAAAGTAATTTATTTATAAAACTCTGTAAAATAAGAGTATGAGCCAACGTGCTGTACAGCAGAAATAAATAAAATAAAGTGTTTTAGGAGTACACTCATGTGATTTTAAATCTAATTGACATGGGCTAAAAGACACACTTTGTTTGAGTGAACTTTTGACTCAGCTATTGGGTCTTTACAATATCTAACTTCTTTTAACCCTTTTTTATTTAGACAGACGAGAGGCGAAAGTTCTTCTCCATCTTTTACATGTCAATCAATGCTGGAAGTGTCTTGTCCACCATTGTCACACCAATACTAAGAGGTCAGAATCAAGATAAGCTTCTGGCTACAATTCATCTTTTAAAGCAATACAAATTTATTGCAGTCATAAAGTGCCATTATCATGTCAATTAGAGAAACCTTAGATCTTCATTGTACTCAATCTCCATAGGTGATGTGCAGTGCTTTGGAGGAGACTGCTACGCCCTTGCCTTTGGAGTTCCTGCAGTTTTAATGGTCATAGCCTTAGGTGAGGGTCCTCAGTTTTCTGGGAATTTTAGGTGTAATAATGGAAGGAATTTGGGAATAATTGGTAATCCTAAACTGATTGTATTTGTGAAACCAACTGTCCTCAGTAGGCATGTATATTTAACAAACTCCTGGTCATTTATTTGAAAATCCCAGTATGTTATGATAGCACGTTAGTGAATCCCATTCAGTGTAGCATGAATCCTGTATGGAAAGAGAAGGGATTCAGCCTTTGTCTGGAAATATAGTGGCTCAAAAAAGTATTTGGAGACGCTTTAAAATGATTTATGTCTTTGCATATATATAGATAGTGCTTGTACAGTATGAACCAATACTTGATTATTAATGCACTATGGAGAAGAGCATGCTACTTCTATGGCCATTTCACTTATTAGGCATCTAATTAATTCTGCACCTGTTCATGTAGTGGTGTTTATTTCTGGAAGTGGACTATATAAGAAAAGTCCTCCGGAGGGAAATATCTTGGTGCGTGTCTGCAAATGTATTGGGGTAAGTTAATCTTATCAACAGCTTTCTTTAATGCGTTTCTGAAGTTTCTGGAGCATGAAAGGAAGGTTAACGGCCATCTTTTATTTTGTTTTTGCCAGTTTGCTATACGAAATCGATGGAGGAATTCCAAGAACGGCCCAAAAAAGAGTCACTGGCTGGATTGGGCGGAGGAGAAGTACCCGGTATGTTTTAATTGCTATACAAGCCAAATCTAGCAAGTTGAAATCCTTGTGTTGCTCCATCTACCAATGAAATACATTTGTTAAATCATGATTTTGATGTTTTTACAGAAGCGGCTCATTCAGGAAATTAAAATGGTGTTCAGGGTGCTGGTACTCTACATTCCATTGCCCATGTTCTGGGCTCTCTTTGACCAGCAGGTAAAAGCTTTTAGTCATATCCTTTACATTCTTTAACGCTCAACTCAACACAGTATTTCACTTAAAGGGACAGTCCACCCAAAATGAAAATTCTGTCATAAGGAACAAGGAAAATGTATTGATTCCTCATCAGATTCATCATGAATTCTTTGTATACCAGAAATTGACTGCTGGACATAATGATCTCATTAACCAGTGGAAAAGGCACTCTTGATCACAGCACTGTACAACCTCTGAAGATACTTAATAAGGATCAGAGAATTAATAAATAACAATGTTGTGAATAAGTTGATTAAGAATAGCTCTCTTTGTTCTATGCTAGGGTTCACGCTGGACTCTCCAAGCCACTCGAATGAACATGGATTTTGTAAGTCTTTTCTTTTGTGACCTGAGTTAATACTTTATTTGAATCAGATTATTCTTGGGTAGTTATACATTTGGGAATGCAAGATTCTTAGGACAGTGAAAGCAATTGTCACATATCATTTCATAATATTATTTTGTGATTCTAAGCAGTTAAGCAATATATCAAGTAAAATAAGATAACATGATGTCCTTGATCTGATTTTTCTTTTGATAACAATATACAGGCTTTGCCATCATCACTATATAATCCAAAGGTTATAAATATCTAAGACTTTAGAACAGTTGTTGTTGTAGAAATTCAAATGCTGCAGAGTTGAAGTGCATCATTTTTTCTATGTTAAAATGATTATTCTTTTTTATTGTATCCCAGCTTAAAGACATTCTGCATGAAATTATTATCAATATAATTATTTTTGCTTTTAGTCCATGTATATCAGTTTTGAAGATGTCTGTATTCTAATGTGCTCCTGAAAGATGACAAAATGATCACATTTCTTCTTTTAGCTAAACATTTAGAATAATGAGTTTCTAATTGATGTTTTACAGGGTGGAGGCTTCATACTAAAGCCTGATCAAATGCAGGTGAGACAAACAGGCAGAAAGGTCATCAGATAGACACACACAAAAGCTAATGCTTCATTATTGGATTTTTAATATAATAGGTTTTGTTTAAAAACTGCTTGTACAATGCGAATGTGAATTTTCTATTTTAACTTTATCTTGTTTAACATTTTTCATAATTTTGAAACTGTTTGTTTATAGATAAAAATCCAAAAGAAAACCCAGATTTTAGGTCTAGACTTTTGGACCCTATAAAGCTTTGCTTTTTATATACAAAATAAATGACATTTATTATGGATTATATTTATTGAAATGTTAGAACATCAAATTAAATCTTAGATAACACTTTATATAAATATATTGTCAAAGGTTATAAGGGTTTATTTGACAAAAAGTCAGATAAACCTCGACCTCTAAAGCCTCACACAAACATTTACTTCTTCCTCTTCATTTGTGCTGTCATACCAAATTGACCAGTCAGTTTATGACAGGTTGTAAAAACTAAGTAACTGAATTTTATTGTTATCACCTTCATAATCAATGTCTTATGGTGTCATTCAGTGGGTGTGTGTTTCTGTGTTGTTAAGATGCTGAATGCTTTGCTGATTCTGGTGTTTATTCCAATCTTTGACATGGGCATATACCCGCTGGTAGGGCTGTGTCGGATCAAACTCACGTGAGTGCTGTGTAAATGCACATGTCAGTAAAAAGAAAAAAAACATATAAAAGAACATAAAAAAAAAAAAAAAAAGAAGATTTTACAGTAATGCATTGACAATGGAAGCCCATAGGGCAAAAAAAAAGATTTTACAGTAATGCATTGACAATGGAAGCCCATAGGGCAAAACATTGGACCAGGGTAAAACGATATAGTATAACCTTAAGATATAAACATTAGATGTTAACATGACACTCATTTTATCAGTTACTCTTCCTGTCTGAGTAAAATAATTGTTCTTGTTCATTTTCAGTCCACTAAGGAAGATGGCAACAGGCATGATCCTTGCGGCACTTGCCTTCTGTGCTGCAACTGTCGTAGAAATTTACGTCATTGTATGTACATTTCCAAAAATGCACCATATTGTATTTAAAGATCTTCCACTAAAAACATTTAGAGCTTGAAAGTTAACTAAAAGTGACATTTCTCTGTGGCCAGAAAACTGTTGTGGAGCCCCCTCCTGCCAAAGAAAGCCTCATTCAGGTTTTCAATCTTATGGATTCAGATGTCAGAGTGCAATTTCCAGGACACACTGTCTTCTCAGAGCCACTAAAACCATATGAGGTAATATCACTGCAGACAAACATGAGTGCATTTTATTGCTTCTTCCATTATCAACACGCTTATACTTATTATTTACACGCTTATTAATTTATTACTAGTGTTCAAATGTTTGGTTAAATTAATACTTTTCTATAAAAAAAATAAATGCTGTTCTTTTAAACTTTGTATTAATCAAAAAATAGAATCTTAAAACATTTACCATGGTTACCACAAAAACAACACTGATAACAATAATCAGATGTTTCTTGAGCACCAAATCAGCACATTAGAATGATTTCTGAAAGATCACGTGACACTGAAGACTGGAGTAATGATGCTGAAAATTCAGCTTTGCCATCACAGGAATACATTTTAAATATATTCAAATAGAAAACTTATTTTAAATTGTAATAATATTTAACAATATTACTGTTTTACTGTATTTTTTATCAAATAAATGAAAACATTCAAAAATATTCTCAAAAACATTTAAAATAAAAAAATTATAGTATACATCAATATTATTTTATATTTCCAACGGCTTAAATGAGTGAATGTCATGTCACATAGTTCCAACTCTGAATTCTGATTTGATAAGCCATGATTGAAGATGTTTTTAATTCAAGTTGCTACATTATTTGCCAACTGTTAAAGGAGAACTCCGGTCAATTTTAACATTGAGCTCATTTTTTTGTATATTTGGAGTGCTGTCAGTACAGAGAACAACGACAAAAATCTGTGTTTCCTACACTGTGTTATCCTCTTTTTAAAATTTGCACCCTGTTGACTTCAATGGGGCAAGTTTTAAACCTGCTTTTAGCATCTTAACATCCTTAATGTGTCATTACAAGTGCACAGGTCATGTGAGTGATTCCTTCGGAGTGAACATCATTTTTATTAATATCTTTCACATCTACTGCAGTCAGATTCAGCCGCGTTCACTCCGAAGGAATCACTCACATTACCTGTGCACTTGTAATGACACATCAAGGATGTTAAGAGGCTAAAAGCAGGTTTAAAGCTGAAAGGAAAGAAGATATTTTGAAGAATGTCGGTAACCAGACAGTTGATGTACCCCATTGACTTCCATAGTAGGAAAAAAAATACTATGGAAGTCAATGGGGTACATCAACTGTTTGTTTACCGACATTCTTCAAAATATCTTCATTTGTGTTCAGCAGAAGAAAGAAAAAAGCTTGAGGGTGAGTAAATGATGACAGAATTTTCATTTTTAAGTGAACTATTCTATACTATAATGCAATAAGCCATCTGAGGCAATGCATGTGATTTGACCAGTTTAAGGAGCTTTAGGCTCTCAGCTTCACAACATGTCTATGACCCATTCTAAAAGTGCTGTAACTCACTGCAACTTGTACTATAACTCCTGTTATTGCTTTATTTGATTAGGTTTAGTCAGTAAACAACAGATTTTTTTTAATTTTATTACACAGGATCCTTCGGGATACACAAGTCTTCCACTTACTGGCGAATCCCAGCTCCATACAGTGATTGTCAGTCACAATGGGGCAGAATACCAGTGTGGACTCACGTTCACAGAACAGGCCACCTACAGTCTCTTCCTGCACAGTCCTGTACAGCCTGGTGGCTCTGTATGCAAACTGGTGAGTCACTAGTGAATCACCAGCAAAGATTCTACCAGCATATACATTACTATACATAATTTGACATTTATCATTATTAAAACAAATACAGGTGGAAGATCACATCACCAAATCTGAAACCGGGGCTGCGTATCTAAGGTAAATGGATACTTGCAGAACATTGTTTTATATTGTTTCAAGTTACTGTTTAACAGCTTTGTTAAAGTGTAGTGCTTTGCTGCAATTAACTATACTTCAAGCTAACCTTTGACAAAGCAACTGGGATTGCCTGAAATCGTTTTCAGTACTCTTTTGTCTTAGAATATTTGTCTATTGCAGGTTCATCAATACCCACACTGAGAATATCAACATAACTGTTGGAGAGGAGGAATTTTATGCAACCGCTAATTATGGGATTTCTCACAATATAAGTGTACCAAGGGGAGAGTGAGTATTTTAATCCTACAGTACATCTGTTTCATTGTCCATATATAGTTTCAAGCAACCCCTCCAACTGATCAGTTTTTCACATCTGCATTTACTCTTCTTTCAGATACAATAGAGTTGTTTGTTTAGTAGACTCCAGTAAATATGAAATCGATCTGGGACTTCTTGATTTTGGTGCCTTCTACACTGTCATACTCACACAGGTGGGTGATAGAGTTCAGTTTCTAGTTAATGTTTTTCTGCTACATTACTGCAAAGTTTAAGATGTAGTTTACTCAGCTCAATGAGAACTTGGCTGAAGATTTACTGGCTATATTTTGCTGGTAAATAAGATAGTGTAACACAGTTCTGCAAACAAAATTTTTTTTAAAACGTTTCTGTGCCACTTGCGTCACCAAATAGACAATGAGGCTGCGTCTGAAATCGCATATTCAAAATAAGAACCTACTCGAGATTAAGTAATTACTCGACGGCCGCTAAAAAAAAGCACGTTCTATATAGTATGAGTGTGGGTAGTATGAATGTATGAATGCCATGTTGTCATTATCATGTGACCTACCAGTGTCCGTTACGTCACTTCATTGCCATTCATAAATCCTCTCCCGTGGTGTCCATCGTAGCTTTGTCATCACAGAATACTTAAAAATACATTAAAACAGTTTTTTTTCTTTTTTATGATATAATAATATTTCACAATATCACTGTTTTATAACAACTTTCTCCAATATTTAAAATTTAAATGGACTACAGTACGCATTTCAACCACTAGCTGTCAATAATACATACTGGACCTTTATAATATTTCAAACAAGAAGAAAAAATGCTTTTATGGATCAATATCTTGACACAGATATGGTTCATTTCTACAGAAAAGCAATGATCTAACACTCACAAAGATGGAGGATGTCCAAGCCAACAACATTCACATCGCCTGGCAGATTCCACAATATGTCTTCCTCACCGCTGGAGAAGTTATGTTCTCTATCACTGGTTTGGAGTTCTCTTACTCACAGGTAAGTCTATCAAATTCCTTGCACTTTTAGCTTGAGTGCATACATTTCTCATTCTTATGCTTTTGTGCGTAGGCACCGGCAAACATGAAGTCTGTTCTCCAGGCTGGATGGCTTATGACTGTGGCATTTGGAAATGTCATAGTACTGATTGTGGCAGAGGGGGCCGGGATGGAACAGGTAAGCAGTGAGCTGAATTATAAATGCCTGTATGGTTTTGTTGCATATATTCTGCACTGAACTGCTCTTTCTTATACAGTGGGTGGAGTTCCTCCTTTTTGCTGGCCTTTTGGTGGCTGTCAGCATCATCTTTTCCATCATGGCCTATTTCTACACCTATGTGGATCCAGATCAGCTGGACAAGCTTTTCAGAGAGGATACAGACGATGAGAAGGTGAAAAGTTTAGATGGTATGAAAAACGAGGCGGTTTCCATGGCTGACATGCCAAAGCAAACCAAGATGTAGCAAAATGACTGTTTCATTATGAACTATTCAAATCCATTAATTGTGATTAAGCTAAATTCTGTTGTTATTTTGGCCTTTGTGGCATTATGCTGACCTCTACTGATCAGGGATTATATTCCAGCTGATTTAAGAGAAATTTACTGTGCTGAAGGAATTTTTATGCTTTTACATGATATGGTAAGTAATGCAAAAAGTGATCTGTTTTTGAGCAGTTATAAAACGTAATCGCTAAGAATGTGATGGACTTTACATCTACAACCATTCAAAGATTTGGGGTCGGTAAGATATTTCATGTTTTGAGAAATCTTGCGCTCACAAAGGCTGCATTTGTTTGATTAAAAAAACGGTGAAATTGGGAAATATTACAATTAAAAATAACTATTTTCTTTTTAAATATATTTTTAAATGTAAATTATTTCTGTGATGGCAAAGCTAAAGTTTTAGCAGCCATTACTCCAGTCTTCAGTCACATGATCCTTCAGAAATCATTCTAATATGATGATTGGGTGCTCAAGAAACATTTCTAATTATCAATGTACACATTTAATGTGTTTTAACACATACATGTCAGTCACTTTTTTTTTTGCAATAATGTAAAAGCCTGTACAGTCACTTTTTGATAAATTTAAAGAGACTGTGCAGAATAAAAGTATTAATTTCTTTTAAAAAACTAAATCTTACTGACCCCAAACAGTAGTGTATAAACTTCAGTCATTTCAATGCCTAAAACTATTAGTCCAACAATGCTATTTGCACATTTTAATTAAAGCTCATATTTTTTTACATAATGTTTGTCAGTCTTGCAGTATTAAGATGGGATTAGTTTTCTAATCTAAACGACAGTTTAACATAGTATGCCTGTGATTTCATGTACTAATTTGGAAGGGATTGGAAAGGATGAACAAGACATATATGTGAAATAATTATTATGCATATAATTACAACAGAACAGATTTTAGCATTTGATCCACCAACTGTTATTTTACCCTGAAAATTGGTAGTAATTAGTAGTAGTAAATTGGAAATAATTATGTAGGAAACACAAGAAGAAATTTGGCTATTAACTATTTGATGCAGGTCAAATTAAAACAAACGATGTGTTATGAAAAATTATGTACCACAATTACAACATTCTTATCTGACAGGATTAGTTTTCTAACCCCAAGTTGGCTGGAAACCTGTAATTTGCCTTGTACTTTTTACAATGGTCATGTGCGAAAAATATCCATTTGATTTTGCCCTATCCAAATAGGCCCTCTGTTGTTATGCTTAAATATGTGTAACACATGCAAAATGTGAACATCTAATTCCACTTTATATTTTACATAATTCATTATTTTGGTTCTGGAAAACATTTTGAGTATTAAACATTGTTGACAATTGATGTGATTGTTTGTACAGAAAGACTCATGTAATAAATACAAAAATAATCAGCATGGGATCTTTTATTTATAAAAGTACTGTTCATCCGGTATAAATTAAGACCGAAGTTCTCTTTGTCGGCACATGATTAGCCTTGTAACTTGAGCGATGACATCAGGGTGTACCAGGAACTCTAGCATGTCATTGGTGGATAGGCACATACCAGCAGCTCCTTGTGAGGATCCTGGGCTTTCTACTTCCTGATGTGCATGCTGACCAGATCTCTGACAAAATTCATTGTCACTTCTCTGTTCTGGCTGTGAGGGGTCATTGTACTTGAAAGATGATGTGTCCTTTGCGCAGTTGCATTTAGGTTTCTGAGCCAAAATAACAGGAATGAGATGAGGTCCGAAGGGAAGAACAAAAGGGGATGCTGGAGTCTTTAACAGTCCACTGGAATCACGTTTCCCCGCCTCTGCTCTAGGTTGGTCTCCAAGCAAGGACCAGCCTTCAGTGTCGTCTGTCCTCTTGTCCATACAGGCCTTTACTGCTAGGTTCAAATACTGCATGTTTTCATCATGAGAGGAAACTCTGTCCTAAGACACACAAAAAGATAACATAATGGTGCAGTTAAGCAATATCATTAAAAAAAAAATTCCCATAATCAACCTGTTTCACACAAAGCTATCATATGGCTTCAGAAGACTTGGAGTTCACAAATCATATCACTGTCATTCTGCCTCAAAATGTCTCCTTTTAAAAATAACACCACATGGGTTTGAAATGCATGTGTAAATATGACCTCATTATTCATGACATAAATATTCCCACTTTTAATGCATCCCTGCAGAATAAAAGTATGTTTTTCTTAAAAAAAAAAAAAAAAAAAAAAAAAGATTTGCTGAACTTTCACGGCTTTACTGAGATTTCAGGCCAGTTCTTCAATAAATCTCTTAAGCACTGTTCCATATGTTCTGAATACCTCAGTGGGATTGAGCCAGTGGTCGTCGTTGTCTAAGCTGGGGGCGCTTTTCAGGGCACACACAATGGCCTTAGTGAGAGCTTCTCCTACTCTGGCCTCATCGTCCATGTCCTACGGCAGAAAAAAAAAAAGAAACCACATCATATGCTTACATAAGCAACTTTTTCCTAAGAACCTGATTGAAGCACACAAGAAAAAGAGTCAACTTGAGTAATACAATTTTTATACAATTGTATTCATCTAGATAGTTTGAGCAGTAGGGTTTGCTATGCATTATGGGAGCATTTACAGTAAATGGCAAAGTGGATAGCTAGCTCTCATCCTCTACAATTTAAGACCTTGGTGTTATTTTAGACAGCAGCCTGTCTTTTGAAAATCATATTTCCCATGTTACAAAAACAGTGATCTTCCACCTTAGAAACATTGTCAAATTTATGGAAAATGTTACCTACTGTCTTCATTATAGTAATGCTTGGTTTTCCTACATCCTCAAAAAATAAGCTTCAGTTAGTCCAACATTCAGCTGCTAAGAGTTCTTCTAACCATGTCAAGGAAATATGATCATATTTACTTCCATATCGATTATAAAATATGCTTACCTATAAAGCCCTAAACGATCTTCTATCACGCTCTTTAAGGTCACAAAGCTCTGTACTTTTGATAGTAGCAATGAAATCGAAGTCTACTAAAGGAGGTAGAGCTTTTACACATTTGACTCCTAAACTCTGGAATAGCATTCCTGATAATGTTTGGGGCTCAGACACTGTTTAAATCTAGATTAAAGACACATCTCTTTAGCAAAACATATAAATAATACCTCACATAAACTTGTACTTCAATTATATCTGATGAAATCGTACCAAATACGCAATCATATTTTGTATCCAGCTTTGCAATGATTTCAGGCGATGACAACTCTGGATCAACATATAATATCCTTGTATTGTAATATTATCCTGATATTGTAATATTCACCTTATATTGTAGATGTAATTGCAGTCTAACATGTTTGTTGTGTCTTAACTGAATACATGAAGTTAACTAATGTCCTGTAGTATAGCTGTATATTACTGCCATATGGACATTACTTTGATACACTCATCACTCGCTGATAACAGAATGTTATTTCTAAATTTTAACACTGAAACTATAAAGCTTACAGAAAACAACAGAAATAAATCAGCAGAGTCACAGAGGCAAACGTGTCTTACTATCTCAATCCAGGAGTTCACACTGACAGTCAGTGGATCCACAGACTCCACATAGTGCCACCAATGTCTGGGGACAAACAGAACCTGATGAAAGACAACAGCAGTCAGTCATTACTCTGATAGAAGATATTCATAACATGTCAAACAATGACCTGAATTCAATGAACAAACAATAGGGTGCAAAAATCTGAGACCACTAATTAAAATGATTGTATTTTGTATTTTTAATAATATAATTATTATATAGTGCATATATTATAAAAAATCTGAAAAATCATGAATTATGAAAAAATCTGAAAATAAAAATTTGAGTGAAAGGTTGAATTATTAAGATGAATTTCAGATGATCTTAGTATTTTGTTTGTTCCTCTTTTGCTTTAATGACAGCAGCACTCAAGCGGCATTAACTCCAAAAATGTGTGTAAAATCTGATGATCATGTTCTTCCGCATTTAGAAGCATCTTCTTCACAAAGAAGTCACATGCTCAGTGTCACAAATTTGACCTAGAAATAGTGCATGGTTTAGTTATCCTTTTAATTTTGCTTTTGCTGGTCCAAGATTATGGAACAACAACAACCAGCTTTGTGGTTAGGTCTTTGCCAACTTTAAATATCTTTATTAAAGGGATAGTTCACTTTGAAATAAAATTTTGGTATGTTTTAGCTTACCTCAAGGGCATCCAAGATGTAGGTGTCTTTTTTTCCGCAGTAGTTTCAATTTTGATATTTTTAGGTCAACCCGTTCTTGTCTGTCAGTCATTTAATGCAGGTCTATGGTCACTGTCTCAAAGAGCATGCACAGAGTCCAAATTAAAACAATTCCCCGTCGTCCAAATTAAACAATTCCCCATCATAAGTACACATTGATGGCCTAAGACACGAAACGAGCGGTTTGTGTGAGAAAACGAACAGTATTTATATTGTTTTTACCTCTTATACACAGCCACGTCCAAGTGATCTGAGGGCGCGCACACATCCTGGTGTGTGACGTGTACACAGACTGGTGCATAGATATACACACTAGATGTCGCCTTAAAGACATTCGTTCCAATGAACTGCCGTAGACAAGGCGACATCTAGTGAATATATCTATGCACCAATCTGCGTACACGTCAGATCAGATCACTTGGACGTGGCTGTGTATAAGAGGTAAAAACAATATAAATACTGTTCGTTTTCTCACACAAACCGCTCGTTTCGTGTCTTAGGCCATCAATGTGTACTTACGATGGGGAATTGTTTAATTTGGACGACGGGGAATTGTTTTAATTTGGACTCTGTGCATGCTCTTTGAGACAGTGACCATAGACCTGCATTAAATGACTGACAGACAAGAACGGTTTGACCTAAAAATATCAAAATTGAAACTACTGCGGAAAAAAAGACACCTACATCTTGGATGCCCTTGAGGTAAGCTAAAACATACCAAAATTTAATTTCAAAGTGAACTATCCCTTTAAGTACCGTCTAAAGTCACAACTGTTCTCTCTTGCATTTTAATACATTATATTAAAGGGTGTTTTATTGGTTGTTGTTCTGTTTTTTTTTTTTTTTATAAAAAATGTATTCATTTTTTTCCATCTCAGAGTTTTGGACCAAACTCTATACTGTATGTACAGATGTAAAAGTGCATATTGAAATACTATTTACCACAAGGTGGCAGCTGTGCTCTATATAACATCACATCATTTGGGTCATAAAATAATCCATATCCTAGCAATATTTATAGCAATATTCTCACATACAGTGCTTTTTAATCTAACCAAACTCTCTATCATAACATCAAAGGAATAAACAAACATTCAGCTAAAAACAGATCCATAAAAAAGAAAACATAAACACTGAGTTAGTGTTCATGAAACAGACTGACATAAAAACTGAATTTAAAGTTACTTTGTTCAAAAGAGAAAATTATATAGGGATAAAAATGTGTTTCCAACAGTGTTTCTTTAGTATTATTTACAAACTATCATAGTAAAGTTTTAGTAATTGTATGTGCTTTTGTCTTTTTTTATATATATATATATATATATATAATTATAAAAAATATATTTTTATTTCAGTTTTAGTTTTAATAATAGTAGAACTTCAACTTATTTCAGTTTGATTTCAGTTGATTTCACCTCTAACATTCCAGAACTCGAGGTACATTGTAAGTACCTTCTGTGATTTTTTCCCATGTGTTTGCAGTGAGAGGTAGTGGAGCAGCGTTAGCTGTCTCACAGAATGGAAGTTTGTGTCTCCCGTCTTCATTAGTATGCTGTGAAAAGTGTGAGTGCTCCCGGAGAGTACGCTCGCAGTGTTGGACCGCCGCTAATTGCCTTGCCACCATCTCGCCTCTCAAAGAGCTTGATCAGAGAGGTTTCACAATCCCTGCTGGAATCTGAAGGAGGGGGATGTGCTACAAAACATGCACACAGCTTTATTCTGCTGCTGTCTGATTCATCTAGGCGTCGCTAAAATGCACACATAGGAGACCAAATGTTGTAATACAGGATCCAAGAAGACACTCAAGGAATGTTATATTGAATGTTTTGGAAATGTGCCATCCATGACATCACTTGATGGTAATTTATGGACAAATCTCGACTTAATTGCACAACTGTACACTAGATTTCCTATGTGATATCTGGGATTCAAACAAGCCCTCTTTCGCTTGCAAACAACTTATGTCAACACATTTGAAATTAGCTTTGTAGACAATGTAATTTGTGATACATTAAAATAATTAAATCATTTAATAATATAATATTAAAAATATCAGAATTTTTTAATGGATGAATGGTAAAGGAAAGGCAGCCAACAAAAGTCCGGAACGTCTTTAATAGTGTTACAGTCCGCATATTTTTCACATTTGTGTTTTTTTATACTTTTCTAAAATGTGGCAAAAAATAGTGGTCTTGAAACAGACTGACATGGATTTTTATTTTTTAAAGTGGACACACAGTGAATGTAGTACTAATAAGGATAAAAATACTGTACTGTGACTGCACAATAATATAATTGTGTCTCTTATGACTATACAAGCTGTATACACAAGAGTTGTAAGATAAAGATAAAGATTGTGCACCTTTTACGTCACCATGTTGGATTTATGTTGCCATAAAATTTAGTTAATTAAGTTAATTAATGAGTAAAAGGTAATCCCAGTGTAATTTTTATATAATTTTTATAACATTAAAATGTGTATTAATATTTTTAATTAGCTTTTAATTTTCATTTCACTTCACATTTGTGCTATTTTGTACTATTCAAAAATGTGGCTAGTAAAAATAAAGAATTAGTAGCTGTGACAAAAATTTTGACAGGAAGAAAAAAATAAATCATACAGGCCTACCTGACCAGGCTCCAGAGTAACAGTATGCCCTCGAGTTCTTTTGAATGCAGGGAACTTTTTCAGGTCTGGATGGACCACGCTGACCTGGCTGAACACGCTGGACTCCTCATATGGGATACGTGTTGGGTAGAGGCAGGGTGTGTCATCGGGAGGGAAGAGATGCCATCGTTTCCTGTTGAAAGAATGACTTTATTGTGATACCACTGAGATTTGCCTAAATAACATATCAATCACAAATATTTCAGGTAACACTTCAGTTTAAGGTCAAATTCTCACCATTAAGAGATGCTTATTAGCATGCATTACAAGGATATTGGCTGATTATTAGTACTTATAAAGCACATATTAATACCTTATACCATAATAATACCATATTCTACATCCCTTAATCCTACCCAATACCTAAACTTAACAAATACCTTACTAACTATTAATAAGCACCAATAGCAAAAGTCAGTTAATAGTTAGTTAATAGTGAGAATTGGATCCTAATTAAAAGTGACCATATTTCATTGTATTATAGAAAGTTTCACCACAGCCACATTTGTTTTGCCATAGATTATATTTTCCCTGTATGCTGCCTTTCATGTCACGGCAGCGCTAATCAAACAACTGCGATTGAGATGAATGGGAATTTTAATGGTTAGCTTTCAGCTGTGTCAGGACGTCAGTTTCTAGAGGAAATATTTTCAGCATGCAGGTTGCATACTGAAGGCGCCAGCCGAGCAACTACCATTGAGATGAATGGGAATGCTTACGGATTAGCTAGTTTTCTCAAAGTGTTATGGCTCTACTTGCAAGAGGTATTATACAATACTGTGATTTCTGTGGCAGGCCATCTTGACACGAGAAGTCTCAATAAGCAATTACAGAGACAAGACAAGCTTCACAAAGAGATAAGATGGAGGAAGAGGTTCTTTGTTGTCAGGTTCGCTTCTCTCGATGTAGCAAATAACATTTCAATAGCTGTTCACATCACTACACTTTCCTGTTTATGACTCGCTCTTTCGAATGCAGAAGAAAAATGGCTTTCTTTCAACAGCTCAGGATTGGATCAGGAACCCTAACATAAGATGAGATACAGCTCTTGTCAATATTTGTAGAAATCACATGGTGTTCCTTTAAACCATGTTCATAGAATAAGCCAAATTGGCAGTTTTGCTTGAGGCTTACAGCATCTTGCTCAGGGGTCTATCGACAGCTGGTCATCAAAAACTAGTTTCATCTCACATCAAACCATAAAATCAGAAGGGGTTATACAAGAGCAGAAAAATACAATATCAACATAGTAGTGTTATGGGTTCTTTTTTATTAAATGGTGACATTCACGCCCTATAATTGATTTTCAGGTGCATTTAAGAGAGCATATTGTTTCTAACATATGTCAAATACTTAAATTGAATCTACTACCTACTACATGACAGATATTGCTCAAATAAGCGTCATGAGAAACTACACCTGTCTCTGTGGCAGTAAATAGCAAAAAAGGTTTAAATCTAACATTCTCTGACTGGCTTTTAAACAACATGGACTGGATGTCTTTGCTATTAAAAATTATATTTGTTAATTGAAGTAACACCGAAATAAAATAAAATATAAATTTTAAATAAATTTATTGAACATACATTTTGAAATGCTGCCTTATCAATTAACTGAAATAAAATAAGTTTAAGATGAAGTACTAAAATGACTAAAACTGAAATACAAAAATAAAGCTAAATAGAAATATAAAAAATAAAAATGTGAACATGAAAACTGACAATATAGAAAAAAAGCAAATTCAAAATATTCATTAATACTAAAATAACACTGACTGAAATGGTATCATCTTAGTAAACTGAATAGTTGCTAATATCTCGGGTTTGTTTGTCACTTTTGGAGGCATTTTTGCCACAAAACCTGGTAATGTCAGTGATGTTGTGAGTCAATCTTTGAAATAAACCCCCTTGGCTGGTTTTATGAAATCTAGTGTCAAAAATCTGGGTTTTGTATTAGAAAGTAACTTAAAAATGTATAGGCAAATAAACTAGTTGTGAGAACCAGTTTTCTTTTAATTCATGGCTTTTAGCTAAACCTTTTTTATCAGGTCCAGATCTTGAGAAAGCAATTACAGCTTTGGTCTTCACACGAATGGACTATTGCAACTCTCTTTTTTATGGTATTGATGCTAGATCACAAGCCCGCTTACAGAAAGTCCAAAATGCAGCGGCTATGATGATCAAGTCTGCCAAAAAAGATGACTTTTTTAAATTACGCCGCTTTGAATCTCATTGAAATGGCTGCCTGTACGGTATAAAATTATGAATAAGATTCTTCTACTTGTTTTTAAGGCTCTTCACAACCAGGCAACTTTGTACATGTCCAACATGTTGTCAACATATACTCCCCCCAGATCCTTGAGATCAGAGAATCAGCATCCTCTATGTGTCAGTGTCAGCAGGACAAAAATTTTAACAAAAATATAAATTTCGAGTACGCCTGTGTCTGCTTTACGTGGTTCTATGTATTTTTTATCTCTATGTATTGATTGTTGTTCTTTATTGTAAAGCACTTTGGGCAACCCGTGTTGCATTAAACTGTGCTATATAAGAATGAATAAATGAAATGAAAAATGAAAAACAAAATTGTCTGACCCTGGTTCTTACCTGCCTTGGATCTGGAACACAAGATTGCAACCATATGAGTCAAGGTGACATGGAGTGTTAGCACCCTGTGTGCCAATCCAAAGTGTGCTGTCTCGTCCATCTCGGCCAGCAAAGCCAAAGTCAGACCACATCACATCCTGCAGTTATAATGTTTGTTTTTACAAAGAGCAAAAAACAACTTGATGTCAGTTATTTCAATATAACAAACAAGAAACACTCAGAGATGCTGCCCTTGAAGGGAGATAATGGAACCATTACCATGTCCAGAGGACTGTAAATGAGATGGTATGTAATCAAGCCCTCAGCAATGTTTAAATTACCCTATTCATCATTTAAGAGAGGCCCATGTCTGCTCCCGGTGCCCTAGCTGGCAGGGAGAATATTGGCACCTCATAAGCATTTATTATGATTTACAAAAACTGAAAGCTAGAAACAAACATTAGGTTATTGTTCCCCTGGCTGGGGAAAACAAAACAAAATAAATTGGCACAAAATATCATAAAATGTCTACAGAATGACAATGATGTGCCATAGGATATGTTTTACTGAAATGATAAAACAGCTTGATTAATTGCTCTCCATATCTGTTATTACAAGTGTTGTGATACATTTTCATGAGATGTTGTAATAACTCTAGGCTAATAAAGAGTTTCAGAGAGCTCATAAAATAAAGGTAAGCATCCTCGGGAGACAAGGCAATAGATACAAATGAATATTCGACTGTGTTTATTGATCAAAGCTGATGTCATTGACGTGCCCTGTGTGCTGTAGAGCGCCACTTCATGACGCTCTCAAGCATAACTGGCATGCGGAAAAAAGGCAAATGGGTTAAAATGGTGCTTGATGAGGTCTGAGAGCATGATTGATGGTGAGAGGAAATTAGAAGAGTAGTGTTTTATTCAAATGGAGCTCACTTTTGCAACACTAGATTTTATTTTAACTAGAATTTGTGATGGCAAAATGTATAGTTTAATCAATTATAAGAATACATAATACAATATATTGCATAATAATAATTGTAATAATTGTAATAATGTAGTATTAGTAGTATTAAATGTTTGAAAAATATGAATACAATCTGATTGTAAAGCAATGGAAAGGGAATTCACAAGGTTTACCTGAAAGACGGCAGGTTTGTCCTGAAAAAGCTGGGTAATGTACTTGTAATCAGCATAAGCCCAGAATTCCTTGCAGTGATAGTCAGAAAATGGCCCAACAAGTGATTCACCCTCATTGGTAGTCCAGGACAGAAACTCTTTAACAGTTGCTTCAATGAAGGAGCACTCCGTTTCAAAAAGAGGAGCTGGTGCAAACAAAGTGAAACAAAGTAATTAATGGATAGACTATCAGAGAAAGAGAGAGGCTGTTTCTCAATTCCAAGAACGCAGAGAACGGACTTGTGTTCTCGTGGAGACCGGTCTTGCCAAGCTTCCTTGGAAGAACGAACTCGGAACCGGCCGCAATGACTTCTGGGACACCAGGCGAGTACTAGCTCAAGTCTGCATTCGATGCATCCTCGGTATCAAGAACACATCCGGGTTCTTTCATGCGTCCTCTGTACTTGCGTTCTTGAGAATTGGGTCTGAACTTCGACGGTTAATGATGACGTAAAACGAGAACACAAGGACGCAAGATCGCTGAAGAACGCATATTGAGAAACACCCAGTCTCTCCACAGAGATTTTCTAAGCGGGTTTATTCAAAATGCATGAACTGGAAAAGCCTTTGATAATGTAAAATTATTTTAGGCAAATGAACTGTATTTGGTAAGAGGCAACATATATTGATATGGTTTACTTTTCATATATAGTGAGGAAAATAAGTATTTGAACACCCTGCTATTTTGCAAGTTCTCCCACTTAGAAATCATGGAGGGGTCTGAAATTGTCATCGTAGGTGCATGTCCACTGTGAGAGACATATTCTAAAAAAAAAAATCCAGAAATCACAATGTATGATTTTTTAACAATTTATTTGTATGATACAGCTGTAAATAAGTATTTGAACACCTGAGAAAATCAATGTTAATATTTGGTACAGTAGCCTTTGTTTGCAATTATAGAGGTCAAACGTTTCCTGTAGTTTTTCACCAGGTTTGCACACACTGCAGGAGGGATTTTGGCCCACTCCTCCACACAGATCTTCTCTAGATCAGTCAGGTTTCTGGGCTGTCGCTGAGAAACACGGAGTTTGAGCTCCCTCCAAAGATTCTCTATTGGGTTTAGGTCTGGAGACTGGCTAGGCCACGCCAGAACCTTGATATGCTTCTTACAGAGCCACTCCTTGGTTATCCTGGCTGTGTGCTTCGGGTCATTGTCATGTTGGAAGACCTAGCCTCGACCCATCTTCAATGCTCTAACTGAGGGAAGGAGGTTGTTCCCCAAAATCTTGCAATACATGGCCCCGGTCATCCTCTCCTTAATACAGTGCAGTCGCCCTGTCCCATGTGCAGAAAAACACCCCCAAAGCATGATGCTACCACCCCCATGCTTCACAGTAGGGATGGTGTTCTTGGGATGGTACTCATCATTCTTCTTCCTCCAAACACGTTTAGTGGAATTATGACCAAAAAGTTCTATTTTGGTCTCATCTGACCACATGACTTTCTCCCATGACTCCTCTGGATCATCCAAATGGTCATTGGCAAACTTAAGACGGGCCTTGACATGTGCTGGTTTAAGCAGGGGAACCTTCCGTGCCATGCATGATTTCAAACCATGATGTCTTAGTGTATTACCAACAGTAACCTTGGAAACGGTGGTCCCAGCTCTTTTCAGGTCATTGACCAGCTCCTCCCGTGTAGTTCTGGGCTGATTTCTCACCTTTCTTAGGATCATTGAGACCCCACGAGGTGAGATCTTGCATGGAGCCCCAGTCCGAGGGAGATTGACAGTCATGTTTAGCTTCTTCCATTTTCTAATGATTGCTCCAACAGTGGACCTTTTTTCACCAAGCTGCTTGGCAATTTCCCCGTAGCCCTTTCCAGCCTTGTGGAGGTGTACAATTTTGTCTCTAGTGTCTTACTGTGCGTTCACACCGGACGCGAAAATGCGTCAAAATTCGCGCCTGCCGCGTCTAGTTATACGCTTGACCACTTTGTGTGCATTCGCGTGTCAAGAGCGAAATTGATGCGCGTAAAATCAAAAGTTTGAATCGAAATTTACGCGCGTCAGAGGCGAAAGTTTCGAAACCTGTTGGCGGCCATCTTTTTTTAGATGTTTATCGAGCATTAGCATTAGCATTAATCGAGAGAGTCACCGCTCGTATATGCTCTGGAGAGCAGAAACAGCAGCGTAGTGGACATCGTCGCTGTTCTCGGGTCCACCAAACCCTCCGGAGGGTTTCAGGGGTTTCACAATTTGCTCCAGGAGGTAGGTTTGGTGGACCTAACGGTGAGGACGCTGACGAGGAAAGCGTAGGCCGTATAAGCCTCGGCCTCGAGTGGTGGTCGCTGCCTGACGAGCCCGCGCTGTACAGCCCGGCGCGAGGTTCACCCTCGCCCGCACCTAATCTGTGATTTATTTTTGTTTTGATAATAAATGGAGCTGCAGCCTTCAAAAATGAAACCTGTCCTGTGATTTTTTTTTTTATACACTAAATTGTGTTTGTTGTCTTTACATTAGATTAATAATGTTTCATATAATCTAGAATAGATATGGAATAAATAGCATTCAATACAAAATGAGTATCTCTCATATATTGAAATCGAGTTTTATGTTTTTATTTGCTTTATTGTGCATTTTTAGTCATATTACAAAATAATTTATTGAGGCCAAACATAAAATAACATTATAAACTGTCACTTCACCACGTGACAGCAGCATGCAAGCAGGCTCCTGATTGGTTAACGCGGCGCGAATTGATGCAGAAGTTCAGATTTTTCAACTCGGGCGGCAGACGCGAATTCGCGTCAAACGCGTGAATGCACAAATAGCACTAATAAAATCATTCGCGCGTAACGCGCTTAACGCGCCAGACGCTCAATTCGCGTCATTCGCGCGAACTTGACGCGCGAATGAGGCGAATTCGCGTCTACCGCGCCGCAGGAATTTTTTACGCGAGTAACGCGTCTTTGCATTGACTTAACATTGAAATGACTCGCGCCTGACGCGCTAAACGCGTCCGGTGTGAACGCACCATTAGGACAGCTCTTTGGTCTTGGCCATGTTAGTAGTTGGATTCTTACTGATTGTATGGGGTGGACAGGTGTCTTTATGCAGCTAATGACCTCAAACAGGTGCATCTAATTTAGGATAATAAATGGAGTGGAGGTGGACATTTTAAAGGCAGACTAACAGGTCTTTGAGGGTCAGAATTCTAGCTGATAGACAGGTGTTCAAATACTTATTTGCAGCTGTATCATACAAATAAATAGTTAAAAAATCATATATTGTGATTTCTGGATTTTTTTTTTTTTAGAATATGTCTCTCACAGTGGACATGCACCTACGATGACAATTTCAGACCCCTCCATGATTTCCAAGTGGGAGAACTTGCAAAATAGCAGGGTGTTCAAATACTTATTTTCCTCACTGTAATAGCATGATATCAGTTTGTTTGATTTGACGTCATAAAAACTGCAAGTAAAACTATCACTGAAAATTGTTGCTTAAAATAGTTGGTAACTCATTATAATAAGTTTAATTAGTTAACATTAGTTAATGTACTAACATGAAATAACAATGAGCAATACATTTGTTACTGTATTAGTTAATAAAAATATAGCTATTCATTGTTTGTTCATGTTAGTTCACCGTGCATTAACCAATGTTTACACAAACAAACTTTGATTTTAATAATGTATTAGTAAATGTTAAACATTAACATTAACTAAGATTAATAAACGCTGTAGAAGTATTGTTCATTCTTAGTTCATGTTAACTAAGGTAGTTAACTAATGTTAACTAATGAACCTTATTGTAAAGTGTAACCAAATAGGTTTAGAGCTATAGTGTTGTCACAATCCTGTCTCTGCTTTTCACCTGCATTTCCCTTCAGTAAAAAGCTAAAACAGCCTTCATGGATTGTCCATGAATTGTTGCCATTGGTTTGCCAGAAGTGCCAAAGGCATTTACACCTGTAATGGCAAAGTTCCCATTGTTACCAAAAGTTTCTGCAGGCACACTATTACCATTTTTCAAATCCACAAATTAACCTCGAAATAAACTTTTCTTCAAATAAAGTCTGTCAAACTGCACCTTAGGATAGACGGCATCGTCTTACAGAAACAAATGTGTTTTATGTTGACATTGTAGTGAACAAGACTGTCTATGTTACTCAAAAAGTATTTAATAAAAAACTGAATTATTATGCCATTTACACCACCTTCAGAAAGTATTCACACTGCGAACATGTATAGGCTAGTGTGATTTCTCAAGACAGTTGTCTACCTCACCAAAGATTGTAAAAACAAAGGGGAGGAATACTCTTGAGAAATTGTAGGATACTACATGGGTGTTGTCTCTTAGCAAGTAACTAAACAACATTATAGTGTTGCTTGGGATACCTATTTCTATTCCTGGAAATCTACCTTCATGGATTTAAGTCCAACCCTCTTCTAAAATACCTACCCGTCATTTAAATTTAGAAAAATGAATGTCCTGATTATGTTTAAAAAATATGTTGTGGACAAATGCAGTTATTTTACTCTAATTAGCTTGCTGTTTAATGTTAACCCCACAGGGGTTCCCCAGGGTTCAGTTCTCGGTCCCCTCCTCTTCTCCATCTACACTACATCACTGGGACACATCATACAGGCACATGGTTTCTCCTACCACTGCTATGCTGATGACACACAACTCTTCCTCTCATTTCGACCAGATGATCCCACAGTAGCTGCACGGGTCTCGAGCTGTCTGGCAGACATCTCCACATGGATGAAGGAACATCACCTGCAGCTCAACCTGGCAAAGACTGAGCTGCTTGTCCTCCCTGCCAATCCGTCTCTACAGCACGACTTCACCATCCAGCTTGATTCATCATCAATCACACCATCAAGGTCGGTCAGAAATCTGGGAGTAACGTTTGATGACCAGCTGACCTTCACAGATCACATTTCAAAGACAGCTCGATCATGCAGGTTTGCGCTGCACAACATCAGGAAGATCAGGCCTTTCCTAACTGAGCACGCAACACAACTCCTCGTCCAGGCCCTGGTCATTTCTAGGCTTGACTACTGCAATGCTCTTCTGGCCGGACTTCCAGCATGTGCTACCAAACCTCTTCAGATGATCCAGAATGCTGCAGCTCGTCTTGTCTTCAACGAGCCCAAGAGGGCCCACGTCACCCCTCTGTTAATCTCTCTGCACTGGCTACCTCTCGCTGCTCGCATCAAGTTCAAGGCATTGACGCTTGCTTACAGATCTATCACAGGCTCAGCTCCCTCCTACCTTCACTCACTCCTACGAGCCTACATCCCCACCAGACGCCTACGATCAATCAACAAGCGACGTCTCGTGGTTCCATCACAGAAAGCCACAAGATCACTTTCCAGATCATTCTCATTCACAGTTCCATGCTGGTGGAACACTCTCCCCACCCTCATCCGGAATGCTGAATCCCTGACAACATTCAAAAAACAGCTGAAAACCCATCTCTTCCATGAGCACCTAAACTCATAAAAAAAAAAAAAATAAATAAATAAAAAAAAACCTTTCCCCTTAAAATCCCACTTATCATGCTTATGCTACTCTGAATAATGCCTGAACTTCGTATTCTGAACACTTCTTGCGTTGTTGTTGTCTTTTACCTCTTCATGATGACTCGCTTAATTTAGTCCTGATTTGTAAGTCGCTTTGGATAAAAGCGTCTGCTAAATGACTAAATGTAAAATGTAAATGTAATGTTTGTGGCTTACCCATATCCTCATTCCTTTTTCCAATACGGAATCGTACCCTCTCTGTAAGGCAAGTTGACAAGTGCTCCACAGTCCAGTGTAATGCTGGCCAGTCTTTGGTCATGTTCAGGAACACAGCTGGTTTCTGTAGAAACTGGACAATCCTCCTTGCCTCTTCTGGGGTGAAAGGTTTCGAAGCCATTCTACAGAAAAGCACAAGATGAGGATGATTTAGATAAATCGATTCTGTCTTATACAACACATATTCAGTAATATTTCAGATAAATGTAGGGGTTTAACTTTAAACCACTCAGATCATGAACATATATCACAGTGATTGATTGTGATAAAGAGAATCACAAAGTCAAATCCATAATCAAAGACAAATCAATAGAACTGACATGTTCATATTAAAATGTAAAAACACATTGTCACTGCGTGTGCAGCATCTGTTTAAAAGTTACATTTTTGCACCTACACACATGTAAACTCAACTAAAATCCATTTTCCAGCTAGTAAACAAAACTCACGTGAGACGTACCACTGTTTTTTCACACAACACATGGGACACGAAACAACGGCCATGTTGGCTCCATAGAAGAGCTGAGGTCCCTTTAAGTTGATGAAATATATGATCCAACATGGAGAACAAAGACGTTCAGTTTCACACTTACGTCAATTCCGCCTCGACACTGCGCATGCGCATTAAAGTTTGGAGCGCTGCTGAGAGTGTCATCGGTTGTTTTTGTTTCGATGGGCAGCTGACAATTGAGCGACTGCCCTAGTTTTTTAACGTGTCATGTTATAGACGTTGCTGGATAGCATAAAGACATTTTAAAACGTGATACCACGTCTGTTCAATGGGTGCCGTGGAAAGCACCGAGGGGGAAAGGGAACCTTTGCTGGTTCCAGCCCAGCCGGCGACAAACACCACACAGCCTGTGTTCAGCAGGGTGTATGGGAGAAGATGGTTTGTTCTCACCATGTTTTCATTGTTGGCTTTTATGCAAGGACTGGTGTGGAACACCTGGGGCCCGATCCAGATCTCAGCCAAACATGTGTTCGAGTTCTCATCGACAGATATCGCGGTGCTGGTGATGTGGGGTCCAGTGGGCTACATGCCCTGGCTGCTGTTTATTTGGTTGATGGATAAGAAAGGTGAGTTGTTTGCTTTTTGTCTAGTGCCATGGCAACAATATCTGTAAATACAAACAAATGATGACAGATAAATTTGGCATTATTTAGATGGATGTATGTATTGTCTTGGATCATTCCACATAACTGAAGCTGTTTTAGTAAATAAGCAGAGCCTATATCATAATTTAAATGTCTAATGTACACATTTATGTTTTAACAAATTTGAGATGTCTGTGCAATTGTTTATATCTCTTTTATGCATGTTGTTCACTACAGAGAGGTCCTTCAAACCATTTTATGGGTGCATTTTATGGGTGACGTATCCAAACTATAATTTGTAATTACCTTAAACCCTTAATCAGAATTTTATACAACTGTCCTCTTTATATGTCATTGTGTTCTTTAATAACATACATTTCTGACAAATGTGTTAAAGCCAAGTACCTTTTGAATATTTTATACTGACTTAGTTAGATTGGTGTGGCCTGGCCAGATGTGTAACTTAAAGTAGCCTACACCATTTTGGAAAAATAAAAAATGTTGCAAATTATTATGTTTTAGGCTATACAATGCTTTATGTGGGTTAGCTGAACAGGATGCCACACATAAAGACTCATTACCTCATTTGAAATAAAGTAATAGTCATTAAAAGGTAGCCTAGTTCATCATGTGTTAGGCCACAAAACCATTTCCCTAACATCATATGACACAAGTCATTATGTAAGCCTGGCGTCATTAGATGCATTTTTTGTATTCATGCTTGCCATGCCAATTGAATGAAGTGGAGGAAATTACAGACTTAGAAGCCTTGAATGAAATGTGAAACAGACATTAAGAATATATAACAGTAAAATGGAGGTTAATTATGTCCTATCATGTTCTTCATATTGTTTGTTAATTTTTAGGAAACCTTCACATTATAGAATCTCAATTCCTTTTTCTGATATTTCATAAACTTCAAATTCGATATTTTGAGGGGAGCCCCTGTTTGCCAAGATATAGGCAAATATTGAACCTAAATTTGTTTCTGTTACTCATACAAATTTAAATTATGGATTCTACACCAAAAATCAAGTTGGTCAGGAGCCATCTGAAGGAACACGTATAATAAACACTGACTGAGCTCACCCAAAAATGAAAATTATAGTGATGCACCAAAATAATTTTTTCCCGAAACCAGTTTTAATTGAACCAAAAACTGAAACTGCTGAATAAATTTGGTCATTGGGTATTTCAAACCAGTATGCTGTTCAGTGCATTGTTCATTGGTGATAAACCAGTCGTAGTAAAGTAAAGCCATTTTCGATATTTCAAATTTTACACATTGCTGCTACTCTAAGCTAGCATCATTGTTGGTCACAGTGAAGTGTGTCTACACTGCTATAACACGTGTACCTTTTGTAACTTATTCATGTTGTGTACACAAAATAGACGCTGACACAGTCAAAATTCATTGAAGAAGAGCAAATCGTTTCGGTCAATGATTTCAGCCCTCCAAAGATAGCGCTGACGAAAAGGACAGAAAACCTCTAAGAACAAGAACTTACACCATGTGTTCTGAATAAGAACACAAATGGTTTTAGAACTTCTGCAGAGAAGAAGACAACAGCTTTGATTTCAATCTTTTCCTCACACAAAGTTATCATATGACTTCAAATGTTATAAAAGGTGCATTCACACCATGTCGTAATTACCGCAATTACGTGATTTTAACTTGTAAAAAGCGATCATGTCCTTGTGGACCTCATAATTACAGCTCGTAAGATTGGAATTGTCTGAGAGCTGTGACTGCTGTACCAGATTCATTTAGGCGTTGATAGTGGTGCCATAGAAACACATAATTTTGAGTACGTAAACAATTCTGAATATAATGTCACGTTGTCATTTTGAGACGACATTAATTTCGACATGGCGTGAATGCAGGACATAATTTATGGTGTTTATTACATGGACATATCCTTATATGGTAATAGTTACATAAAGATTACGTTTCACATAAAAAATAACAGTATTCTGGTTTCAAAGGACATGAAGGGGAGTAAATAATGTTGAGTGAACTGTCCCTTTAACATAAGAATCATTGTGTGAGGAATCTGTTTTTGAGCCTTGAAAATGACATTTTCGAGCCTTCCTCAAATAACACTCACGTGGTTTGCATTTGGAAAAGAGCGTTTGGTCAAACAGGACAGAAAGCTTGTGTTTTTAAAACTTCCCCACTGCCTTTCACTTTATCTTACCTGGAAATAAGGTGCATTTTCAGATATCTCAAAGACTTGATAATGTCAAACAAATGTCTTCAGCTCTCAGTTTCCCCGTGTTTACACCTCATTCATTAGCTTATACTCCTAGTCTTCGGCTGGATGACTCCGACTTCCAACCAGATGGAACTGGATAAATATTCTGAATGTTCTGATCCAATCTGACTTCTGACCTATAATGCTGCCTGAATCATAATCATACACTGTTCGCTCATTGGCCAGAGGAGAACTGGCCCAGACTAAGCCTGGTTTCTCTAAATGTTTTTTTCTCCATTCTGTCACCTGATGGAGTTTTGGTTCCTTGCCACTGTCGCCTTGGCTTTTGGCTTGCTTGACATTTAATATTCAACAATATTATTGATCTGCCTTACTTAAGGTGGACGATGATGCAGTTTTCTTCTAGAAACAAACTTTGTTGTATTATTTTCATGGTATCACTGTGAAGCTGCTTAGATACAATCTGTATTGTAAAAAGCGCTATATAAATAAAGGTGACTTGACTAGTCGACATTTCAGTTCTGTTTATTAACACATTAACACACGTTATTTGGTATCTTTGAAAAGAAAGTGCATGTTCTTTTGTAAATATATGATGGAAAATGGTTCCACATTTTCACTCTTTATACTGAATGGGAGCATTTCACCTTCCCTTTTGTACTCAACACGAAAGCAATTGCCACAGGCTGTGAAAACCATGTCTGCCAAAAACCACAGTTCGCAGTTTCTATATTAAACTCAAAAACAGTTGTAAAGTTCATGTTTCATGAATCCAGGAAAATGCTTTTCATTATGCATCCTGGACAAACAAACATTTGTTTTGTCACCAATAAATCATATTTAATTATTTTTGATGGTTAAAAAAAAAAAAAATTCTCATCTTCTCTGATTTCCTAATCCTAATATCTTCAAGATAAGCCTGCATAATTTGCCAGGATCTCGGAGATGGATCTACATTAACGACTAATCTCATCAGTTAGGCTAATTAAAGGTCCCATATTGTCAAAACTGAAATTTCCTGGCTTTTTTCATGATAACAGAGGTCTAGGGGCTATGAAACTACCATATAAGTTTCAAAACAGTCACTCCACAGACAAATGCACACAGCCAGCAAAAAATAGCTGTGCCTTTTCACGAGTCGTTGTGACTTCCGTATAAATGTGATGTCAGAACTACTCAGTCACCACCCCGAGCACTGCCCACTGTCAGGAAGCTACATCATTGCACAGGCTTCCGAACAACAATAATAAAAGAGAACAGTGGCTAATGTTTCAATGCATCAAAACCTGATATGTCTTCTTTCCTTCTTCTCTGTCTTGTGCCAAAGGTTTGCGAGCATCTCTGCTGCTGTCAGCGTTCTTCATGGTGCTGGGCGCAGCGCTTCGAAGTGTGCCCCTCAAAGACCTGCACTACAGACGCTGGTTAGACTCACACAATATTACACAGAAAGTTACACTATATGAAGCATCTTTTATTCAACAAAAAACTCTGCTTAGCCAAACCTGCTTTCACTATATGTTGGTTCCTCATCATCACTTTCATAATTATGCAATTCCTCATTTCCCAATGAGATAATTCATGAGAAGATCAGAGATTACTTTCCAAACGCCCAGCATTGTAAGTGCTTTTATTACAATATGCACATTGTTTTGACAGCATGAAAGGGTACATTTCCATATCTATTTTCTAAATAGATATCATCTTAATGATCTTATTGTGATCAATTCATATGTTTAATTTACTTGACCTCGTAAGTTTTAATCAGAATCTCATAACCTGATCTTCTGGTGAAATGAGACACTTCTCTCTGGTACATATGCCAGACTTGGATGGATGGAAGCAATTCCCGCCCTATATTTCACTTGGATGTATATCACAATATGGAAGAAGAGATCTGTCGCAGTTTTCGTTACGTCGCAATTTTAAAGGTCCTTTAGAAAATGTTGATGCTGTAGTATTTTTTTTATGCTGTAGCGGACAATGTTGTCCTGTCTTTCTAAACTTTTCTTTAGGTTGGTGGCACATTTTATTGGTCATTTGTACTTGTGTATTTGACTGTTTGAGGTCTAAATTAGCACATCTAAAGAAATAATGTTGACAGCCTGTGTTTTATGCCTTGAATACCCATATTTTTTTGTATAATTATGGCTTTTGTGATCTAGCTGTATTTGTGTGGTTAGATGTAGTTGTCAACCGATTGTTCATTTCATCAGTTCAATACTGCTATCTAGAGAGCAGGGTGGCCAATATATAAATACAATTTAACAATAATAATTGTATTTTTCACAATATGCCGACTTGAAATGCGCCGCCACACATAAGTGAAAGTGTGTTATTCATTGGCAAAAGTGCAGGTTACTGCTACATGGTTGTACCACTTTAAAGATGTGACCTTTTCATTTGTTTAAATACACAGTGGTGGCAGACTCTAACAGGACGACTGTGCTCTGTTTGCTTTAGATTAGGATTCTTTTACCTGTAAAATTGAATGTTCCTGTCCTCTACTGTGCTTTGTGTCCTCTTTCCATTTTCTCTCACTCCTTATCTCTTTAAGCTTTTTCATTCACACTTGGCTAACATCAGCACATAAAGAAATAACTATAGCAAACTTCTCATTGCACTTGCGAGAAAAGGAAACAACCCTTTTTATTATTATTAGTTTTGACAAAGAGCTAACTACACTCCAATGGACATTTAAGCAAGGTTATTTAAATCACGTTGGGTGCATGTAACTTTGTTAGAATGGCTATTTAAATAAAAAATAAAAAACTGACAATACAAAACTACATTATAAGACATCAAGGATTATAAATCATATTTTTTATTGAGGAATATAGAGTATTATTCATTCATTGAATTTAGAGAAGTTGGGTCTGGTTGTGGTCTGCTGAAAATACACTATAATGCAGATTGACACTCTCCCTTATCTGTATCTGATTTATGTTATTTCCCATTTTTATTAAAGCATCGGATAAACGTGTGTAGTTAGAGGGGCCAATTTCCATGCAAGGACACTCTTTTTCAACTTAACATTATTATAATTCTTATTTTTTATGTTTGCTGATTAGTTACTTGGATGAAATAAGGCTATGTAGCTTAGTTTCACAGCTCCTACAAAACTGGAACAGACAGTGACACATTGACCTTCTCAGTTATATAATCTGAAATTGTGTATTTGCTTGATATAACAGGAAAAGCTTTTTAGGATGGTTACATGAGAGAGAGAAAGCAGAGGTTGTGTTGATTGTTTTATATATTTATATATTGTATCACAAGCACATTTAAACACAAAGATATATTGCAAGCAGCTATTGCCTGAAGTGACTGTTAATGTAATGGCTGATTTCAACATGGGGGCACTTAATGTGTTGAGTCTATTGATTCATACAAAGTGAATTGACTCTGTCGTGTGTTATATATTTTTAGATGGCCAGTACAGCTAATGATGTATTGTTTAAATAGATTTACAGTTTACACCATCAGCAAACATTAAGTAGACTGTCTGTGTAATAATAATGATTAAATCTTAAGGCTTTATTCAAATTAGCAGTTGGTAGAACTGTAAAAGTACTTTTTATTTGTATTTATTATTGTTCAGGCTTTTTACATTCACTTTAGACACAATTGATATCCGATATTTGTGTGCATTAATCCCTGCCCTAAATAAAATGAAATATTCTGTTGGTTGTTTTATTTATAAAATTCATGGGACAGAGGTTAAAAACCAGTTTCTATGCTCCCGTTTCTGTGTTCGAAATTCCGTTTCCACTGTGAGTTTTAGTGCGAGCTCATGTAGGCATGTCTGCCCCAAAATACAACATTAAAAAGCTATCTTTGTGGGCAAACGTGTTGCCCTGGCCTTGTGGTGGCTTGGAATTCCAAGGGAAATCGGATATACGTGTTTGGAAGTAGGTCAGATGTCCTGATGTCGGATATGTATCTGATTTAAAACAACATTTGAAAGTGGCTCAGAAAGGATGATTTTTTTTTTTTTTTTTTTTTTTTTTTTTTTTTTTTACACGTGTGCAACAAATTCCGATCCGTGTGTAAACAGCCTAGACCCCATAACTTGCACACTGCTTCATTTGAGAGTTAAACACTGCCTGAGTCATTAGATACGTTCGTTGCAACTATAAAAGCTAAATTATGGAGTGCTACTGGAAGCCTCTGGTTAAGCTCAGGTCACAGACACTTAAAAGGTGTTAGGTAGAAGGAGGCCATACACCTGCATCATGGCGTGGTGACTTCTGCTGTGAATTTAGCTACCACTAGGTGTCAGCACTTGCATTAATAAACTGTAAAAAAGGTCCTCACTAACCATCTTGCATATCAAGTGATCTAGCATGTGACTGATGGTAATCATTGATATGCCACACTAGAAAGAGTCGTTCTGATCTGAATGTGCTGTTTTGTTTTAGAGTTCATGGTTTAAGGGTAAATTGGACAACATCAGATATCAGTTAGCTCAGTTTAGACGGCTTATATTGGAATACATTGTTTAAATAAACCCAAATTCACCCAAAAATGAAAATGATGTCATTGTTTATTATTATTATTATTATTATTATTCATATATTAATATATTTTTTTCTTTAACACAAAGCTCTTTTGAATACAGTAGTTCATAATGAGGACTAATGTCAATCAGTTTGTTCCTCCAACAAAGTTATCTTATGGCTTCAGAAGCCATGTGTCACATGGACCAGTTTTATGCTGCTTTTATGTTTTTGTTTTTCGTCCTTGAGACTTTGCTTGACTGATGTGATAACAATATGAACAGTGGTTGTTTGCCAAAGACCAGTGTACAAATTGTTCTAAGTATATCTTTGTGTGTTCTATGGAGCAGCATATGTGTTTGGAATGACAAGAAGAATAGTAAACAATGACATAATTTAAATTTCTGGGTGAACTGTTTTCTTTAATCAGGCCCATTCATGGATATCTCAGATTTTTCAGTTACTTTTATTAACCTACATCTTTATTTAGAAGCTTTGGTTCGGTCTCGGAATGACTCTGTGCTGAGAATCAATCATGATAGAATATTTTTTGACAATGGCGTTTGATTACAAATGTCAATTGTTGTTCTCAAATCAACAGTGATTGTGGTCGCAGCAGATGTTTTCCAATAGGAGACGCACACAAATTAAAGGCCGTTTTTGGCGGTGAGGAGGAGTGACTTGGTTTGAGCCACAATGTTCCTTGCAAGCCAAACTGAACTGAAGTTTCAGGCAGTCTTTTTATTGAATACTATTTCTCTTTCCCTCTGTAGATTAAATGAAGGACATGATTATATCATGTCTTTATTGGCTGTGATTTTAAGGCTGGCAGTATGGTTTAAATTCTCCCTAGTCCGTCTTTTATTCTGGACTTTTAGTTTAGTTTAGTATGACTTGAAGTTTTGGCCGTACCATTATTGGTTTTGTCAGTGTAAAGCACCCCATTTATAAAACATGTTGCTCAGTCACTTTCATGGAGGTTATAAAATTTGCATTCAAATCCTGTTAGCCCAGCAGTTTTGAAAGAAAGCAGAGAATACTCCCTTATATTGTTCGTGCCAGATCAGAATCATCTAAGGCTATATTACCACTCCTCTGCTGCCCTTACATTTCTCTGTGCATGAGACTCATTTCACCCTTTTTATCTCTTTAATTCTAAAGCAAGGTTTAGCGGATTGTCGCCAGAAGAAATATAGCATAGGACACTGATTCTCAGCAAGTTTTGCTTCAGGACATCATGCTGCGACCCAACATGATATTACAATTGTTAATCATACAAATGTCAACACAACTGGCCTTAAAGCCAGTAAATAGTATCTTAGTAATAGTAATAGTAATAGTAAATAGTATCTTTGTATTTTTTTATTGCAGTCACTCATTGATGTGGTCTGTTCAAGACAAATACTACTTTTTGCAGTAACTAGTAGTGTAACTAATTACTAATAAGATTTCAGTTATAATATTACAGTTACCATCCATAAAATAGCTTGTTACAACATTATTTTAGTTGCCTCAACCGCTACTGATTTGAAATCCAACAATCCAATAATTCCTAGATTCATACACTTTCACAAATCATGACTCGTGCGTGTGACATCACGATTGCAGCAAGCTAGCTTGTAATATGGAAAAGCTTACATTCAGCGGCTGAAATATTGACCATTTTTTCATACTTTACTCTGGCATTTCATGGCTTGCCCATCCACATCCCTTTGATCCTGATATACATTCCCACCTATTTTCAAAAAGCTTTCTCGAAAACAAAACAAGTTTCTTACGACCTTATGGGAATCATTTTGACAACATAGGCTACATCATGAGATATAATCATATATGGGTAACAGGTGAATTATAGCTACAATTAGCATCAAGCTACACATGACAATTGATGAGATAAACACTACGCTACTCAACTCACTGTATATACCACCATTGATTGCTTGTAATAATATTCTTCTGAGTCATAACAGCGATCAGGGAACTGAGAATACAGGGCGACAGCACTGAAAGCAAATATTCTCACCAGATTGCATAATTCAGTGGAAAATTAATAGAAATGATGATTTGTTCTAAAGCAATATGAGCTAAATTATTTAAATATACCCTGCTAACATTCACAAAGAGGCGCACATCTGAAATCAGAATTTTGAGGGAAACTTTTGAGGAGAGGTTTCACTTGAATTGAGGTGACCTTGAATTGTCGCTACCAAGTAACCATTCTGTTGGCACCAAAATCCTATAGAACTTGATTAGATACGTAGCCTTAACACATCAATAATGTTTTTTCCTCTCCTCTACAGGCTGATAAGCTTTAGATTGGAATTCGGTGGCCTTGATGTAGTAGGCAATATCTGTAGTCATTCTTTGTACCAGAATTCTCATTGTTTCCAACCGTAATTGTCAAACGTAATGTCATAATAATGATCGGCTCAAGGTGTAGGATTTAGAATAATCTACGATCCAATTATGAGCTACGTGAGAGGTCTCACAATGATTGCAATCAATGCAAATGTAGACCACTTCTTCTTATTCAGGAAAAAAATCCCACAGTGCACTCTGGTCCATTTCATTACAGGGAAGAGCACAGGCTTTAGCATGAATATAGTGTCACAGGAGCTAATGTCAGTCATGAATCAGATGTCAACATTAGGGCTGCACGATATGAGGAAAAGCTGCGATGTGCGATAACATTGTTTAATATTGCGATGACGATATGACTTGCGATAAATATTCAAATGTGAATGTTAGCTATACTGTTCCCATGTCTTAGTGCTTTAATAGGTTCTTTGCGAACCTAAACATTGAATAGCCTATTCCCACTGAATAAAGAAATCAAATAGATACTTTTTGACATGCTTTTAGTGAACAAATTACACATAAATGAGGCATTATATAACTAAGAAGAAATTAACGTTCAATTTCCCCTGCTCCTTTTAAAATATTTTCCTGTACCTGTGTTTGTAACGCGTCATCTCTCCTAAATCCAAAATAATTCCATATACAGGGTTCGTACGGGTGCTTGAAATCCTTGAAAGTGCTTGAATTTTGATGTTGTGTTTTCAAGGTTTGAAAAGTGCTTGAATTTTGGATAAAATGCTTGAAAATGCTTGAATTTGTAACTGTATTTCTTTCACAAGAAATATCTTTCTGACGAAATGGTTCTTTATTAAATGGAGAAAAAAAATGTAGCCCTTCAGAATCAGAAACAGATTGATTTGCGTTACGCTGGCCAGAGCAAAAGTAGGCGGAGGTTTCATTTTGATTTCCGCGGTTGTTTGGATGCACCGCTTTTATTGGCCACGCAGCGGCAACAGTTGAACTATTTTAAACTTTGACGGTGGCGTGCGCGCGAGCTCTGCTTTTGTCCAAGTCGCGCGGCGCAAGCCATTGAAATATAGGCCTATTGGTTTCATTTCATAGCGCAGCGCGGTCCGCGTCCTATCTGAAAGGGCCATTAGTGACTGAGAGTACTTGGTGTGATAATGCAGTGTAAGTATTGCATGCCATGTCCGTTATGTCACGTTCATTTGTGGAATATGCAGTGAACATCGCCAAAATTAAAGAACTGTAACGTGCAAATTAACCTGCAAACGTTAGCCCAGTGCATAACAACAGTCGTTGATTGCGGAACTGAAATCAGTCAGTGTCATTAGTATACTGTTACTGTTTAGGATAGCCCTATGCAATATTTACATTGCTCTATTCCAGTAAATGTATTAGCTAACGTTATGTATTGGCCCAAGACATCTTGGCAAGGAAATACATTTATCAGGCAGGTGCCTGTGCACTCAGATATTGTTCAAACCTTGTCTATATCAAGAATGTGTCCCAAAACGGGAAGGCCTGTCAAATATTTCTGTTCAAATCCTAAGTCTTCATATTTTGAATTAATTCAGTTTTACAGCCTATAAATCACATTATCTGGTAAGCAATATTTGGACATTAATATAATGAAAAGTATATTATTCATATGGTTTAGGCTATATACTTAGTGATACATTTTAAAGAATAAAACTTGTGATTGGCTTAAATATTAGGGCTGCACAATATATCGAAATATTGCAAATTGAATATCACATTATTTAATGAGTTATCGCATATCTCATTTTTCTTCAATATCGTGCAGCCCTCTGCTATTATGAAACATTTGGCTGTTTATCTCTTTTGATGTGATAAAAACACTAAATAATAATTTTAACTATGTATTGGTATGTAATTTACGGTAGTGTAAGGTGCTGGAAAAAGCTTTAAAATGGACCTGGAAAGTGCTTGAAAAGTGCTTGAATTTGACCTTGGAAAAAGTGTACGAACCCTGCATATAGCGAATTATATGGTCTTCGTCAGCCACCACATTTTCCTCTCTCTTCTCTCCTTCCTCCGCCATCGTATTTGCTAATGGCACAGTGTCGCAACTAAATTGACACCTAACAAATCAATCTGAGCGTAACTGACTCACGCTTGGGCTTCACCTGATTGGCCAAATAGCATTAACGCGCCAACCATGTCTTCAGGGCTAAAGGTGATAGGTCAAACGTTTATTACATGCGCTTGGCGCATGTAATAAACTGCTTTCCCTTATTCATCGTGTCAGGCTGTCTGTTGCGATGTGTTCATCGCGCAAGTTCATATCGCGATGACGATGAAAATTCGATGTATCGTTCAGCCCTAGTCAACATACTTGAACAAAAGAGGGAAAAATAGTCGAGGGAGCTTTCACATAATATTTGATTGGGGATTGAGGAGAGCATTGCATGATCAATGACTTAGTTTAAACCAAAATCCTTTGCAGACTGCAAGGTTCAAGAGCCTATAAAGGGCTATTTAAATGTTGTGTATGATGTGTACTGGCCAAACCAAATGCTATTGTGAGCTGGTTTTAAAGTATACTATCAATTCTCCACTTAGTACATCTTCAGAGGTTTTTTACCGTCCCTCAGACACTCTTTCACAAGCCGCAGTGAAGAACTTCACTTCTTCACGAACACAAGAATAGACCTTTAAATATTTTGCTCAGTTTGACAATTGCTAGGAAGAAACTAGAAAAAAAACTTGACACAAGAAACCTCTTGATCTTTATGACAGTGATTATCATGAAGGTAAAAGAACATTTCGGTCTGGTTTTGTGTACGTCTGGGCTGTAGAAAATGGAAAAGTGTTTTAGTCACTCTCCATCTTCGTCAATTCTGAAGATCTATTCTGGAGACAAGCACTGCAGTGTTTACTCAGGCAGTTAGGCTATCACAAGTCACCCCACTGGGACTCAGTCATTCTGTCTCACAGATAAAGCTCTTTTGTTTCCCCTGCTATCAAACCTCAACTCTGATAGACATGGAGGAGTGCAGCAATTTGTGTTTATAAACCAACTAAACTCAGGTGATTGCATTTGTAACCGTTTTTTAATGTATATGGTTAATAGTTACATGTTTTCTCAGACATTTGTCTGACTTGCATTGATTTGAGCAAGGAAACTAGCTATATAGAAATACAAATATCATAGATGCTTGATGGGCCTTTTTTGACTTGGGCCAGTAAACAACCGCCCAGAAAACCCTAGCTACTGCATAGAAACATCCTAAAAACTCTCAGATCACTTAATCAACACATAGCAATGCCCTGGAAATCCAGCATTGTGCAATATAGCATTGTGACTGTGACTTTTACAGGAAAAAGCACACCCATATTTTCTTTATTTGTTTTAAAATGTAAAAAATGTATTGTACTCATAGTGTCTTTTTTTCTTCTTCAAATCTACAGGTTGATTCATGGTGGTCAACTTTTAAATGGTTTAGCTGGTCCTACCATTATGAGTGCCGGCCCTCTCCTGTCTACTACTTGGTTTGCTCCTGATCAGAGGGCTACAGCCACCGCTATTGCATCACTTATTGGCTACCTGGGGTCAGCCTGCTCCTTTCTGATTGGTCCATTAGCTGTCCCTGCACCCAATGACACTGAGAAATTGGGAAGCACAAGTACTATCTACTGGACCCAAAACCACATAGGAGACAGGATACAGTTTGTTCTTTATGCAGGTACAGTGTATTCAGCAGTTTGTTCTTTACGCAGGTACGGTGTTGTCAGCTGACAATCCAGCAACAGCATTCATTCTCAATCAATATTAAATTATTTTAAGCATTTGCCATACAGAAAAGCAATCACAAGAAAGCCATCCATCGGCTCTCCAAATACCACAATCAAGCGCCTTAAGGTGGTTTGCGTTCACCTCGCCATAAAGATTGCCTAGCATTGTTCTGCTTAACTGATTCAGAAAATTAAAACATTTATAGAGAGAGTGAGAGAGAGAGAGAGATACATTTTACCAATAATAGATTGATACTTTGTGTCTGTTTAAGTTGAAAGATGTTTCCTTCGTACACAAAAAAGACAATGATTTGCTGGTAGTTTAGAGGTCATTGTGACACTGCAACATTGGGCATCAAGATGCAACATTGGGCTTCAAGGAGGACACACTCCTTGAAGAAGAAAAACTCTTAAGATTCTGTGCTGCATGCTGAGTCGAATGATTCCCAATTTATAGATAACGGCCATTTTGTGTGTTGGCCATTTAGAATTTTGTCATAAAATTCTATATTTTACAAATGCATTGGCGTATTGTTACGAAAATTGGTAAGCGTCATCGGCACCATGCCCTGAAGGTACTGAAAAAGTTTTGAGTAGCGCCACCTTGTGGTCAAAAATTATGATATTTTAAAAAATGCTAATAGCTTGATTAATTTTGCCTATTGAAATGAAATTGGCCTTCATAGATATTTTAGGTCATGCCGAGAACATATACCAAATTTGCCATTGTCTGCTGAACTTCCTGTCCACCATTGTTTTTTTCTTTAAAAACCTACTTTTTCAAGCTCCTCCTAGACCGTTTGTCTGATTTTCACCAAATTCGAGTTAGAACATCTTCAGCCCATGCTGGCATAACGTTATAGATTTCGGGTCGTTAGACGAAATTGTTTTTGTGTACCGCATCAACATATTTGATGGCATAATGCCAAACTACATCTGAGGCTGTTTTTTATATTGACATCAGCATTTATGTGTGTAATTGTCACCCAAAACTGACCACACCAGATCAATTTGGTATCAGCAACACCTATTGGCCAAAAGTAATAAGTAATTATGGCACAGTACAAATTATTGTATGGCTTTTCAACCATTTTGCATAACATCATCTCCAAATTAATTAATAGTGGTGCTTGGCCCCTAAATTGCTGCTTGCAACTATATTTTCTTATTATTAATCACAGTTAAAAATACTAATATTAATGTTTTTGTGGAAACTATGAAGCATTTGTTTTATTTTTTGAATTCTTTGATGAATAGAAAAGCATTTATTTGAAATAGAAATCTTTTGCAACATTATAAATGTTTTTTTTCTGTCACTCTTGATCAAATTAATGTGTCTTTGCTGAATAAAAGTATTAATTTATTTCATAAAATCTTACTTCCCCCAAACTTTTGAATAGTAGTGTATATCTTAATATTACTGTGATGTTAAATTTGCTTGATAAATCTGTACTTTATGACAGAAAGGACAGATTTATAGAAATGATACTGTAGAAATTAACTAGCTGAATAAAAGTGGGATCTGTCCAAGGAAACTGCACCTATTTTATCATGTCGACAGTGCCCAGGAGGTCACAAAATTTAGGAACTCAACCTGAATCCTATGCTGGCAGAGACAGTGCATCTGGTTTTGCGATACTGTGTGCCAACAGGTTTTTTCTTGGCTACAACTTGGTCACACCGTCACAAATTCCAGCCCTGGATAAGCTCGTTGGAAAGCAGGAGCTTTATGTGGACTAGGGTTAATGAGCTGATCAGTTGTTTCATTGTGCATTTCCTCCCTCTACAGAATTGTAATAAATCTGCTAGACTCATGGTTAACTCTAGATTAATGTGAGCCATCTAATGACCGTTAATGATGTTGGTTTGGATGCTACTCTCTCTCTCTCTCTCATTAATTTGAATTTAGTATCTGAAAATTGCACTGAAATGCCAGACGCGTTAAGCTCTTGTTCTAATTACCAGAGATAGATTAAGTCTGAATCCGTAAAATCTTTGTGAGATTTGACGTTGACACTGTGGCCGCATGGTAAATGTTGTGTGTTTTTGTGAACTTGCAGAGTTTGGGATGATTGCAGCACTTTTCGTGGCTGTGCTGTTCTACTTCCCCTCCAGGCCGCCCATCCCTCCTAGCGTGGCAGCGGCTAGCCAACGTCTCAGCTACAGGAGCAGCATCTGCAGGCTGCTGAGGTATAATGCTGATCCTTCTTTACTAGACTGATTCAACTGTTTTGAAAAGAGAATTGTTCAACCGAAAAAAGTCTTCTACACTTACTCAGAGAAGTAACCCTGCACAAACTTAATTGGTTCTTGTGTCTGTCACATCACCTTAGGTTAAAACGCAGATGCACTGAAAACAGTATATTGGTACATTTTTTTGAATAATAACTTTGATCTATTTCACACAGAGCAGGTTTAGAAAGGTTCGAATACACTAATGTTTAAACGTTTGGGATTGGTAACATATTTAATGTATTTAAAAAAGAAGTCTCTTATGCTCACCAAGGCTGCATTTATAATATTTTTAGCATTTTTCTTTTTTAACAAAATAAATGTAATTGTATTCCTATCAATGAAAAAAGCAGCAATTTTCAACAGCCATTACTTCACTCTTTAGTGTCACATGTTTCATCAGAAATCATTCTAATATGCTGATTTGGTGCTCAAGAAACGTTTCTTAACACTGCTTAAAATAGTTGTGGAAACTTTGATAAATAGGAAGTTCAAAAGAACAGCAAATAACAATTTTTATAACTATGTAAGTCTTTATTGTCACTTGTGATCAATTTACTGCATCCTTGCTAAATAAAAGAATGAATATCTTTCAGAAAAAAAAAAAACTCCCTGATCCCAAACTTTTGAATGGTACTGTGAGAATCAGCGGCTTGAATCACTAAATGTACTATGGAAAAGAGCAACTGGGCAATATTCTACTAAAAATCTGCTTTTGTGTTCTTCTGAGGACGAACCATCAGTCTGATCAATCCAGCTGATTCGCAATTGCATAATTAAGAATTAATTGATGATGATAATAATAATAATACATTTTATTTATAATGCGCTTTTCTAAAACCCAAAGCGCTACAGACAGTAAAAGCAAATAAAATACATGATATGATAAAAAAATAAAAATAATTATGATAATAATTTAGGGTGAACTGGCCCTTTAAAAATCCAAGTGCAAAAATTCCAAAATTTGAAAAGACCTAAATAAAATATTTACTGTATTTGAAAATGGATTCAGAGCATGAATATCAGTGTTCCTCATTGCCATTCAAAAGAGATTTTGCACTGGGTATATCTGCACATGGACATAAAAATGGACATCTGTTATTTTATGCCTTTTGTAACTTCCACATACTGTCTCCCTGATCTCAGCAAGGTCTTTGAAATGTTACTATTGCTTTTACAAAAGAGAATCTTAATGAACAGGGTCTTGTCACTCACCATATGTTGCAGTTGTCATTTAATACACATCAAAGACAAGATCCTCTCCCTGCAGATTAATTACCAAGCCTTATGATGTCACATTCTGACCATCCTTAATTAATAGAACATCTTAATCTGTACATTTATAAACCCAGTGAAGCCCATCAAGGCCAGTGTGACCACAGTGGCATTTTTACAGCTAGTCAGAACCCTCTTGATGTAGTCTCACCCGCAATGCCTGGGGAGGTTGATATTCACAGATCAGAGGAAGCCATCCCTGCTTTGAATGTGATCTCACACCAACACTAGAGAAATTGGCTGAAATGTGTGGACTGGAAAGAACTGTTGAACTTCCACTTTTGCAGTGAGTCTGCAGTTCGACCCCCCTCCGAGGAACGCCAGAACTTTCCCACTCACAAAGAGAAGAACAAACATGAATGGACGGAGACCGTATGCTGTCTGGAGTCCCTCCGATAGGCAGAGTTCCAGTAGCCGTTTCACATTTGTATCTGAATGAAGCAGCAGATTGGCAGAGCTTTGTAGAACAGCTAGTCTATAGGGACAGTTTATTGGATACAGACCATGATTGTATTTCACCCTCGTTTCTGAACTCCTAAGTCCCTGGCTCACCTGACTTGGTAAAGCTTCAACGTTTTTAAGCCTGATTTGTTTGTTGCAGAGAGCATCGTTATTTCACGAGAACCATTATCCAACATTTGATTACTGCGCTAACTGTGATGATAGAATTGTATTAGTATTTATGAAATGTGTGTTAAAAATGACCATGTCTTGCAAAATCCTCATCTTGGGGTATTAAATCCCAACAGTGCCTGCCAAGGACAAATAGCACTTAGCTGATGATCCTTCTGGCTTGATGGCTCCCCCAAATCTGTCAAAGAATGGAAAGAAAGGCTTTCTCATCATATCCCATAAGCTAAATAAGCTCTTGGTGGGGAAAAAAACTGCATAGATATCGATCTCTCCCAGCTGTGAGGTTAATGAAGGGGGTACTGTTGGGAGAAAGGGTTCTCCATCAACACCTTTTTTTTTTGCCATTGCCTTCAAGGCTACCGTAAGACACTGAAAGCATGCTTTGATTTCTCCTCACACTTTCCTGTTAATGTTAATGGACGTTGATGGTAGAGCTTTCTTCACATCCAGCAATTCATACCTGGAGGTAATTATGAGTAGCATGACATGCAAATCGAATTTTCTACAAGTAACTACGTGTGCATTAATTTGATAGGCAATTAATTTTTTTACTTATAATTTAATCTGCATCCTCCTGGTCACTTTTTTTTTATAGCTGATTTTTTTCTTTAAAAAGCCTTTATAAAGAATCTCACATACTTAAAATCTCAATAGATCCGCAGCTGACAAGTGCTAGAAACTTTTTTTAGGTGAAGTTTCTAAATCCAAAGTGTCAAAAAACATTGAAGCAATTCCTGAATTTGAAATGAGATTGCGAACAAGATGCAGAATTGCAATTTGAATTGCAAATGTATACGTTTTATCTAGAAAACGAATCTATAGAAATGTGTACTAAATTACACTTTTATATTTAATAAATGTATGAACCAGGTTGGCAATAACTTTCTTTTCCTGGAATCCCTTGATGTTTTTTTTTTTTAAATTGTAATTCCGTAACTTCCACTTCCTGTAGTTCCAGTCCAAGTTCTAGTTCAGTTACCTTTGGGGTGCGGTCAATTCAATTAAAATTCATAAATGTAAAAAAAATTACACAAGCCTGGAGAAGTCTAATCTGTCTGTGCTTTTGCAGAGCATCATGATCGCACCTTTATAGGAACCATTATCCAGCGTTTGATTACTGCAGTAAAATTGATGATAGAATAGTATTAGTGTTGATGTGTTGGTGTTAAAAATAGCTGTGTCTTGCAAAATCTTCATTTTGCGGTATTAGATCCCAACAGAGCTGGCAAAGGACAAATGACACTTAGCTAATGATCCTTCTGGCTTGATGGCTTCCCAAATCTAGGGCAGGAGGATGATGGTGCAATCAGAAATTTTTTTTTTCAATCAAACTAACTGTGAAAACAGCCTTAGAGACTCAAATACCAAGAACCAAACTGCAACAAGTAAATTCCATAATGCACACCGCTTCAAAAGATAAACAAAGCATCTTTGGAGAGCCCTCATGATTGGTTCCAGATGCTTTGTTGTTTTATGGGGGGAACATTTCCTCTCGGGTAAGTCGGGGAGACACTGTTTGAGACACTTGAGGGAAAATAGGTGGAGAAGTGAGTAAGAAGAACCGGTGATTGTAATTGGGTTGGGAGTGATTGGAGACCTGCCAGAAGGAACACATAAAGGCAGATTCCACAAAGGGATTCTCGACCTGTTTCAGTCTTGACTACAGCAATCCTGTGACTGGATAGATGCTCATAAAAATGCTAATACATGAAGAAAAAGCATCCCTCATAGCAAGGGATTTTTGTATCAGGGCAGGATTACCACAAAATTGACAGTACACTAAACCATGCACTGTGCTTGTATTAATGCTTAGAGCAACTTTGTTGTTGCTTAGCTTCAAGAAGGATTTGTTGGCATGTAATACTTGTTAGCGAGTCTTATAGATACTGCTATGAAAGAGTAAAGTACTGTGCCCTACAGATATATGATTTATTAAAAACATGCAGATACTGATTTTATGCATAGCTTTGCCCAGTGGGTCAGTTAGATTTAATTAGATGTTTAAAACAATTCCTACTTGGCAAAACTCTTAATATCAAGGTATATTACCTTAAGCAAGCTGTCTGTTAACATTGCATATTCTCAGTGGCATTTTTTCCAGTTGCTGCAGGACCTCAATAATTAAAAATAACCTCTATTTTTATAGGGTTTTTTTTATTTAGTCAATTCATTATCATGTCATATTCATTAAAGTAGTCAGTGTTACTCTGACTAAAATGGCAATTGGATTAGCATGTAAATTTCAAGTTAATTTTGTGCAGATGAAAGCTTTAGTATTATTATGTTGACTCAAATGCGCAGTGTCCTCTTAAGAATCACATTCAGTTGAGGAAGCTAAATCAATGTAAGACAGAGCACCGCTTATGGGCATGTCTTTATTCTAGCATTGTGCTGGCCTGATATCTGCTTCTGCTATCAGTTCCGTCTATTTCCCGTATTAAGGAGATTTTTATCTCTCTGTCACTGGGCTGCAAGGTAGGATAAATGTTTGGTGACAGGCTGGAAGGCATAGGAAGGAAACTCTTCAGTCTGTTTGAGATGCAAAAGCTTTGATGTTCAGTTTCATGACAGTTCTGAAAGATCTGTTGCGCTTTCAAAAATGTGCGTCGTACACAGTCAAAATACAGCCTAGTATCTTAAAGTGCTTTAGTGTTCTATTTCTAAAAGTTTCAAAGTTTTCTTTGCTTTTTTTTTTCAGCAACATGCGTTTCCTGATGATAGCGCTCGCCTACTCCGTGCCCACAGGGGTTGTTGCCGGCTGGGCCGGCGTGTTGGACATGATTTTAACACCTGTTCAAGTCAGCCAGGTAAGACATATTCCATGCTCCATGCTGGGCCCATTTAGATGTTACATTATTTCCTGGTAAAAGTATTGCAAATATACAAAGACTTGTTTATTTTTGGCTGTTTCCATGTGTGTCTATGGTGGATCATTGCTGCCACAGTGCCACATACATTTTATTTTTTCCGATCAATTATGCCGTAATAACGAGATGTTGTCATTTAAACTATATTTCTCATACAAGATGTTATGTTGTTAAAACAATACATTTTCTTGTAATAACAAGATGCTATGTCATTAAAACGACATTTTTCTCATTAAAACGATTTATTTTATATCATAAAAATTATATGCTTTTCCTGTTATAACGAGATAATATCGTTAAAATGACATATTTTGTACGTGACGCGATAACGTGGGAAACAGGCCTTTATCACAGTCCGCATATTGTCACATCCGGCTGAGGTTTGTAGTGTAATTGAATTTCCTCCTGCATTATTGTCAATGGTCGGTTGCCAATTTTAAAAAGAAAATCAAACTAAATTGGCTGAACTTGACAATAAAAATCATCATTTCAAACGGTTTAATTAGCCTTACATGATAACCTACCATGTGTGGGTAATTTCCATTTTAATGTGCTATGTTTTGTGAACGAGGCGTTAGCCAGCACTGCCGATGTTGCCACAGTCATGAGATATACGAGGATCTGCACACTGCTCAAGTTACTTCCAGAGGAATAATTGGAATACACTCTATTTAAATTTAAATTTAAATGTTAGTGTTATGGTTTTTATTTGATCGTTTAAGATGATCAAACCAGTTATTTTTGAATAATCGACTCTGGGCTGGAAACATTTCTTTATTAGAACGACTTCAGTTTTAACACTTGATGATTATATCGGAAACTAAAGTCAGAGCATGAAAGCAATCTGAACATTTATTATTGTTTAATTTGTACAGTCTTTACTCATAATTAATGTTTTATTGAATGCATAACCTGAATGAATAATGCTGTGTCATGTGATATGTTGTTTGAATTCAATTCTTGCATTTCTTTAATAAAAAAAGATGGTCAGACTTGGAAATATTGTGCACACATATACAGTAGGCTTGTGTGCGGCCGTTTAAATAATGAAATATGTGTAAAAAAAAAATTATGTGTTTATGTTTATGTGTTTCGATCAAGTATCTGTGATAAACTGAACATCAATAAATCACAACAATCCCATGCTATGGCCACTGCCATTGATGCAGACTACAGTAGACTAAATTATTTTACTATATTATTTAAGCTTCCAATTTTTTAACATGGACTGTGATAAAGGCCTATTTCCCGTGTTGTCACGTCACATACAAAAATATGTATTTTTAATAATTTCTCATAACAGGAAAAGCATATGTCGTTATTGTCGTTAACACATTATCTCGTTATTACAAAGACATTGTTTTAACGACATAGCATCTAGTTATTACGAGAAAATATTTTGTTTAAATGACATCGTTATTAAGAAATAATTGAGTGGAAAAAATATGTGGCAGAAATGTGCCACCGTATTTTCAATAGTTGTGTGTGTCTGAAACAAGCATTTATCAGATGTACAAATCATTTGCACCTTCCATAATTTTAATTATGATCAAAATGAAATGTAATTCCTTTGGATTAAACGGTTATTGACTCATATTTAACCCTGGGTGTACAAACACACATTGAAGTATTGACTGGAAACTCTGACCAAAAAATTGTTTGCCTTTCTATACGTTCTCATTTAAAAAACTGGCAGGCCTGAATGGGTGGACTCTGAACTTCAAAACAAGCTGTTAAAAACATCTAATTATAGTTTTGAAAATCCAAAGCTGTCCACATGTAGATAGCCCTCTCCAGCCGTTCCCTCTCCTAACAGAGCTCATCAGAATCTAATCAAACATACATGCTCAAGACGCTTTTATTTGCATACTCACAAAAGTACTTCATCTTTGATGGGCCAACCACTGCTTAACGAGATGAGCTCTCCACCTCAGAGTTTGTGATTCTCCCCAGCCTCCTCACATTTGCATCTGAAATGTTAGAGTTATGGGCCAAAGCAATCACACAACATTCTAGGCCCAGCTGAATTACTGGCTTGCAGAGACAAAGATGATGTTTTCATGTCTTGTAGTTTCTTTTCCAGGTAAACTAAGTGGTCTTTGAACCGGTATTGTAAAGAAAATCATGCAAGTTGAAGATAGAATGCCTTTTTTTCCTTTTTCCACAATATGTCTCTGCTGCCAAAGCCATTGTGAGACTAATTTGAATTTTCCGTCTTCTCATTCAAGTCTCAGTTCTTTTTTTAACAACAATTGAAAGCGTACGCCTCAAGCATTTCTTTCTCCCATTTTAATATTTCACTATTGTTAAGAAAGTCTTTTTTCCTAGTCATTTAAATTTGGTTGAAGAGAAATAAGTGTTATCAGACAAACTGAAATTATATATAGATTTCTAGAAGTCAGATTGTTAAAAAAATAATAATGATAATACACGGAACTGCTTACAAGGCAGCAGTGTATTGATATTCCTCAAACATTCATGTTAGGGATTTGTTCAAAATCCCAAATTTTAAGTATTAAACTTCAACAATTAATTCAGCCTGGATCACATTGAAAAACTAAATTAGGATTAACTGCAGAATTCATAAACCTTGGCTTTGCTGGTAACACTTTATAATAAGGTTGTATGTATTGTACAGTATATGCAACAGTTAACATGAACAAACATTTATTCTAACGTTGTTTATTCATGATCCTTAATCCATTAATCAATGGGACTTTGTCATAAAGTGTTAGCAATTTACTTTACATTGAATGATTTCTCTGTTGACTTGGATAGAAAGCAATGAAAAGCATCCAGTCATGGGGCCGTATCTTGCACCCAGCACAATTGACTTTGTACACCGACGCATGTATCATTCCAATTTTGCACACAACGCACAGCGGACTTTTCCCTCGACAGACGCACGTCAGTAAAGGCATGAACTTGCGCTCCCGGGGGCAGTTCAGCGAAAAGAGGAGGCGTGTTCCGGCGCAAACGTTCCCTGGTGCTATTTTGCAGTTTCAGAAAACAATTCGGCCACAGACCAGGAAAAACCTAGTCTAAAGTCAATGGCGCGTTTTCAGTGGCACGTTCAGATGCTGTTTTAGGGGCGCATGCTTGGCCATAATGTAGCGTGTGCACAACGCGCATACACTTTGCTTCTCTCATACACAGACGCAGCAGTTGCCATTTTTGCAAACCATACATAATTACAAGGAAAAATATCCCACGTGAGGGAAATCATTGTGGTGTCCATGAAGATGTGAACAAATAAGCATAAATCTAGCTTACACATTTACAAAAAATATTATACCCTGTTTAACCGAAGCTAATTTGGGTGGGTTTCTCCCATCCCCATACAATGTCACTTTTCTGTCTTTTACGGCCCTGACGTTGGTCTCCTCGGCTGTGATCCGCTCCTGGCGTGCGCCTGGCAAATCCGCCGTTATAATAGCAATCCGCCATGGAACAAACGCGCCTGCTCTTAAAGGGAATGTGAGATGATGCTCTGATTGGTTTATTTCACGTTATGCCCAAACAACACCTATGAGTAATGTAGCTACTTCAGACCAACCCATTTTAGATTTAGATCCACCCACAAAGTTACTTGCATTTCGCGTTTGATACTTCCGTTTCAGATCGTTAAAATAGGGCCCATGGTGTGAAAGTTTATATTCTGAAGATGTTAAGTTCTTGCATGCTGATTGGTGTCAGAAGTCACTCACAACAAATAAGTTTCCACGTTCGCACAGAGTAATTTGTAAGTGGAATGATAGAGCCCTGAGGCAGTAAGCATGTAGAGCAGTTCAACAATAATTAGCTGCAAGTGTATAGTCCCCCACTACATTAATCAGTCTTGTCTAATTGCTTCATTAATGGTGAATGGCCATTAAGCCTGCGCACAATGGCTGTGCACTGATTAGGCAGACACCCTTTGCCCTTGGAAAGTCATCATCAAACTCCAAGGTGCTTTGCTGGGGTTGAGAAACATTAAGAGTGACTGTTTTATTAAAGCTGCCTCAAACTGCTCAGAACAAAGGCAAGGCAAGTTTATTTATATAGCACATTTCATACACTGTGGCAATTCAAAGTGCTTTACAGAAAATAATTAAAATAATCACAAAATATAAAAGAAATTATATAAAAGTTATAAAATAAATTAAAAGAGTAAAAAGATGATACATAAACTTCTCATCTGGCAAAACAGATATTTTTATATTTTATAACAGGTTTACTCTGAGATTTTCCCATGGTGATTACACTGTGTATGTGGTGTTCTTTCGGAGCGCCTAAGAAATCTATTGGACGTCTCCGATGGACCCGATTTTTCCCTAAAATTGGACAGGAGGAGCTCTAGGACTGACTCACTGGGTAACCTCGGGTTCACTGCCCCATCAGTCCGCACCCCAAAAACCCATTTGTCTGGAAGCTCTAGGAATGGAATCAGTCCAGTCCGCACCCCACAGAACCTCGAGTTTAATCACACATTAAACTCACTACTCCACCACAGACCCAGGTCATCAGCATGGTTTCATCTCTCAAGTTCCCCAATTAAGTAATTTATTTTTGTCTCTTACCCAATTCTCAGTGCCATTTGAGTTCAGTTTAGAATCAAAAGGAGGAATACAGTGCAATCAGTCGGACATACAGTAGATACAGTTATAAAGAATTAAAAGAGTAATAAGATTATACATAAACATCTCATCTGGCAAAACACCGGTGTATCATATTTTGCACAGCTGCTTGTTTTACTGTGAGATTTTCCCATGTGGATTGTACTGTGTCTGTGGTGTTCTTTCGACGGGCCCAAAAAATCTATTGGACGTCTCCAATAGACCTGATTTTCCCCTAAATTCGGACAGGATGAGCTCTAGGACTTTCTTCGGGTATTCTAGATCTCTGTGCTTGATAATCGTAACTCACTATCATGTTTACACCGGAAACCAAAGGCTCGCTTTTGTGATGGTGCGTGTAGAACTATTTTGCCCTGTTTAAAACTATAGGGGGAGCTATGTGGTTTTCTGATTTTAAAACCCATTTCAGTGAGTGATGCCATGTTTTTTGCCCCTAAGGTTTCCGGTGTAAACATGTTAGTGAGTTAAGATCATCAAGCACGGAGATCTAGAATAGCTGAAGAAAGTGTTTGCTTTCACAGAAGTATGCAATTTATATCACAACAGAACGTATAACAAAAACATCATACATTATATCAGTATAAAACAGTAACATCAGTGTAATTGGGATGTATGCCATATCATTCTCCACCTTGTCCCGAGTCCTAATCATCACAATGCACTATACTGCATGACAGAAAAATTTGAATTTGAAATAATGCTTTGGACACACATGATTTACACTTTTTGCCAAAAGAAATAGCATAGGGTATGAAATTGCAGCGTTACAGCAGTAGACATAAATCACAGAATGGGAAATAGCAATTAATACATCCAGGGGCGCTGGAACCAGGGCTCTCTCTGCCACTTCACTCCCCCCAAACTTTTAGCTCACATCCCCATTGGCAGATATTAAATTATGAAGTCTACCTCTGCTGCCTCGCATTAAAATCACATGATATATGACATTCTGATATATGGTATGGTTCACTGTAGTTTAAGCACTTGATGTTTATTTCAAATAGATAAAGATGTCTTTTACCCCTGCAGTAAGACATTTCATCAGCACATGTATCCTCAGACCTTATAAATCCCTGGAGCAGCGGTGTCTTAATGCCGTTTAAGTGAGAATGTACTTGTCCAGACAGGGACAGTGTTAAGAAGGTGGAAAAATTGAAAATGCACAGTGCTTAATCTCCACACATGCTAAAATCAACATTACATTTGATTTTGAGTATTCTAGAACGATGAAGCTGTCAAATAAATGTCACGTTCGTTTGTGCACAAATTAAGTGTCACACAAATCACACTTCACAAGACTGACCTTACATTTATGAGAAATATCCAATCAGTGTGTTATTGACCATTTTAAAGGGAAGGAATAATGAATTTAAATCCTTTTTGAACGTGTCCTGATGTTAAATTGTTGATATTTCAGTTCATCTTGGAGGTGAGCTCTACTACATCCCAAAACAGCATGGAATTTTTATATTAGTTAGCATGAATCATGAATGTTAATTAGCTACTGTGACACTCTGGTCTAGGAAGATTAGCTTGCAATGAGCGAAGTAATATTCATGAACTCAGTGTTCTCTGAATAGTGACATTACAACCCAGCCAAAGACAGTGAGATTCAGCTCAGGGTACAGTTGTTTTTCCTGATAGCCACAGGTAAGAAGTACCTAAGGAATGTTCTTTTGTGTAATAAGTGTTTTGCTGAAGGTGCTTTCCTGTGCAGTGACAGTCCGGTGCATTGGGTGAGAGATGTTGTTCCTGATGGCAGAGAGCTTAGCCAGCATTCCCCTCCCCATCACCACCCCCAGGGGATCAAGGCTGATGCCCAGACAGAGCCAGCATTTTGGAGCGCTCTGTTAGCTTCGCTAGCTATCAAATCAGCGAAATCAAAGTCTGATGCTGTAACTTTTTCTGACTAGAATAATCGTTCTCCTTGCATGGTATATTTTGGTGGACGAGAGACGAGTGTATTTTAGAACTCTTTTGATTGGCAGAGAAGATATAAATAAACGGGTCATATGTAGTTTGTATAGAACAGTTAAAGGGTTAGTTCACCCAAAAATAATGACTTTATTCAACTATTCAATTTCTTCTGTCTGGGCTTCTCGAGTGAGTTCACATAGTGTACAGTGTAGCCAGTATCACACGCATCACACACATGACCAGCGTCGGCCAATAGTAAGCCCACGTTCTGACGTACAAACCAGAAGCGCTGCGCTGTTACACTACGTAAACTCACTCAGAGGCCAACACAGAAGAAAATTAACAATAAGTATTCCCGTCGCTTGATAAACTAAAGGTTGAGCCACTGTAGTCACTTGGACTATTTTAACAATGTCTTTACTAACTTTTCTGGGATGGCAGATATCGATTACGTAGAAGCCTATGAAGGAGTGAGCCAGCTCTCAGATTTCATCAGAAATATCTTAATTTGTGTTCCGAAGATAAACGAAAGTTTTACGGGGTTTTGGAACAACATGAGGGTGAGAAATTACTCTCAGTCAAGATCACAGTCAAGTTGTTTTACTAAATAACTTTGGCCGAATCAATACAATTGCAGGATTTTGTGAGACTATGGGGGGTGCTTTGACAAACAATATGTAGCATTTTATTTGGTTCTCATATAGGAACTTAAATCCCTGTATCCCTGCTCTAATCAATACTGTGGTTGACCTCAGCCATACCTGACACAGACCATCTGTTTTATGAAGTCTGCTGCTGAACCAGATTGCTCATCAAAGATATGTCCGTGGACAGCATGAAGTCTGCCAGTCTCTCTCTGATAGACACAGTTGCTCAGACTGTAGAAGCTCCTGGCTCACTCCCCATCAGGCTGCTTCGTCACGAGTGATGTCCAGCATCACAAGCAGCGAATAATCCCCTCTGATCACACCTTTCTCTGTTCTGATAGGTGGACGCTGGCTGGATCGGGTTCTGGTCCATAGTTGGAGGCTGTGTGTTTGGTGTGGCCATGGCGAGGTGAGTAATGCCTGAGAAATGATGGTGATGTTGTCATGCATTTGCAACTAATTAACATTTACTGTACATGTATTGTCCAGTGACATGGAAAAGAGAAGTAGCAGACCCTTAAACATTAGTCACAGGAATCCAGGAATGAGCTTTACTGACTAACTGCTGGGACTGTCAGCATGCTAAAGCTCTCTCTAAATTCATCTCTGTTAAAGCTACACTGTGTGATATTTTCCCCCATCTAACGGTGAAATTGTATATGACTACCCAGTGAGTATTAGTTTCTGTTTCTTTCAATTTCGAGGGCGTTTTAACTCCTACGGTGGCCGTATTATTCCAAGATTAACATGGCTTCCAGTTCGACTTCGTCCAATTGCGCCTTTAAAACTATCACCTGTGATCCGTCGCAGCACAGATTTATGTTACAAGGTAAACAATACTTTTTCACCATTGACGTGAGGAAAAGTAACGCAAGTTATACTAGAGGTCGTTCTGGCGTTATGCACAACCATGCTATGGTTAGACAACTTCGAATTTACACAAATAGGCTGAATTACCTGTCGAGAAGAAAGCAGGCAACTTCGATAGGTGTCTCATTCATTCAACACCTTTAGTTTCGCATCAAGGTAAAAATAATTCAGCTTTTATAAATGCGTCTCAAGACCACTGTTCTGTTTTGCTCTCTATCCAGCTGCTTTGGAACTCTCCATACCAGCTGATAGCCTGTAATCGTAATTAATAAAAGGAAACCGAAAGCTAGGACTGCGGATATGCAAACTGTAAACAAAGCTGCACTTGCTCTTACCATTTTCAAACAAGTCTAGCTCTCCACAGACGAATTAAATGAAAATCATCACAGATGAGATGCAGATGAAAAATGAGAAGAGCTTTCTCTGTGTGCCCTCTTGGTATTGTCATTTGCTTGCTTTTTACTTCCATTTTTCTTCTCATGCACTGGTTCGCTAAGCTGAACAGCCAATCAGAGTGACAGGCTCACTGACAAGCTCCACCTCCAATTCAACATTCTAAGTCGGCATTAAAATTCACCAGCGAGCGTCTGAAAAAATATGTACTTTTTCACAGCTAGTAAAATTATAACTTTTAAGACCAGTTTTAGGAGTGGGCTAAATGGCAGGTGGTAATCGTTCAATGGCTACCAGCTTCCACCTTTCAGTGGATCAATTAGGGCAAATGTCACATCAAATAATACATATTCATGAATATAACCCACGCCTGGCACAGTTTGTGTGCTGAGCCACTGACAGGAAAAAAAAAAAAAACTTCCTGCGGAAAGAAGATATGAACAACAGAAGAAAAGTTGTTGTTTTTTCACAAAAATATGCATTTTTATATTTGACTTGTCACAACAATGTTTTAGGCCTAATTATTAAAGTTTCATGACAAAAATGCTAGAATGCTGACGTTTCTAGAAACTTTCTAAGGTTTTATTTAGCTTTAAAATGGTCTGATATGACTGTATCCCTGGCAACTAGGCATATAAACCAGTGTCAAACTTGTGTCATGCTTTTCAGATCGTTCCTACGCTCCTGCTGGAAAGACATTTATTCTGTCTTTGTTAGGCCACTTTTTTTCCAGGGTGTTTTGGATCCTCCCTGATCCCAAAGCTAATTTATTCTCTTTCTGCTAATTTATTAAAATCAGCTTTTGTTATGAACAGTGGGAGAAAATGCTAATGAAATGGTCACGTCGCACAGACAGATTAAGACACTGGCATAGAGAAGAGAGAAAGAGCAAACTGTTGTCTGCAAAAAGCAAGAGATTTGTCTGTCCCCAATGACTAATGTTTGCAGGAGGGCTCAAATCAGTACATCCAGTCAGGTTTTGCATTTTGAAAACCTTTTAATTAGGAAACTGCATTTAATCAATTGCCACATTGCTGTATTGGTTTTTTGGGCTTGGTACACGCATTACCATTAAGATAGGGAGGGACAAAGTGGGGTAAAACATCAATAAAGACTTTTGAGCTGCCCTAGTTGTGTGTGATTCAAATCGAGTCATGAGCCACAAGCCGAATGGGGATTGGTAAAGCTGATTGAAGATTGCACACCCCGCCAGTTTCTTTGGCACTTTTACGTGTTAGCTTTTTTCTCATTTTGGCTGTTCATTTGGGACAGGTAGCAGAAAGAAGCAACAGATGCCCCACTAAGTCTCGGCGGCAGCACGGTCCTATTAGTGGTTGTTTGGCGAGTGATCTCTCGTTAATAGGCCCCTGTGAGTTACAGGGTCCAGCGCCCTCCCTGTGCCACGAATCATGCAGCAAATGCGTTAACATGAGTTATTATACACCACCTGCTCTCTGCCGCAGAGCGCATCCCTTTGGGTCAAGTCCATGCTTTAGAAAAATGGATGCATTAAAATCGAGCTGCAGGGGCGATGGCTGCACATTCTAATTGATGCGATTCCGGAGGAGGATATAATGGCCGCAAGCCCTCGTCAAAGACTCGTCCTCGTTCGCCGTTATGGTGGAGTTATCCTAGACGAGTGAATCATAAGAGGCTGTCTCCGCAGGTCAATTAACGGTTTGTGGTGTGAGGTATACTGAGCGGTTGGGCAAACACTGTGATGCCTGACAAACCACCAGACTTTAATTGTCAGACAGCAGTCGGGAGGTAGGGGTGACATTGATTTTCAAATGAAGAAGGCGATGTTGTTGGGTCAAGAAAGTGAGGTTGACAACCGATTAAAGTTAATGCTTTATATTTAAAGTGATAGCTCACCCAAAAATTGAAATTCTGTTCTTCATTTATATGTTGCTCTAATGTATGACATGTGTTCCAACCCATATGACATTTTTCATGGAACATGAAAAGAGAAATGTTGAAAAATGCCCACAACACCATAAATGTGTTGTTATCATTAATGTCAAACCTAGAGTGGCACATTTTATTTGAATATATCGGAATGTTAATGAGATTTGAGAGCTGTAAAGATTTTCTGTGAATATTTACATACATTCCTGTCCTCACACAAAGCTATTTAGTTGCATTAGAAGATTTGAAATTGAAATATGGCTTTTAAGTCACAAGGGGCACTTTTTTGGTTACCATTGACTTCCATTGTATCGAGCTGCATGAACAACCTGATAAATTTCTCCATTAGTGTTCCACCGAATATACAAATTCACAGGTTTGGAATGACATGATGGCAAGTAAAGGATGACAAAACTTTCATTTTGAGGTGAATAATTACTTTAAAAGGCATTAAAAGCCCATTAGCCATTGTTAAAAATAAGTCTTGCAACCCCGACACAACAAATAACAGCTAACTCCACCATTAAGTGTTTTTATTATGATGGCTTTCATCTCTGTTGTGAGGAAAGGTGATGAATAACATGCCCTAGTGATATTGCTATGTATTGCTGCCGTCATGTTAGAGGTGCTAAATTGTGTCTGATGTCTGATGAGAGGAGACGGTGTGGAGAACTTAGTCAGAAGCTATGAAATATATTAGATTGTGAGGATTTGTTTTGAGATATCTCCAGGTGGCTTGTTTTTGAGGGACAAGATTTTTCGCGCGCGCCTCGTCTCTGACGTTGGTGCCGAGAATAACATCTGTGAAAAAGTTTCACCTGCGCCTGCCTATAATTTGCCTCCTCTGTTGTTGTTTTTTTGTGCGTGTTTTGTTCTGTCACCTTTGAGCTATGACTCGAGATTCACGTTTCTCTCTCTCCTCCTGCTTTCTTATGTTTTCTGTTTTTGCCCTCAGGTTTGCTGACTATATTCGAGGGATGTTAAAGCTGATTCTCGTGCTGATGTTTGCCGGTGCATCCTTGGCGGCCACCTGGTTCACTCTCACCTGCTTAACCAGGCTCACTCACCTGCCCTCCACTAAAGGTACACTGTGGTGAAAAGGACAGTATGTTCTGCCTTGTGCACATCAACAAAACTGTCGGCCCGCGGTGAGTCTGCTAGGCAAACAGCAGCATAGCAAGCTGCAATTTTATCTGTGAGAGGGAGCCAGAGGAACTCATTAAGTCCTGATCCGTGAAGAGAAAAGGGGAGCGGGTATCTAGAGAAGTCGGCCTGAAACAAACATATGCCCCATAGATCAGCCAGCTCAGATATTTCCATCAATTATCATTTTATGGTTGGCACCTGACTTTTTTTTATCTGCTCTCTCCCAGAATTCCTGGCAGACAGAGCTTTCAGACTCATGGGCCATCTTTCCATCTGGCATGATTTTATATCGCACATGCATGTCCCGTTGCCATCCGTGCCTTCCCATGCCTGTCGTGATTCATATCACTCACTAATGAACACAAGACTATGTTGTGGCAACATCAATTCATCAGAACTTATTCTAGATGGAATCATTATGCAAGGAATAAATGACAATGGACCTTCGCCCACCGTGTCCATGTAATCTAATGGTGCCACTGTCATTTAATACACTGTCAACACCATGGTTAAATACCAGTACTTCCTTACATCCAGTGTGTCAAATTAATGTCAGCCATGAGCCAAATGTGGCTATGTTTTGTGCAATGCCAGTTTTTTTTTGCTTCTCTTTCAATCATTGCGACATGCAAGATGTCTCTGAATGGCATTCAACAAGAATTGCCATTGCTTAGAAGCAACAGTGCATGGTTGAATAAACACATTTGATTGTAAATGCAGTGCAGGCACTTTTCATAGAACAGTGCTTTATTGCTAAATATTTTGTCTTGTATCTGAATGTTCTAAATAGTATTCAAATAATACAGAAATAATGATATTCATTGTGTAACATTGAATAATTGGCCACATTACTACCTTGACTTTTACATTTTTCAAAATGCAGCGGTGCCGTTGTCAGTTCTTCTATTTATACCGTGGTTACACGTATCTCAGATATTTTTGTTTTTGTTTATGAAAGCGCTTGATGCTTTTATTCACCAAGATTGCATTCAATTGGTCAAAAATTGCTTTGCCATCACAGGAATACAGTGTGTTAAAATATAAAAGCTTATATTAAACTTTGTTTAAAAAGTTAGTAAAATTGTGAAATATTATACGTTTTTTTTACAGTTTTACTGTTCCACTTTAAAAAAAAAAAACCTTCCTTGGTGAGCAAAAGAGACGTCTTTCGAAATCATAAAAAATAAATTACCGACCCCTAACTTTTGACCGGTAGTGTACATTAAATCCCTTTTTAATGTTTCAATTTGATGGGCTTTGATGCCGAAAAATGCAAAAAATACCATGTTTTTTTGCAACATTTCCCATAGGTGTTGTTCCCATAAGTTTGTTTCTCTTTTTATGTACCCCCCACACCTCAAGCATCGAGTTATTCATCTATAATAATCTTTTCTTATTTACCAACCAATCTTTTAGTTGTTTAGCCCATTTTGTAATGAAACCTAGTGTTTGCTATGTACTTTTCACTTACGCTGGCAGCTGAGGCTCTGGTGTGCATTTTCTCTTGTTTTTGTGTAATTGGGCCATCCTTTTCTCTTTGCCCTGGTTAAAACCAGTTTGGGTTTGTTTAAAACAGTACTGCGCGCCCACACATGGAGTAGCTTCTATCACTGAGAATGACAATAGACTGATGAGTTTCTATAGCAAGGTATTTCTTTTTGGCACTTTTTTAAAGCAAAATTGGGTTTTGGAAATGAAAGTGTATTTAATATTGGAATAAAAGACATTTTATTGCAATTTCCGCACTTCATTAAACTTCACTTTTGCTAAGATAATAAGAAAGATTTATGTAGTACCAACTTAGCACATTATAGTCATTTCTTAAAGATGAGGTTGTAAGTGTTTTCGTAGTTGATTAGTGTAATATCTGCTGAAATGGAGTTTGCCAGCGCAGGAAGAAAAAAAAATTAATTAGAAAGGTTTTTTTCCACTCAATCAGTTGCAGAGTCTTTATTTTCCTGTGTAACGAAGGTATTATTCTAGAAATGTATTTGAGTTTCAGCTCTCTCACTTTTTCTCTCTTTTTGCTCCTTTAGCCACTCTCTACACCTCCTGCATCCTGGTGGGTATCTTCATCAACAGTAGTGTGCCCATCTTCTTGGAGCTGTTCATTGAGACGGTTTACCCTGTACCTGAGGGCATCACCTGTGGAGTGGTCACCTTCCTCAGCAACCTCTTCACTGGACTTTTGCTGTTTTTCCTCACCTTTTACTTTACAGGTACCTTGATATTTTTAACTCTTTAAATGCAAGGTTTACAGCAATTAAAACAAAGCTTTCACTCAGCCTAAATAAACACATGGCAGAGATATGGACTTAGACTTAGGACAGTGTCATTGTCCTTCTCCTGAATGATGATTAACTTTCAGTGCAAAGCTGTTCGCATGGAAAAAAAAAAATGCAGGGAGATTGACTTGCTCTGTAAATACAAGCGTCCAGCTGAATATTGATGAGTCACTTTCTGAGAGGTTTCTTTGGATTGACAGGTAGTCCGTGATAGTTTTATTCTAGCTCTTGCTATTGGTGAACACCGTTTGTCAGGTTAACACAAAGGCTGTATGTGTTTTTCCATTCAAAAAACAGCATTTTGTTATATAGTGTGCCTACATAGCGCATACATGACATGTTGTAAATACATGACATATATATGTTGATAACATAACAATGATTTCAATGATTGTTATTTATTGATGGTGTTCAGCGTTCACTAAAACTTTCACCGAGTATGGATGAATCTCCCAAATCCTTTCCAGGAAATGTCCAATTCACATTTCACCCCCAAAAAAAAGAATTTTTTTTTCTTATTTTGCATAAAGAAAATGCAATTTACTGTCAGAAGTTTTTACATTTGTGATTTTATTTTCAGGAAAATTAAGCACATTTATTCTTCATAATTTAAAAAAAGTTCAAATCAATTTGTTATCAATTCAGTTTAAGGTAGTTGTACAAATACTACTAAGATGTATAAATAAATTATATAAATTATATTAGAATTATAAATATTTATAGTCTTGTATTATTAAAGTATATAAAGTAATATAAAGATATAGTCATCTTGTTAAAGTCTGTTTTTATGCATTACAATAATGAGATTTGGGGATTTAATTTTCCTGAAAATAATTTTATAATATTAAGTCATTGCTTTTGAATTTTGATTGGGGTAAAAACAGACTTACGACACAATAAAAGGGCAATAAAAATGGTGCAAATCACACAAACATGCATTAAAAGAGAGATGTGAGCTATACCTTGGGGACCAGAATATGATATCGTTTTTTTTTTTTTTCTACTTGAACCAGTAAGCAACCAACTAGCCAACACTAAGAACATCCCAGACACCAAATAGAGCATCTCTGAAACTTCATAGCCATGTCTAAGAAAACACACACAACACGTGGTGCTTGCCTGTGAAAAACGTACCACCCCCATTTTCTTTAGAAATTAACATGTGTTATGAATTGTACTGCTGTCAAGCTCTGTTCACACTGTCCGCTGTGATACTTATCTCCCCATTCTGGCAGTGGCCTTGAGTGACCGGCTGACAGGTCTCTGTTTTTATGAGCAGTTAGGTTGCTGGACGGCTCCCAGGTGTCAAGAAAGGCTGCGAAAACTCCTCAGTCTTCCTGCTGATCCCTTGGAAAAGATTAAACTGAGATGAGTGAGCTTAACTGGCTCATCCTTTCAAATCTGATCGTGTTATCGGTTCCAAATGAAGCCATGAGATTCGTTCTGTTTTTGTGTTCCTGTCAGTGCCGCAGTTGCCCGCCAACACCGTGCCATGGCTGAAAATAATGTTGGAACAATGAGGTCTCTATATATAGATGGTTATTGCGTTGGCATTGCTATTGAGTTTTGAACGCTTTCTGTTTAGGCCAAGCGGTGTGTAGGTGCTGAAGAGATGATGGATGGATTTCTGTTTGTTTCATCAGAACCATCCTGCAACCTCTCGCTGTTTCCACTGGCAGAAAGCCCTTCTCGACATAATAAGCTCTCTGTTAGCTAAACTGCAAAAGTCCTCCTCTTAAAGGTGTAGCTCCACTTAAAATTTGACACATAGCTAAATGAATAGAACTTTAGACAGATGATTAAATTGAACACATTAAAATGATGTGCATGTGCATTTGATGAAAGCTCTAGTAATATCACCCTTGCACATTGATGTAACATTTATTCTGTTGTTTTCATTGGCATTTTTCATATTCTTCATAGGATATTTCTTTGAAGTAATGGCCCAACTGTAAAAGTGTTGCCATCTAGTGGACCCACCAATTATTGAAGTCAGTTCTAGACATTCTACTCAAAATTTACTGAAAGTAGAATTTGGATGCTGGAATTTTTACACTCTGTACAAGACGTAGTGACAAACGTAAAACCGAAGCATGTATTCGTCTTAAAAAAGTTTTGAAAAAAAGTTTGGGGTCAGTAAGATTTAAATTTTTTCTGAAAGAAATGAATACTTTTATTATGCAAGGAGGCATTAAATTAAATGTTACGTATTTCTGTTTTAAATAAATGCAAAAAATAACGTTTTAAAGTTGTTCTTTTCAACTTCCTAATCATCCTGAATAAAAATGCTTCACAGTTTACACAAAAGTATTAAGCAGCACAACTGTTTTCGACATGGTTAATAATAAGAAGAAATGTTTCTTAAACACCAAATCAGCATATTAGAATGATTTCTGAAGGATCATGTGACGCTGAAGACTGGAGTAATGGTGCTGAAAATTCCGCTTTGCATCACAGGATGCAATTCCATTTCAAAATGTATTGAAACAGAACATCTGGCCGCTGGTGAGCATCCGTTGGGCTACTTTTTATGGTGTGTTCCACATGCATCTCTATTTGGGCCCTCGTCAGTGACAGTTCAGCCAATTCAGCATGTTGAATTGGCGTCAGGGCCATCTGTGAGAGAGATCATTTGATTGGCTTTTCAGTTTAGTTGATGAGTGCATGAGAATAAAAGCAAAAGTGATGACAGCAAGCGAAGAAGTTGAGACGGCACAGACAGAAGGCTGTTCTAATTGTATATCATCTTACCTGAGCATTCCAATAAGCGAGTATTTTTATAACAACATGAGCCGCCTAATGCATGGAATAAAGAAAGTGATCAACATGATGGTATTCAAAATGGTAAGCAAGCGTTGCTTTGTTTACGGTTTGAATATCTACAGTCCTAGTTTCGGTTTCCTTTTTTGAAAGATGAATATGGACTATTGATACCTGCTGATATAGACAGTTATTTCCTTATACACAGGTGCAGAGCTCACATGCTAGTTGGCAGTTGACTATAGTCTATGCGGTGGGATCAAGTGCAGCTTTTTGGCCCAGACACAGCTGATGCGAGGTGACAACAAAGTCGACTTTTGTCGCCGTTAGTTCTTTGACGACGGCTTGGTGTGTCACGGCCTTCAGAAGAAGCTTGAGTCCTGACAGAGATCTGTTGTTTACCTTGTTGTAATTACCCTGTTTCTTTTGATTTCATTGCTAATATAGATCTGAATTATTGTGTAGATTTCAATGTGCATTGAAAATGGCCTGTTTCCTCTTATACTGAGCCTGCCTCGATGTTCTTTTATTTTCCAGATCCTCTTTTTTTCAGCCACCCAAGGTTGTATTGATGTGCTTTTAAGAATAGCACCTGCCTGTGACAGATGACACATTCACACATTTTCTTACACTTTCTTTGTATTTACTTTAAAATGAAATGAAAGGGATGTGCTTCATTGAGTGACCATTGCTGTCCTTCCCAGCTGGCCATTTAAATTGGCAAGGTTGGTTCATTCACCCTTAAATCCGAAAGCTGTGAATAGCTGGTAAAGATTGAACATTCAGCCTTTTTTGATTGTGGCTTAGTAAAGGACATGTCACCTACTGTTTGAGGGTGGCCCGTCTGTCAAATGGCAATAATAAAATTAAGGGTCCAGTAACCTTTTGTAGAGACCCGGAGTGTGTACTTCCTGATGGGGTATGCCTGCTCTAAACTCTTTTTGCAGCATTCGATTTAGCGCGTTCAATTGCCTGTGAAGGTAAACCTTCAGCAAAATCAAGTTTCATCAAGGGATGAAATATTATGTTATAATGCACATATACTGTACTATACCATGTGGTTGATCAAGCAATATTTTATTGTATCTTTTTGCATATATATTAATTGTGCATGCTGATTTCCTCATTTTAGTTTTAGACATTGTCACTTAAAGTTAATTTGTAATCTCTACAGAAAAAGAAAAAAAGATATAGTGCATGTATGTGTGTGTGTATATATATATATATATATATATATATATATATATATATACAGTGCTATGCATAAGTTTAGACACCCATGCTAAAGTTGACTAAAAAGAGGAATAAAAAATCATCTTTTGGAAATTGAACTTAATGCCTTAATTTAAAAAATTAGGAAAAATCCAACCTTTAAGGACACCAATTTTCTTTGTGAATGAATAATGTATCGTAAATGAATAAATGTTCTTCCTTAAAATACAGGGTGCATAAGTTTGGACACCCCTATGTTAAATTCCCATAGAGGCAGGCAGATTTTTATTTTTAAGTATTTTTTTAAAATTTTTGTTTAGGATACTATGCATCCTGATAAAGTTCCCTTGGCCTTTGGAATTAAAATAGCCCCACATCATCACATAGCCTTCACCATACCTAGAGATTGGCATGGGGTACTTTCCATAAGATCATCTCTCAATGCAAATCAAACTAGCTTTTAGGCTAACTGAAATAAAACCATGCCAATCTCTAGGTATGGTGAAGGGTGTGTGATGATGTGGGGCTATTTTAATTCCAAAGGCCAAGGGAACTTTATCAGGATGCATAGTATCCTGGATCCATGAAGTAACTGGCCTTTAAAAATAAAAATCTGCCTGCCTCTATGGGAATTTAACATAGGGGTGTCCAAACTTATGCAACCTGTATTTTAAGGAAGAACATTTATTTATTTACGATGCATTATTCATTCACAAAGAAAATTGGTGTCCTTAAAGGTTGGATTTTTCCTAATTTTTTAAATTAAGGCATTAAGTTCAGTTTCCAAAAGATGATTTTTTTATTCCTCTTTTTAGTCAACTTTAGTATGGGTGTCTAAACTTATGCATAGCACTGTATATATATATCTTTTTTTTTTTTTTTTTTTCGTTTTTGTTTTTGTTTAATTTAATTTGTCTTATTATTATTTTTACATCATTTTTCCTCTTTTTTTAACATATGTATATTTAGAATCACAGCTTGACTGTGTTGCCAGAGCAAACCAGGTAAACAAATCAAACTCAGAACTGCAAAATATAATACTGGTTTAATCTTATAAGGAGAAAACAGAGCCTACAAACTGTCAGTCATCCTCTCTTGATTCTGCTTGGGGCCAGAGCAAGACATTAAACCGATCTGAAATATGCCATCAGTCTGCCAGCTGAATGGGGAACGATTAAGAATAATTACAGCAATAAGAGGACCATCTCAGACACCCCAGCTCGCTTGACAGGAAGTGAGGAGCCCTGTGGGTGAGTGAGACGACATTGGGCCGCCCGGTCACGACGTGAGACGGCGGCTGTAGGATGTTTCCTCGCATCCCTCCCTCCTTGTCCTAGCTTTTGTCCCAGCGCTCCGCATGTAAGAGATTTGGAGTGTCACGGTGAGTGGCCTGTTTACGCTGTCATTCCACCGTGGCCTTTTCAGCACATTACAGCCCATGAGACGATGGCAGGAAAGAGACAGGCTAAATTGCACCCTTAATAACAACATCTCTGCATTCTGCCGTCAGGTATTAAGAGGAAGGAAATGCAACATAACAGTTTGACTGCTGTGTAAACTGACAGACAGGATATAATTGCTGTGGCCCTATTATTGTGAGAGAAGGAGGGAGAAATCGAATCCTTTAAACCAACTTCTTTTGTATTCTTCATAGCGGTGCTGCCTCAGGGAGAGGTTGGGCCGCTCTGTCCAAAGTTCTGCCTTCCATTAGCGCTGGAAAGAGTGACTGTTGACGACTCGCGGATTTTTGGGGGGGCGTCTGATTGGATTACCTGAGCCGAGCCGCTCTCTTCATTAACATGCGCTGCAGACATCCTGCCTGGTGATGCTACCTCTCTCTGGGCGTGCAGCACAGACATAATAGCCAGATAAACACAACTCCATTAACCTGCCGCTAGACCAAGTGCAGCTGAAGGGCTAGTAAGGCCTGATTAATGAGGGGGCTTTTGGAAAGAATCCCCGCTTCCCATTTCTTCGAGTCGACGTGGCTCTATCGTCCGCCGTACCTGGTTGTGTTGACTGTGCTGCATGGCTAAATCATATCATTTATCCCAAATGGGCTCAGCAGCTGACCCAGCATGCATTTCACCTTCTGCCATCGATTGCAGCTCTCACTTCAGGGGCAATTGATCAACCTGTTATCTGGATACGGGACGCCTTGAAATTGAAATCCACTTCTCTATTAAATTAAGTTGCGCTCTTTCCTTTGTCCTCGAGGGTCTGTGTGTTTGACCTGGTTTATGTTATATTCAACCCAGCGCTCTATCAGAGCCCCAGCAGCTGGTGTGAGGCTTTCATCTATTGAATCACTCACTGCAGTATATGTACTCTGAATGTGTTTGCACAGCTCTCGCATGCAGTTTTCAGTGTTGTCCTTTAAAAAGTATCTTCGTATTCATGTACAGCGTGTGTGAAATGATTCTGTTGCTGGTTTAAACTTCAACCTTATGTAAAACCTCTCGTAACTTTAACTGCCCAATGAAAGGGATAGAGCGGCTGTGGGAATCTGTGTGTGTCTGCTATCTCACACAGTCTGATGTATTTCAAACAATTATTAGTATATTTTGTTTTTGTAGTTTATTTGCCTTTGATTATTGGAGCATGACCATGTATATGGTTTGGTCAAAAGGAAATGAAGGGCTGTGATATCTGTTTTTATGTTCAAAGTTTGTAAGTGCCAACTGCATTTAGTCAATGTGAATTGCTGTTTGTAACCACTTGCAGCTCTGTAATTCTTGTGGAAATGTTTTACCCCTGCTCAAAATTCTGAATGTGTGGACTACTCCTATTGAAATGACTGGAATTTGCCTTTAGGAAAAAAAATGTACTGCATGCTAAGCTGTGAAAAAAATCTGCATTATTTTCTTGTACCTTACAAGTATACCTAACCTTTTAAGGCCAAGTAGGCTTGCATTGTTATTTTTGTATATATATGTTACTGTGTTTATAAAATTATGATAAACATTCTATCTTTCGGTGAAGTAGGCTACATGGTATTCAGTGCTCTAAATGCTGTCATCACTAACCACAGTAATCCTTGGATGCTAGTTTTTTTTAAGGTACTACTAAATAGATTTTTTCTAGGTACTAAAAAAAAAAAAGAAACAAACACATTTATATTTGTTGAAGGGGTCATCGGATGCCCATTTTCCACAAAAATGGGCATCCGACAAGTTGGGATGATTCTTAAGGGTCTTCGTGTAAAGTTTGTAACATACTTTGGGTAAAACAACACCCTTTTTACCTCCTCAAAAACAGCTCTGTTCACAGCGACCCGTTTCGGTGTATGTCTCTTTAAATGATAATGAGCAACTGCTAACCCCACCCCTCTCTTCCATGGAGCATGTATGACACAAGACACGTAAAGTGCTGCCATGGCAACCTGCCTTGGTGGACAGTATACAAATGGCTGAGAGAGGAAATATGCTAATATGGGACAGTCCGTCAGTGGTCGTGGGCGGAGCATGAGCAATATGACATCATATTGCCATAGGCGGATTAACCATATGTGCAATTGGGCAAGTGCCCATTGGGCACCACGCAAATATATTTTTCTCTTTTAAAACAAGCGATTCATTCTCAAACGTATTTCTGGATTCTGCATTTTTAGGCCTATATTATTAGCCTGACTACGTCAGACTTCTTACTTCCGCTCAATTTCATTTCGCTTCTGTACTCAGTCTGAGACAGCGTAATAGCTTTCCGTTTTCCTCCGGCCTGAAAACAGCCGGCCAATCAACGAACAGAGGGCGTGCTGAGAGCCGTGACGTAGACACTGATTGGACCGTGGATGCGTAGATTTACTTCACATAATCTGCAAAAGTCGTTCACAGCCATGTTCACTCCGGTATTTCGCTCGATGGTTTTGTTTTGGCATCATACTACATGTGTTTACAGTGGAAGTTAGATGCGGCTGAGCATGCGCATAACACACGCCATAACCAAACGTTATGTGATTGGCTTACGGGAACCAATGATTTTAAACTTCAGACAAGCGCCTCCCCCCGAGAAAGAAAACGCTTTTCAATTATGCCATGCCAGACTCCGTCTACGAAGCAAAGCGAAGTAGCAGAGTTTGGTATTACCAGGCTACTATATTATACCCTTTCATCAGAACGTTAAAAATTCCCTGAATGTTTTGGTGAAAGTTTATTATTTTCCTTATTGTGTATGTTTTTTTGTGGACGCGGGATCTACCGCCAGATTCAATACTTCACACTTTTTATTTCAACGTCCATATTACACTAGCGTGTCCACTGGCACGGAGCAGAGCGAGTGTTTTCAATTCATTCCAAATGGAAGTTGAGCTTTAAGCTCGCGTGTGAGCGTGAAGCTAAACTTCTATATTAATTGAAAACGCTCGCTCTGCTCCGCGCTAGGCTAGTGGAAACGCACCATACAGATTCTGGGAGTGCGGTTTTTGCGTGTTTTGCGTCCTTTCAATCGAAATGAAACTGCCTTGCGACGCTCATGTATGTGTGAATCCACTACAGAGCATCAGCCTTGCACTTTCACTTTGTACTTTGCAAAAAAGTTGCAGAAAGAGGCAGTGTGTAAACGAGTGAGTTTTTACGTTTTATTTTACATTTACATTTAATCATTTAGCTGGCTCTTTTATCCAAAGCTACTTACAAATGAGGAGAACAATAGAAGCAATCAGACCAGCAAGAGGGCATAATTATACAAGTACTGTAACAAGTCTCAGTTAGTCTAGCACAATACACAGCTATTTTTATTAGATTTTTTTACAGAAAAACAAAATGAATAGAATAGTATGGAATAGAAAAGGTAAGTGCTAGCAATTGGTCAGGTGCTGATGAAAAAATGGCTTAAGACTCAGCTGTTTGAATTGAGATAGGCAGGTCATTCCACCAGCTGGGAGCAGTCCAGGAAAAGGTCCGTGAGAGTGATTTTGTGCCTCTTTGGGATGGCACCACGAGGCGTCGTTCACTTGCAGAACGCAAGATTCTGGAGGGCGCATAAGTCTGAACTAGCGAGTTTAGGTATATTGGTGCAGAGCCAGTGGTTGTCTTGTAGGCAAACATCAGTGCCTTGAATTTGATGCGAGCGGCTATTGGCAGCCAGTGCAAACTGATGAAGAGAGGTGTGACGTAGGCTTTCTTCGGCTGGTTGAAGATCACCCTCGCTGCTGCATTCTGGATTAGTTGCAAAGGCTTGACAGCACGTGCCGGAAGGCCTGCTAAGAGAGCAATACAATAGTCCAGTCTGGAGAGAACAAGAGCTTGGACAAGAAGTTGTGTGGCCTGCTCTGATAGGAAGGGTCCGATCTTCCTGATGTTGTATAAACTCTAGGTGGAACCCAACGTCAGACTGAAGTCAACATCCGACGTCGGACAGACGTTGTATTTTTGTTGGAAATGAAAGTTGGGTTGACGTCAGAACATTAGGTGTCAGTGCCCAGGGGCACCAACGAGTCTTAATCCGCCACCGCATATTGATCAGAAAATCCAAACGGCTTGATTATTGAGAGTGTTTAGGCTTTTTGAGGATTAAAAAAAGAGTGAATGGATTTTTTTCATTGTATGGTGGTTGTCCACACACACTGCAAAGACACATTTATATGCAAACGCCATATAAAAGTGAATTTTGCATCCGATGACCCCTTTAACTTACCTGAAACTTACAAACGTGAAGAAAAGATGCCTAGAATAGCTGTGTTTAATGAATGCCATGCTGTGGGGGAAAAAGACTGTAAACATTTGTAGCTTTTATTTATTTATTTTCGATGAATATTGCGGGGGAAAAAAAACGCTATTTCCAAAAGTATGATAAACTCCATGTCTGTTCTATCATGCATTGATGTACGTGGTATCCAGCGCTCTTAACACTGTCATCGCTAACCTCAGTCAACCTTGCTATTTTGTTTTTCAGAGCTGTCCTGGTTGAACTGGTGTTTGACAGGATCCTGCATCTTCAGTCTCCTGCTCCTCCTTTTCTTCAGGGAATCGTACGACCGCCTCTATTTGGACGTCTTTGTCTCTGTCTGAGCACACCGAGTGAGCTTTTTCCCGTTGAAGAAGACTGAAGGCTTGACTTTTTATGGACAATGTATTCCAGCAGAGTGCACAGAAAGGGCACACAGCATGTTGCTCACTTTAATGGATCAGTGCTTTTTTTTGAAAGATGTTGTAATTGTGAAATATACGATCAGCAGTGATGGCGGTGCATTGTGTTAGCATCATAACTAACAGTAGAAACTGAGACCTGACTAAGGAGGAAAGAAGTGTAGATACTGACTTGGACATTTTGCCTTCTGAATGCATCCCTTTTATATATTTTTATTTTGCCTCTTTTTTTTTTTTTTTAAATGATCAATGGAAATGATGTGTTTACATACTGTCACGATATAAGGGACATTTATTGCGTAGAGATGCAAGCACAAGCGGATCTTCTCGTGGATTTGGCAGTGCCCCATGGTGATGACTCCTCTAGTGCTCTCACCACATCTAATGGGAGTGTAATGGATAATTATAGACAAGCTCAATTAGCCGCCTGGCGGGAGCTATGGCCGTCTGTGGACCGGGGACCTCTTAGAGCTGTAGTGTCACTTGTAAATAGCCTGTGGGATCCAAGCTTTAATTGACCTGTGATAGGTCTGTCAATAAGTGGCATATGCCGTGGTCCTCAAGTCTTCTCGTTTTCCTTATCAGCCCATATTATGCAAAGGATTATTCACTCCACTGTGGAGTCTAATCGTTTTACAGCGATTGGTCTGATTCTGTGTCGCGTTACCTCAAAACGTCTGAGGTTGTGGTTTATGAGATGAGAGATCTATATTCATGTTAAGGTAGCCATTTGTGTTCATCTCTAGCTGTAGCATGCGCACAGTGGGTGTCTGTTGCACAAGCCTTTGAGCTTTTTTACAGAATTGTTTGCAATTGATTATGTTTTAAGAGCATTTAAATGTAATTTATTAACTCATTTTAGGGATTAATTCACTAATATTGACTGTAAGGGATTGTTAATGGTTTTTATGTCTGACTGTTTTAAACATGGCATTACAGACTGCTGGAACAGTAAAACACCAGCAATAACGGCCATGTTCGGTAGCCTTTCGTGATTTGTGGCACAACCTCATGCATCAACGAGTGCAATATTCCCTCTCCCTGTCGGATGACCCGTGAACCCACTGGTCTGTTCTCTCCTGCATTTTTCAGCATCACCATAAAAATGGAGCCCATCTGAATCTAGACTACTTCATCGCATTAGGTCCTGTGAAAGGTGAAATTTGGTGGCTTGAGACTTGGATTTAGGATTGACTTCAGTGGAACTGATTGACGGTTATCGGTGGAAAGGAAAAGCATTTCATGGACATGCTGAATTCTTTCAGCCCTCACATTTCCACAGCTTTGCAACTGAGAACTTTGGACACACACAGTTCTGTTCTCCTCTGGGAAAAGCCTGCTTGCGAATCACTTTCCGTGTTTCTCTGTACAGAACGGTTCTCTCTTTTACCTGTGAACATGCCTTAATTAACAGTGACCTTTGTTCTGTCCTCCTCTCCACTGTGATGTGCGTGCCAAGTCAGTGCTTGTGCTCTGTTCTGTCACTGTAATGTTAATGATAAGTGGCACAGGAGGGGCGTTCGTGTTCCTGTCCGTGTGCAAATACATGTCAAAGATTTTTAGCACCTTATTAAAAAGATGTTTTTAAAATGGAATCATGTCTTATTCTCCTCTCTGTCATCGAGATGTTGACCTGGCTTCTATGTAATGAGAAACCGTGAAAATAACAGTTATAAAACAAATAGTTCTGACTCTAAATTATGATTAATGAGCCGTGTACGAAGGCGTTGTAAAATACTACAATGATTGAAATGTTGGCAGTGTTAACCAGCCATTACAGAATGCTGCCTTCCTTCGAGGAAACAACTTTTTGTGTAATCATGGGCATCTATATGTATGAGGTCATATTTTTGGATTTTGCCCCACACCCTTCAAAGCATGAGATCATAGATGACACCAGGATTGAGAGTGGGCGTACACAGCAAGTATGTGTTTAGCATATTGTGCGGTACACCAGCCAAAAAACCTGCGGTTTGCATGCAAGCCTATAGATTATTCTTCTCATCTGATAAACTTTCTGTATGAATTTTGCCAGTGTTCATTTTTCATAATAAAAATTTCGATTAACAGTTTAATTTTCATGGAACTAACAGTTTAAAAGTCATTTATTTATGTTTAACTTGAATAGGCTTATATGAGTTATAGGCTTTAAAAACCTTGACAATAATAATATTTAAAATATATTGGATATAGAAAACTAAAATAAATACTATTTTAATATTTAGGCCTATAGATATAATAAAAAAAACATAATATATGATTATGTGTATAAATGTGCAATTATATTATACGTTTATTTAATAGTACACTTCACTTCTATGTGTATATATTATTTATTGTCTCCACAAATATAGAATGAGCCATTTATCTACTTGTCTGTCGCAGTATTTTTAGGTTTGTGTGAAACTAACAACAATTTGCAATTATGTGAACGCTAAATAAAATTGCTTTGCATTCATCCTTGTTTATGCTTTCGCATTAAAATCGGTCTGATGGTTTTTATGTGGATTAATGATCCTTAGAGACACGGAAAAAGTGAATACCAAGTTTAAAGTTTTAATACCTTTACCTTTTTTAAAGTAGGCCTAGTACTTTTTCACCCTTTCCGCTTTCAAAGAATGAAGTATTGAAGCTTCTTAAGTTGTTTTTTGTTTCACAGCACTGCTGTCAGAGCATTGAAAGAACATTGATCCCTTTCTTCATCCCACCATAACTGAATACCAAAAAGGATCATTTAAGCTTGTCGCGTCAAATTTTCAGCACATAAAAAAAGCCTCCAATTCAAGTGTTACTTTTCAGTGTTGACAACAGCAGCAACAGGTTTCCTGGGAGAAGATTGTCTTTAACAGGTGTTTTCATTCAGTGACAAGCAATTTCATAAAATCCATTTTGGCTTTGTTCCCCCCCTCCATGCGCTCTGTTCCGCCATGGTTCCTGTTCTTGAGCACATGACGCACACTCTGTTGTAAACAGTGCTCACTGTCAATCTAGGTGACACTTTTATAGCCATTGATTTGTTTTCTGTTGCAGCTTTCAGTCCTCGCATGCTCTGTATGCCCTTTCATGTTTCCGGCAAGACGTTTCCCAGCGGACTTCTTCTGCGACAGATTCAGAACCCTTGTCTTATGAAAAATACAAATAAATAGAAAACAAAAATATAGGGATGTTGACTTCGGTTTCACCAGTTACAGTTGTGCTTATAAGTTTACACACCCCTTGCAGAAACTGTACAATTCTTATATTTAGCCTGTTTAGCATGAAATGAATTTACACAAATTAACATGTTCAAAAGTTGAATGAATGAGGCATTTATATAGTGCTTTACTATGTACTTATTGTACACCCAAAGTGCTTTACAATCATAAAGAGGGTCTCCTCTCACCCACCACCAGTGTGCAGCATCCACTTGGATGGAGAAGTTTTAAAAAAAAGTTAAATAATATTGAATATTAAAAGTAATGTAAGTAACTTTTTTTAATGATCTAACTTTTAATTTTCACATTTGACAATAAAACAGGTAAAAAAATATCCAATTAAATTTGAAGGATGGAACAGAATATCAGAGACTCTTGATTTGTGCAAGTAGCCTAATGGGACAAAACGTCCTCTCATCGCAAAGTGTGAAAACTCTCATCTGCATATCATTGCCTTGACTTTTGCACGGACAAGTAGCGTCTACCACGTTTATTCTTCAAAACTGACCGTTCGAAAGGAAACCATAAATGTTGACTGTGTTTTATATTAGGCCTACACAGCTCGCTGGAACACCATGGTTGTTGTACCTATTAATCCCAAATCTTTTCTAGGTCGCATTTGTCAAATTGTCAGTTGTCAAGGCAATTGTAATTTTGTTTAATGTAGCCTAAAGGGCCGTACACACCGGGACGAATATCGGCGCGCGTTATTCGCCAGCGTTTTTCAACGCGTTTTTTGTGTTCACACCCAAACGATTTTCGCTGACGATGAGCCGAGTGAACATGTAAATTCATTCCCTGACATTAGATGGCGCGATTGTCAAACGTTCGTGGGAAAAAGTTACAAGCCTATGTACATGAAAGACAATGAAGTAAAATGAAACTCACCATCAAGGCCCATTTACTCTGCAATACCACTCCATAACAGTTCTCTTTTATCAAGATTTTTGTAGTCGCGTTTGTCATATAACGTTAGTTCTTTATGTTCCGACACCAACGAGGCCAGCAGCTCTACATTCATCTTGCCTTGCATCTTCCTCGTCTTATTTCTTCCCAGCAGTGTAGACGCTATCTTCTTCGCCTGTATGTGTGCTCGGCAAGACCGTTTTGTGTTTGAGCGCCCCCAAGTTGTGTTTTACTGTAACTTCAGAAGCTCCAGACACGTGAGCAAAAGCGCCAATCTCATTGGTCGGATAGTTTTTGACGCGGCGCGTCAAACCAAAAAAACGAACCCGAGGCGTTTTTTTAAAAATGACGCTTTTACGCGTGGCGTTTTTCGCGTCGGTGTGCACACTCACATTGGCGCCCTTTGTTTAGTCACGAGGCGTTAAACGTCGGCGAATATCGCGCGCGAAATTCGTCCCGGTGTGAACAGGCCTTAATGTTCATACTTTATTTCCGCTTTTATTTTAATTTACGAAAATTAATTGGTATTTGTCAACATTAATGTAGCCCAAGGCTATAATTCAAAATACTTAACGCTTTAAAATCATTTTCCCGATTTCGCATCTTTGTTTGTCACCACATCAGATCTTTTTAAGCCGCTAAACTCCGGGAAAGTGTCCAGTCCAATGATCCAATAAGCGAATTCATTCACACGATCAGTTCAACAGTGCTAATGAAAAGAAAGCCAGGCTGAATACATCACAAATGGCAGAGAGAATAGATAGGCTACTCACGTTGCGTTTTCAGTGATTTATTCATTCCAATGTGTTTCTCTTTAAAACACGTGTCTGTCATATTCTGTGATTATTTCTGAAGAGCGTGCGCGCTCACGCATCGCTCTGAGGGAAATACAGATAGACAGAATGACGTCAAAACATCCCTCCGCTGTATGGCCAGATGATACGCAAACTACGTTTTTTGCCTGGAGAAAGCAAACCAGCGTCTCACTAGGCTAAAGGATTGCAATCAAGGTATAAAGACGATTGCCGTGACGTACAGGAGTCGTACAGTAAGCACGTGAGCCCGTTATATTGATGAGCTAACAAACCATGTTGGCTATGTGCGCGACGCACTTCTCAGTGATCAGTGATCACACATTGTATTTATGCACGCACCGACACTTTTCAGTACATTCACGTTGTTTCCACACACGTTCTGGATAATGTTTTTATCTGTCATGTTGCTGTGTTTAATAATTCTGAATGGATCCTTGAACAGTAGGCTAGGTAGCCTCAGGTCTATGCGGTAGGTTTAGGTTTTTTTGGCATCTCCTGTTCGGTATCGCAACTTGACCTGTATAAAAGGTAAACAAGCTATTTGCTGTTGCACTGTACTGCACTCGGCTATACATTGTGTATTCTGGAAAAAAATATGAGGACACTTAAATTTACCTTGAAAAAAGCTTGCAGAATTTTTTTTTTTTTTTTTTTTGTGAGAATCATCTAACGTGGTTTACTTCAGTAGCACCTCACTGCAGTACACGAGATCCAGGGGGCGGAGTTGGATCCAGATCTTAGGGGTGGAGATTGGTAGGTTTAGGGGTGGGTTTAGGGATCAGGGGGTGGAGATGGGTAGGTTTAGGGATCAGGGGGTGGAGATGGGTAGGTTTAGGGGTGGGTGTAGGGATCAGGGGGTGGAAATGGGTAGGTTTAGGTATATGTAAGGTGGGAGGAGTTGGATCTGGATCCAACTCCTCCCCCTGGATTTCGTGTTCTGCAGTGAGGACCATCTCGTTTACTTTGCTGGATATAGCAAACAATGATCAAATGTGTTGAACAGGATTCAAACAATAATTCTGTTCTGTTTGTTTGTTTGTTTATTTATAAAGCATGATTAAAACAGCAGAGCATTGATCAATGTCCTGTACAATCATATAATAAAATGATAAAAATAAGACATAAATGTAACATCAAATGACATCAAAACTAAATTATGCATACAAGCAATAGTGGAAATACCAAATAAAGATGATAAACGAAACAATAATAAAAGTGACTGTTTTCGAGAAGCTGTAGAGATTTCTCAGTGCATTGCAGTGACTTTAAGGATACATGATTGCAGTAAGCACCAGATGGCTGGCAGGGATGTGCGCAACATGGTCACAGAGGCATTACCAGCCATCTCGTTCCAGCCCTGACTGTGATAGCCTGCTGAATAAGAAGCTAGGCATGGAACCCGCACTTCCAGCAAATCAATAGCAAAGTCCAACAAAACATAATGGAGCTTGATGATAATCAGTGAGCATGTTTGGATGGGGAGTCTACTTGGCTGAATCTCATCAAGGTGAGCGACTTTCGTTCCAAGACCAGACGGGAGATGGAACGAGCAGACGGCGTGTTTGGATTCAGTTGTGCGGCTCTAATGTGCGGAGACGTGGCTAAACCAAAGCAGCATGTCTCGAGACTTCAAGCAATTAAGAGATCCAGGCAAGCGGAAACGCAGCGGTCGGGAGAGTGACGGACTCTTTGATCATGCACTCATCTCATTTTAATCCCACAACACCTCTGCTCTGACAGCCATGCTCTACTAATGAAGGAAGCTGACTGGCATAAGCTGGCTACAATGGCGTAAACCAAACTTAATATGCATTGTTTTAAGACCATTATATATTCAAAGCTGTTAGCAAAAAGCTAAGGTCAGGGGTTCCCATGAAACACATGCTGATAAAATGCACACATGAATCATCTGTATCAAGTTACCATTATTTATATAATGCTTCATACAGACAGTTTCACAGTAGTAAATAAAAAAATGATGCAGACTTCATGAAATATGAGACAAGTTCAAATTAAAGACAATAGAGTCATTATTAAACTCAGGTCAGTTCAGTGTTGATTCAGTTCGGTTCAATAACTGTAAAGTGAATCAATTATGAGGCAAGTTCAATGCAGATGTACAGGTGACAATAGTGTCGTCATTCAGCTAGAGTCAGTTCGGTTCAGTCAGTGTCGATGTTGCAAAATGTGTCAATTATGAAATGGATTCGATTCAGGTAAAGCAGCTAAGTCATCTTCCAGCTTAATTCAATTCAAGTTTTCTCATCTTGCGATAATGTCTGTGTTGTCAAATTGATAATATTACTGAATATTAAATGTCCTTAAAACCCCAACTAAGCAAGCCAAATGAGACAGTGGAAGGGAACCCAAAATTCATCAGGTAACAGAGATGGAGAAAAATAGCCTTGGGAGAAACCAGACTCAATTCTCCTCTGGACAAATGAACGAACATGGTCTGATTTTGGATTCCAGGCTGCATCACAAGTCAGATTTGCGGCTTGATATTATTCAAACGTTGCGCATCCAGCTTCTTCAGCTCGAAGACTGGGATACGACACACCGGCTTTAGGATTCTGCATGTGTAACAGGGTGGCTAATGGACATCTGGATTATTGTTTTGTTCCCTCATAAACGTGAGAGAGCAGCTTGCAGAAAGGGGACCTGTGCAGTTACATGGGCTCGATGGAGCCAGACAGGTCAGCGGTTATGACTTTGATATATTCAATCATAAGAGTACTGAATGGAGATGTCAGAGGATCGGAGCTCCATTAACCTGTCCTTGCCGAATCGCATAGCAGAACAGCCACAACAGCTGCTCACCTGTCAGGTTGGAGCACATAGGAGATGGTGCCAGTCATAATTAATCATGTAGCTCATTATACAAAGCGACTTACTGTACACTTAGTACATGAATTGCATATTCAACCCTGCAAGCTGTCGGCTACCACATGTTTTAGGTTTTATTAGACACAATATTGCCTAATAATAATACAGTGATTTAAAGGAGTGACTGTTTTGTGTTTCTCGATTTCATTTCTCTATAGTTAAAAAATATATAGGCTATATATATTTTTTTTTGATTCAAAGTTCAGTTCAAGCTGTTTATTCATCTCTGAGAGTGACAATGTTTTGTCATAATTGGTATGTGTAAAAAATAACTCAATATTATTAAAAAAATGTATTACGTTTTTACTTTTTAAATTACATAATTAGAGATTTTATTGCTGCAATGGTAAATGAAAACCCCTTCAGACATTAGAAGGGGTTCACATGTGTGAAACTAACAGCACATTTTCTGATGGTTCCTGGACAAAGTTGCTTTATTTAGTGAAGAAAACTTTGAACAGTGACTCGTGTTCTGTTCTCTGTCTCCCTTTTCTTCTGTTTTAAAGTTTCATGTTACGAGTGCAAAAAGTTCTGAGCAATTTCTGTTTCGCAGTGATAAAAAGAAAAGCTTGCTGTAAGTTTCCTGATGGAAATTTGTAGCGCTATAAAAAATTCAGTTCTGTCACTTGTTCTTCTTGTGCACTGCAGTGTTGGTATGTGTAAAAATAACTTTCTTAAATGATGAAAAACTTTCTTAAATCAAATGTTTGAATAAAGTTGTTGCTTTAAACCGACATTGTTATACTTTTCTATTTAGATGTATTAAATGTTTCTGTTGTGAAACTGCTAAATTTGTGCCAGAGATATTCCAGTCAAATCAATGGTGAAGTTTTCCTTTATGTTTGTTTCAGAGCATGTTTCAGCTTTTATGACATCAGGCAGTAGATTAAACAACACAGTAAACTTTTGCCAAATAAATGCCCCGCTAAGCCGACGCTGTTTAAATGAAGATTTTTTTAATAGAAATCTTGGTCTGATTTTTGTCCTAATCATTTTCTTTGGGCAAAGTGTATAATAGAAGTTCCATTTAGCTCCAAACCGTATTGGCTAAGTGAGGTAATTTAACATAATTTGGTCTGCTCCTGCATTCATCAATATGAATACTCTGAAGGCAAAAGGACCCTTTATCTCTGACCATTATGGCCACCCACCCATTCTTTAATGTCACATCCAAAAAAGAAGAAAAAAAATGACTTTGAGAAGAGTCAGTAGGAGAAAGCTGTGAACACAGGATGAGGTGATCCAAATGTGTTTGACTTTGGAAGAGTCTAGCACTTTTTTTTTTTTTTTTTTTTTTTTGCTGTGCATGATTCGTCTGTGCAATAATACTCGATCCGATAAAAAAAAAAAAAAAAAAAAAAAAAAAACATTAGCGAATGCAGGAAGGAAGCACCTCTTATGTATGGAAGCTTGTTTCCGCCACTGAATAATAAATTAATAATAATAATTGCGACTTTTTATCTCACAATTCTGACTTTTTTTTCTCACAATTGCGATATATCAAGTCAGAATTTACTTTTTTTTCTCAGAATTGCGAGATATGAAGTCAGAATTGTGAGAAATAAAGTCGCAATTCTGAGAAATAAAGTCGCAATTGCGAGATATAAAGTCGCAATTCTGAGAAATAAAGTCAGAATTGCATGATATAAAGTCGAAATTGCGTGTTATAAAGTCAGAATTGTGAGATATAAACTATAAAAAAAAGTCCGTCTTTTTTCCCCCTTAATATTGGACTTTATATCTCACAATTGTGAGTTTATATCTCTGAGAAAAGATGTCAGAATTGCGTGATATAAAGTCGCAATTGCAAGAAAAAAAGTCCGAATTCTGACTTTATAAGACGCAATTGCGACTTTATTTCACGCAATTCTGAGAAATAAAGTCAGAATTGCGAGATATAAACTCGCAATTGTGAGATAAAAAGTCGCAATTATATTTAATTTTTTTTTTATTTTGTGGCGGAAACAAGCTTCCATACTTATCATATACATCTTCACATGCTATCGGAAATTTCCATCTTCCCTCTTCTGAAATCATTAGCAGCTTGTCGCGTTCAAGTGGTTTTTGTCAGAAAGAACAGGATTCATGGTGGTTACCAGGTTTATTCTTGCCTATTTCTTAGGTAAATCTTATTAAAGTAAAGTCTGAAGATATTTAATTTTGAATAAAACGTTTCGTCCCATTTGATTATAACCACATTTACCGTGCTATAGATAGGCAGCATGCTGACGATTCAGGAATTTCGGTCAAGTAGGCCTACATGCATTTTCGCTGTGTTGAAAAAATAATAATAAAGAATACCAGTTACAGCAGCAATTGTTCTCCCCTCTGTCCATGTTTAACATTTTATGGCACGCCCCAACTCGGGAACTTGGGTATCAAAATTATGTCCGAGTTTACATGTTATAGGCTAGGCTACTTGAGAGAGCGTTCATGACCAATTTCCAACTCCAATGTATGATTCCGATAGCATGAGCAGAGGTCACTTTGAAACCATGTGATCTGTATTTTGAGTGTTCAACAAACTAGAATCTGATATGAAATCCATTGGGGAAATGTTTCGCCTTGATTGCATCATGTGTCTCTATAACATACAGAGTCACCTACAGTGACCTAGGAGAAAAAAAAATCAAGACCCGCAAGTGCCACAGTTTTGCAATTCGTCCCCTTAGTTTATAAACCGTATAGGCTACTCACAGATTCATTGTTCCCTCGGTTTAACAAATCATGCCCACGGATTAATAAACCTTACCCATGAATTTCCAATCCGTGCGCTTGCATTTGTAAACCATAACTTCGGCTTTTCATTCCATACCTAAAAAATGTATAAACCATGCACACACTTTCGCAATCCGTTCCTACAGTTTTGTAAACTACATACGGATTTGAGGCCCGTCCCTCATTTTAGAAATCTGTACTCTACCGAAACAAGAAAAAAAAGAATAAGGCTCCCGTTCAGTTAAAAAATCATTTGTATAGGCTATTGTTTAAAAAATACTTTGACGGCAGTTAAATCCAGAGCCGTAAGGTTTTGTTTGTGTGTGCCCAAGCTGTGCTGTTTCTCTCTCTATCCCTGTCTCTCTTCGTAGGAGAAATGGTTTCCACCTGATGCAAATAATCAATGCCCTGCTGTGATTGGATACTGGGAGGGGAAGGAGAGAATTTAAACTGCAACCATCATCAGAGCCGTGTTGGTGGTGGCTTGACTGTGTGCAGCAGCTTTGAGGTCTCCTCTTCAACACTAGACCTGATGTTCTGGTGAAGCCAGTAGTGTATAGTGTATAGTGTATAGTGTATAGTGTATAGTGTATAGTGTATAGTGTATAGTGTATAGTGTATAGTGTATAGTGTATAGTGTATAGTGTATAGTGTATAGTGTATAGTGTATAGTGTAGCTCTACCTCATGTTGTGTTCTACTTATTGAAGTAGTTTTCTCTCATTAGTCTCTTTTTGATCACACTATGATTGAGACTTAAAATGCAGAAGTGAGTTAACTTTAATGATTATTTATTGTATGGTTAATTAATCTGTTTTCTCTTAGTTTATATGAAATTTGCTAGTTAATCATTTATTTCTTTATTTGTGGCGTTAGTAGGGAGGAGGGTGCCGTTTATTTTGAATTTGACTTTTTCTCCTGTTTATGTTAGCAAGGGAGTTAACTTATTTTGCTGTACTCTTGTTTTCTTTTAGCTTAGGTAGTTTGGTTAATAAGGAGTTAGATTGATTATGTTTGTTGTTTTGGCAATACCCCCTTCTGAATCTGATACCCCTCTTTTTTTTCTTTTGCCTAATTTGTAAAAAACTATTTTTCTTTCTTGAGATAATTATGTGGTTATTGTGAAACAACTCTGGGTCTGGAGACGGGGTGGCTTCATGCTGTTGCACATTCATTTCACCACCATCCATTTTTGCTGTTGCTTTCCTCCCCTAGATCAATCAGGAAATCGTAACAGGCCACCAAAAATTAATCTTTGTCCCGCTAAAGATTTATTATATCATTTATTATGACGATATGTACCAGTACCCGTTGATAGCCGGCTGCTTTAAAATGCTCCCGTGAGTGTTTGTGTGAAGAACATCAAAGGTTTCTATTTACAATGTATTTTTGTGAGCCATGTAGCCATTCACAGACATCTGTTGAGCGCATGAACGCCAATCAGATGTGTTTAAGTTAGTCAGGAGTTTTTGTTCAGCACGAGTTCTGCACGCTCGTGAATCCTTTCATTATAACCAACAAAGTATAAACACGGTGTCAATATGATTCATTCATTGCACAGCTTCATTGATTATAACGGGAGTTTTCGCAAGAGTGCAGCTTTGTGTGGCCTACCTGCTACCTCGGGTTGTAATTGACAGCTGTATTTAAATTTGCACAGTGATACCATGGTGATTAATGGACGGAACAAACAATCTGATACACTGGTTAACGCTGCTGTGTGAGTTTCTACCAACGGCTGAGGGTGTAACCACAAATTTGACAACTTTCTGTTCTGACCACAGTATTCAATCCCTTTACCTTTTTTCCTCTTTTGGAAATTCATAGAAATCATATCATAGATTATTTATTTTGCTACTGGAGCAAATAGGAACACAAAATCTATATTTGTCGAAGTTTCAGTTTACCCAACGCTTATGAGAAGTTGAACCCAGAGAAAAAGGTCCATTGAGTTGACTGCAGTTCACATGCGGAATTTTACTGTACAAAGGTAAATGTGACTACATCTTTAGTTATAACTTCCTGAATAACTTAAAGGATGTAGGCTTCAACAAAATAAATGTCACAATGGAAAAAATAAAAATGAATGGTGCTAAAAATATTTTTACACAAAATCATTTTTCTCATACTATTCTTTGGAAATATGATCATCTTAGTGTATGATCCCTGTATATGGAAGATATCTGATCAATGACATCTGGTTGCAGATGATATCAATCATTTCCAAGCATCTGTTATTTCAGTGCGCAGACACCGTCTCTTTTCCTCAGAGAATAAAGGAGAGATTCTGTGCTGTAAAGGAGAGCTGTTTAAGGTTCTGAGACTTACTCAAACTGGTTTGCTCATTTTGTAAGCATGCAAACAGTCTCTCCCGGTCTCCCTGTGGAGACCAAAAAGCAAAACAATTTCAGCTTTCTTCACAAACATCATAATAGAACGATGTTTATCTGATGTGCCACAGTGTTTTTCACAGAGATCATTGGCTATATAGTGAAAACAATGGCAAGACAGATGCGTTGGGTGCAGATGCAAACTGATTTCTTTAAGTAATCTGATTACTGAATTTCCAGTATAATAAATGCTTTCCAAAATACTCCCAAACAAAATCTGTGTAACCGCTTTATGCGGAGTTATGCAGGGGTGTCAGTGAGTCTGTATCCATTCTGTTATTTATTCAGTAATACTTTTTTTTTTAAACGACATGACTACACCTCTTCTTGTATGTCTCCCATTTATTAATTCACGAGTTCACACTTACATATAACTTGAGGTTTAATGCGTATTTGGCATGCTGTCCGGGGGGAGGGCTCGGAGCTCGGAGTTCGGCCTGAGTACCCAGAGTACTCCCCCCGTATGTAAGTGCTTAGGACTAGAAGCGTGGAGAAGGGGTGGTGGAGGGATGCTGCAAAACTGTCAATGGAATGAGGTGAGACTGCTGAGTGTATATACCCCTCTTACCATTGATTGCTGAGTGCTCTCCACTTGTGTTAATTATCTGAACGTGCTCCTCCTGAACTTTGTTAATAAAACATCATTTAAAATTCATGTTGATATATATATATATATTTTTGTAGGCCATAAACCAACCTGAGACTGACACAAAGAAAAGTCTCATTAAAGGCTGACATCATTTTTAGATTCAGTATAAGTTTTTTTTATTAATTTTTTTAACAAATGAAATACAACATGAATCCAAAAGATTAGATTTCCAAGGCCCTGACACTGGATTTTATACCAGGTGTTAAGGAAGTTACAGTATAGTACTGGTGAAGACACATTACTCTGCAGTTCCCGACTCTGCTGACAGCAGCACAAAATTGATTCCACGAGGTTTGCAGAACCAGCCACAAAAGCATCTGTCTCGCTCCTCGCCACTGCTCTTCTCTGATGGGCCGCAGATTCTGCCCCTACCTTCAGCATACGGCTCTGTCCTGGCATGACGCCAGCTCGCCACTCAGGGGAGGACAGCGGTGGTCATCCGTCAGTGCCAGTCTGTCAGCAGATAGTGGCTGATGGATGGAGCCGTGTGCTCGTCAATAAAACACACTTTGAAATGATTGCAGTGCTGTGCAAAGACCAAGCTGTAGTGCAGCGGGCTCTGGCCTTCACCCTTCATCTCATAGCATTGCCCTGCTGGACTCATACGGGTAGATTGAGATAAGTATGGTTTTTATGCTGAAGAACAAGTATGTATTGTCTTCAACAAGGAGATGACATCATTCACTCTGAGCTCGGAAAAACATACCACAGAACACATAGTTCACCCAAATGCAATCCCTGTAATTTACCTCATATCATCCCAAACATAAAACTTTTTAAAGGTGCTGTATGTAATTTCTTTGTCTGTACTAAAGCATAAAAATTCCATAATACACTTGCAGATATTTAGGAAACGTGCTAAGTTCACAGCATACTTGTTCTGTGTCGGAATGTTTTTGTTTTGGTCTCTGGGTCTTGGCTGTTGGTCTTGGGGTCCACCGACTGCCAAATTACCTAAATAGTATCAAGACATCCCGGAAACCACAGTGTATTGCAGCCATGGAAGATTCTACCGGACATAAAAAGCCTCGGCATCCATCTAAAAAGCTCTATGACCAGTCCTCAATCTAGCTGTGTTGGAGGGGGTGGGGGAAACAATTCTCTCCGATATTTAGAATTTGGACTGCAGTACCAATTTCATAGCCTGACTACGTCAGACTTCGTACTTCCGCTCAATTTCAGTTCGCTTCTGTACTCAGTCTGAGATAGCGCCTTATCTCTCCGTTTTCCTCCGGCCTGAAAACAGCCGGCCAATCAACGAACAGAGGGCGGGCTGACAGCCGTGAAGTAGACGCTAAGATTGTACCGTGGATGCGTAGATTTACTTCACATAATCTGCAAAAGTCGTTCACAGCCATGTTCACTCCGGTATTTCGCTCGATGGTTTTGTTTTGGCATCATACTACATGTGTTTACAGTGGAAGTTAGATGCGGCTGAGCATGCGCATAACACACGCCATAACCAAACGTTATGTGATTGGCTTACGGGTAACCAGTGATTTTAAACTTCAGACAAGCGCCCCCCCCACCCCACCCCACCCCACTGCGAGAAAACACTTTTCAATTATGCCCTTCCAGACTCTGTCTACGAAGCAAAGTGAAGTAGCAGAGTTTGGTATTATCAGGCTACCAATTTCAACCGCTAGCTGTCAATATTACAAACTGCACCTTTAATGAATAGTTCTGGTTCTGGTTTTAGATGGTCACCGGACAAATTGGGGACCGGAGCTTTCAGGCTCCAAAAAGGGGTCCATACTACTTCTGTAGTCACATAATAGCTCTGTTCTGACCAAAAGGCACTGTTCACTGAAAATCTGAGCACATTCATGAGATAAAAAAACTTAATTGAGTCAGATCATTTCAATGAATAGTTTGATTCAACTCACAAAACCTGAAAACAATTCATTAACAAATTTGACTGATCCGATTCCCATTCAACTCTATGGTCCGGTCGCAGTGGCACTGGAGGAGAATATTTTCAGTGGATAACAGCTTCAATTTTTAGCTTTTATTCTCAAAGGCTAGGAGTATAGCACATTACTTGGAATGACTACTTTACTATTCTGATTCAACTTGAAAGCTCCAGACCCCATTCATTGTTACTGCATGGAAAAGAGCAACCTCTGTACTGTAATGAAAACACTTTTTCTTCTTTTGTGTTTCACAGAAGACAAAGTCAGATCGGTTTGAAACGACATGAAGGTTTTCATTTTCGGGTGAACTATTCCTTTGACTGAATGGAGCAAAAGCAATACCGTTGAAACTACAATTATTGATCATCCAAACAACTATAAAAAGAGACTTTGCTGGTTCCTATCGACTCTCACTCATTTAAAACTCTAGACCATCTTCTTTATAAATAAAAGAAACTCACAGTCCGAGCAGTGAATAAACTTCACACACTCACAGGGTAAATCTTGGATGGCGATGCCAACTTTAATATTAATGCCATCAGGTCTTGAGTGAAAAGGGCAAACACTGCTTCATGTCAAAGACCAACATCTATTTTTCTCTCTTGTGTGAAGGGGAAAACCATGTGCATGTGTTGTCAGCATTTAGGTCCAATTTTCCTCAGCCTGCCAAGCAAATCCCTACACATACAAATGATAGTCAACCTGACATTGGATTGAAAAACATGACAGTTTGAAAACGCTTACCTTTCACTCTGCGGGAGACAGCGAGGTGACCTAGATTGATGTAGTGTGGGAGTAGTTGGGAAAGGACGAAACAGCCGGGTTAGACCGGGTTGGCATCAAGGTTTATTATCTTTTACAATGTACAATATACAAAAATATAGAGTACCAAAAATTCACAGTGTCTAAAAGGCAGTGATTACAGTCTACATCGCATATCTAACCACCAGGTCAGTTGCATAGAAGGGCACCAAGCCTTGCAGGGATGGAGCGCCTCATTGCGTCGTCTGGCTTTATGCGTGTTCCATAGCGGAGATACTCCTTTCAAGACCCGACTTACACAGAGCAGCCGCGTTTGACCAACATATATTATCTGGGCAGGCACATGATATGTGATGATGTGTGAATGTGGGGATTTAGTTTGACCTTTTAACTTAAATATGAGCTTAGAGTCTTGCCTATTCTTGATTCATTTCATGCATACAGTGGAGTCAAAAAGCCTTTGAAAGACATTTTAAATCTGTGATTTACTTCAGGTAAAATAATGTTTTTAGAATCTATAGAAAAATTTATTTATTTTTTCAATTCAACTTCTCATTCAAATTATACTAATAACATTATTTGCAATTATAATTACTTAAATGCAAAATAGGAACAATTTGAGTAATGGATTTTTGGACCCTCTGTAGAAAATGTATCTGTGAAGTCTCGGTGTGTGAGCAACAAAAATCAGATAAAAACTCTGCATTAAATACTCTGAACAGGATCCAACAGCGTCAAAACAATTAAAGGCAAATGTATTTGAATGAGTATGATATTTAAGTGCCTTAATTGAAGTAACATTTGTGAACCAAACATCAAAATCATCTATTCATATGAATTATGCCCAAATTAATCAAAAATAACTACATTCTCTAATAGTTTTGTAGGGCCTGTAGTGTATCATCTTTGATGTTATCGATCAGGGTTGGTCAACAAGATGGGTCTCTCTACTGCAGTTAAACTCTGGACATGACAGGCTCCATCCCCACACAATCCCTACGGTTGGTATATTTACACCGCTGCGGCACGTATTATTTTACAACTATAAGGCGTTTAAAAAACAGTGTTAGCTTTACAATATACATGTACATTATACTAACCTTTGCGTGGCGTTACTTTTTTTGTGGTGGGACATTACCTAGTTACAACCCATGTACTCATGCTTAGCTGAAAGCATGGTTGGCTTCGCATTCATTAAATGAGCTTGATAAAATAGCTTAGTTTAGTTCTCAATGCCCTTTAGAAACCAAGCATACCATAAATACTACATCCTGGTGAGAGTTGCCATTCCTGAAACACTTTTATCGATAACTGAAGAGTTGCACCTGGAATGTGGGCGTGATGCCGCTGGGAAGCATGTCAACACATGAGCAAAACAAGATCTGAGTTGGGCACATATTGCTGCACACAGATTATATTTTCAGATATTGTATGATGTGACAAAAACAGTGATCCATTGATCATTTATGTGAGAGTTGACTCTGGGTAATTTTATGAATATGTGATGCTCATATACCGATGTACGCCTTCGCTCATTTCTCCGATGAATGTGATGATGGTTAGGAATACACCATCTGGAAACAATAATACAAAATAATAATATATGAAATGTTCAGTATAGCTCCATCAATTTTTGAACTCGTCTCTTAAATAAACTCTATTGTCCATCTATCCTACAACTGCTGAATAGTTCCCTCTTTAAAATAACCGTAGAAAACAAGTGCCAAGCTATCAGTATTTCCTACATTTTTTCATAATAAAATATAGTCCGTCTCAGTTTCAACCCAGTCATATTTAATATGACCACCGGGACTTACAGTAACAGAGTAGAACATGTTTGCTTCAGACCTAAGCATATTCCATGTTGGTGCAATATTCCTCAATTCCCATGCATTCGCAAGTAAAAAGGGTGTTTCAACTTTTTTAGGGGAAGAATAAGGCATTCTTCTGTCCTTACGCTTTTACCGTGCTGAGAATCTATAGTTCGTTTCTGATAAGAGTCCGTTCTGAATAGCATCCTATTTTAAGCTGTTCTTTTTCTTGCAGCTTGGTTGCGAACTCATATCCGAACAGTCCACCCAGGAGATGCATTGATCCTGCGATCCTCGTCCTCTTTTGTTAGAGATTGTCCTCTCAAAGGTCGGAAGTCAGTGGGAAGTCCTTACATTTGCATCCAAAGGTAACAATACCACCGTTCTAACCAAACCTGATAATGTCACCATTGATTGCTCTCTTTTGTCTGGCGTCCGGCTATTCTTCTCTTATGTAGTTTTAAAAAGAACTGCCACAGCGCGGCAGATTGCATTCCCGTAATGAATATTACTGGAGTTGTACGGGATGCCAGCACAATTTTCTCTTCCCACCTTCAGCTTCAGCAAAATCTCCTTCCAGTAACGGGAGTTCTGCAGAGATCAATCAAGACATCAGTTTATCAAAGTCAGTGTCGCTACACAATCTTTAAAAAGTGCTGTTTGAGTCACTGGATTTTTCCCCCATTGGACACCACAAGGCATGAATTAGGAGACACAGTCTTCAGGGGAGAGAGTTTGGGGGGGAATCAGCTGGAATGTTGGAACAAGCACCACATTGGGTGTAGAGTGTCTGGGTGGGAAAAGGGAGGTGAGCAGCCTTGTCACCATGGCGATAAAGCTACGGATGGGCAAGCATGTCTCAGCTGTGGTTATAGGTTCTGCAGGGAGAGGGTGAGGAGTCTGGGCGGTAGTCATATTTGCCCAGCGCTGTGGGGTAGTAGGTGGTGGTGTACACATTTGTCTGCTGAAGTGGAGTAGGGAAGTAGTTGGTCCTCTCATCCGGCAACAAATTGTTCTTATTCAAAGTCTGTAGAGAAATAAATATATAAAGGAGAGTTACATGAGCTGAGAGGCAAATCAATCTCTGAGATGAAACATGGGGTTGTAATATCTGTACCACTATTGTGTTTGAGCAGCCCCAAAAAAGCAATATTAGCTCAACCAATGGCATGAGTTTGAACAGTAGATCATGTAGGCTTGCAATGAACTACACCTATGGACCAGAATATACCATAGACCTTCAAGTGGGGGCTATTGAACGAAACAGAGAACAGACAGCAACATGCTAAGGACACAAAATCCAGAACACTGTAGAAAAGAAATTGAGAAATCTGGTTCTTTTTTTTGCAATTCGGTTTGGTGTCACTAGTGGAGCAGAAATTACAAACTGCACCTTTAAATATGTAACGCACCACTGAATGGAGCCCATAGAAGATAAACAATTCAAAAGTGGTGAACTTATGGGTCATGGATGAAAGTAGCATTTGTGTATGAAGTGTAGTGCTCTTGAGTCTCGAGAAATATCATTTGTCTAGCTCCAAAAAACCTGCAGCTCAGTAACTGGCGGAGTGAAGCTAAAAAACATACAAGATTGATTTGAATGACTCATCGTAGCCGAGAACTGCTGTGCAACAATTATACTTTTCAATACCTGGCAAACAATAGCTCTACAAATGCACTAAGATCATTTTTAGTCTGAACAAGATAGATGGAATTGCTGTTTTATCCAAGACTCAATGAGTGACAACAAGTGAATGTTTGTCTACTATTACGAAACCAAATTACATCTTGCTGACTGTGGTATCTTCTGCAGACTTTCGACAAACAGCTCCCTGCGCGAAATCAGAATATTCATCCTGATTTACAACGTGGCTCTCAACGGATGCTTATTCAAACACCCATCAATCAGAGGGAGTCCGTGTCACCCGGTTAATATCACACAGCCATCTGTGCACCGACGTGGCCTGGGAACGCATAGACAGAGGCCTGAGTGACGATCTTTTGCAGCAGGCGCTTCTTTCTCGATCCACTCGTATTGCCAAAGTCTCATAATGAGTTTCAAGCAAGTACTGATCATGCAGAAGATCGATGGAAAAAGTGGCAAAAGGCTCGCACAGGTGTCACAGCAAGGACACGAGGTGGAAGGAGAGCGAGCCGAGCCAAACTAATTGGATGAGCTCGACGATCAGTCACAACCAGCTGTGGGAGTCCACTGAGCGGCTGCTGCTTAAACAGCCTAATGGAGCCCATTAATAAAGACGGAGTGTGTGCCAGGAGCCAGAAGAGACGGCTAAACAAGCGGCCGTGGGGAGAGGGAAACCAGCTGTAATCTCCAAACTATCAGTTATCTAGTGATGCTCATTTTGGACAAAATAAACGAGCGTGCTCTCCAACTGAGTTTGGTTTTTTGACTGCTCACAACTTTTTCTGCTAGCTTATCTGTGGGAAACCGTAAAGGTGAAATATGTCATGTTTTGATGTGAAAATACTCAGCTTAATATGCAAACACTATATAAAAGGCATCTGTAGGCGCATTCCCATGAAAAGTGTAAACGCTGTCTCTCTGGTGCTATCAAAACACTGAGCGGCCTATAGATTTAATATAGTTAAATTTGTAGAACGGAGCTGTTAAACACTCTTTTAAATAACAATATGAACAGGACATGCAATCTGTCAAAATCCACTGAGATTTATGTGGAATTGTCAGAAACTTATCTTCAGGCTCACACAGAATCTGCACAGATCTACTATGACCGTTATTCTCAAAGTTCTACATATCCCTGCCTTTTGAGTGTCCATTAATTATTATTATTATTTCATTTGATTAAGCATTTAGCTACAGTATCAATGGGAGTGCAGTACTCTGAGCTCAATTTTAGTTAAAATCCACCAAAATTCAGAACAGAAAATACAATAAAAGGCTGCAGATTGACACCATATGAATATATACACGACCAGTTTGGGATCGAAAGCAAGTTTCTTATGCTCACCCAGGTTGAAATTATTTGATCAAAAATGTCGTAAAATATAGTATTTGTGGCAAAAATGGCAAAAGGAGAATTTTTAGTCTTCATGTGTCACATGATCCCTCAAATATCATTCTAATATGCTGATTTGGTGATAAAAAAAAAACATTTCTTATTATTATCACTGTTGAAACTAGTTGTGCTGCTTAATATTTTTGTGGAAACCGTGATACTGAACATGTTTTCTACGATTCTTTGATGAATAGAAAGTTCATAAGAACATCATGAAAAGGAAATCTTTTGTAACATTATAAATGTCTGTACTGTCAATTTTGATCAAATTCATGCGTCCTTGCTAGGGCCGCACAATTAATTGCAATGAAACCGCACGCGATTTGGCAAAGGCTGCAATTATTTTAGTCATTTGTTAAAACAACAGCATCCCGGTTTCGTTTCATTGACCTCTTCCGCAACATTTATCATGAATCAAGCTGCTGCATCCGCACCGACTAAGATGTCTCTGAATTCTTCCATATTGACACAGGAGTGAGGCAGGGCTACGTGCTGTCGCCATTCCTCTTTCGTCATGCGACGTCCCCTCACCCATGGCGACTACGACCTACAGCGAGAAGACAGAGGACGACTTGCGGATTTAGATTTCGCGGATGATATCGCATTCCTCGGATCTATTCAACCAGCACTCTGCGAGCTAACGGCAGCAATGGGAAGCGAAGCAGAAAAAGCCAGAACCCTGGATATACACGTCCAAGAGCAAGATCCTTTGTATAGGCTACGCCTGTGCACATATTCCAGTACAAATTGACCAACAGCCTCTGGATGAAGTTGATCAGTTTACTTATTTCGGCAGCGTTGTGACTGCGGACGGCGGCTCAGACCAAGACGTCGCGAGTCGACTTGGGAAGGCCACGACGGTTATACGGCAACTATGGCCAATCTGGATGTATAATGCAATTGTCCTAGGAACAAAAATCCGATTTCTAAATTCAGTCGACATCCCAACACGAGTGAAACCCGGAAATCGTAGACAAGCATCACCAAACGTCTTCCAACAACGATGTCTTCGGTCTCATACCGTAACCATGTCAGCAAAAAGGAAATATACAGACCGAAGAACTGAAGCAAGGACAACGGAGAAAACATGGCGGCGTACATTCATCGAAGACTTACGCGCCGTTGACCTACCATGGGACGAAGCCGAAACAGTTGCGACTGATCGAGCCCGCTGGAGATTGCTTAGCGCCCAATGCGCCGCACGGCGCAGGCGGATCTAAGTCTAAGTAAAACAACAACAACAACAACAACAACAACTATTAGTTATTTTCATGGACCGCAGAGTGCATTTGGGACACATCAGGCCAATACCGACAAGAAGTACTAATCCCCCCCATCCTACTTTTAGCAACTACAATGTAAGCCACCATAATTCATTGCACATCTTACTGAAAGTCTTGCACATTGTGAATAAAAATATGCATGACTGTAGCAAATAGCCGCTGATAACTGCAATATGTGACTTTGCAAGGATGTTACACCTCGTTATAGCTAATGAAATCAAAACACATCCCTGACAAATCAAAAAGTCTCCCTGCTTCATGCAAAACATTCCCACATAATGTAATTCCTTCTATTTACACTTCAATTATCAATCACTCAATACAACCAGAGGTAATTCCTTGTGATACGGGCCATGGACTGCTCCTGGGCAAAAAAATTGCAAAAATTGCTAAATATTTAGTGTTCTTTTAATGGTCTTAACCAATTCAATCACAAATCAATCACTGGTCAGCTTTTTACAGGAAAAGGGTCAGTGTTGTCCCACTCAATGTTAAAACTTTAAACAGTTCATGAGTAGTTGAAAAATGTCTCCCAGTTCGGTTTGAGTTTAATGTGAGACCAAATATTCACTATAGGGTTAAAATCTGGACTCTAACCAGGCCAAAACATGAGCCTGATGGACTTGTTCTTGGTTGTCTTTTCAATTCGGGCAGGATTTGTCTTGTTGAAAAATAAGATCTGATCATTCCTATTTAGATAACAACTTTTCATTTGTGGGAAGCAAGCCATTCTGCAATATTCTCCTGTACTCCAAAGCATTAAATGACTTTTCACAGTGAAGCAGCTCACCAATACCAGCAGCTAAAGAGGCTCCCCACACAATGACACCTCCTCCATCATGCTTCACTGTGGTAGACATGCATTTATTATTATTTTTCTGTCCAGATTTTTGAAGACACTGCTCTGGAGCATCACCATGCAATTTGTTTCATTGTGATTCATCACTCCACATATTCTGCGTTTTTTCTGAGACAGCAATTACTTTTTAAGTAGTGCATTTGCTTAAATTTAGCTAATTTCCTGACCACAAATGTGTGATTAAGACTATTAAAAGCTTAGCGATTAGCCATTTTCGGGTTGGCCCTTTTGGGTTTTTTTGCCCAGGGGTGTACATCTAATATGGGTAAGATTAAGTGTAGCAACATGATACACAAAAACAAAAACAATGGTCCTACTGACACTTTTCATGGCATAAAACAGTGTAACGAAAAGAAAAGTGTGACCAGGGTGTCAGCACTGACCTTGAACTCCATGGGTGTGTATTTCTCATTCTTTGGTGTGGTGTTGCCCTTGTAGTTGAGGTGGTTGGGAGTGGTGGGGTGGATGACGGCAGACTCCTGCGAGGGCTTGTGGAACCGCTGGCAGTACACATACACCAGGAAGGACAACAGACCGGCACCCAGGAAGCACGACACACCCGTAGCTATCAGGTGAAGCAGAGTGAACCCTGGGAAAACAAGAGAAGGCAATATTACAGTAACCATTTGTCTGCAAATAACTGTAATGTGATATCACTCTCATCCAGACCTTTGACTAAATATGTTTTTTTAATTTTTTTATTTTATAATGAGACAATATAGTCATCCTTGTCAGTGGAAACTTTGATGCAGCACCATTACATCTCTCATCATTAACACAACATGTCTGTATCCATCAAACAGTGGTGGGCAGGTGCTTGAGAGCATCTGGCTGAATGACGCAGTACCAAGGGACAGTGCTGTGATTAGCCGGTCGATGTGATGGACCAGGCATCCTGCTGGTCTGACCCGTAATGAGTGCGAAATGTGATTGAGGAGAGTGAACGCCAAACCCCCGTCATGAACTGCTCTAATTGGACAGCGATCACTCAGGAGAATGCCACTGCTGGACATTGATGGGTAATATGTGCTGCCACCTGGAGAAACACCAAACTGGCACTGCGGCGCCATCTCTGAAGGCAGCCACTGCCCAATGTGGCCTGGATTCGCAACCTAAAAGGCACCGTTGTGCCCCCTCATGTAATTTTTTCATCTAGTGCATGCACTGGAAAGGCAGCGCACCTCTGCCTGGGAGCACGGCACATGAAAAAAAAAAGATCAGCAATGTGAATGAAGTTCACTCACTTAAACCTGGTTATCGATTCCATTTCTTCCTGAGTTCTGGATGAAAAGGAGCTGACGTGAAACATGACACACAAGCAGCACACTGCTACATGTCTTTGAGCATTCAGGAGAGTGCATGCACAAGCACATTCTAACATGCGGTGAACACAATACAAACACATCTGTCGAAGCACTTACCTCCACACTGCTGGTCCTTCTCATAGCTAGATGCCGGGAGAATCGCTGTGAAAAGAAGGAGATATATAGTTAGGGACTCTTCACACAGGATGAGCAATGGCAGTGAGCTCTTTCTGAGCATCTTGAACTGATGTTGCATATATTTCAACTTGAAACAGCATCTTCAAAACACAACGATCGTGGTTCGAGATGCATCGGAACGGTCATAGACATCCATCTAAAGCAGTAGCTGTCAACTAGTTTTGCTTCAGAATCGAAATTCCTGTAGCTCAAGCAGTAGAGCATAGCGCTAGCAATGCCAATGTCATGGGCTCAATTCCCAGGGAATGCATGAATTTACGCTTTAGATAAAAGTGTCTGCCAAACACACAGCTTTTTACAGGAAAAGGCTCAGTGTTGTTCCACTCAGTGTTAAAGGCTTTTTTACATACAGTACATATGCTTGTATGTAAATTTTACTTTAGACATGAAGTGACGACTTTTTTTTTCATATAAACGTAAGGAAAAAGGGTCAAATATTGAAATCTTTTAATATTACCATGAACTGCATAGGCCCGACAATATGTAAAATTATTCATATTATCCTTATAAAAAGGATGTCCTTGATGTCATCATTAAAAAAACATGAAAAGTGCTTCCTCCTTTTCAAAGCTAATAAGCTTATTTATTTTGCCATCACAAACATGCACAATTACATAGTTGCAGTTTATTTTATTAATGCATTTAGTGTCCATTTTTTGGTCTGTTCTGCTGCCAAATTTTGGGTTATGACCAACAATTTTGAGTTGCGATCAACTATTTGATGATAAACCAACCGTTTATAAATGGAGCAGACTGATGCAAGGAACAGTCTAATGTGAATGGCCTATTACACCCTTCCTTCTTTTTCCTCCAATTTTTGAATTGCAGCCAAAATGTCAATCACTCCCCATCTTATATCACTCCACTCTCTTCATTCAAAAGCAACCTTCCTGGAAGTGAGGCGATTCAAAGAGCAGTAGACCTGAGTGGTGAGGAAGACGGTCTCCTGTTTTAAACCTGAGGGATGAGCAGGGCCGCAGTGATAAAGCACAGGAAAACACATCAAAGGCTCGCAGTCAGTCGGGTCGCATAAAAGTGATTAAATTATTACTGCTGTTCTGTCATTTCTCCAGCTTTCAAACACCAAAAGTATTCAAGAATAAACAGCAATGTCAGTAAAAATCAACTTGATTTAAACACTCGTTTAGAGTAAATATTTCATTTTGGTTGAGGTAATGAGGTGCATTTAAATGAAACGTGTTTTTCACAGCTGCAATACAGTCTGAAGTGCACTATTACTGGGCAGAGTCATGCTTTACAAGCTCTATCTGAAATCTCCACAAACGGCAGAGATGGGTGTGGGAGGGAGATGTTTGGATTGAGATGCACAATTCTCCTTGATCTCCTCATCGTCTAAGACACCTCAGGATTTGGAACCCTTTTCCCAAAACTGGAGAGAAATTGGATGCGAGTCTGCCTTGTGGCATAACATTAATATTAATTAGAGTGCCTGATTCACTTGGTATTCCGCTCTGATAACTCGTGTTCTTGCAGGCTGGGTGCGTTCAGTTCTTCACTTTGAACACTTCCACTCCTCCAGCAAAGAGTAATGAATAAGCACAAGTAAACATATTACATCTAATCTATTAAAAACAACAGCGAGTTTGACAGGGTTTTAAAGTGAATGTTTATTTAATAAGACATTGCAATAACATTGCAATTGGGAAAAGCTTAGCTTCATCATGGAATAGTCGGGACTGCGTGTGAATGTATGTGAGAGTATATATATAGCTCTCTCTCACCTGGGATCTCATTGCAGTCTCGGTGCTGGGAGCTGTTTCCCACACACGGCGTGGATTGAGCCCCGCACACTCGACTGCGCAGCTGCAGGCCCGAGTCATCACACTCAGACCACACTGACCAGGCCATCCACCCACCTGCACATAGACACGGCCACAAACACAGGGTTTAAAGAAACAGTTCACCCAAACACTAACATTCTGTCATCATTTACTCACCCTCATGTCACTACAAATCTCTATAACTTTCTTCTGTCAAGCACCAAAATAAAAAAAACTCATAAGTTTAATAAAAGTGGTCCATTTGACATGGACTATATTCAAATTCATATTCCGAAATTGTTGCAAGGAGTCGGTTAAAATCATGCAGTTAAGTTTAACTCATTGACTCTGTGACCCAGTTGCAGTGGTTAACAGCTCAACGGAGAAGATTATCAGTAAACAATGACTTAAATTCTACTTTTATGACACTGTTGGGTGCTTTTTGAAGCTCAGTCCCCATAGAAAAGAGAAATCAGTACATTTTCAATTTATCCTTTTGTAGGTGCAAGGAAGAATGAAAATCCATCATGACATCAAAATAATCAACATAACAGTGAGTAAATAAGGCAAAATGTTCATTTCTGGGTGAACTATTCCTTTAAATATAGCGGTCCAATTTTGTCCATCCTCACAGTTCAGGCACCAATCTAACCAGAGCGGCCCACCCACACACATGAAACAAATACCGGCAGAGTCACACGGGGAGGCACAAATAATCACAGTCTGAAGCAACACTTTCAGAGCAAGTGTACCAAGAACTTAACTTTGATTTCAAATGTATTTGTTTGCTGAGATAATCCAATCTGTAAATATACACATTCCTTTCATGTTACGCAGTCTTAAAATTCTCTCAGAGCCTAAAAAAATGTGTCATTTATGAAGGGGACCAACTGGGGACAAATGTTTGAATCTAAAAGTCTTTATTATCAGTAGCTAGTCTCAGAGGATATCCTGGCATTTCGTAAAATGCAGATCCACAGTTAAAAATGATAAAAGGTAGCCCTTCATTTATTTTCCAGACACAAACAATATATCATATAGAATTTCTTAGGCAGCACCCTAACTGAAATGGGATTTTATAAATGACTGAATGTTCTACATTCTGAGTTTGCTCTTAATATCAACTGGAATAAAAGCTGAATATTCTAAAGGCTCTTATTTTTGTTTGTTTGTTAATTAAACTCTAGATCTGCCACTGACAGCATGGATTTGAGGTTCGTCATAAATTTCAGTTGTGTCTAAAAGGAACAGCTGATTATTGTATGGCAACAGAATGTGACAACAGAGCTTTGCACTGCCAGAGTCTGCTCACACACAGCACACTTCCATATGCATGCAGCTCACATATGGTACCATCTGCAGCCTGGAGGACCTAGAAGCCCCTCTCTGAATCTAAAGAGTGTGTTTCTGATGATTGAAAGGTCTGAAATCATGCCTTCAATACAATGATCAGTTGGTCATAAATAAACCACCCTGTTGAAAAGACCAGCATTTGTTGTGTTGTGGACGTTGCTGTGTTCGCCAGGCTTCTTAACTCTTTCCCTGCCAGCGTTTTTAAAAAAAGAACGATTTTTAGACCATTTTCACAAAACTTTCATGGCCCCCAGAATATTTTGTTATATGAATATCTGAACATGCAATACATCAAAAGAAAGAATAGAGCTTCTGCTTTTAAACAAAAAACAAAACAAAAAACATTTTATTCTAGTTTCATGCATTATTTTGTATCAACACTTGAATGTGGGTAAGTTTTTATAAAATAAAAAAAAGCAACATTTTGAACACAAAGCTAAGAAAATCGCGCTTTTGTTAAAGACTATGTCCAGATCGGATTCAGACCAATGATCAAAACATAAGTGGTAGATCACTTCCATTAACACCCCAAAAGCTTATACCAAGCCCTATACCACTTCCTGGGTCAAAAATGTATTTGGTAATGTTAGGCAGTTTTGAATTACATGCTGTTTAATGTTCATGTTATTTTACATGTGCATAAGCAATGCATCTATCGCTTGTTTCTGCTTCTGTGTTTTGATTCTGAGATTCTGTACTCTTTCAGAAGAAGTGTCATAGTGCTCCCTACCGTATAACAGTGGGAATTTCCGCCAATGGCAGGGAAAGAGTTAAAAGAGAAAACTTTTTTTTTTTTATTCTGTCATAATTTACATACTCACTGGCTTTCTTCTGTGGAACACAAAACATTTCAGTGTATAGACAAAAACACTGAGACCCTTTTCAAAATATCTTCTTTTGATTTCCAGAGAAGAAAGTAAGTCATAATTTTGGCATGACAGGAGAGTGAGTAAATGATGACAGAATTGTCACTTTTGAGTGAACTATCCATCCAGCACAATTTCCCTGGTCGATCAGCCTCCGAGATTTGCTGGAAAATACAATGCTGGTCAATCTACGCTTGACTTTTCAGCAGGGTTGAAACTGCATGTGTCTGATTTGTGATAATAATGGCTGTTGATGGACAGATGACACATTGAGAAGCAACTATATTCTACTTACAGACAGAGGTAGTGCTCAATTAGGAGAACATTGAGGGTTTTTTTGTAGCACATTTCACTTAAAGGAGAACTCCGGTCAATTTTAACATTGAGCTCATTTTTTTGTACATTTGGAGTGCTGTCAATACAGAGAACAACGACAAAAATCGGTGTTGCCTACACCGAGTTATTCTATTTTTAAAATTTGCACCCTATTGACTTCAATGGGGCAAGTAGTAAGCCTGCTTTTTAGCCTCTTAACATCCTTTAAGTGTCATTACAAGTGCACAGAAAATGTGAGTGATTCCTTCCGAGTGAACACGGGTGGATCTGACTGCAGTAGATGTTAGAGATATTACTAAAAATGAAGTTAATTCAGCCAGCGCTCATACCTTTGTTTACATCCTGTTTTCGGTGGAAGGCCATAGTAATCGATTGTCGAGTTCACGCGCGTGATCATAGGTAACTAAGCAACAGTGGAGACTCAGACTGTCAGCCCAGCCGATGACGGTGCTGTGTGGTGTTCTGAGAATATCAGATCTGATGGATAGTTCATCCGAATCAGATGTTGAACACACAGAGGATTTTTTTGAACTCGACAATCGATTACTATGGCCTTCCACCGAAAACAGGATGTAAACAAAGGTATGAGCGCTGGCTGAATTAACTTCATTTTTATTAATATCTCTAACATCTACTGCAGTCAGATCCACCCGTGTTCACTCGGAAGGAATCACTCACATTTTCTGTGCACTTGTAATGACACTTAAAGGATGTTAAGAGGCTAAAAAGCAGGCTTACTACTTGCCCCATTGAAGTCAATAGGGTGCAAATTTTAAAAATAGAATAACTCGGTGTAGGCAACACCGATTTTTGTCGTTGTTCTCTGTACTGACAGCACTCCAAATGTACAAAAAAATGAGCTCAATGTTAAAATTGACCGGAGTTCTCCTTTAAAGCATAATTTTCCCCATTCATGGTCTTGGATTGGAGCTGATCTTACCATCACAGGTGTGTGTGTTGCAAAGGGCCTCCTCTGTGTGCAAGCCGATGCAGATGTCCCCTCCATTGGCAGGGACAGGGCTGGTGCATGTGCGTGTTCGTTGATAGTGCCCGCCTCCACAGGGCACTGAACACTGTGACCATGACGACCAGCAAGACCAGGCGCCGTTAACTGCACAGACCAAACACGCACAAACAAATACGACATACAAAGACAAACACAAAACAATCAGGCAAGCAGGGGGGACACAATCATCCAAGCATCAGATAGCGGACGCAAATGCTGCACAAACAAGAAAGACGTTGTGGAGGATGCGAACACGATGTACCGAACTCAAAGATAAAACAGCATCAAACAGGCAAACACACAAAACAATACAAAAAAATGATTGGAAACTTGCAAAAGGCGGACAAGGCAAGCAAACATCTGTTATGGAATGTGATGTTGATCCAGACATTCAGAGCGCAGGAAACAATGTCGCACGGGTCTGTTTCAAACTGCTTTATTTGACCCACAAAGCTCCTCACCGAACTCTCGAGACTTGTTACAGCGAATGCCAGCTGTTCACTTTCTTTTCTTTTTTTAGTCTTGCTGAAAATTACAGATTAAGCAGATGGCTGAAATCTGGTTGGTCACCATGTTCCAAAAAACAGCTTAAGCTGGTATAACCTACTCATTTGTTGTTGGTTCAAGATTGTCTACCAGCTAGAAACCAGCTATCACTGCCAGCACTTTAAACTAGGTTTTCCAGCTCTGACCAGCATAGAAGCTTTGCTGTTGTGAAGTGTCCCCCCACTTTAACAGGCCCTGCCACCATCCTCTCGATGTCTCATCAGACTGATGGAGGAGAAGGTTAGGGGTGGCTCCTTCTCTCTGCACTAGAAAGCACCGTTTAACTTCAGTGGATTAGCATGTGTGTACTGGGGCATGACTGAAGTGTGAAGAAAGAGCGACCGCAATCACAGTGAGTCCAGCAACCTCGCACACTGAGAGAGAAGCCAGGCGTCGGATTGGAGTGCACGTCTGAGGTCAAAACGATGATTAAAATGGTTGGCTGATGTCAGTGATGTGTTTGAATCCATGTGCCCTACCCTCTTCCCCTCCACTTTATTATTTCAATCTTATTTTCTCATCCTGCCTGAGTAGAAAACAGCATAGCAAATACTGTGTGGGTGATGTTCATTTGTCACACTCAGTTAGAGTTTAGAGTGGACAATGCATTGGCAAGTATCTGCCAATATGTCTAAAGAACCACATAAACCATTTGTTGGGAACTTTCAGGGTGATTGGTCACCCTGCACTTCCAAAACATAGCACCCTTAAACTGTCTGTTAGCATCACTATACTGTCTGTTAGCACACTAAACTATCTATTAGCATTCTCTGTTAGCACCATTAAACTGTTAACAGCCTTAAACTGTCTGTTAGCACACATATACTGTTAGACTCCCTAAATGGTCTGATAACATCACTAAACTGTCTGTTACCATCTTTAAAATGTATGTCAGAGTCCCTTAACTGTCTGTTAACACCTTAATGACTAATCTGTCCGTTACCATGTCCAAACTATGTTAGCACCTTTAAACGGTCTGTTAGCATCCTAGAACTGTCCGTTAGAATCTTTAAACTGTCCGTTAGCACTATTAAACGGCCTTTTAGCATCCTTAAACTGTCTGTAAGCATTCTCAAACTGTCCGTTAGCATCCCCAAGCACTATAGCAACACTATATTAAAAACATAGAAAACAAAAAAGCAACTCCCTGTTCACCTCCAGAAAATAAGCAAATTAGTGGCAGGTTTTGCCGTTCACATTTTCCTTATTAAACCAAAAAATCTGGCTATTTTAGAAATTCAGTTTGATGCCATTTCATTACACACTTCACCTATAAAGTCCTGGTGCTAACTGGAAAGTTCATATGATCTTGTTTCTAAAACAAAAAAAAGAGTATTCGATTTAACCTTGAGTTCACGTCTTTTTGTAATTATGGTAAAACCTCTTAATTTGACCACAGCAGGCCCCTATGGGGCTTCAGGTTTCCATTAGCTAATGATATCAGTCATACACTTCACATACTCTAATGGAAGCAGAGGCTTTCCCATCATGATGAGCAACTACCTTGATTATGAGCATATGTGGGAGTCTATTAATGTGTGTACCTATGTAAATGAGCTTGTGCTTACAAGAGCGTTTCTGAGCGTGTGTGTTACCTGGACAGGGCTGTGGATTGCAGTCCTGATATTCTACTGAAGATCCCCGGCAGGCGGTGGGAACACTTTTGCCTTCTGCACTGGTGCAGGTGCGTTTGCGAGTGCGGTAGCCTTTAGCACACTCCTGAGTACAAGTTGACCACGTCTCCCACGAAGACCAGCCAGAACCTGTCAGTCGTACACCAGGCGTCCTGAGAAGCTCCTCAACTAGTGCTGTAAACATTTATTGCATGTTACCAGTTTGCCAATATAACCATAACTGAATTGAACGGTTTCATTATTGATAAACTTTACACAGCTATTGAGCTGAATTAACAATGAACTGATTTGAGCTGAATAATGACACTATTGTCATTTTAGAGATGCTTCACAGCAGAATTTGTGAAATTTACATCACTGATTCCATTATTTTCCTATTTATTACTATGAAGTTGCTTTAAAACAACCTGTATTGTATAAAACGCTATATTAAAAAAAGGTGAAATAACTAATTCCATGACAATAGCGAAGTCCACACCATAGCTTAATGAAAACAATGCAGAGGAAAAATATAGTTGGAATCACAACCAGGGGTACGTTTCCCGTACAACGATGTAACTCGCTGCCTCACTATGATGCAAATAGTCACGACTGTTTCCCGAAACCACATTGTCGCAAATTGGTCGTTCAACCACATTGGTTAATGATGTCACGCAGGTGGTGGAGTAATAACTTTCTTTAATGAATCTGTTTGAGATCGAATTAATGCTAGATGTTTTGCTATAAATTACGGACATGAGAACTATATTCATTCATTGGCTCGTTCTTACATACTAGAGCACGTACGCACTAGCCTGACGTCGTCATACTCAGATTCTAGTCAGGATGACTAACTTCCCGACCTAAACATTTTGTGGGCGGGGCTAAGTTCAGCTGGCATCCAGGCTACATACGCACATGCGCACTCTTCAAAAAAGATTGTACTGAATGTCAGCTTGCTTATTTTGCTCAAGATAAGGATTTATTGAGTCCACATGACATGCAAACAAGAAACTATGCTTCTAACCACAGGTCAAGAGCTGTCGTTCCAAAAGCTGCTTGCGAATGTTCGTTGTAACTTTGGTTTCAGGAAACACAGACTCATTGACCTATGTTGATAACGACATAACGACATGTTGCGACCATAGTTGGCTAACAATGCTTTAGGGAAACACACCCCAGAACGTTTTTTTCCAGATGGTAAACGATACAAACATTGACAGTCACTCAGAATCCACCTGACTTTAAAGAGCATGAGCATTTAATGTGGTAGATGACGTAACTGCAGCGCGCTTATAAAAAACAGAATATTATCGTCCATTGGTGTGGATATAGTTATCGCTACAGTTATTGTTCTTGTGTGTGAATGCCCCTTTAGTCTTTTATAAGTATTGTATTATTTAAAGGAATGGCCTTTTCCTGTGAAATTCAAGGTTACCTAAAAAAATAAAAAAACCAATGTCACGCTGTGTTTTACAGCATCTATGACAAAACATTCTGGTCACAGCAACCTGCACAAGGTGAATTCTGACACACTCTTGTCTCTAATGCATTCCTTGTGCACCTCAAGTGGTTGACCTCCTCTGAGTTTAGACAGGATGCTACAGTTAATCAATGTGGCGTCCAACATGCGCAAAGTGGTCAAGTGCTGAACTGTGACCCTGATATGTCATCGAGCCAGCAGTATCGGCTGACTCAAGTCATATCTGCTCATTTAGGTGTGGGTCTGCATGAGAAATAAGGATCTATACACTCACAGTCTGTTTCACAGGTTACTGTCCCGTCATTGGGGCAGAAGCGTGTCTCCACCTTACGCTTGCCCAGTTGGAGCTCGTGAGGGTCAGCCAGTTGGGCCCGGCAGATGTAGCGTACTCTTTGCTCCTGCCGTGCCCCTCCCTGGGTTATGTTCACTGGCACCCAAGGTGTCCATGGGGTGTTTCTACGCACCTCTGGACAGGACTCCAGATTACATGCCTGGTACTCCTGCAATGGAGAGAGGATTGACACATTGATGACATCATCCAGTTGCTCATTCCTCATACACAGGGAACATTACCTCAGTTCCTAAGATGCATGAGAAGCTCCATAGCTCACCATTTTTGTGCCATCACTGTGAACAGTTAATAAAATGTAATGGCTCCTAGACACCCAAGGGGGTGTTGCAGTTCTTTGCAAGGAACGTTAATTTGAGTCCTAATTAAGTCGATTAAATTTGAATTAATTGCAGCTCTTAAGAGAGTTGGAGAGCAAAGAAATCTGTCTGATTTAAAATGTAAAAGCAAAAGAGCATTTTAGGAAACTGAATGCTGTTTTGATTTGTCTTGATTTATTGTTCACTCCTTTCACAAAATAAGAAACCATTGTCCTAAAAATAATTTAATGGAATTTTAAATGGTTCTTCAGTTAGTATGATTACTTGACTAAAAGGTTTAGTTAGAACTGGGACTTAGCAATTTATTCTTTCCTGTGTAAAAGACATTCGATTTCAATTAATTACTCTGCATGCCACAGTTTTTCATTACATCACGGGTGACAACTTCCTGTCATAATTTTAACATCACAATTTCTTTTTGTTTAAAAATTTATCCAAATGGAAACAGTTTATAGGGGAAACCGGGCAAGTTGTGACACTTTCCCTCCAGTGAATATGATTAAGTTAATTTTGTATAGGCACATCCTTTAATGTCTTGGTTACAAAAATAGCACACATATAAAATGAATATACTCAGTTGAAAGTGGGGATCTTCATTTTGAAGATGAGGAATGTAAATAACTACAAGGGTGTTGGCAGGCTGTGTAAATGATCAGCTGAAAGTAGACGACAGCTTTAGAACTGCATATATTTTCAAAATTAAAAATATATATAAAAAAAAATTAATCTAAAAAATATATAATTAAAAAGTGTTCTGTGCAGATTTGTCAGGGCCACTCAGTCTATCTTGAATCACAAATAAGCTCCACTTTTACAGTGCATCACACATATCTTTCTGGGAAGAGAGCTGCTTTGGTTATCATGGTCAAGCAGGAGGCTTCAAGGCTACAGTTTGTGTGTGTAAGTGTGTGTACTTCAGGTGTACGTACCAGCGCACACCCTGGACAGCTATTTCCATTCTCACAGTTCCTGGAGCGGGAATGCACCCCTCCCCCACACTCTGAGCTGCACTTAGACCAGGGTGACCATGATGACCAGAAGATGGGCTGAGGGCACGACACCTTCTCATTGCAGAATCTGGTGAGCATGAAAAATATGCTTCACTGATATCATGAGTTTAGGATGGTCACAGAAAACTTTCTGCATTTCTCAAGACACATAACTTAATCTGATTTATAAACTGTTGTGCTCATGGGGTCCAAAAATGCCCCCACAAGGACAAGGATTTTGGATATTTCCGTTTTTTCCGTAAATAATGGGGAAAATAATGTCAGACCACAAGAGCAAAATTACCTTTTTACCATTTTCAGAGGGTGAAATTTGAAATGTAAATAATGACTGTTTTGGTTTAAAGACTCTGACACACATTATAAGTGGATCTCAGGGGTCCATAAAAAAAGAATCTTCCTCATGTGAAAGCAAATATAATTTTAGGCTCCTTAATTATATTACCTAAAATAATTATACTTTTCAGGTTGTGTTTATTTTATTTTATTTAAATGTGCAAATAAAAGACTTTCTTTTCTTACCTCTGTTCTCTGCTTTGCCCCACACACACTCGGCCGCCATGCCTGGGTGAAGGATTGTTACAGGATCGCTGGCGGACTTCAAACCCAATCTCACAGCTTGTGCTGCACTGGCCCCAGGACGACCAGGGTGTCCATCCTCCATTCCTGCAGAAAAAAGAAACAGTGAGTGTCAGTGAATCTTTTTCAGCAACACTGCCGCATTTGATAAAACTAAGGTGATGTGATGAAAGAGAAAGAGAACAGCTTTGGTAAGGAATTTTGATTTGGAAACGTTCTCAAATTGCTAAAGTGCTCTGTTTCTGCAGTGTATCTCGCATGATGACAGAACTGCCACTTCTAGTAAAATCACAATTCAGTTTCAGCACCTTGGATGCAGGATGGAACAAAAAAAAAAACCACACAACTTTTTACTTGCCTTGAGCAGTTGGACACCTCAATGGTGGGACCCTCACAGTTTTTACCTCCACAGCGAGGGGACGGGCTATCGCATGCCCGTGATCGACAAAGACACGTACTGGTGCCTTCGCCATCATCATGGCTACAGGGTTGCCATGGAGCCCAGGGCCCGTATGCACCATCTGCGGTTTGGTTCCTCAGCTGGAATTAATGAGAAAAAAAACGAGTGAATTTGAAGGTTCGGTGCGTGCAGAATCTCAGTCCTAAAAAATAACGACCACAAAGCAGCTGCCTCAAGTGATGTTATCAATCATGCGGCATAGCACCTTTCACGCAACACAGATTTCAAAGCTGCATTGGGAGACTGACTGAGAGCTATGGAGACGGCAGACATGTGTCGAAACTTCAGTCATGCATGAAGCAGTGAGTGTGGTGGACTCTTTAAACGGCTGGTCCTTACCGGGCAGGCAGTGATATTCTGAAACCACTGGCTCATGTTGGAGCTGTCTTCTATGGTGGTGCAGCGGCGCTGCTTTCGGTCCCAGCCACAGTAAGGGTCCCTTGCATCCAAACACGTCCTAAAATAGAAGGAGTGAGAAAAAAAGAAAAAGGGACATAGTGTATGAATAGTACTGTATATAATAGTCAACATTAAATTAGAATTGACCTTATTTACTTTTAAAATGCACGTTCTTGGTCTTTGGATCAATTATATATATATATATATATATATATATATATATGTACTGTATTTATATGTGTATATATAAACACATCAAACGTGATCAGTAAACAGTACAGTACATCAAACGTGACAGTAAATAATGTTCTTTTTCCCTTATAATCTTTCTATTTATCAAAGAATACTGAAAAAAATTCTTGCAGTTTCCACAAAAATATTAATTCAATTTATTTACTATATATATATGATTATATATATATGTATTATATGAAATATATACATATGAATTAAAAAAAATCTACTGACATAGCTAACATAGCTATTTCAAATTTGAATGCAAATAGCTATTTATTGTTTTAGCAAGACTTCATTGGGGTATGCAACAGCCACTTTTCATGATCCAGTCGATTCCCAGACAAATAAGCAAACACTATCTTAAACAGATAGTGAAAGAAAAATGGGTTGCAAATGAAAATTCACACTGACTTTTCAACTGGAGACATCCAAAATCTGCTTTCCTTGCTTAACATCGTAGATTAAAAATCATGCACATTAACTGACAGCAGCCCTAGGCACTACAGTTCCCAGATAACAAATCTAAACCACGCCTGGGAGAATTTCCCATTTTTTCTACAAAACCCTTGCTACGCAACACCTCGAAATTGATTAAATATTTGTAAGCTGCTAAAAAAAAGAGGCTTAATGAGGTGTAATTAAATCTAAACCCACTAATGAAGTTAAGCCATGAGTGCCGTTTTAAAGGCTCCGGAATTTGGGGCGGTGTGTTAGTAAAGCACCAGCAGCCTCACAACCTTCCCTTTAGCTTGAAAGGCTCGATTTTGGCACAAGTGTATTGGTTTGTTTGCGCTGGCCCTTTGGTGTTCCAGACTCAAGGTTGAGGAAACACACAGAGTGTTGATACAGTGCAGAGTGCCAAGACTGAATCCTGCCGAGAAGGGAGCTCGAGCTGGGCTGAGTGCTAAACCACTCCAACGCTTCAAGTCTGTCAGGAATATCAAGGCAAAAGGAAAATATATTGCCCTTCAACACTTTCATTTAAACAGATCCTGAATGACCTTATCGTAAAATGGCAAAAAATGAAGATTCTGTCATAATGTGTTAAATCCATATGATTTAACTGGGCTAATGGAACTAGGGCTAAGTATTGGGGTTATCTGTGCATACATTTTCCTATCACATGTTTTTCAAGTTCACAGTCAGCGCAACTCAATACGGCTCCATGTTTAATTGTTAAATTGTACCCGTTTTCAATGGTCAAAAACCAAATGTGGTTTACTTTTCAAACAGCTGTTACGTATTGTGTTTAAAGAGAAATGTCTGAAGAACAAATAATACTGAACCTAGAAATGTATCTCGTTTTCCTCTATCAAAATAATTGCAAGTGGCAAAAAAAAAACTTCTGAAGTTTACATGTCTGTAACTCAAGAAGTGTTAAAGATATCTCGTTTTAGATTCTTGTTCCTATGAAACTTCTTTTGGAATCTTAATTTTTAAGGCTATTTGGTTAAATCCCAGAGGTATTGGGATGTCACGATATCTTATCTAAGTTACGATACTGCGTGTTTGAACTCTTGGTAGCTCCAGAAGCTGTTAAAATGAACAAAATTCTTTCTTCCAATATCCTTGAAACTGATTAAAATAGAGATTCATATAAATACACTTTTGAGAGCAAGTTAATGTGCCTCAACTTGACCATTTCAGTGTATTTTTGGCACCCAGAGAGGTATGTTCGATGCAATTGTGTTGATAGAAAAGATCAACACTAGTTACATTTCTAGTTTCAACATTATTTCTTGGTCAGATATTCCTCTTTACAAGAAAAAAGTATCAGCTGTACTGATAGTGACTTTGGGTTTTGACCACTTAAAATGTGAACAATTGACCTATTTACTCATAGAGCCGCATTAAGATCTCCATATCTCTGGAATTGAACCATATAGGGCTACCAAGATACCAAAAGGAAAGTTTGTTAAGAACCAGAATCTAAAAGGACATTAAGATATCTTTAATACTTATTGAGTAACAGGCATGCAAACATGGGGCAAAAAAACACAATAAGTGCTTTTTCCCATTTTTGAACGGTCACTGTTGACATATAATGCAACAAAGATTACTAAAGTCAACAGATTTCACTAATAGACCTACCAATCTCTGTGTATAAATAAAATAATGATGCTGCCATCTTTCTACAAAACAGTGGATTACTCAGTAAATATACATCCAAGACATTTAATATTTTGGCTTTCATCACTATTTATCTTTGTATTTTTTCTGAAAAAATATAGAGGGTTGGAGCTGAAATATTGGGGTTGGAGCTGAACTCTTCAGGACAGTGGCCGTCCAGCAGCAGGATTGGACAATCCTGCCCAATAGCAACTGAGTGGCAGGCTCATGTGAGGGATTGTGGGACTGACAGCAGAGCAAGCAGTAAGAAGCATTTTAGATATACTGAACTTTATGCAAAACTGATTAAGTCATCCGGATTCAGTCATAAGTCTTTTCAAAAAAGGGTTTCTGCATCCAGTCAATATGGGTGCTGAAACGAATATGCATCAATTGCATCAGACGTGAGGTGCATGAAACAGGCCTGATTATTATCTTCTCATTAGTTTCTGACTAAGTTTTGGCAGCTATAACGCAACGGTAATAAACAAGAATAAATTAGCTGGAGCACCCCTAGCATCATATATAGTGCATGATTGATGAAATAAAAGGCTCCAACCAATTAAAGGATGTGAGGATAGAGAGAAGAACGACAACTTCCTTGTGCACATCAAGGCCAAATTACCCCCCATTACAGAGGGCAGGAACACAAGCCCTCAGGGCGCTGACCTACGAGAACTACCCGTTCAAACAAAAACGTTTGCAGTGATTTCATTAATTACAGTGGAAGATCCACTCCCACGGACCAAAGTGAAAGCCAGCCGTCCATGTAATCTCTTAAGACTATGAAAATGTGCCGGCATGGAAGGAATGCTGATTTGACATTCCGGTGGGCATACAGCAGTAGCCTGTTATACTGATGAGCTCAGGACACGGCCCTGGGGCACTGCCAGGACACGACTGCTCTCAGGACTCTGCCAGCTGACCTAGTGGAGAAAAAAACTCAATTAACAGCCTCCTGAAGGTGTTTTTTTTTTCTCCTGAGTTCTGCGACTTGCACTCCGCAGAGAGAGATTTTCACAAGCTGACCACGGTCTCAGAAGAAAAAGGACAAGGACAGCAGAAAAACTCAGCCGTCTAGCCTTGCAACTAGTCACATAGCTCACATATTTTAAAAATAACCTGCTGTGAAAAATAAGTTAGTGCACTTGAGGGCCAATTTAAAGAATTGCACCTTAATTCATGGTTCCTGTGCATGGAAAAAGTGCTAAAACAAAAGCAACACAAACCAACACGAAGAGCGCACTATTTCAGCAGCAAAGCCACAAGACATTGCTTGTAAAATTTTAACTAGTGCAAAAAAATGAAGTAATACATAAAACAATGTGGCAAGGCAGCGGACAGAAGACAATCAATCTTTTGCGGTTTAATAGAGGTTTTAAAGTCATTGGGAGGGCTGTAAAAAATACTGTCTTATTTTATAGGCCTTTAAAAAAGATGAACAAAGACAAATAGTTATTGCTGTCCTTTTAATAGCAATTCATGACCTTTTCGTTGTAAACAAGGGCCAAAGTTTTGTTTTTTATGGATGCACTATGAACACTATGCTCAGAATCAATAAAGCTAACCAAGCTACGTCACACACATTTAGTATACAAACCCTATAATTGTCAATTGAATTCTCTGCATGTTACCGATGATACAGTTAATATTTTAGGAAAACGCCAGAGCCCATAAATTACAGCTTTTCCACACACACACCAAACGCTGACAGCTTAGCTTAGACAGAGATAAGATGGTCAGGTGTTTTAATGGCTTCATCTCAGGAGAAAAGATACCATTTGTCAGAAGTTCAGGACAGCGGAGTTTGAGACATATTGCTTGTCTTAATCAAGAATGGGAGAAAGCGCATGAGAAAAATGGCTTTATTTTGGGACTCTGCCAATGGAGAGTCAGTTAAAAGCCTGTGGTAATAAATGCTCTCACCTTCAGATTACTTTCTTCCCCTGCCTTTCCTCTCTCTGCAGCTCCTCCAGTTGCTCAAGTACTGGGCTGTGTGCTCAAACAAGCTGCAAGCTCTAAAACCCCGTGTTTTTTAGCACCCCGTTGACAAGCTGGCGACAAGCTGGCTGTAAATTGTTTGGTAAAGACGGGGCCTCTGAAATTAGAATTTCTTACAGACTGTCTATAGGGCTTAGCCACAGGTAAAGGGCAAAGACCCTTTTTAGAAAATATATTTATCGCCACATGATCAGGGGGAATTTGATGATGTTAAATGACAGAAATGATACGTTTTTGACTAGAAAACAAAGTTGTGCTTACTAATTGGAAACTACATTTTATGAAAGCACTGACTTTTCTCACTTCATGGAAAATGGCAGCATCTTCAACATTTGTAATTAGGCACATACATCTATATTTTTCTGTTACCTGCTGCACTTTCTTTGTTCCTATTTTTCAAAAGCATATAAAGGTAAATGAATGTAGTGATTAAATATTTTGATCATCATCAACAACACAACCACACATGGTGGAACCTTTTTGACATTATGAGGGTTGCCATAGAAACATGTCATGTCTGAGAACGTGCTCTTCTCAGAGTAAAATCTCAAGTTGTCAGCTTGTAATTGCGCTAATTTTAACACAACGTGAACGCAGCATTATGGAGGAGACAATTACACTGGTGCAACCTGAGGTTAAGCACACAAAGGTGATAGATCACGATTCCCTCCCTGCCAAAATCAAACCAGCAATTTTCCTAAAACTGAGAGATCCAAGACTTTGTCATAAAACTAGTTTCATGACTTGTAATTAAATATTGCTGTTTATTATAATGTATTGTTATATTGGTCTATTACCATTCAAAACCATTGAAAAAGTATCTTTTGTTCACCATGTTTTTATGCTTTTACTAAATAAATGAATACAGGAAAAGTAGTAATATTGTGAAATATTATTACAATTTAAAATAACTTTTCTATTGTAAACTATTTTAAAATGTAATTTATTTCTGTGATGTAAAGCTGAATTTTCAGCATCATTAGTGTCACATGATCCTTCAGAAATCATTCTAATATGCTGATTTGAGAGATACTATTATTGTCAATCCTGCTTGCTGCTTAATGCTTTTGAAGAAACCATGATGCATTTTTTAGGACCCTTTGATGAATAGAAAATTCAAAAGAACATCATGCATCTGAAAGATTTTTTTTTTTCAATGTAAATGTCTACTGTCCCTTTTGATCAGTTTAATGTGTCCTTGCTGGCTATAAAGTAGTAATTTATAAAAATAAATAAAAAAGCTGTTATACTGCTTTTATTCTAGCTTCATACATTCTTTTTTTTTTATCAACACTTGAATATGGGTAAGTTTCAAGAAAAAAAGCTACATTTTGAGCAAAAATTGCGTTTTTGTCAAAGACTACGTCTGGATCAGATTCAGTACGATGAACAAAAGATGGAGTAGATCGAGTCCATCAACACTCCTAAAGCTTCACAGTCCTAACCACTTCCTGGGTCGACATTTCACTTGGTAACATTAGGGCGTTTTGATTTAAATGCTGTTTATTGTTGATGATCGCATTATTTTTACTATGCAAAATATTATATTATTTTGTTATATGCATCTGATTACACATGAGATCGATAGTTTCTGCTGCTTATTTTCCTGTGTTTTAATCAGGAGATTCTGTACACTGTACCGTATAACAGTGAAAACAAGGAAAGCTGTAAAACTCATCAATGGCGGGGAAATGTTTTCTCATGAAAGACGAGAGAACTCGTAAATGAGGCGAAAGAGTAAACTACAACAGCTATTTGGTTGAAAGTAGTAAGTACTTTCAGAGCATATTAAAAAAACAAGGCTTAAAAAAATATCCAGGACTTCCTACACCCCCCCCCACAATCCATAAAGCAAGACAGATCTAAAACTGCAACATACAGTGATTGTTACAGCAAAAATCCTCCAAAAACACTCTCTGATGTGACCAAGCATCTCTGTAGACATGGGAACATGGGTTTGCCACATCACAAGAAGTGGGAAAGGAAAGCTGTAAAAACATATTTGTGGTTTTCTGAGTAAAGCTTGTGGTTTGGGCTGTTTATAGTATGCTCTGCTTGCGGAAGATGTTTGTAACCTCAAAACCACATTCCTAACAGCGCTCCAAGACATCATCATCACATCATCACATCATCAAAACTGTCAGCACTCACTGCGCTGCTGTCTCTAATTAGGCTGCTGTATGTAAAATAATTCATCAATAGACCTTAGTCAGGGTAGACGCCATAATTAATTTGATGAAAATTAAGCTGTGAGATTGTCATGTCTTAATCATGTCATGTTTTCACAGCCCATGTTTATTTTTTTGTAGTTCTTTGCTCATTTGAAAACTTTTTGAAAAGACTTTTTCAATATTTTGTTGGCTGAATCAAGGACGAGTGAACCCAAAGCCAGCCTAATTATTCAGTACATCACTTCTCCAAGACCAATTAGTCGAGTGGTTGTTTTTGAAAATTATGCAGTTTTCACATCCCTACTAAGATCCATTGGCTGTATATAGCCTAGGTGTAAATAGTGAACATCAGGAGCAACTTTATCACCCAAACCTCCGCTGCTTAGTGCTGCACTGTCGGTAGAAATCACAGTAAGGATCCAGCCCATCAACTTGCACATTTGTTTCATCGCTGATTAGAAATCGCCATTTTTGAGTTTATCGATCTGGCCCAGTCGGCTGGTCCCTTTAGATCCCGTCAAACAATCAGTCGGCTGATTAAAGTAAATGAGTTTTTTAAAGCAGAGGCGAGAGGCTAAGGCCAATGAACATTAGCAGAAAAGTGAATTGCGAGGGATCAAACTTTAATTATCACACTGCTTTCAAACAAGAGCCACCAACAATGTAGATTAAGTCATTAATAAACACTTCTCCAAAGGCAAGAGCGGGGAGACTCTTTGTCTCTTTTCATCTGTAAAGAGAAATAGCTGCAAAGGGGCAGCAACTGTGAACAGAAGCATAACGATTTTATGCAGAGCCATTACATTTTGAAAAGCCTGCTATTCTTTTTGTCGGTTTTGTTTGCATTGATTTGATTCGTTTCATCACAACAAGGGCAAAGAAGAATTTGTCTCTCACATCACTGATGCAATCTCACATCCCTTATTTGCATTTGACCTACAAAAATGTTCTTTAGGTTGCTTTGGTCCAAAAGACAACTACCAAACAACAACAATGTGTTCTGTTGATCCAACGCTGGATACTCCTATAGGTTACTCCCGTGGATCACGGCTGAACGCGTCTTCTCAACACTCACTTACAAACATTTTTCGCCTATCGTGCGTCTACTCTACACCCGTACCACTAAAAAGACGGATTATATCTAAAACTTCAGTCATAAATTAGTATTAATATTGATAGCATCACTGGTAGCTTCGTTGCTAACTTACTGTCCATCTGTTAAAATGGCGAATATATCAGATGAAAGTAGTCTACCTTTTGGTGCAGGTGAGGACACATTTGAGCTGCACGCACTGCAGTCTGAGCTGGAAGCTGTTGAGAAACAGATCCACGACCTTTTATTGAGACAAGCCGAGCTGATAGACCGGCGGTTAGCTCTTGAAACATCACGCGCCGATGCACACAAATCAGAGATTAACGTTACTAACCCGCTGACTCCGACTTCGTCTACTCCGTGCGTTTCTCAACATAGGTCCCGAGCGCCGAGGTCGCGATCAGCCATGGTCTCGTTCACTCCGGCTCCAACACGCCACCACGAAGCCTGGGTGGTTCCGCAGCGGAAGACGCGAGTCAGGTCTAGACCAAGACTCTCTCCGACCCTCCCGGTTTTCGAGTTATCCACACAAAACCGCTTCTCCCCTCTTCGCGAAACAGAACGCGATGCTGTGATCATCGGCGATTCCATCATTCGGCACGTACGCGCAACGTTAGGTAAAAGTAAGGTGCACAGTCACTGCTTTCCTGGTGCTCGTGTTTCTGAAATCGCTACTCACGTTCCCGAGATTCTGAACGGTGACGAGCGCGTCGGAACTGTTGTCCTCCACGCGGGAGTGAACGACATCAGGATGCGCCAGACAGAGATTCTGAAGAAAGACTTCAGGAATCTGATCGATACGGTACGCAGCACATCGCCTGAAACAACGATCATAGTGTCAGGACCGCTTCCCACGTACCGACTAGGACATGAAAAGTTTAGCAGATTATTTGCGCTAAATGAATGGTTAATGTCATGGTGCAATGAGCAGAAACTGCTCTTTGTAAATAATTGGAATCTGTTTTGGGAGCGTCCTAGGCTTTTCCGTGCCGATGGCTTACACCCAAGCAGATTCGGAGCAGATCTTCTGTCGGATAACATCTCCAAAATGTTAAATACCTTTTGACTAGTAACCAAAAGTCCAAATCATAGTCTCTGCTGCACCAATTTAACTGATATAAATACTAGTGTAGAATATTGCATAGAAACCGTGTCTATTCCTCGTTTAGTGAGATCAAATAATATATCTACTGCAGGATCTAGGAAAAATCTAATTGTTATTAAAACAGAAAATGTTGCTATTAGTAAACAAAAACAATTTCTAAAGCTAGGTCTTCTAAACATTAGATCACTCACACCTAAGGCAGTTATTGTAAATGAAATAGTCACAGATAATAGCTTCGATGTACTTTGCCTAACTGAAACCTGGCTTAAACCAAATGATTATTTCGGTCTAAATGAGTCTGCTCCTCCTGGATACTCCTATAAGCATGAGCCCCGTCTAATTGGTCGTGGCGGTGGTGTTGCGACAATTTATAGAGATATTCTCAATGTTACTCAGAAAGCGGGTTATAAGTTTATTTCGTTTGAAGTACTTGTACTAAATGTTACGCTCTTAGATGTTAGAAAAACATCCCTATTATCTCTAGCCTTGGCTACCGTATATAGACCGCCTGGGCCTTACGCTGATTTCCTAAAAGAGTTTGCAGATTTTCTCTCAGACCTATTAGTCAATGTCGATAAAGCATTAATTGTTGGAGATTTTAACATACACGTAGATAATCCAAATGATGCGTTAGGGGCTGCGTTTACAGATTTATTAAATTCATTTGGGGTCAAGCAAAACGTCACCGGACCAACTCATCGTCTTAATCATACACTCGATTTAATTATATCACATGGAACCGATCCAACCGATATAGATATTATACCGCAAAGTGATGAAGTCACTGACCATTACATGGTAACTTGCATATTACGTACTGCTGTAATATGTCATGCAGCGCCGCGTTATCAACCAGGCAGAACAATCCTTCCATCCACCATAGATAATTTCTCAAATTGCTTATCCGATCTGTCTCAGCTGCTGCCTGAACCCAAACAAACAGATGAACTAGAAGAACTAACTAGCACTATGAGCACTATTCTCTCTAGAACATTGGATGTTGTTGCACCTATTAGATTAAAAAAGGTCAGAGAGAAAATTAAAGCACCGTGGTACAACAATACCACGCATGTTCTAAAGAGAGAAACCCGTATTTTAGAGCGTAAATGGAAACAAACTAATTTAGAGGTCTTTAGAATCGCGTGGAAAGACAGTATGTCACGTTATAAAAAGGCCCTAAAAGCAGCCAGGGCTGAGCACCTCCGCAAACTAATAGAAAATAACCAAAATAATCCAAGGTTTTTATTTAACACCGTGGCTAGACTAACAAATAAACAGACATCACCCGAACAAAATATCCCATTACAGTTTAGTAGTAATGATTTTATGAAGTTCTTCACTGAGAAAATAGAAAACATCAGAACCACAATTGTAAACGTTCAATCTTCAGTTGCGCCTTATAATTCAGCCTTAATTATCACCCCGCAAGAACAATTACAGTGCTTTACAACTATAGAACAAATAGAGTTAAATAAACTTATCACTTCCTCTAAAACAACAACATGTTTATTAGATCCGATACCAACTAAACTACTGAAAGAAGTGTTACCTGTAGTGGAAGAGCCTCTCCTTAATATTATTAACTCGTCTTTATCTTTAGGTCATGTTCCAAGAACATTTAAACTGGCAGTTATAAAACCTCTCATTAAGAAACCACAATTAGATCATAATAACCTAGCAAATTATAGACCCATTTCAAATCTTCCATTTATGTCTAAAATATTAGAAAAAGTGGTGTCCGCTCAATTGTGTTCTTTCTTGCAAGAAAATGATATCTATGAGAAGTTTCAGTCTGGTTTCAGGCCGCACCATAGCACTGAAACTGCGCTCGTTAAAATCACAAATGATTTACTTTTAGCTTCTGACCAAGGCTGTATCTCAATACTAGTTTTACTTGATCTTAGTGCTGCGTTCGATACTATAGATCACACAATACTCTTAGATCGACTACAAAATTATACTGGTGTTCAAGGACAAGCATTAAGCTGGTTTAGATCATACTTATCTGACCGCTACCATTTTGTCTATTTAAATGGAGAAAAATCGATCATAACTCCAGTAAACTATGGAGTGCCGCAGGGATCTGTGTTAGGCCCTCTATTATTCTCAGTATATATGATGCCACTTGGAAATATTATAAGGAAACATGGAATTAGTTTCCATTGTTATGCTGATGACACTCAAATATATATTTCATCACGGCCAGATGAAAACGATAAATTATCCAAATTGACAGAGTGTGTTAAAGATATAAAAGATTGGATGACGCGTAATTTTCTTTTATTAAATCCAGACAAAACAGAGGTACTACTTATCGGTTCAAAAAACCGCCCACAAAACCTCTCGCAATACAACTTTAATATAGTAGGATGTCCTGTTACTTTATCCTCTACAGTAAAAGACCTGGGTGTTATACTCGATTGCAACCTGTCTTTCAAAAATCATATTTCATATGTTACAAAAACCGCCTTTTTCCACCTTAGAAACATTGCTAAGCTACGTAATATGCTATCAGTTTCTGATGCAGAAAAGTTAGTTCATGCATTCATGACCTCGAGACTAGATTACTGTAATGCTTTATTAGCCGGTTGTCCTGCATCCTCAATTAACAAGCTACAGTTAGTCCAAAATGCCGCCGCTAGAGTTCTTACTAGATCAAGAAAATATGATCATATAACACCGATTTTATCATCACTGCATTGGTTACCTATAAAGTTCCGTATTAATTACAAGGTATTGCTACTGACTTATAAAGCCCTAAACGGCTTAGCTCCAGTCTATTTAACGGATCTTCTATCGCCCTATAATCCATCGCGCTCTTTAAGATCACTAAATTCAAGGCTTTTGGTCATACCTAGGATATCCAGAACCACCAAAGGAGGGAGAGCATTTTCACATTTAGCTCCAAAACTCTGGAATAGCCTTCCTGATACTGTTCGTTGCTCAGACTCGCTCTCCCAGTTTAAAACTAGATTAAAGTCGCATCTCTTCAGCCAGGCATTCATATAATATTTTTAATCTTACAGTCCAAATTACAATCCGGCCTCTAGTTAATAAACGCCAGAGGAGAACTGGCCCCCGACTGAGCCTGGGTTCTCCCAAGGTTTTTTTTTTTTTCTCCATTGGGTCACCTGATGGAGTTTTAGGACACTATTAGGTCACTTGATGGAGTTTTTCGGTTCCTTGCCACTGTTGCCTTTGGCTTGCTCAGTTGGGGATATTCTGGATATCTAATTTGATTTTATCAATAAATTCCACTAGAAACAAACCTTGTTGTATTATTTTAATTTAATACTGTGAAGCTGCTTTGATACAATCTGTATTGTGAAAAGCGCTATACAAATATACTTGACTTGACTTGACTTGACTTCTATATGTGGCGCCAATATAAAACCTGGAGAAAAATAACTCTATTTAAGGTCTCTAGCAGCGATCCACCTTCTCCATGATCTGATGATTCGCTTCAGTCAAAGCTCAAAGAGTGGAAGCTGGCTGGTGCAGAAGGAAGTGAAAAAAAAAATGCAGCTCATATGCAGGCCTGTCACACCGACCTCTATGACGTTTCATATGAGAGTACGGCTTTAATGAAATGTCAAAGCGCTGCGTTCAAATGTGAACGTACTCTGAATGTGGCAGAAATTACGGATTAAGGATTAAGGACTCTTTTCTCTGGCCTGCCCTTGGAGCCCAGTGTGATTGTTCCTCCCTGCTGGGTTTTAAATAGAGCTGGCAACGTCCACTTCCGCTCCATCTCTCAGATCTCACCTTCACCTTGTTTAGTATGCAACAGCTTCAGCTTTCACCACATAGCCTTGTGTGTGTTTCTGTGCATGAGGGAGAGCGTGCACACATACTGAGAAGTGAAATCAAAGTGCTGACTAATCATCTGCTCGCAGTCAAATATGTTTGCCCTCACAGAAAACCATTCACTCGAGACGGCACCCTTCCTCTTTCCTTTGAACCCTCCTAGCTTCCTTTATCTCTCCCTAATTCATCCAGACCCACACTCGATCTTTCACCTTCATGCACGGCGCGCAGAGAGCGGACAGTGCGCTCTATGTGCTCCTCTGGCAAATTGAGCCTGACTGTTGTCCCCACCCTGCATTTGGAGTGGGAAGTTGATGGAAAGCTTTGATAGAATACATGGGGGCTGTCAAACGGCGCTCCTCTTACTGCTTCAGTCACTCGTGAGGAGGAATTTCTTTTCCAATGACACATCAAGGGTATAATTCCAATGAGGTGGGTAACAAGAGCTCTTACCAACGTGAAAGGAGCCATTCATGCACCTCAACCTGGGTCTGCTGTCACCCAACACCTACAGTCCAATGAGAAAGCAGGTATTGTCCTTGAAATCTAAAAGGCCCTAGGAATGGTTCACAATGGTCGACTAGCTGACTATTTGTCAACAACCGACTAGTGACTAGTCCATTAGTCACACATATATATATATATATATATATATATATATGTGTGTGTACAGTATATGTGTGTGTATATACACACATATATATATATATATATATATATATATATATTTATATACACAGAGTATCTGTATATATACACAGTATACAAAAATGTAGATAAATGCATTATTGGTGTTATAAATGCCATTAAAGTGAGAATATTAAAATTGTATGCAGTATTTAGTAGAAATGATATATTATAGAACATATTTACATAATATATTTGTAATTTATATTATAAAATAATTTATTTTAATATAATTCAATCCATCTCCACTACAGCCATAGACATTGAGACCGTATTGGCCACTGTCTTGAGCGGTCTTGCCAGGAGCAGTGTGTCAAGTTAAAAATAGTGAAACCCTTCAAAACCTGTGCAATCTGTTCCATTCTGTCACATCTGATCGGGGTAATCTGGGATCCTAAAACTAGAATATTTACTCAAGGCATCCATAAGGCTAGTTAAGCGACTGGCAATCCACCAACCAGTCCATTTTTTAAATATGCAGGTTTGCACATCCCAACCTAATACCTGCAAATGCCAGACAAATGAATGATGAGAAATGAAGATCTTGATTTTGAGAGTTGTTTGCAGCACAAAATGTACTGATAAAACATGTCACTCACAATTCTGTTTTGTAGCTGGAGCATCTTGCCAGAGGGATCTTGAGCACTTTGTCATTCAGGCCCACAAAAAGAGTCCTGTCGCCATGGAGAATTTGAAGGCTCAGGATTGGCTCACGCAGGCCAGGAGGGAAGAGTTGCATCTCCTCTAAGTAGCAACCTTGCAGGTTCTTATTTGTGGTTGCCAGGGCCTTAAGAATAGTTCCATACTCTGATAAGTCAGAACAGAAGGGAAAGCATAATTACACAAGGCTGCATAACCAATGTTATTTAGATAAGGATTTGGTGGTAAACTTTCTGCACAAAAAGAAAAATACAAAACTGAAGTTGTCTAACTCCTCAAGGCCTAATTACCTGTGCCTATGTACATGACGTGGTGCAAATTGTCCTGCCCCTGTACAATGTCAACAACCAACTTAGAGAACCGCACATCATCCTGCCAGACCAGCGGGTCCACAGAAACTGGCTGAACCACGTCATTCATGAGGTAGAGCCGCTGGGCGTCCTGCAGACTTCGTTCAGTTAGTCCTTCATTAGGCCCTTCTTCCTCGATGGTCCCACACTGGTAAGCGTCATTATAGGGTTAGACTCATTAATTAGTGCAGAGGTCAAGCAGGGCAGTGCAAATATAAACTCACAAAAAACTTTTCCAAAAAATAACTTCTCACCATGTAATTTTATAGAAAAGTAGACAATAACTGTGAATTACGATGCATGCAAGTACACCCAGCTGGTATAGAGCAATTACTCTCACAGTGCCGGGCTGATAGAATTTATCTATTGGCTGTTTGTTCCAGACACACACACACAGAGAACAAAATGTAAAAGTGATGCACCTGGAAGTTAGGGATGGGGTTCGGGGTGGGGAGCCACGTGGAGCGAGGGTTCTCCTGGGAGCGGAAGGGCCCGTTGAAAGCCTGCGTTATTGCGCTGAGGTTGTACGCGCAAACTGCAGAGGCAGCAATGCTGTTCCTGCATCACAAGAAAGAGTAAAATTTAGCACAATGAAAACATATACACACAATATAAAAGATATTCACAATTTTCTAATCAGTTATCAGTTCTTTAATATCGGATCTGCAGATAAATGCCATCAGGTTTTTACTTTTTACTTAAATTAATTGTTCTCTAAAATAATATGATGGAACGTATTTTCATTTTTGTGTCTGAGGTTTCCCACACACAGCATACAGCTGATGGACCTCTACACACCATGTACCTTACCAACATGGTATTGTTGGTTTTGGGCTTCAAAAAGTTATACAATCTAGAATCTTGAGACAAACATAAAAGTTCATAATCTGATCCCATGAGGATCTTGCCAGCTTCTTCTGGCATGAAATATTCTTAAATGCATCGTGACTTAATTAACTCCCTTGATTTGAGTGGCAGGTGGCCCAGAGACTCCAGTAAGCTGTCAGGAGCAGAGATGAGCTCTGCAGTGGATGGATTGAGTGGTTATTCTTGTTCCCAGACTCACTCAATTTTGGACAGATGACAGTGCAGTTTCAGAAGCTGTTGAAGTGACAAAGAAAGGACCAGAAAGGACCCCAAGTGACCAGAGCCATATTCAATTTCATTTATTGCTGAAAAAAAGTTCGTTTTGAACTAAATATATGCTGCTTTACTGCTTATACTTATGACATTATAAGTATGATAAGCAGCAGGTGTTAAAGGTCACCTACACATGACATGCTCTGTATAGCCTTCAGCTTTGGAAGTCAAAGTCTTCTGACTATGAAGGGTACAGTAGATCTCATGTCTATTTACAGTAGATGTTAGGAAGTAACACACATACAAGTGTTACACACATACAAGGAAAGTAGCATGGTGTCTTTTGATGTCAACTGAGAAGATGACTAAAACTGGAAAGTTACTCTTGTTAGTACCATACTCATTATTTTGTGCTGTTGAGACCGCACATAAATGAGCAGCAATAACTGTGACGGTAATGCCGGAGCCACAGACAGATGGGTCCAGAGGCAGAGCTCCAGGAGGGGACTCGGCCTGCCAGACGCTGGTGTCTGGCTTGGGCTCTTGTTATGTGGCATGGTGAGGCATGGACTTATGGACTCTGGGGACTACATATGAGGGGGTTCAACATGGAAAATTAGCGAGGTAAAGTGAGAGTCTCTTGGAAGTGCAGCTCAAAAGGCTGTTGCGCCGATGAAACATTGGCTCTAAACCGGTCAGCCTTAGGCTGCGAGGACAGAGCAGGCTCTGACAGGACAGCCAATTATCTCAAGCAATTTTTTTTCTTTCACTCTTACATTCAAAAGGAAGTCTCTGAAACTTTGTTATGAGACACTACAGGCTTTTTTCTTTTTTTTGAGATTTTACTTTTATAGAGAAAGGGAAAAGCTAGTGAGCTGCTTCCCTGCCGACTGCCTATATAAGTGGCTGCGGCTTCACAGCAGCAGAAATACACTTGCTAGTATTTTTTAGACTTCTAAATACAGTTACATTTACACACAACTTAGTTATAAATAAAAGGAACACCATATTCTATAACCAAATTGACACCATTAAAATTTCTGCCACATCATACAGTGCAATATGTCTTCTAAAGGTCTTAGAACCAGTTGCTTATACGCTTTCATATTCAGTCACTATAGTTTACGAAGATATATAGGCCTGTTCACACCAAGGACGATAACTATAATGGTAACTATAAATACAAAGTTCTAGTTAATAACTATTCTAATTCCTTTTCCAGTTGATGAACGATAAAAATACTGGCAGACAACATAACTGCAGCAGAATGTCTGTGTGGACGCTAATATAGTTATCAATATAGCTATCTTTATAGTTATTGTTTCTTGGTGTGAACAGCTCTATACTGTCATTATTCATGACTTTCACAATAAAAAAGGGTGTGACGTCAAGTGCATCATTCAGAAATTAATTGAAATTTCAATTTAAATTCCAATTCCTGATTTTAAAGTTGGCATGAAACGGAAGTTGCGATAGTCTTTTCTTCACTATTCTGACATATCCGAGCAAGGTTTATAGTATGTACACACACACACACACACATACACAAGTACATGCTGTACAAACATAAAAATGCATTTATGCACTGTCTGGTCAAATAATGCATGCCTATGCTAAGTCACCGTGGCATTTTATTGCATTTATGCTTGTGCAGATGTGACTTTCACACATATGATGGTGCAGTTTTAAAAGCTCTTGAGTTTTGTAAAAAGTAAAGTACAGAGTTTGGTCCTATAACCCTTTGGAAAGTCACCTACTCTAGCAAATCCCACGACACGCTTGGTATAACACGCAGCATATGGGAATGAAGTCTTCTCACTGTGAGAGCAGATGACTTCTGAGCTTTCCAAGCGACACGTACAATAGATCACATGCTTATTTAGATGAAGTCATGTTGAGTTATGGTGACAGAATAGACAAGATGTCAAAAAGCACAGGGTCATTTGAGGTCACCCAAGAGGTCCATAAAGTTCATTTTGACCTAAAGTAGGACAGTACTCAAGGGAAAAAGGAAAAAAAAAAAAATAGAAAGATACATCAGTGTAGAAAAATACTTCCGTGTTTCAACTTCAGTGAATACTTGCATCGCAGCAAAAAAACAAAGAGCCAACTCAGCAACATTCCACAGCCAGGACTGAGGCAAGATTATTCATAAATATTTTTACAGCATAACAATATCTGCTCTTGTAAAAATGTGCACTCAAGCATAAAAAGAATATTAATTATCAAAATAAAATAATTTCATAGTTCATTCATCCGTGTCCTTAATTTATTATTTATTAACGTATTGCAACAAAATATATTGTAAATGCAAACAAGTTTAACTTTTGTATACACCTTCTGCATCTTCTATAGAGCTTTTATATTTAAATGTAATAAATATGTATATTAAATATTGTTATTATATTAAATATTTATATTTATAATCAATATTTAAATGAAAGTTTCTTACACAGTATTCATATTTACAGTACGCTGTTTGGTGTACTAATTTGACAAGTTATAGCACATCATCTTCAGTTTCAGAAAGATGAAAAGCAACAATACAACCTTCATACAATCTACATGAAATACATAGGCAAGGAATAAACACGAAGCAAAGATTCCTGCTATGGGGTATAAAAAACTCATTTCAAGGTGGATTTTGTCATACCGCATCACAGTGTGCGAAGAGATGCACTTGGTTGTTATTTGGCATTTGTTGTAATTCAGGCATGAAAGTGTGTGTATTCACGATAGACGTATTCATTCACACCTGCGGATCTGTTTTCCAGAGAGGTTGTCTGTCATCATACTAAGTGCCAATAGGTTTGTTCCACCCTGTTAACCTGCGGGTCAGTGACAGAAATGAGGGTGATTGCTATTCCTTCAAAAGGTTAATCAAAAAAAGAATCCTATTTAAAATATTTCTACAATATTAGCTCTCTATAAACATTTCCTCCTCCTTCCTCATACCAAAATGTACGATAGGTCAGGAGTGGCTAAATAAAGGAAAATGTCCAGTTAGCCAGTCATATCGCCAAATAAACCCAGGAAGGGTCATCAAGAGTTAATAAATGAATCCTAAATTTAATTAGATGAGAACAAAGAGACGCTGAGTGATACCGGAGACATGAAATTAACATAGCTTTATAGGGAATCATTTGCCAATTATCCAATAAAATTATCATACAAAAAATTTGCTCTGATTGACCAATCAGAATCAAGCCATGTAAGAGGTTTTATAAAGGCAATAAGAGAAAGAGAAACAGTGATTTTAGCAGTTAAGGCCATTACAGAAAACCCTTTTAGAAACCCGAAGTAAAATCTTTGCAAAGTGCAACCTCTCCTGACTTATTGCTTTTATAAAATGCAGCAACAGCAATTTAATAAAACATACCGATGGTCAAGTTAAATTTATGAACAATAATAATCATGAAACAGCTGAGGAATCTGAGCCAAACATTGCGAAAAGCTTTGATGCAAAGATAAAAAAAATTAAATAAAAAAAATAAAACAGGGAAAGAATAGAAAAGGCCTGTATATAACATCCATAAAAAAATTTAATAAAGTTCATTACCTAAGTAGCTTTTCACAATACATCTAATACATATTAGATAGCCGTTACTGTCTATAAGCTCAGTGTGATGACATATACTGCTTTGACACCTTCAGCCAACTCAATGAAAGGCTGCCAATACCTCGGGACAAACTACTACCAACACTTTCAGACATTTTTGGCTGCTCTCTTGCGTTCTGTCTCACTGAACTCCTCCCATGCCCGTCCTCCCTGTTTTGCAGCCCCAAACCCCAAGGAGCATTGCTTAAGGTGTTCAATTTACCACAGACAGATGGAGACTCTGTTGTTCTGATTGCATTACCATATTCTGTTCCTACTGGGGCAGTGAGCGAAAGGGGACAGGAAAAGAGACAAAAGAGAAACTGATAAAATGAGTGAAAACGAGAGAGAGAGAGAGATAGTATGAAATATAGGGAAGGAGAGCAAGTGAGGCAGTATTGAAACTACACTACTTGCTGTATATTTGAAAGGTAGTATACAGTCCAGTAGTGTTAAAAGGTAGTAGATAAAACTTTTTGGTTGACAACCAACAGACAGGATTCGGACACACCCTAAGTGAACTTGCACCGTGCGCTTTAGACCATGCGCTTAGATCGTTAAAATAGGATCCAGTATGTTCTGGTATTGCTTAAAAAAAAATTCTACTTTACATTTATGTATTTTTACAAGATGTTTTAATTGAAAGGAATGGACAATTGTGTCCAAAAGTGCTGCAATACTAAATTCGAGAGAAAAGATGTTTGATTATAAATCAAATGCTACATTACATAAAATGCAATTAACAGTGTGTAATGTGAAGTATGCAGTATAAAATATTGAACACAGCAAGATATGGATATGAAGAGAAAGAAGTGATTGATGACAGTCAGAATATTTCATTAAAATATTAATTAAGAAAGTCTGTGACAGCTGCGGCTTTCACCATTATTACCTACTAGCTTTCATATCATATTAAATTCATATTTTTAACAAATACTTTGTTAGCAATGTGACTTGCAATTAAGGGCAAAAATATGCTTGTTAATTTAGTGCTAATTTATTTTCTGTCCAAACTGTAAAAGAGATGCAACACATTCATATACTACTCTCTAAGGCCTTCTCACATTTCTTGAATAAATTGAAACAGACTCGTTGCACATGTTTCTTAAATTCAGGTGTAATCCAAATTGTTCATTTTGACAAAAGACATTCACAGCTATTAGGGTTAACAAAGCACGAGTTTGTCACGTTTAGTTCTTAAGTGTGTATATATAATTATACGTCCTTCGAGATTTTAGGTTAAATATATACCTATTAAATATATATATATTAAATATATAATTTTATCTTCCAGAATAAATATCCTTATAAACTTTACTAAATTTAAACATAAAATATATAAAACTATACACAATGTAAATAACTGGTAACACTTTAGTTTAGGGTCTAATTCTCACTATTAACTAGTTGCTTATTAGCATGCATGTTACTAGGATATTGGTTGTTTATTACTTATAAAGCACATATTAATGCCTTATTCTGCATGACCATATTCTACATCTCTTAATTCTACCCAATACCTAAACTTAACCACTACCTTACTAACTATTAATAAGCAGTAATTAGGTGTTTATTGAAGCAAAAGTCATAATTAATAGTTAGCGAACAGTGAGAATTTGACCCTAATCTGAAGTGTGAACAAATAATTATTTCTCATATTTATTATATACATATCTAAACATATTGTTTTTTAAGTTAAAATTAGATGGAGTAAAGCATGTAAGTACTATAAAAGTACTACATGTCACTCAAACAACTACACAAAATGATGCTGTTAGATGACTAAACTTACACATTGGTGGTGAAGATGCCATAGATAAGGTCCTGTTCAGGCAGGTAGAAGGTGCTCTGTAGCTCATTGTAGTAGAATGGGATCTCTCCCGACCGTGAACAGTTTAGTCTGGCTTTCGTAAAGGTGGTCCACGTGTCCTCCAGCAAGAAGCGGCCTCCTATGTCGTTCTTACACACCCGTGCCACTCTTGAATACACCGTCTTACCGCAGTCGTGCTCCACTGCGTTTTCCCTCAAGAAGAAGAAGGTGAAAAGACCCACGTCGTAAGCCGAGATGAAGTGAGGCTCTGAGGGAGAAGGAAAACAAAGCGTTGCTAAAGACCTTTTGGGTAAAACAAGCATTTCAAATGGCAGGACTCTCAGCAATGCAGCATTGAGTGGATTTAATGCCAAAACAATAATTTACTTCCACAGCAAACTGGCCTGCATCCCTTTTCATTGAATTTCTTACTTCCACTCTTTCTGAATATCTGCTCAGGCCTGCCTTGGACTGGAGCAGAAAACTGTGTGCATGTGACATGCAAAAATGATTCTGAATACACAAAGCTGTCCCGTCGGTCCAAGTGGCACTGGTCTGGATTGCATTAGTCAGAGTTAATATCACATACACTGAATAATGTCTTACCCCTAAGGCCTGTTTATTCCCCAGCCCATCCAGTAATGCATGCCGTAGATATTCACCTGTAAATAGGCTTGGCTATAATAACTGCTGGGGCCATCGCGGCGTTTTACGAAAATTAGATTACTGTTATGCTGTGAATCCCAGGAGAGGCATCAATAGCCATAACTGTTTTTGATTCAATTTTAAACACAATAAATACCAAATCTCACTGTTTCATCCAGAAACAGCTTGGAGAAAATTCAGCATGGATAAAATAAAATAAAAATTATACTGCTCTATCTGCATAAACTGACTGCGACAGAATTATATGTTTGAAACTGGACTGGACCTTGTGCATTGTATCATATGCTGGTCCAAAAATCACAAAAAGCACCATTAACGCAAACCAAATGACTTTGTGCAATGTTCAATGCATTCATACATACTACTAAAGTTTTGTGTGGGAAACGGCAAGAACAATTTTTCTTCACTGCAAAAAAAATAAATAAATACATTTAAGTAAGCACTATGTGAATACAGTTGTATAAATATTAAATATATACTATGCTACACTACCATTCAAAAGTTTGGGGTCAGTAAGATTTTTTTTTTAAAGTTAAGAAATTAACACTTTTGTTCAGCAAGGATACATTAAATTGGTCAAACTGTGACAATAAATTCTATTTTAAAATAAATGCTGTTCTTTTGAATTTTCAAATTATCAAAGAATCCTAAAAAATGTATCACGGATTCCACAAAAATATTAAGCAACACAACCGTTTTCAACATTGATAATAATACATTTTTCTTGAGTACCAAATCAGCATATTAGAATGATTATTACCGTTTTACTGTATTATTAAATCAAACAAATCCAGTCTTGGTGAGCATTAGAGATTTTGAACGATGCTGTATACATCAAATACCATGGTATTGATGTCAGATGCCATCCCAGTATTTTGAGTGAATAAATGATGACTGATGAATTTTCACTAACAAAAAGTACCAACAATAATTTTGGATATGGTAATCAGGGAAAGGGTAATGCTATATCTTTCTGAACATGTACCACAGAAGTCTAATGCTTTTTTGGACATGTATTTGAAGCACCTGGTACCATGCAAACACACTAGAATATGAATATGTATCATATTACACGGTAAGTGTAGTTCATAAGTTCCATGCCGTTGCCCTTTAATGCCTAACTGTACCATGGTACATATTGTAAGGGGTGAACTTTAAAAAATTATGAAATTCTCTGTCCAGATGTATTCAGAGAGCATTGTTGTTAATGTAATCAAACAAAGAATTCTTCAGCTTTCAGTACATCATAACAACATTTCCACACCGATCAGGGTGAAGAAAGTGGCTAGAGAGAAACAGTGAAAACCAATACTGATGCATTCAGGAACTACAACAATTACTTCTCAGAGACTGCATGAATTAATCAAGTCATTTTGCTAAGCTGGAATGGGCAGGGAGTGAGTGTGCTGATTTGTGTGGGACTGAACATGACAAACTGTATTTTCCTTCTTCCATGCTGAACGTAAATACTGCCTCATTTCCACACCGCCACTCCATCAGGGGTCCCTGTATGTGTGTGTGTGTTTATCTGTAGGCCGCAGTCAGGAGAAAACACTAAGCTGGGAAGTGAATTACGAGGCCCAATAAGCTCCAGAGGAGAGAGGCATGTTCTAATAGCCACGCTATTGGCGATGATGATATTTCTCATTGAATCAGAGCTGTGCTATAACAATATCACATCTCACTTCAGGTCAGACCCCACACGGGCTCAGTGTTAAAAAAACATTCAGTCAGCACCTGGCACGACTGGTACAATAACAGTCCGGATGGATTCGATTGTGGACACTTGAGGTTCATGCTGTTCTTCACTGAGCCTCAGTTGAGAAACAAGTTTTTAATTCACACTTCATCTCCATTTAGGGTGTGTTCACACTTGGCATGTTTGGTTCGATTAAAATGAACCCTGGTGCGATTGCTCTGTTAGTGCGATTCATTTGAACACGTGTGAACGCTGCCATCTGAACCCTGATGTGCAAGAAACCGAGACCGAGACCGCTTAAAACATGGGTCCGCTTCCAAATGAACTCTGGTGCGGTTCGAATGAAATATGAACACAACACGGACCAAACAAACCAAAAACGGCACATGATGTCACAGGATGCGACCCTAAAAAGACGTCTCCTCGCAGTACTGTAGATCTTCGTTTGTGTGTGTGACGGAGGGATTCCTGCTGCTTTTTTGACTCCTTTACACATTTTATAAGCTTTTCACGAGTTCTCAGCTGGTCAAAATACCATCATATTTAGGCTACGCACATACAACGAGCGCATTTATCCTAGCATAGCATTGTTTTGGATGTTATTAAGTTCATATGCGAAATATACATAATAAAAGCCTACCAATCAGATTGTGACCATATATCCCTATGCCTTTAGGTTCGGTGTTAACATGTCAATGTGAAAGCTAAGAGGACTAGGACTAAATGTTATTTTTTTGGTCCCGACCAAACGAACCATGCAAACCGAACTACAAGTGTGAACACACCCTGCATCCAGCTAACACACATGATTGAAAGGTTAGCGGTTTTCCTTTGGCTGTGCTGGAAAAAAATATATTTGAAGAGAGTTGTGCAAACTATTAACGGACATTAAATATAAGCCAAATAGCTACTTTAGCTACAACACTTACAAAATAGGACAAACTCACAACTCATGCAAGCGCTAACTCCCTTTTCACAATTCAACCGATTCAAAATGAATAAAAGTCATTTATTACATGTTATATATACTGTTTCGCTTTGAATTATGTGATATTCTAGAAGTAAAATAGCAATTCACATTGATTTCAAACTTTCTTGTGCTGATTTTATTCAAATATGGTCAATATGTGTGTCCTTAGACTGCAGGTAAATGTGTATGCTTCAATAATCTCACTTTTTGTCTTTCTCTCTCCTAAAATGAGCCTACAATGGAACTACAGGCCGACTGGGTGACGTGAAGCGTTTAGCTGCAATTTCACCCTCTCTCGGCCATGAGGAATAATTACACTGCAGGATGCCTGAACAAAGGCATCTGTTCCACCCAATTCTATTCGTTCACCACCATCTCTAACTTTCCATCCCTTGTCTATGTCCTTCTCCTTTCACCTCAACTGCTCTCTGACACATCCTCGGTGAGGTCTCACTGTATGACTCACAGCTCTCATCACAACTTTCTGCTTATTCTTTTTTGACTGGTGTTGGATGAATTTTCTGTGGGAAAAGGCACAGTGTCAGCAGCTGGGAGATTATTGACACCTTTTGACTTTTTGCAGGAAGTGTGCTGAGTTTTGTTCATCTCCATGTTTGACTGGTTCCTCCCCTTGACAGGCCAGGGCTGCTCTAAAAAATCTACCTTAGACACAAACGATGAAACTGTGAGAGTGTAGCTTTGCTTTACTCGCTTTTTGTTGAAGAACAACCTAGGTATCATACTTGTCATGCGCACTTAGGTCAGATCAAACATGGATCAGGGTTATTATCATTAACTAAAACTAAAATATTTTGTTACTTGAAATAAAATGTTAACTAAAATCAAATAAAAAAAAATCACATTTTATTTTTTTTATTTATTTCTATTTTATTTTTATTTCAGCTAGTTGCCAAGACTACATTTCAAATAATAAATAATATATAAACATACTCAATAAGAATAAGAATAAAAATGACAAAAACACAACAAAAACTTTAGGATTAAAGTGAAAACAGAAAATATAAAATAGAATCTAATTCAAAGTATTAATAAAACTATAATAGTATATCAATAATACTAAAATAACATGTTTGATGAAAAATGTTTGAGATTAAATTTAAATCTAACCTCTGCTTCTCTTTTGATCACTTTGTTCTCTTGGCAAATCTGATTACTTGGGGAACATTTTGATATCTATACTAAAAAGAGGAGATGGAGCATGTGAGTTTTTTTTTTTTTAAAGAAATAAATCTGAAAAGCAGGAGACTTCAGCAAAAAGCACGGTTTGTTTTCCATTTAATCTCGTTGTTGTCTAGTGAAAACAACTTTTTTTCAAAGGATTCTTTGATTTTTCTTTCTTATGGGGAATGCTATAGCAATTGAATAAAGCCTCGTCGCTTGTCATTTGAAGAACACCATTTGGCAATTTGGCTGCATATTAGTAGGACAGAAAAAAGGAAGGGCAGCAACAGAAATGTTGAAACTTTCCAGACGATCACTGGAATATGAGACTTTCAGACATAAAATGATGAGATTAATGTACCATTAAGCCATTTGGAGTTGTACTGGGCGGTCCGCAGAGGCGGCATTCCTCCCAGGCTGCGGTAGATGACAGGGTCCCGGCCAGAGAAATCAATGACCGTGGCGGCGTACAGCTCTCCGCTTTCGGTGACCACAGCCGTCGAATTATGACGAGGGTCGTAGGGGCAACGGGCCACTCCATTCACCCTCTCCAACACTCTGCTCATGTTCCCTGCCTAAGAGAAGAATACGGCATGGATCACACACACGTCACGCACTTTAATAAAATCTCCAGTTGAGGCAGCCCATTTAACTGATAGATGCTCACCTCTCTGGTGATACAAAGGGGCTGGAAGGCATTGGTACCGCAGGTGATCACCTCGGTCTTGTTGACAAGCAACACACGGATGTAGTTTTGACACTCCACCTGCAAGAGGAGATACATGTTCAAATTACTATTGTAATGCATACAATTTTAAATATGTAATTGAAAACGTATGGAAACAGCAATACGAAAACAGTTAAACTATGTTACATGTTTAATTCAACAATATTGTGAAAATAACTTTTGACAGTCCCATTAAATAATAGTTTTCTATTTATAAATATTTTAAAATGTAATTTATTCCTGTGATGGAAATCTTCAGTGTCACATCCTTCAGAAATAATTTTTCTAATATGCTGATTTGGTGCTCAAGAAACATCTCTTATTATCAACATTGAAAAGAGTTCTGCTGCTAAATATTTTTGTGGAAGTCATCATAAGAATTTATTATATATATATATACATAGTATATATTTTCAGGATTCTTTGACGAATAGAGTTGAAAAGAATAGAGTTTTACATTTTTGAAATAGTACGTTTTTATTACTATGTAAGTGTCTTTACTGCCACTTTTGATCTATGTAATGCGTTATTGCTGAATAAAAATGTATCTTCCTATCTTACTGAAGCCAAGCTTTTGAACTGTAGTGCAAACTGAAAAAAAATCAGTTCACCCAGTGGGAATTTTTTGCAGGGTTCTTGCTCAATCATATCCGCTTCAATATTATAATAGAAATTATTATCATTAATTTATAATGTTATGACAAAGGATGCTAATATGCCATTATTATTATGCCATATTTCCTGTGAGAACACTTATTCTTCACCAAGGAGTGTGATTACTTCAGCTTTCATTTGTACTACAATCCATAAATAATCCAATCTAACAATGGATCGGCGAGTCACGGCATCAACCTTCTTGTGCAGTTAACTGTAAAAGTGACAATATTTCAAACAGGATGGGATATGATAAGCACTCCAACGTCACTGAGCCATAAAGCCACGTGGCTTTAATTAAAAGTTAAGGGACTGTTGTTTATGCCGTCTATTTGAGATGAGAACTCACACCTCTCATCTCATTCTGGGAAATTAAATAATTACAGCAAACTCCATATTCCAAAAAGGCTAGGTCGGTTTCATTCAGCATGCTCAAATTCTTGAAATAAACTAGTTTTCGATTTGGTTAAGAGTGGCGGTGAGAACCGGTTCTTTACAGTCATTCTAAAGAGCTAAGCTTTTTCTTGCAATACTTTAATAATTGCAAAAACACTTTTTCCTGCAACGTTTTAATCTGCTAGTGGGTTTTTCATTTTGCCTTTCACATTCAGCGAATGATAAGCTCAAAAAAGAAAATACTGACCTTTGGGCTTTAAAAATACTGAATAAGTAAGCTCAACATATTGACCTCCCACAAACCCCAACAATGCCCGACCTCTCTGGCCAATAGGCTGTCAGCATTTTGTAAGAAATGTGCCTATTCAACAGAGAACCTGGGGGTTTAAAGTTACCTCCGTCTTCCCTTTGCTTTGACAGGACCTCCTGGTGTCTTCGTCTGGGCCCCATTCCGTTGCCTAGGAAACCAAAATAAACCCCAAAAAAGTGACTTGCTGTGATTAGCAGTTGCCTGGCAGCTGTTTGCAATAAAGCAGGTTACGCAACTGTTGATGATAATATTGCATGTAGCCAGATGCATCAAAAGACATTAACCTTATTGTGGTGTTTATTGTGTAAACAGCATGATAAGTGGGCCAGCGGCTTAAAAGGGTAAGGTAACTAGACAGTTGGAAGACTAGATGCAATTTGCATGTAAATACCATCCCCTAGTCTCGTTCAAGCACAGAGATCTCATCGTCTTCTCTTTTTTTCACCAGCGCAAGCCACTCCATTTTCTTCTGTCCAATTATGCCCCTTTAGAGCTGCGTGTCCAGCCAACAACAATAGAGGCAGCACTTAAAAACTGCAATCCTGCTGTCTTAAGGTGGGCATATTCACAAAAACACACATACTTTTACAAATTACTCGGTTATAAGCACAAAGCCACAACCTTCATCTCTCAGCTTGAGATCCCATGGGTTTCAGATCTTGACTGAAACTCTAAATATAGTCCATTAGTTTGTATGGCACTAAGGGTTCGAAGGAAACACTAACCACAAGAAACCCTTCAGTGTGGATAAGAAGATAAATGGTGTGGCTCAAGTGAACCCTGACTGATGGGACTGAATCGACTGAATCATAATTCAAGGACAGAATATTTGAATACAGTACAATGGCTTGTCAGTGGGGCTGTACCCTCAAGGGTATAATATTGTCCCTTAACCTTTAAAAGAAACGGTACATATATGCACCTTTTAATGCTTTTTGACCCTCAAAAAGGTACATATATGTACCTTGAGGTCCAATAATAAGCCCTATGGGGTACCTTAGTGTAGATTGTACCTTGGGGGACAGAAATGGACTCCTACTGTACCCCTATTTCTGACAGTGTACCTAAGGAAGACTAGATGGCAAAATAAGTAGGTTGACTTGATTACTTAAATTCAGGAACGTTTCCAGAGACAAAGTTAGTGTGCTTGAGAGAGATTCAAGATATTCTAGGTTAATTTTTCACACAAGCCAATTAAAAAAAGTAACTATAGCCAGTAATGGATGAATGTTCATCAGGCTGAATGGAAAGGAAATTTTTGATTAACTTACCGACCAATGTTACTGGACAAAGAAAAACACATCAATCTACAAGAAAATCAAACATGAAAATTCAAAAAGACTTTGCCCCACACCATAGATCTCAAATGTCATTTGTATTTCTGATCTGAATAGGAGACACTTTGGCTAATTAAAATGGCAAACTTCTTTTAAAGGCTACAAACCAAACACATTCAATAACTGTAATAGAGAACATAGTCAAACATAAGAAACCCTTCAATGTAAGCAGATTGTAATTACTGATGGTAATTGGTTTAGTGTATTAATAGTGTATTAATTAATGGCATGTCTTGAAGCACCATATCTGAGTATACAGTATGTGAATGATTTTTTTTTTAGTACGCCAGCAGCACCCTTTTCCATTTACTTACAACATATAGAAAAAAAGCTCATTAACCAATTTGCTAGAATACTTTTTTCAAACCCATAGAAAGTCATAAGGGCTTGAAACTACAAGGGTGAGTAAATAAGGTTAGAATTTCCACATTTGGGTGAACTAACCATTTAATACTGAGAAAATTCCCAAATTTTCAATGATTAGGATATAAACATTTAGCTACCTCCTTGGTGGTCAAAGTAGTTAACAACATCAAATCTGTCAGGTACGACACAATGCCACACAGATCTGGTGCTCTTTTGTTTGTGTTTGCATTCATGTGTTTCAGGACTGAGGCATGTTTGTGATGGATGCCTAAGTGGTGAGTCATCGTTCAGGTCATTAACATCTTGTCTGTGAGCCCCTGTTTTCTGGAAGAATCCGTCAGCTTAACCCTGACCTTAGCCACGGCAGTCCCTCTCTTCACACCACATTGGAACAATGCCAGCCCTCCAATGCTATTCCCAAAGACCATTCTGAAGAGGCAGGCTGTGAAAAGCACACTGTATGCCATGTTTGGCGAAGGCTTCAATGTGAAGCTGGAAACCCTGCCACCATTGGGGGGGTCAGTATCCACCAGGCAGTGGCGGATGGTGTTGGGAGAGCTTTTCACTGGTGGGAGGTTTGAACCTTTGAATGATAAATTACCTTTGACAAGCGTTATGCCAAAGAGGATGAGGTAATATATAGATTAAAAGCAAGCAGAGGCAATGACGCATTTGTTTGTTAATTAAGCCAGAGATTTCCAATATTTTTTGTCTTATATCCCCATAACTGGATACGGCATGGGTCATAAACACCAAACAGAAATGAGGTATTATTCTTATACTGGATTTCATTAAAAAAATTTAATAAAATAATAATTGTTACAATAATTCACTTTGTAAATTAAAAAATGGTAATACTAATAATATAATGTGATATTATTATTAAAGAAGTATATCATTTTGTTTCATTTCAACCTGAAAAAAAGTCAGTTAAATAAATAATAAAACAGCTACAATAAATCACTTTTAAACTAAAAACAACTGGTACTGCCAGTGAAAAATAGACTCATATAGTAGCTTACACTACTCTCAAACTTGAGCAGTTTGAGTAAAATAGAGACATAAGCTAAGAAAGATAAATGACAGTTTCACATCTCTATGATGCTTGAATAACAAACGATGCACTATAAAGTAGTCCAAATTGCACTTTTCTTCATTTAGAATAGCTGTAAAACTCCCTAAAGGGTATAAAAGATGCCGAGATCACAGATGAGCATCCGTTTAGCTTACAAAGCTGTCAAAGAGAGAATCACAGTGAAGCATGTGTGCTTGGAGTGTGCAGTCTAATGTGGCTCTGCAATTGTATCTCACTAGTCTAATGAGGACACCGCACCATGTATGTGCACTAGCTCGGAATTCACACTTGGCTCCAATATTTGTGGCATAATTACTCAAACTTCATCTGTTCTAATAATGGTGGCGGCACCAAGCACCCTGCCCCTGGCATCCTCATGAAATACTAGCATGAATTTTTCATGGAGGAATAAAATAGTTGGGATTATTTATACATAAATTAGCGAGGCACAGAAACAAACGGTGGGCAAGAAGATGCATTCCATCCACTTCAAGTATTGAGGAAATGCTAATATACGAGCACAAGATAGGGCAGGATGGCGGAGAATTACCCAGTTTGCAGGCTGTGTGCTTCCGTTGATAAGGGCTATTGTCTTGGTGGCACATTACAAGTGTTACAAATGAAAAGCATATCATAGGACACTGCACCTGTCCTCAGGGAAGCTTCAAGCACTTGTTAATCATTATGAAGACACATTTTCCTGTAGTCAATTTAAAATGAATCTTCCCATAACATGGTGACAAATGAATATTTACAAAATATTCCTCAAATATATCTCACTTAATCGTACAAGGTCATAAAAAATCCATGTATAATAAAAACAGAAGATTTGTTTTGTTAATGAATTATATCATATGAAAAATATGAATAATTTAAACATTTACACATCATTATGAACAAATTGAAGCTCATTTTAAAGCAAAAGACTCAAACTAAACTCAAACCTTCCTGGCTTTTAAAGTACAGGCCTGGGGCCTCATTTATAAACGTTGCGTACGCACAAAAGAAGGCGTACGCCGCTCTCTACGCAATAATTGGTATTTATAAAAAGCAAACTTGACGGGAAAATGTGCGGTCCTTCACGCAAACTCTGACCCAGGTGTACGCACAAAAACGGGTGAAATGAGAAATGGAGACACCGTCGGCAGATGGAAGAAACACGTGAAAGTGTGTGAAACTGTAGACCGTTGTGTAAAAGAAATGGCAATACTGCCTCTCATAAATAACATGAAGACTTCACAAAGCAAGTCTTACAATTAACAGCCCACACGAACACCCGTTTGATCGATCTGCAGTGTAAAACAAACAAAATCAAACGAAGATTACAACAGAAATGCAAATTAACACATATTTGCAAAAAGAAAAGTATGTATGAAATATGTTCTGCAATAATATTGGCATGTTATGCAATTCATCCTCATAACACATCTGTAGCTTGTCAGATGCAATCAAATGGATGGTAATAAAATGCCATGATGCCATCACAATGCGTAATGACGCACAATGGCTGATCTTGCGCTCTTAGAAGATGCGGCAAATGATGAATATTAACTTGTGGGCGTTTCACGGACTATTTATGGGCAACTACGGGCGTGACATGAAGCCGCAAAAGCTGCGCTACATTTGGAATTGATTGTGATTTATTAAGGGAAAACTGCGTAGGATGTGCGTGCGCACGGTTTTATAAATCAGAATATTTCTGCATACGCACGTCCTATGTTTCATCCGTACGCCACTTCTGACGCAAATCCTACGCAAAGTTTTATAAATGAGGCCCCTGGACACTGTGAACACTTTATGATTTCATGTAACCTATATGTATTTGAATTTGTCTTTTTTTTCTCTCCAGCAGACATAGTTTTGAATTTAATACTTGTCATCTGTTTTCCAACAATAGTCTTATACAGTATGTGAAACTAAAGCACCTTCTTAAGCATCCACTAAATTTAAAAAAAGAGGACAAATTAACAGATAAAACAAAGTTGCTTTTGTATGTCAAACATAAATGTGCCATTTCTTTTACATTTCAACCAAAAAAAAATAAATAAAAAAAATAAAATCATTCTTGTGTGTAAAAATTTAGGATCAAAATTAAGATCAATTTACTTGAAAAAGATATTAAGACTTGTCTTCAGGAACATCTTTAAAGTTGTGGCAAATCAAGTCTTATCTTTCACAATTTTGGTTCTGAGGTAATGTTTTTTTTTTTTTTTAAGATGTTTACATATTTTACCAGAAAACAAATAAAAAATACTGAACACTTATACTTGCAATGCAGGACTTGAGTTTGCGTGCACACTCCCTTCCCTCCAAAACTTCACTGGTTTGGGAGGAAAATGTCATTTGCATACTCATTAAGGAGGCCCCTGATTAAAGTGAGATGGCTCCGCCCCCATCTTGCTGGCTGGAGGTGCGAAGGCTATCCGTCTCATTGGCGGATCTTCAAGGTCTGTGTGCTTCAATAGGCAACCCGAGGCACCGCCCTGTTTTGTCCTTTAAAAGAGTGCCCTATTCAAGCAGCCCCATCCCCATTTACCACCGCCCTCAAAGATGTGACATGACTCTCAATACCTTCGCCTCATTGTCTGAGAACGCTGAACCTTACACAAGAGGGCGCAGATCCGCACTCTACCATCTCCTCCTACCCCCACAGCATTGGATCTACCAAAGCCGTCTCTCTCTCTTCACATTCCAGCACAGCCTTTTCTCCCAAAGCCATATTCACCATCAGAAAAAAAGAGCCAGTGTAGCATGGGGGTGAACACCCAACTCTGTAGACCATGTTTTTTTTCTAGGGGCGTGTGTGTGCCCAGAACATGCAAATAAGGAGCCCTTTGAAGGTTCACAGCTGTGCCGTCTGAACGCATTTACTTTAGGTTAGAAAAACAGGATGAGAAATAAAGCAACAGGTCAGTGTCTAATGCATAGCTCTAACAATGTGGTTGCACTACAACACTGGAATAAAAGCATGCAAAGTAGAGGCGTATGTGGATGTGAGTGATGGCTTTGATTTAAGAAGGCCATTTTGAGTGAACCCAAATGCCTCAGCGAGTTACGAAACTCCAAAGCAAAAAGAGCAATCACCTACAGAACCACAGAGCTTTTCTGATACAGGTTTCAAATTTGAGCACCCTTTTAAGCATAAATCTCAATAAATTTGATTAGATTTTATCTTCTCACAATTTTGTTTTTCCATCTTGTTTCAAATGTGTCTTTAATTTGGCTGGAAAACAAAAAGTTCTCATAAAGAAAATTATAGTTATTTACAGTGTTCATTTTTACAATGTTTTTTGTTTTATTGTATTTGACAAAATACCATTAATGTAATAATAATATAATATTCCTAATTTAATATTCCTGCTTTTTACACTTTTCTTTATCATCTTACAGCATTTTGCCTCATCCTCATTATCCTTCACAAAAAAAAAAAAAAATCTTTTGTTAACAAACATTTTCGTCAGTCATTTTGTAACAAGACTAACAATGGAATTCCTGCTGCAAGTCAAGTGAAATCATTTTTTTCTTTAAAAAGGCATTTCCCGCTGGGTCTCACTGCTGCAGTCTCCTTCTACTGTCTATATGTCACAAATTAGCCCACCAGTGACAAAGACTGCATAAATAATTAAATCTGGGAAAATTGCAGAGGGAAATTAATCATGAGTGGGTAGGATGAAATCAGCCCATATTCATCAAACTCTGAGGTCAGAGAGTTGAAACCTGCACCTTGGGCGACCGCTGAGTGATCATATAAAAAAGAAGACGCTTAGTCTTGCTTTTCTTCATTTTGATCTCCAGTCTGGAGCATCCTTTTCCTAAGGCCCCAGCCGTCCCACGAGAGCCGAAATATGAAATATGTAGCGCGCCTCAGAGCTGACGCCGTGATCCTGCGAGCCTCTGTCAGATCATTAGAATAAATGAGAGCAGCAGCCACCATTGTGCTCATGCATTTCCATCTGTTGAGCCGGATGCTGTTTCATAATCACCACAGAGTATTTGTGAACACTGAACATATTTCTAACCAAAACAAAACCAGAGCAGAATCTAAACAGCTCTTGTTCCCAGCTGCTATTTGTTCACGTCGGGTACTTCCTGTTTTATTGGTAACAGCTGAAGAGGGCAGTCACCTCTTGACCACAGGGGTCTCTGTCCAAAGCAGCTGTAACAATGTCTACTGAATGCATTCGTACACAGCGCTCTCATGGTATTGTCTGTTGACAGGGAGCAGAGACCTCTGTCTTGTCAATGCTGAGGGTGGCAGCTCGGATGTTTGCATTTTGGAAATAGACTGACCAGCGTACCTTTCAGTGCAAATGTGTGTGAATTCTGTGTGTAGAGTGAAGTTTTATTGACCTCTGAGAATGGGAAGAGAGACCACAGGGAGGATGGGAAAGATGAGGAGAATTTGTGATCAGTCATACTTTCATGTGTTACAAGGGATCATTCATCCAGAAGATCATTCTGTCATCATTTACTCACCCTCATTTTGTTCTAGACCTGTATGACTTCCCTCATCATGTATAATAAAAAGATATTTTGTAGAATGCTTTAACCACAATGTTTTGGCCACACAATGAAAGTCAGTGGGGTCCAATGTTGTTTTGACTAAATGACAACAGATTTTTTAATCTTTCAGGACTATTCTTTTTATACCTCTAATGATTCTTTATAATTTGAGGTCGATTGGCTTCTTCTTTAAGAGAAAAGCATCTGACTGGGTTCCTGATGGTGCTTTGGGCTCTGAAATAGGTCAGGACATTCAAAAGATTACCCATTTCTTACACCACCTTTACAGGTCTTGATAGCCAAATTGAAACATTGTGTTTAATGTCAGTGGAAATTGTGATCGAAAAAAAAAAAATCAGGCATGACCCTATTTTGAGGAAATTCTCAAGGTGGTTCATTGAAGAACAACATAATAAAAAAATAATCTTAAATGCTGTTATCTTGGCCATGCAAAAACCACCAGAAGGAAGGCTGTGACAGCCTGATTAATCTCTCAGTTTAGGTTTACCTGTAAAGCTTTTCATTTATTTATTCTATGACAAGCACTGATTTATTACCAAAATCCCTCATACATTTTCAGAGGCTAAATGAAAGATGCCCAGTTGCATGCTAGTGCTGTCTGCCATGGCATTTAGGCCAATTTTTAAAAAAGAAATGCTAAAGCAAAAGTTAAACACCAAAATTGATGCTTTCCTTAGTAAGAAAGACAAATGCAGTGTTATACTACTGTTCAAAATTGATTTTTGAAAAAATGATTATGCTCACAAAGGTTGCATTTATTTGATCAATAAAAACAGTAATGTGAAATATTATTGCATTTAAAATAACTGTTCTATTTGAAATCTATCTAAGCCGAGAGGAGGAGCTGGGGATGGAGGAGGGTAATTAGCTCCTGAGAAACGCGATAGCTGCTGATAATACTGAAGGAGCTTATATATGTATTTAGTGATAGGCGTCGTATTCCTATAGGTAGACGTGGATCAGCTGAGAGTCAGCTGATGCGAGCTTGACTAACGTGACCTGTCAGAACTGACGCTGTGCTTAATTTATTCCTGTTATGGTAAAGCTGAATTTTCAGCAGCCTGTCTCTTCAGTGTCACATGATCTTTCAGAAATCATTCTAACATACTGATTTGGTGCTCAATAAATATTTCCCATTATCAATGTTTCTGCTTAATATTTTTGTGGAAACTCATATATTTCTGTCAAGAATCTTTAACGAATAAAAATTCATTTATTTGAAAGACATGTCTACAATGTTACAACATATACTGTCACTTTTGGTCAATTCAGTGCATTCTTCCTGAATAAAAGTATAAATGTCTTTCAAAAATCTTACTGACCCCAAACCTACAGTATGAAAGTAGCCGCTAGCCATTCTAATACAATTGTGTCCGATATAAAAACATGACAATACATCAAACACTTCCCCACAGTTCACTTGTGTCTACGCATGAACTTGGACCACAAAACTATGAAGTGAATCAGACTGAGCAGTGGCTGGAATCCTCAGTGGCATTCAAATCTTATCCTTTTCTTTCCTTCAGTGTACTTTATGTACTTGAATGACACGAAAACAAAGACAGAGAAGGAAGTTGTGAGGCAGATTCCATTGAGAGATGGAGGCAGGATGTCATTGTGAGTGTGCGTTTCCATGCAAGCGAGTGTGTAGTGGAGAGGAGAGATGATGGAGACTTGAGATAAAACAATGACAGATTCCTCAAACTAACAATACTCCTGCATGACCCATCTGTTTACATTCCGGTCCAGTCCTCCTCAGCAAAAGTGAATAATCCTTTCCCATAGCTCTTCATCCCTATACATAACATCACATCACTTCACAGTGACCCTGAGGTCAAGCTTCTGGTCGTGTTCCATCTCCAGAAGTTCTGGGCCTCTGATGTGTCAGATCTAAGCTTCTCAACATTCTGGGACCCTTGGGTATATCATATCCTACCATTCAGAAGTTTAGACACAGTTTGTTCTTTATTTTTACTATTTTCCACATATTAGAGAAACAGTAAAGTCATTGAAAATATGAAATTACACAAATGTAAATATAGGAATTATACATTGATTAATTTTAAACAAACCAAAAATCTTTGATATTTATTATATAAGCTTTCCCTTAGCATACTCTCAAAATAGGGTAACAGTTTAGTTTAGGGTCCAGTTCTCACTATTAACTAGTTACTTATTAGCATGCATATTACTAGAATATTGGCTGTTAGGTACTTATAAAGCACATATTAATGCCTTATTCTGCATGACTATATTCTACATCCCTAATCCTACCCCATACCTAAACTTAACCACTAACTTACTAACTATTAATGACCAGTAATTAGGAGTTTATTGAGTCAAAAGTCGTAGTTAATAGTTAGTTAATAGAGGGTATACTCCGGCCACGCCCCCTAAGTGGTAAAAAGACTGAGCGGCAGCATTTGTTTTCAGCGTGAATGCCGCGAAAAACACACAAACACATCTAAAACGGGAAAGAGCTTAGCGATTGACTGTACAACTAGATTTAACAAGAAATCTGAGGTATATGTTTTACAGGCTGCCGAAAGCTAGAACAGAACAAATGGATCGTTGAAATTCATAGAAACAACTGGAATCCAGTCAGAGAAAGGTGGATTTGCAGTTATCATTTTTGTCAATATGCTGAATTTAGGGGTAAAATCATACCCTATATAATGTATTGACAACTCAATTAAATATTTACCATTTTATATTCTGCATAATTGGGCATTTTTAAATAAACACTGACAAAAAACTATTCAAGTTTTAGGGTTGGACGATATGATGATACAATAACATTGATATAAGTAATCATCCGGGATTTAGACCTACCGATATTGTTTTTATATAAAGCATTCACAGGCAAATTTGCTGCATGTATTTCCACGGCATACCCTCTATAGTGTATAGACCTAAAAATTCACATATGTGCCAAATTCTACAATAAAATAAAATAAATGTATTATAATAGTTGATGCGCATGTAGGGACAATTTATATTTGTCTACAAAACATTTCAAGGATGTAAGCATAGGCCTCCAGATCAAAGATCATTAGAAACTCAGTCAAGTGTGTATAAACTTCTGTCTGGTAGCGTAGATCCTGAAAAACTCATACCCTAATACATCTGTCCGACTCAGTCTTGTTTTTGTGAATGGAGAAATTATTCCAGTTCATTTCACAAAAAAGCATTTAGATGATGGCTAAACTTTTGTTTTAAACAGCATGGTGCACGATCATCTATTTTCACATTAGATACAGCCATAAAGTAAACGAATAGCCATGAGCACATAAATGGAATGCTATAGGCTTTGAGAATGAATCATAATGATATTTTTTTCCAGAGCAATTGCATTAGTAAGATATGACAGATTCAATAATGTATGTGGAGGCTCTGACTGGCTATATGCTACAGCCACAGTTCTGAGAGACTAAGTTCATCTCACATTGTAAACTGATCTGTGCAAATTTGGTTCATTTGCACAAATGTGTACCAAAGGGACAGAATCATCAGTCGAGAAGGAAAGAGAAGCTGACAAAAGCTGTGTTTTGAATTTATTTTCTATTGCTCATGTAATATAACCTACTTGCAGCATGAAGGAGTCTCAAGGAGGTACAGAGAGAGCTCAGTGTGTGGGTGGGACCCAATCACGGTACCTTAGGCTCCCCCATTGTGCCGACATAGTAACGGCAAAATCATCAGATGTTCCTGATCCCATGAGACAGCTGGTCCCCCATGAGGCGGAAGCAGTGGGATCCTGCTGCCTCATGCATCTGTTTAGATCTTGGGAAAGAGCAGCCGCAACACAGGGCGCACAGACACCATGGACTGATCTTGTCAAAAACACTTTCTCAGGATAGACAAGTTTGGCATCTTGGGGAAAATAAGCCTAATGCTTTGATGATGGTGGTAGTTATATAAACATGGCATGCTTTTCATTTATCAGTCGTGTCTATGCACCCTGGGTTGATTAATAATGCAGTAGTTGAAAATAATGATAAAAAAAGAATGAAATCACCATAGACCCAGGTAAATCAAATCGCTGGAGTTCAAAGTGAGAAGATATACTAGTCAAAGTCAAAAGTTTGGTTTTAGATTTTAAGAACTGAAATGGAGATTTCCTTAACTATCTGGTCCAAAGGGAGATATATATATAGTCATATAGGCAGAACTTTGTGTGTCCAAGGCCACTACTTTTCAGGAAATTGGAAAAACACTATTTTTTTTTATAATTAAATACTGTGTTGGCAAAGTGGATATTGTGGCTTTATAAGGCCAGACACTTGCATGTGTCATTATATTATTATTATTATTATTACTAATATAATTTTACCAAAATCAAGCTCAAATGGAGTTACAAGGTTTTTGATCATCATTAGAACAGCTGCAACTGAGGCAGTTGCATTACGTTTTCATCAATTTACAGGTTACAATGTTTATTGTAGCTATTTGGCCAAAATCTCAAAGATGAAGTGCTACACACAGGCTTTTGAAGACAGTATTGGCTATGACTCCACGACAAAAGCTAGACTAAGATACTCTTCTCTGCTCCTCAATGACATAAAACATTAGCCTTTTTATATAGTGAGTAAAGAAAACACTGTACTTATTCAAACCAGTTCAAGCACGGGCGGTCCACAATGCGAGCAGCACTTCATTCAGGATTGAGGCGGGGTAGAGTTATGAGGTTTGACCGACAGTTTGAGGATCCAATGGATTTAGGAGGTTTAGTTTAACTCTTTTTAATGCTGTTCATAGGTTATTTGCGAAACCCACAGACAGGCGTGAAGGGTCACCAATAGTAATGATTTATAAAAAAAAATGACGAAATACGGATTTCTGTCAGGACCACTATCGTCAAATACGATTGACAATTAGCATACAGTTTGGATTGCCGGTATGGTTCTGTTCTGGGCAAGAACTCCCTGCGCATCCCTGCAGCCTAGCATGGATAAGAGCAGGGAGAGCAGCAATAACCCCCCTTAGGGGAAACAGAACAAAACCAACATGAATGTACTGCAGATATCATTTATTCAAGATTTGTAAGTACAACATAATTCGAGAATTTATTGTGATTCAAGGGGAATCAGAATGCCAAATCCTGACTGGACGAGAGGAGGAGCTGGGGATGGAGGAGGGTAATTAGCTCCTGAGAAACGCGATAGCTGCTGATAATACTGAAGGAGCTTATGTATACAGTGATAGGCGTCGTATTCCTATAGGTAGACGTGGATCAGCTGAGAGTCAGCTGATGAGAGTTCGACTAACGTGACCTGCCAGAACTGACGCTACGCTTAATATATATAATGTAAAAAATGTTGTTTTAAAGAATTTCATATGCATGCATACATTTTACAAAACTAAAAGTATTTAAAAATCAAATAAGAAATGAACTCCAATTTTTGTGTTATACCGGGACATGGCAAATTTCCCTTATTCATAGCTTCACGGAAATGAGGACAGCAGGTGCATACCCATGGGTCAGTGCAGTGAATAACTCAAAGGGTAAGAATCAGCTCTTTGCACCCCATCCCAGCTTGGGTAAAGTTGAAAAGGCTCGTCTGATCTGTTGCTCTCTTCTGCCAACGGCAGCATGTTTGGCACCAAGACGTACATTTCTGAGATGATCTGGCTTTCTGTCAGCCCCATTACACTCCTGGCAGAGAGATGCAGGATAGCTCTAATGGTGTGGGGAGAAGGACAAAAGTACAGCAAGCAGAATGAAAAGATGAAGAATGTGTGAATGTGATGGGAATGAATGAATGAGACATCAGTGTGCTCAGTGACAATGGCTTATTCTAAGAATAAAATGAAAGCGTATAATAGAATCTCTTGCTGCAAGATATGATATATAGGTGCTGACACCCTAACAAAAATGTTCATGGTCGCTGGATGGTAACCAAAGCATCTGCCAAAAATACTAGTGACTTTTTTATTGGTTATCCGTAAGTTAGAATTTTGTCCTTGTTTGTATTTAAATGAGCTTTCGTACACTTGTAATTTTTAGCCCTGATGAAGGCCTGCGCGCCGAAACGCATTGGCAAAATAAAGAGCAATATCTTTTCAGCTCCATTTATCTGACTATTTCGATCTCTCCATTTCTCAAGAGTTGCTGGTATTGTCCCCAAAATACTAATTACGGCAGCTTTTGTTATTAAATTAAAATTAGAGCAAATTTCTATAAAAGATCTAAATATGTAGTAGCTTCTTTAATTTGCCCATAAGATAATAATAATAATAATAATATAAATAAATTTAATTAAATTAATACACAAATTATATCTCTTTAATATCTCAATTCCTTCTAGCAAGATAGCAATGATATTAAAGGAAGCGCAAATGAAGACTTTTGCTTAAGACTCAATGTTGAAAAAAGTTGTCCTCGATATTTTTGTAAAAACTGGTACATTTTTTCAGGATTCTTAAACTTAAAAAACAGTATTTAGTTGAAATAATAATTCACTTTTTGTAACAATGTCTTTACTGTCACTTTTATTAATTTAATTGCTGAATAAAAGTATTAATTTCTTTTAACAAAAAAAAAAAAAAACCTTACTGACCCCAAGCTTTTGAATGGCAGCATAAAATAAAATGTGTCTCATCACTGCTATCGAGACCAAGACCTCAAATAAGTCTCAATATCTCTGAAAGTGTGACCTTAGTCATTTTATTTGATTTTTCATTTCATGGATTAACTTTAGTAACACTGACTCTATAATTACGGTGTTTTGTGAATTGGTTTCAATTCAGAAATCCATGCTTTGTGTTGTCAGTTTAATTCTGTCACCAGCTGATTTCTTTCATTTATGGAATTTCCTTTAACTTCACTCTGGTATGCAGTGTCTCATTCCTAAACCTCTTGCATGTACCCATTTTAATATTCTCCCCCTGTGTTCTGTTTAGGCAAAGATACTCTCAAAAGCTGGCAAGGTGCTGCTCATCGATTTGGACTCTGCCTCCACTTGTGATGCTCCACTTACTCGAAATGAAGAAAGATCTGCCTTGTTTATTCACAGTTTGGGATCGCCCAGGAGAGATACACAGGCGAAGGTGAGATGGAGGAAAATTAAATTGCACCTAATCCTCTCCACTGGGACAGCGGAGAAAACTGCTACAAATTTAGTAACGCCATTGAAACAAACCACTAGACGCAGACATGGGAATATGTGAATGGAGTGACTTATTTAGTCCCTGTTTGTGCAAACAGATGTGCATTTGGGTATTTAAAGTGAGAGAGAATGAAACTGACTGATACTCACATTTTATTTTCAACCACAAGCTGCTTCATGCATGAAACATCAGTGGTCTTCAAGTGAGAGCATTCAATAAATGTGTGGTGCATCTCCCAGACAAGGCAGAGAGATTACTGAGGAATAAAAGAGATATATGCAACCACAGGAACAGGTGGGAAAGCCACCACAGTCTCATTTCATTGCTTTAATTAGACCTCAGACAGTTCTGGCTGACCTTTTTGGGGTTTTAGCACCAAGCCAGAGTAAACTCTTGGTCCATTTGCCCCTTGCTCTCTGTGCCAGACAATGCCACTTTCTTTGAAGTTTGTCCAGGCGGTTTTGGGAGCTGACCCATTCGTTTCAGAATCAATAACCATAAGCCAGCACTCTCTAACACCCAAAGGCTTGATAGCCCTAGCCAAAAAGTTACAAAGACCACATCAAGCAGGAATCATGATCTAGTAGAAGAGAGTCAGTGTTATTAAACACTGTAGGTTTGTATCTTACCTGTATTAGTGAAATGTTGCTTAGATTTAGTCTGAAGAGGTAGTTTCTGCAGACAAAATGAAAGAGAGATTGCAAAAGGTTAGTTTGATATAATCGATCCACTGGAAAGATTCAATGACACATTTCATTCAATGAAAATATGGTGAGAGAAATTAAAAATAATTTATAGAATTTTAAAATATGTTTTCTTGTTGAATAAAAGAACTTTCATTACTATTTCTATTACTAGCATAACAATTTGAAACACAAATGATAATGTGTAATTAAAATGATTCAAGCAAAATAAAATGTTTAAAAAAAAGTATATATTTATATATTTACACATATATTACACGGATATTGGCTGTTTGTTAGTACTTATAAAGGCACAAGAAAATAGTTAGTTAATAACTACCCAATTCCTAAACTTGTCAACTACATTACAACCTATTAATAAGCAGTAATTAGGAGTTTATGGAAGCAAAAGTTGCAGTTTATAATAGTTAGTTTAGAGTGAGAACTGTAACCTAATCTAAAGTGTGACCTAAGTTTTTACCTCGCTCCCACTATAAGTTCATTCCTGGTGAGGTCAAGGGTCAGTTGGGAGTAGTCCCTTACACCAGGATGGGAAAAAGTGGAGATCAAAGGACTTAGAGCTGAAAGACAAAAGAAAATCCAGGTATATTAGTGATACAATAAGAAATTCCCCTGAAAATTTTCATAAAGTGATTGCCGTTTGACAAACCTTTAAAGTTCAGATATATCAGAGCATACAAAATTAAATTTCCCTCCCACAGAACTCATGGTTTAGCATAAAAGATGGATTAAGCTAAATGAGTTACGCAATGGAGGTCACTAATCCGGGAAAATGCTTGTAGTTTCTTCCCATGAGTTCCCAAGAACATGTGAGGAGGACCAGAGAGCTCTGCTCAAATCTAGCTGGGCCTCTTCAAGGATACTGATCCTAATTCAAAATGACACTTAGTCAAATCTCTGCTTACCCAATAAATCTCCGAACATAAAAGCGCTGTTTGATACAAAGTTTCAGAAAATCAAAACAATTTGCCCTGGCAGACACTTACAGCACAGTCTGGGTCTACTGAAGTGGAATTACATGAGACAGAAAGAGCATTATGTAAATATAAAAACCACTTGATCTATTGTTAACCTTAATGTGGCTTAGTAAATGGGATTTCACTGTAAAGGAACCAAAAGATTTGTTATCCTGTCATACAGAATAGGATTTCTCAGCAGTATTCTGGATATGACAAGCCCAGCTAAAATACAGAAATCCTTCCCTAATATTACATAATTTCGTTTTCAAATGTTGTTTGTACTCAGAGGGTTCATATTGCGTTGCAGGCTCAAGTATCACTTCACTCAGAAGTGATAAAAGCACAACTCTTACCATTCATGACCAATTAGTCTTCAAAAATAACTCAAAATCCAATGTACTTCACAAGATTAAATATAGTTTAAAGTAAACAAAAGTAAACAAAAAAAAAGTAAATTGTTAATTGTATATGTTAACGGTATGTGTGTGAATTATATAAAATTCTAAACTAAATTTGACTAAAAACGCTGTTTTTCACCACGTATTTTTGCAGCTTTCTCACACTATTGGTCAGTGCAGCGGTGAAACTGGTTTCCATCAAGACATCCATAAATACCACTTCACACAGTCCGAATCTATCACAGGGGATGGAGTCACCCAGATGCTGGGGTCATTCAAAACAATCAGTGATTCACATGGGAACATGCATCACATGAATGTAAGAGTGTGTTTGCATAGAATTTACAGGAAAAGATGGAAAAATCTTCTGCTATGCCACTAAATTAATATATTAACAAACTGAATGACTGGGACCATTATGGCTATATTATTCAGGAATTATTTATGGAAAAATAATGACGGCAACAAACGCTGTACTATAAATACTATAAATCTGTACTATAGGCCTACCCCATCCACAAGCATCCATCTCACCCGTGTTAAAATGTTGTTATGAACTTTGATCACTCTAATAGAACGTGTTCAGAGAGAATCATATAACATTTTATTGGATATCATTCATCAAGAACAGTTACAGCAGTCTTACAGACAGTGATTAATGACTGAGAGGATCAAGACAGGGTCTATTTTATATTTATATAAAACTGTAGTACAAGCTTGAAGCTTATGGAGTTTATCGATCCGTTACTGTAGGTCAGGAGTGAGACAGCTCACAGTCTATAATATAATACAGGGGTTTCCAACCTTTTATGTCAGCAAACCACTGACCCAAGTTATTTACTTGAAGGTTAGGGCTTTTTTACACCATAAGAATTTATATAATGTTAAGCTTTCAATAAATAATTTGAATGGTTGCAAGTTCATTTGTAGGTTGTTTCATTTATGAAAGGTAAAAAAAACAAAAAACATTATGCATAAAGAAAATAGTACTTATTTTGGCTATGTTCGCAGTGTACATTTTGGGGATTGGCAACCGCATTTACTAACAGGTGTAAATCTCGAAATGTCCCGTTCACACAGTAACTTACAGTAGCGTCTCGAATACTGTCTGTATGAACGGGAGTCAAGCTCATATTCTCTTACCATTAACCATAGTAACAGTGACCAAAGTAATATCAAAGATGTCAACGTCCATAAAACTGAAAAGTCTTATGACTTAAAGGGATGGTTCACTCAGAAATGAAAATTCTGTCATTAATTACTCACCCTCATGTCGTTCCAACCCCGCAAGACTTTCGTTGATCTTCGGAACACAGGTGAAGATCTTATTGATTAAATCTGAGATCTTTCTGTTCCTCCATTGACAGCTACGCAAGTTACGCAACTACCACTTTGACGCTTCAAAAAAATCATAAAGAGATCTTAAAACTAATTCATATGAATTGAGCGGTTTAGTCCCAATTTTTCTGAAGAGACTTGATCGCTTTATATGATGAACAGATTTAATTTAGGCTTTTATTCACATATAAACATTGATCAGTGGAAAAAAAAAACCTTTGTTAACCACAACTGATATGTGAAAAAAGCCTAAAATCAATCTGTTCATATAAAGCGATTGGGTCTCTTCAGACTAAACCGCTCAATTCATATGAGGCAACCAGCTAACCTTCGTCAATGAGCTTTATAAGAAAAACCAAACAAGTTGACCAGCATTTTCTGCCAGTCAGACCAGCAACAAACCAGAATAAAAACAGAATAGACTTGCTAGGACCACCATGAATATCTATTCCAGTTTTAGTCAGGTCCTGCGGGGCATAAAATGAGTGTGAATGCTTCATAAAGCGTAAAACAGGTGCACTCCAAACCGCATAGATTGTGCAGGTCGAGGGATTGTCATGATAACCTCGGAGTCACCTGAGTAGTCCAAACCACACCAGAGTTAAACGTCAGGCGCAGCATGAAAAAGCTGATCTTTGCAAAAGCAAACAAACAGACTCAGCTGTTCAGCTGTATGTCCTCCAGGGCTCAAATACTTTATCCAGAAAAACCATCATAACATAAACAGCTCTAACTCCCATTCTTAGTGATTTTTTAAGATAATAAACAAAATGTGTGTCCACCACCACATTGAGGTTATCTGAACGTTTGTTTTTATTTTGCTTACAGAACTTGTGATCGTAAAGTTCCCTTTCTAATGGACTTCTAAGCCTCGGCGAGTTTTATATAAACTGTGTTTTTATATGCACGGATAGCTTCGACACATCATCAAGTCTGCCTGGTGTCCAGCAATCCATATGCAATAAAAAGGGATAAATATGAGGGCCGGGCCAGAAAAGGGTTGATGGACGATTATTGCATTTTCCTCACCAAACACGCAGTGGAAGAGATTAATGCGTTAGCCAGCAAATCCGAGGGACAAGAACAGGTTCAACAGTCTGCATCCAAGACGCTCATGAGGACATAAATCATAATCATTATGGTTTTTTTTGTTCTCAGAGATTTACAACTGACTGGTTCTTAATGCTCCACGCAGAGAGGAAGACAGAGGTGGTGATTTTGGCCGCACTGCTGCAGGTATTGATTGCAAGACTGCTGTTGTTATGCTACAAATCACACAAACGCTAGCTAATTACAGGCCCAGATGGAAACTGCAGACTTGTTTCTGATAGACTAGTTTACTTGTTTCTTGTTTCTGGGGTGCCCCCCATTTTTTTATGTAAAAAATCACATTATTTAATGTAAAATGTAAATTTTGGATTAAACAGGGTTGCGTGTACTCTTATTGCTAGCTGAAAGCATAATGAAATTTGCTAAAATATTTAATAAATGAACACACAAGGGAGGATGTGAAGAACTATGAACGATGGGAGTTCAGATTCCACAGAATTATACCAAACTTTCAGCAGTCACAGAGTTCACATGCACAATCGTACACCAATTATGCTTAACAATCTGACAACGTGTATGGTCATGGAAACACATTGAACAGTTTCTGAACTTCATCTGAAAACAACACAACGGAATGATTGTATCATGTAAAATAAATCTACATAAATTTTTTGCCCATTTCTCCAATTTTGCTCTGAGAAAATACTAGAATGCCACTCAAGGAGTTTATATGCCATTAAACATGGGAAAACCCTGATCACTTCAAATCTCATGTAAACATGGTTTTCTTTGACAATCAGGTTTTTAGAATAAGCGTACTTGGATAGTTATGATAAACAAACACAATGTACGATATTCAAAACAGAACAATGAATATTCGCTATGATCATCACAAACACAACTATATACACATATAAACAATTACTAAAGAAATTAAAAAGAAAAAAGCTGACTTTATGATGGCATAACGTTCAAAAATGCTGTAAACGTTAACATTTTTACAAATAGCCTATTCGAAATGCACTTTTCCACCTCTAAGTAAAAAGTTTAGTTCAGTAATCAGAAGTGACATGCATCCATGCACAAACAAATGTAGATGATTAAAATATTCAAACAAGGATCACAAAACTACAACACTATGCAAATGAAAAGCCATTAATGCTAATCCACAAACAGCAAGATCATGGGTTTTTAACATTGCCCTATTATGTTTCTTTTTAATCATGATGTAAAAAAATAAATAGATAAAGCATAATTTCAATCTATGTTTGCTGAGTTCATTGCTTTAAGCTAAATACTAAATACAAAAACAATGACACTATAATATCCGAAATGTGGTTAGGGAGTAGATTTGGGAATATTTTATGCAGTGTGAGGCAAAAAAAAAAAAAGAGTTATCAATGAGGAACACTTTCCAAAAGAAACAAGTAATCAAATACCCTAAGAGACCCAGTCCTCTCTCGAATCAATATGAGAAAGTGAATATGGATCAGCATGACTGCTGTAGGCCCAACTCTTCTGTAAAGGAGATGGGTTCACAAACATGTAAGCACTAGTCTGTCCTGTGAGAGAGACAGTCATCTAGTCCATACTTTGCATCTCTTCGCTCAAAAGACTGGCCCATCTCTCATCTGAGCTCAGAGAATCTTATCAGAAGATGCAGGCTGGAGCTTATCTGAGCACAGTCCGAATTTGCTTTGGTTTTGTGTTTTGTCTTCCCTGATCCTGCCGTGTGATTTTCCTGCTGTTGCATCCCCTGTTGTCACTGCATGAGCAGAAAGAGCCACAGGAATCGAAATCCTCTTACGCAGACTGCACTCCGATTATAAAAATAGGAAGACAATGAGGGCCCCAAGAAATGCCACGGCACAACAAGAGAGGACAGACGGGGGTAAGGGCACTCTGAGGAGGAGGCCGTAAATCGAGGGCCGGTTCAACTCAGGCAAACATCTGAAAGAGCACCTTTCACAAAGCCAATGAGAGAAACCTAGGCTGGCAATTTCAAATGGCCATTGAAGCGTAACACGTCAACATATACAAAGGATAGGAAAGGGCGAGTAGATAAGGGCTAATGCTATCAGTTCAAACCACTAACCAAGTGAAGTTACATTTCATTTACAGTTAGCAAACGTAAACCTCACGCTCCAACTGAACCCCAAGGTTAGGCTCACTTGTGAACACCGACAACACCCTGTACTTTCCGTGTCCGTTGTAACAGTGGGCCCAACAACATGACAGAACACAGTTCAGGCAGCAGTGTCTCTGAAATCAAGGACCTATTAGGTGGAGAGAGGCAGCAGTAAGGGCCTGAAGTTAAAGAACAACATTGTTTTTTTCTTCTTCTCAAGGTCCCCTTAAATGGGGCAGGCGGTTAAACAACAAAACTATTACCCATTAGAGATTGGTTTCTACAGACGAGACGAACAATCTCAAGACAATTACAATGGCTGGGTGAGTGGAAGGTAGACAATAGCTCTGTGGCACCACTTCTCTCGGGACAGATTACTGTAATTCCAGCCTAACAGGTTGGGACTTTGCATTATGTTCTTGGTATTGGATAAGCAAGGACACACCATACCCAACATTAGCTCTTAAATCGTGCTGTTGTCAATGTCTACATGGCCAATTAATGACCAAGATCCAAATCTGGTAACTATAGATGTTGGTTTTATACAACAATAGGCTGAATTGAGAAAGAGAGCATGGTTTTGTGTTAAAAAATACAAGATGTGGGGCTGTGAATTGAAAAAAACAAGGTCTAACCTTTTTAACCTAGAGTGCCGTATTTTAAGGGCAGCACCAGCGTGTCATGCACAAGATGCTGTAAAAGATGCGAGATTCAAGCACAATGGCCAAAAGACGTTTGTCCAGCGCATTTTTATTTATTCTATGAATATCTATCTTTCATTCTGTACACAATGTTGTGATGCCTAAATTTACTTGAATTGAACATTTTTGTAATTAGTTTTTAGTGTTTTATTTAAAAAATATACAAAATAGTAAATGCACAATCCTGAAAATAATGACAATTCATTAAAAAACTTACAGTGCTTTACTATTTCAGCACATTTTGAAGCTGGTTAAACTGGATTGAATACAGCACAGGTTATTGCTGAAATATTGCATGCGTTTAGCGGATGTTTGTTGAATAAGTCTCCAGACTTTCAGAAGCATAACATTTCTCAGCTCAGCATGCTTGTGTTTGCAGTGATATGTTGATATCCTTGTAGATAGACTAGGCATGCAGGTGTGATTGTGCAAGCATAGTCATGAAGAAGAAGAAAAAACAAACACATACACCCACACAAAAAAATCCATCCAAATGATGTCCCCAGATACCTAAAACTGAGATTTCTTGTAGTACCAGCATGCTATTGCTGCTGCTGGTTTATAAAGATATGCTTTCCATGACTTTAGAGGGGATTGTATCACGTATAACATGCGAGGAATAAAATACGGATTTTCTCTGAAGGGGAATAAGTATCAGGTTGCTTTTAAAATGGTATTATATAACCACACACCAACAGCTTTGAGTTTCTTAAAGTGGTAGTCATACCATGAAAATCATCTCTTGAAATAAAAGGGTTCAATGTAAACATACTTGGAATTTCAAAACTGAACACTTTTCCAGGCCAAACAGACCATCTATTGAAAGGAAACTGCAGAAACGTCTCTTTCCAAACTTCCACAACTTTCTGAAGTCAGATGAATGCATTGACACATGACTGCTCACATTTGCACATCAATGATGCCTAATCGGTGGTCGGCAACTTAGACCAGCCAGTCGTGGTGAAATAATATGGAGGAAGTAGGATATATTATTCTGAAACACAGAATAACACAAAGAATTGAATGGTACAACCACACACACACACACACAAAGATTTTGGTGTGACTTTTACTAGCATTATCAGTGGACCTCAAGAGAGAACAATTAAATAATTTATTATATTACACCATTAAAATTTTCAAATACACAGCATTATCTTACACTACTTTCCTAGTTTCTAGCTTTATTTGCAATTAAAAACAAGCCAACACTGCAAAGTATTTTGTCAAATTTTTCACATAAATTTACTTGAGAAGCAACACTGCATAAGATATTCGGACTTGTTTTCAAAGACTGTATCATAAATATAAATATATTTAGGCCTGGTTTCACAGACAGGGTTTAGATTAAGCCAGGATTAGGCCTTTGTTCAATTAGGATATGTAAGTAGCTTTTATAAACGAGCTTTACAAAAAAACATTACAGGTGTGAATCTTGAGACAAAACAATGGCACTGACATTTTTTATATATGCCAGTGCAAGTTGCTTTCAGTTGAAACATCTCAAACATGCATTTTAGTCTGGGACTAGGCCTAAAACCTTGTCTATGAAACCAGGCATTAGTGTTACTGAACTGGCAGATTTTCTAATTTATTTACTTGTACTTAAACCAAGTAGAAAAAAAACAACCAGTGCAAAACACTCTTACTACAGACACATTCTCTTAAAAAAGTCTTCAAGTAAATGTATCTTGTTTCTAGGAATTTTAAACACATTTAAAATTCAAATAAAAAACACCATTCAAACTCATTAAGAAGTCATTGTTTGCAGTGTAAAGTCTACTTCTAAAGGTTGCTAGACCCATATCATGAGCCCCGGAAAGGTTTAGCCATGAGAATGGGACCAACCATGGTGGTCATGCTCTACCATGCTAAATCATCTTAAGAGTATCATTTCCATGGTTTAGAATAGTTCAAAGGCATGTGTGAATCTACAGACCTTGTCAGAGATCAGAGATAGAGGCCCCCAATACGCCTCAGGTGACTCCACCGAGCAGCCGCCAGAAGGCGTCAATTAAAAAAACGTTCATCCATCAAAGAACCTAATCTCAAGTTCAGCCAACACTTCCATTGTACCAGGACTTCCATACCACTGCTTCAGCATAAAAGAAAGCATTAAGGTGTGCAATGGGACTTCCATGCCATTGAGAATACATAAAGAGGGACTTCGAGACAATGCAAAGCTAATTGTTCAGCAGCTCTTATGATGAATGCTATGCATACCACAATGCCTTCGCTTTGGAAGCTACTATGACGGAAGGGAATAGAATACCATTTAAAAAAAAAAGATAGTTCCTTGCTTATCCGGCTTTAGGATTTACTGCTTGTTTACAAATTGAGGCGTTTTCTAACTCTGTGAACAAGGCCGTTTGTATTTCCAGTCCTACTTTAAAACTATGAAAAGAAAAAAAATATCTTGTTGCTTTAATAGCAAGGCATAAAATGACAACTCAAAATGAAGCCTGAGTTTTTCGGAAGCAATAAATGGAAATGGCCATAGGCGATGTCTATATGAGCCACGACTGCTCTAATGTCCAAGCAGGTTTCATCTATTAAATAGAGCCCCCCGGTCATCAATTCCTTTTGTTTCCCATGAGGCATTACTCATGTCCCTCAGCGAGTCAAAAAACACGCTGCTCCCACCCCATGGCCAAGACGATCGTCAACTTATTATATTCAATACAAACACACTCTGTTGTCTAAATAGATATGCTATTGGAGTAGAAAACACCTTTGTTCCATGGGTATGGAAAAGATTTTGTAAGCGATATCAAGGTATGGCTGCACATTCTGTTTTCGTTGTGTGCTAGGACACAGGAGGATAGGAATCTTTACGATATGAAAGACGTTTATCTCTTGCTATCTTCAGCATGCTCTATCACTGTCTGAAATGTGTGGAAAAACAAAAAAGTGTAGATCTGAGCCTGTCTAATATACAGGGACAGTAGGAAAACAACTAGGCTGGGCACTACATTCCTAAACAGTAGACTTTGTCAGAAAATTGAGTATAATGATGGTGAACATGCCTGGCCACATCTTGTGGTGAAAGATTAAGATTTGCTGTGATTATTGGCAATTAAAGCTATGCTTTATAAAGGTATGCACACTCCCTAAAATGATATGCAAGCTACCTTATGTGCCCTTCAAGCATGGGTTAGCCAACAAAAAGACTGCCAATGTTTAGCCATGCAACTGTAATATGACAGTAGCAGCAATTTTCAAAAATAGCTTTTCCAGTTCTTGCACTGTCTTTCTGTATATACCATTGGTAAAATACAATTCAGCCTCACTGAGTTAATTCGTTTAAAAACTGATTGTTTTTATGCCACATAAATAATATATCATCTTTTTCATTTTCATTCATTCTTTTTTTTTAACCGGGTTGAGGTTAAAATCTCTTTTAGCCTACAAGAGTGACCTGGTCAAGAAAGTAGCTGCAATAACATAAACATACAAATACACATCAAAACAGAAAAACACAATCAAGGATCACAACAGCAATTTACCAAAGGATAAAACACATAGCCTAATCTGTCAAAAGTAACTTAAACTCGTTTAGTGATGGAAGCATTGTCAATTTGTCAGCTTTAAGATGTTTTGTAAAATACTCCAAGTAGAATCTGAAAAGGTTTAAAAGAAACTGCAGACTTAAATAATTCAATGTAGTTACAAATTTAGATTGCTGATCACGAATGAGAAGGAATTAGTAAGTAGAGTTGGGAATCGAAAGTAAATTCCAGAATACTCGAGGTCTTGAATATGTTATAAAATCTAAATTTCTATTCCTCTTACCGATTCCTTTGTGAGCATTTCAAAATGACTAACAATTCAAGCCCGAGACGACTCGCGCGCTGTTTTCAGCGCTGCAGGCATGTGTAACTATATTGGGCAACTCTTAAAGTGACAGCAGCTTCCGTCTCTATAATAACACTAATCAAACAACAAAAGACAAAGAGAAAATTCATTCGTTCTTGACTGAATAACTTTTGTAACTATATTTGTAATGTATATTTTATTAATAAAGTGCAGTGTTATTTTACATTTGCTTACAGTTTTTGTACCTGAATACCTGAAAATCTTAAAACACTGTTTATTACAATCGTATCTTTGTTCAGTTGTATATATTTGATGCGATTGTTCATTTTTTATTTGTTCATTTTTAATTACTGATTAAAACTATAGGTTGAGCCAATGTTGCTAAGCTGGGCTGGTTGGATAACCAAACAAACAAAGTAATGTTTAAATATCTCCACTGAGAAATGCTTTACACTTTTACCAACAAATGGCACACTTAAACTGTCTCTATGAAGGTGTGATAGCAGAAAATATTTTAACATTGATACCTTCAACATCTTTAGATTAACTTTTAGTTCGGCAAGCAAGAATTTCAAAAGTAGCTTCCCCAACACTAATTTGTGGAATACATCTGTTGGGTGCTTTCATCGATTACCCTTAAAGTAACCTTACCTCAGGTGGTACCACCTGATGATATCTGCTTCTGGCTGAAAGCTACGGTTACCTTAAGCGTAATCTATGAAAGCACCCAACAGGTCAAACGTACTGCAAAGAGATACCAAGAGATAACTGAAATATTGCTGTAATATCCCAGGAGTGAGAATGCATGTACTGCAAGAGACATCAGTGCTCACCTTGAATAGAGACGATGGGGTGCTCTAGGCGGGTACACTCCGGCCTTGTGTGGGGTGCTGGGGTGGGGGAGGGCTCTGTGGGGAGAGGGGGCCTCTGGGATAGTATAGCAGGAAATGGAAGAGTGATGAAACAGAGGATAAGGCCAGGCACAGCCAGGGAAGCCACGTACCGCGGCAACACTATCATGTTGACGGAGGCCGACCTCTCCTCTAGCTACCAAGGCAGGCCTCTGGAATGCACCTGTTCAGAGAGGAGACAAAGAATCATTGTAAATATACCACAACTCTTAGTTTATTTCTTGCACTTTCTTAAAGTTTTCATTTTATGCAGTTCACACACACGTTTACTATCAAGGGAGTCGAATAGTTTGCCAATATTTCACTTCTTTATGATTGCGTCAGTAAAGTTTTGTTGACTTTGAGAAAAAGACAATGAGTGAGAGAGAGGGGGAAAGAAAATGTATTTGAATGTGTATGAACAGAAAGCGGTAAAGGTCAATATTGACAAAAATATATCTCGATATTTTCAAAGTTTTGTTGATAATAATTAGATGATATTTTACTGATTGTGTTTTTGTGCTGGAACCATGGCTGGTTTAGGCCTGTTGGTGACAGCTGACTCACAAAGATATTCATATTTTCATATTCTATGCAGTGGTCAGTTCACAGCAGTGACAGAAATAAAAAATAAAAAATATTAAGGGGCAATATTTGCCACCTTAAATTAATTTCCAGGGGCATTTTCACTTATATACAGACATTTTTAGATGTATGCATCACCTTTTATGTCAAATTCTAACATTCAAATTAAATTCTATTAGAATAATAACATAATACCACTGTTACAATTAAACACTTATCATTAAATCAAAATCCATCTTTTCAGTGCAGAGGTGACACAGAAGCGGCCTCAGAAGTGGCATTAATATATTTATACTGCATTTACAATTGCATAAATAAAGCTATGAAATTGTTTGTTATTTTATTCAATATTTAATTGATTTCTAATTTTAATGTTTTAATTTAAAGCTACACTGTGTAACTTGAAGTATATGTGCTCATTCATGTGTAATTACTTCCACCAACTAATAAAGTATTCTCGTAAGCGTAAAATCTGCCATTTATAATACATACGAGCGAGTCGCTCGAATGGCGGCAGCTATGTTGCGCCTCCATCTTGAAAATACATTCGCCAAAGAGGGACATACTTGGAAATTCGCCTTTCGCGTTTTAACTCCTACGGCCACCGTTGGAGTTAAAACGCCCTCGGAATTGAAAGGAACAGAAACTAATATTCACTGGGTAGTCATATACAATTTCACCGCTAGATGGGGGAAAATATCACACAGTAGCTTTAAAGGGGACCTATTATGCCCCTTTTCACAAGATGTAAAATAAGTCTCTGATGTCCCCAGAGTGTGTATGTGAAGGTTTAGCTCAAAATACCCAACAGATCATTTTTTACAGCATATTTAAATTGTCACTTTTTGTGGCTCAGAAAAACGCACTGTTTTAGTGTGTCCCCTTTAAATGCAAATAAGCTGCTGCTGCATGCACAGGGGGCGGAGCCTCACGAGTGTCAGAGCAACTGACAATCATCTCACGGAAAGATAATAATATCAAAACAGAAACTCACATTAACAGTGTTCATTTCGACCCTGAGTCGGACAATAATGCCTACAGAGTCAGAGTGCTGCATGGAGATGGAACAGGTATAGTTTAGTTTAATATGTATTTGTCATCTGCTTGTATGTATCCACTATTAATAGCCTACAAGTCTGCTGTTTCGTACCAGGTCCGAATGATGATCAAAAATATACTGATGAGTTTAATAAAGTTTATTGTACATCACACAAAAGATGAAGCGTCAGTTTTACGTTACTCCAGAAAATAATCGTAAGAGCTCAGTAAACACAGTATAAGAAGTGTGTAACTTAAGTACATAAACGAATTTCGGTAGAGTTGAGGGAGTATTTTCTTTAAAAACAAAATAATTCCACCTCGTCTTACTGCCTCAGATTTCGGGAGTAAATAGAGAGAGCTATGTGGATTAATACATCCAGCCACACAACACCTACAACGCTTGGGAGCAGTAACGTGCGGTGAAATCTTGTCATGGGTAGGCTGTGACCTATCAATGTGGCATATATGTTTATATATTCATTCAGTTAATATAGCAACCCAAGTTCATATCAGGCATCATCACATCGCTGCCTGCATACAGCACAGTCAGTCATATGAGGCTAATGCACAATCAAATCTAATAATCAAATTAATGGACACATCTATCTTATGACTTATACAACAAACAAATGTTTTGTGCGGGACACAGTAACGTTAAGAGAGGGAGGCGTCGCGGTGTCAGCGAACCGACAAGCAGCCTAGTCACTATTGTAGTTTGTATTAATGCCATATGGTTCAACAAATAATGTAAAGGTTAAATAATAATTCACTTAGACTTTATAAGAAGCAATTGCGACTTTATTTCACACAATTCTGACTTTATATCTTGCAATTCTGACTTTATAACATGCAATTGCGACTTTATTTCACGCAATTCTGACTTTATATCTCGCAATTCTGACTTTATAACACGCAATTGCGACTTTATTTCACGCAATTCTGAGAAATAATGACAGAATTGCGAGATGTAAACTCGCAATTGTGAGATAAAAAGTCGCAATTATCTTTTAAAATGTTTTATTCTGTGGCGGAAACAAGCTTCCATACCTCCTGGCCTCTTCCTCCCATCCATCCTCCCTGACGCGTTATGGTAGGGCCGGCCCAGCTATCGGTAGGCGCCGGCGGTGCCGCGGTAGCCTACTCCTGAGAAAACGTTTTGGAAAAGACGGGCTATGGACCCAACCAACTCTATAGGAGGGGAGGGGAGAACTCCCTCACATGGTACAACCCATGCAGAGGCTGCGCGCTGCGGTGTCAGAATGCGGAACGTCCGAACCTGTGTAGCCTAATGTAACTAACGTGACAAATGTGAAAAAAGAAAATTCTCGACCGGCCCAAAAGTGAAGCGGCCCACCGGGAATTCTCCCGATTACCCACCCCGGGCCTGTTGACAGCCAACGCTAGGCGCCGCTAGATCGGGAAGCGCGGATTGAGTGAGAGCGAGTGGATCACGTGACATGAAGCAAGCTCGGTCTCTGCCTCAATATTGATAATTCAAGACAGCATGAGAACTGACTGCGCATGCGCAAACCTACGTAAACTACGTTCTATGGACCAAAGAGGCACTGCTAACCTCTGCCTCAATGGCCATGGCCTTGCATTTCCTGCATGAAACAATGGTTTTAGGAGCAAACAATGGCAAAATGAGTATATTATATGTGTGTTCCTGAACATTTTTGTTACAAAAATTAATATTTGGAATAAAATAAATGCAATTAATAATGTGGTGAATTAATAAAGTTCTTGGAATTAATAAATGTAATGTCAACATTTCCTTTGGTGAGGCACTGCCTACCCTGCCTACCCTGACCGCACGTCCCTGCTTGGGAGACATTCTCGTCAGTGCAGCAATGGCGGATGTGTACAACTCGCTGTGAACTCTATCAGGGCGGGTCTATGTTAAAACGGCAGTGTCTGTCAACACTCGTGGGCGGGGCCTGTGTCTTTAGTGACGTCACTAAGCCGCATTCTGAAAACAGGTCGTTGGGAGACACTGCTGATGATTTACGGGATTAATAAAAAAGCAGTGAGTGGATTTTTATCACTATTGGGTGGTTGTGTACTGTGTACACACACTGCCAACACACATTTATGTCCAAACAGCATGCAAAAGTGAATTTTGCATAATAGGTCCCCTTTAAGGGTACATTAAAATTAAACTAAAACCGCCAGTAGCTGGCGGCAAGTCACTGTCTTAATAAGTGAGTTGAGGGAGTCAACCGATTCGTTCAAACGGCTGATTCATTCGGGAAAGAAGCAAGTGATGGTCGACTCAATTGAATCATTAAATTGATTTGTTCAAAACGCAGATTTCAGTCAAAAGGTCATCGCTATCTGTTGCATTGAGACTCTGCTACGGTTTCATTTGGAAATTCTCGTTGGCGAAATAAAGGGAAAACAAACAATAAAATGTAACTTACAATCTTTATTTATTGTTCATTTAACTGTTGTATAAAATAAATATCACATTTGCAATTGTGCACGGAATAACGGCACTCTTGCTCCTGTGATATTGTATTATAACAACATAGTATGATATAAATATAAGACAAAACTAATTTGAGGACTTGTAACTGCACACATATTCACGCAGTGAAAGCACGTGACACAAATGCGATGTCAGCTCGCAGTGCCTCAGCATCGCACATCGTTAAAACAATAATTTACAATATCATCAAACTATACATATCGCACACCCCTACGCACAAAAAGAATTAACTTACAATTCGAACATTAGCCATTTTCTTCTTCTCTCCCGTTTCACGTGCAGGAGACAGACATAGGCTATGCTGCCGCGAATTGTCACGTGAACAAGCAAATCCACAAAGAAAGAATAATAAATGTACGCTAATTAGATCGTTTTAATATTTTGGAAATAATTTAGATATGTCTAAGTCAAATTGTCATCTAAAATTTAAGACCTTTCATAAGTAAAAATAAGACTTTTTATGGCCTTGAATAAAAAAAAAATCAAATTTAAGACTTTTTTTAAGGATCCGCGGGAATCCTAAATCACAACGAGGTCATATATAGAAATTGAACTTCAAAAATCCTTATCCAGAATTCTACATGGTACCTTCATCACAAGCAGTAACTAATAAGCCAGAAGTTCAGAACTTGTGCTGTTCCTGGCTGTGTACAATAGCACCTGGAAAAACAACTACATTGGACCCCACAGCAAACTCTTACAAAGACATCTAGCACTTGAAAAGTAGCAAGGTAGACCTTTCAGCCTCACAACAATTACGGTAACAAAATATGGAGGTTAAAAAAAAACCAGCTAAATTGACCTGTGATGGCTGGTAGAGTGGAACTGGGGTAGGAAGCAGAAGTGGTGGGTGTAGTTGTTAAAAGTTTAAGCTTGATCAGCATAAAACCCCTTAAGTGCAGAGGCACTTCCGTCTCCTTCATATACGGAGGAGTTTTAATATCACGGCTGATCTTATTAGAGGTGAGGCATGACATCTCCATCTCTATTCAGAGCAGCCCCAGAGCAGTCATATTACAACACACAGCAGTTATCTCAATCGCTGCGCCCTCTGCGAGCAGCTTCCCGTCAATCTCCTTGCACACGTTATATGCTAACTGCTCAAATCATAATGTGTCACACTTCAGTGAGCAAACCTATTGACCTAGGAAACAAAGCATTAACTGAACTCCCACATTGTCCTTAGCTGGAATAGTATCCTTAAGGAAACCCATTAGCAAAAAATAAGCCCAATTTTCCAGAAGAGACGAAAAGTGAATTCAAACTATACCCATTTATTTCACTTTCACAACTAACAATCTCACTTTCAGCTCCTCCTGTTAGTGGTTGCCACAGTGGATCATCTGCATACTGTATTTAGCATGTTTTACATAAAGATTTGGGATTTAAATGTATATTTGATATTTTATATTTAAATATTTGCCATTTATGTTGATACTTAGTAAAAAAGTTTTACTTAATCTTCACAGCAACTATTGAATGGCTGAGAGGTGCTTTGTAGTTCCAGCATCTACCAGTAGGGGCTAACTAGACTAACCAGCAAAACGTTGACCCCTGTTTAAACTTGCTGGCTAAACTAGTTAAAAAGCCTTTCAGAGACATCAGCACACCAGAATTTGTTTATACTGTGGACAAATGCTGTTAAAAGTTGTGCACCTTCGACGTTAATGTTGTTGCAGTGAAGACATGATATATGGAGTTTATAGCCACAAAGAAGCCAGCAGCATATCACCATCTTCATGCAGGGCCAAAGTTAATCTTGTGGCACGTAATATTATTTGAGTGTTTTAAAAACGAGCCAATCCATGTAATCCACCAAGATGCACCAGGGTCTAATTTACAGTTTCACCATTTGATGATGAGGCAATCAATAACAAATTATTAGCTTGGTTATGTTGCAAATTACAATGATGCCTTCTCAATTATACCGCTCGCAACAGCGGGTAACTAATTAGGCAAATGAACATGCTATACAGTCAGGCCTCTGCATGAGACAGGGCTATTCACAACACTAACCATCTCTTAGATTTAAACCGATCACAACAGAGAGTGAACAACATTTTTGTTGACTTGTCAAGCTGAATTAGGAAATGAAAATGTTTGCAGAGCATTTGCAAGTGCAAAGGCAGTGATCAAGAATGCGAATGCTACAGAAAAGCACACATCCTCTTTGCATACTGTATGCACTTGGGTCAAGACTGCTTATTAGAGGTTATGTAATAATGGATGGCTGGGTGGGTGTATTGGCTCATGTGTAAAAAGTGTTGTAGCCTATTTAGTATGCAGGAGAAATGAAAAACAGGCCAGAAACTTTGATGGGGAAAATTAATACTTGACCATATGCTAACATTTCAAATGTGTATGCACAGAAAAAGGGGTAATATCGTAAACAATCATCCTTATTGAATTTCAATAATTTTTTAAATAAAAGAATTTGATTTGCTATGTAGATTATAGGCTGACCAAGGGGAAATTAACTTAACTAACATTAATAAAAAATACATTTGCCATTTTTAGAATTAACCTTTTGTACACTATTTCCTCAATTCACAAAAAAATTTATATAATGGGGTAATATCATAAATAATGATCCTCAATAAGTTCTTAATGTTTCAAAAAAAGAAAAGTTTTATTTACTATGTACAGTAGATTAGTGGTAAACCACTGTGGGTTTTTCATTGCTGACGTAGATTTCTATAGGGCAGATAAATCATCAATAATTTTATTTAATGAGACACAGTAGATAATTTATTCGAATTTATTAGAAAGATATTAGATTTTTTAATTATTAAATATATTGAATTAATATTACAAAAAAAAAACTAAATTTAACATTTTTAAAGAATTAACTTAATTATTTACATAATTATTGGTCTGGCTAATCATTACATCTTTTTTTGGAAAATTTATGGAAATAAACTGGAAATATGGCTAACTGAAAAATGTTTATGTTGTTTAAACGTGCTTGGGGTTTGACTTGACAACGGTTGACATCAATGATGTCTATTTGCTTTATTCAGTGAGGTAATAAAGAAGGATGGATACTATTATTTCTAAATAACAGATTGAAGAGAAAGCAATAAAATACACACTTCCTACGATTCCATTATCATAAATTAGAAAAAGTGCATTCTGATTTAAACAGAATCCAAGATTTTCCAGAATTCTAGAGCAATGCCAATTTATGAAGAGGAGGTCATGTACACCCTTTTGGTTTGGGATCTGACATTTTTAGTTGGGCATGTGCGCTTTACTGAGCTGGTTTCTGCTGATGTTGAAGTGCTGCTGTGATGGAAAAGAGGTCAGTCTGAACCAGCTGCATTAAGCCCAAGAGCCGAGCTTGGGTAAAAAAAGAAAATCAACACATAAAAAGCACATTTACACAAGCAAGCATATGTAAAGTTCAAAAGCAGTTGTTAACAACTTGCATCCCAACAGTGATTCAACAGCTGTTAGCTAATTAGTCCCAATGCCAAATAGCGAAGGCGTTAAGGATCTACACAGAAGTGCCCATGCACAAGCACCACCCACACTAACAAATTAAGGCTCAAAACAGCTGGTGGCACTTCTAAACTAGCCTTGGAGAGTGGGGCGAGCTGGCAGCGCTTCTGAATGCGGTGCGCTTACCAAAGTGGTAGAAGAAAGATCAAGCCAAAGAAAGCACTCAAGACTCTTTCCCTCCGGCATAGTTGCAAAATGGCCCATTGCACTTTATGTCTGTCTAGCTATTTTAGAGTGTGAGAAAATAAAATTCCCATCTGGGACACTTCGCTGGTTTCACAGGAGTAGTGGACAGTCTGAGTGGACGGTCAATTATCCATGGGCCGTGCGCACTTGGCTTAAGGAACTTCCCTTGATTAGACTAATGAATGCACACGAAGCGCTTCTGTCAATAGCACCCAGATCAGCCAGGATATCATGCGCCCAGAAGGCTACCCAAGCCCTAGCATATTTCCATGGAAACAAACCCAACTAATGAAGAAGTCTGTAATGCTGTCGGAAAATCACGAATGACTGCACAGGTCTGTTCGCCACCTTATAGGCAAGGCCCCTGTGAGACAAGGGAGCAGATATAGTCAAAGAGCAAACACAATCTCTCTTAATGAGCCTCACTTCTTCATCTAACACCTCATCAAATGACAGTGATGTCAGACGGGGGCATCAAGATCTGTCAGCGAGAGGGAATTGCAATGAGCCTGGTGCTTGGATGGGAGCAGATTGTAAGATGTCAACAGCAGTTTCTCATGTACCTCCTGGGCTGTCTATCTGACAGTAAGATGAACAACAGAATATAATCAGCTTCAAGCACACAGGGTAGTAACACTGAGTTGATTGCGCCAGACCAATCCTATAAAAAATCATCATTGACACCATATTGTCAAACACGGTTGCAGGAGTATATTAGGAGTTAAAGGTATGATGACTTAGACTTGTGAAACTAAAAATAATAAATAAGCAGAGCAACTGTTTTCAACATTGATAATAAAAAAAAAAAATTCTTGAGCGCCAAATCGGCATATCAGAATGATTTCTGAAGGATCATGTGACACTGAAGACTGCTGTAATTACAATTTAAAATACATAAAAATAATAAACAGTTATTTTAAATTGTAATATTTCACAATATTACTGATTTTATTGAATTCACTGGCCACAATTTTGACTTCGATACCATGGGGTAAAATTGGCATATAGATATTTGTAATGTTATATCATAATTTGGCAGCAGTCATATTAGGCTGCTGTCACTTTAAGACCTGACACACAGATACATTACACTGTTACACGTGCGTTTTCTTTCTCAACTGTTTCACTTAAATCATAACTGACTGTGTTTATGTGAATGCGGCATTATTTTGTGTGTATTTGACTGTTTAAGCGCAATAAGCAACTAAGAATCATTACCACCATTAACTTGCTTGTGCACTGACAAATAATTAGATGACATCAGTGAGAGAAAGAATGGAAAATCACTATGATGCAACAAGTCTCCAAGCAAGGCATTGACTAGTGAAATCCAGCATTCCCTTCCACTGGTCCCAAATAAATAAATAAAAGGTAGGTTTGTGAATTACTTTCTTTCCACTTTCCCTCGTGTCAGCACAAAGCTTCTATTGCACCAACTTTTGGCCTGTGAGCAGGTCATAAGCTTGGTTAGTTGGGTCATATACTTCCGAAAATGTATCCAATAAGTAAATATCGATCCTTCCAAAAGTAAAACTTAAAAGGAGAGTCTTCGACATTACACAGGCTGTTGGGCTGCCAGCTGTGTCTCTGGCTATATGTCATATGGCTTTGGCAGCAATAAACCAGCAGTGTTCCCCATAACCTAATTACATTTTAAACTTCATCTTAACTTGGACATTAGCATAGCTACAGTACTTAAACTTAAACTCATTAAATATTAATTGCAGAAATTTGTTATTTTTGACACCCCTAAACAATGCAACAATACAATTAATTTGAATACGAATTCCTTATGATTGAATTACATTATCCACATTAGTCGAATTCTACATTGATCCGTGAGGTTGCGTAAACAACTCTACAATGCCTTAAGGCACTCACACAAAATAATCTGACTGATTTTGGGCCCAATTCTCCCCTTCCGCCAATCCTAGGTAAAGTCATGATTAGGGGAAGTCTTGATGGTTCAACATATCATTTTATCAGATTTACCTGTGGTGTAATCATGTGTGTTAAGAGTGATTGAATCTGCTTGGAAGAAAGTCAGGGACGCGCCGATCTCAAATGTTGAATATTTACAATCAGAAATCCTGTTTAGTGGGGAGAAGACAAATGCACACACACTGTAGATTGTCACATGGAATGAAACAATACCAAATCAGAAAGCAATGGTGCGTTCAAGTCCTCCTGAGAAGGTGGGAAGTCGTGTTTACAATGGCAGGTGCGTTCAAGTCACTTTCGTTGGAGTCGGGTGGTGGTGTACTTTCTTTTAAATAATTACACACTAATATATATAGCAAGGTTCTTAAACTCTACTTCTAGAAAATGAAGAACAAGGAATGTGCATCAGGTGTGTTTTGCTTTTTGATGTTTTTAATTAATTTATGAAGCCACTGTATACTTTATCGTTACATGTTATATTGTTATATTTTAATGCTGTAATATATTGTGTAGGCAATTAGCTTACTTCGCTGTAAATAGAAAAGCCTGACAATATCACTGCTAAATACCTTTAAGTATTGTGGTATTCAGCCATGTTGTTCACTGACACGCCCCCAACTCGTAAAGATTAGGGCTTAAAGAAAATCCTGAGCTTCCCAGTCGTATTTACAAAATTGTGGTGTGCGTTCAACTCGTAAATACGATCTCTGCGACCTGACTTGAACGCACCACAAGCTGATGGAAGATGGAAGCATAACACAACTTCATCAAAACCTTTTTTTTTTTTTTTTTTTACATTTTGAAAATAAGACTTCAAAAATAGTTTAGTGTGGGCCAGCCCACGACAGTGCTGCCAGGTATCAGAGGGAGTATGTTTACTCCAGGCAAAGTTGATTACCACATTATGCTATTGTCCAGGTTTAGCATCGTGCGTGCAAGATATCTCCCAGGTATCAGAGGGAGTATGTTTACTCCAGGCAAAGTTGATTACCACATTATGCTATTGTCTAGGTTTAGCATCGTGCGTGCACTCATAAGTCCTCATAAATACTAAATGTAAGAGAAATCAGTCATTTAGGTGGCGCATTATGCCGAGGTTACCTTGTCATTAGCTCAGACACCGCAGGAATGCTGATGAGAGCCAGTAGAGCGCAAATCATTTAGGTACCCACCAGCTCAGATCCTGGGAGGTCTCATTTGCAGCGGAGGGTTAAGAAACACCTGTTTCTCAATTAGAATAAATATACAAAAGGAGATTCGCAAAGTAAATGGCACACCGTCAGCTCATTGTCTCCAAATTAAATGGGTTTCTGGGAAAACAAATACAATTGTAGCCTAAGTGTTTCGCACTTGTCATTTTCTCTTTACATCATTTTTGAGGTCCAATTGAAGAGAAATGGAAAACAAATTAAAAGACATTCAGACTCTAACATGCAGACTTTAACATGAGATAACAATGAACAATACTTCTACGGCATTTAATAATATTAATGTTAATTTCAGCATTTATTAATACATTTTTTAAATCAAAACATGTGTCTGTAAATATTACTGCACAACATGAACAAACAATGAACAATTGTATTTATATTAACTAATATTAACAAAGATTGATAAATGCTGTAAAACATATATTGCTCATTGTTAGTTTATGTTGTTAGCCCATTTTAACAATTGAGATCTTATATATTATAAAAGTGATGCCAAATATTTGGGATTGAATTGAGTCAAATCCCATTTAGTGTCATTTCTAAAAAAAAAATAAAAAAAAAATTCATCAGCTCAGCTCCAAATATTACAGCTCCGCTCACCCCGTGCCCCAGATCTAGTCTCAGGTCAGTCAGGGTTACATTAAGCATGTCTAATTCTTCAAAGCCTGAGTCACACCAAATCTCTTTAATGCCTGCTCCAATATGCCCTACCAGGGCCATTAGAAGGACAAAGGGGGCCCTGAAGGCAGGGGAATGGGGGTCTACACAGTTAAATGGAGGAATGACTGAATTCAGAGCGAAATGGAAAAGAGCCATAAAGGACCCTTTTGGTATGAGGGTGAGGGGTGGGTCACGGCAATCACAGAGCAAAGTCGCTCGTCTCACGCATGAGTGTGCCCGGTAAATCGCCGGGAGGCTGTCCTCCTCGCAAGCCTCACGGACGGCACAAAAAGGATAATCAGACTCAGTCGATAGGCCAATACTTCAGGCGTGTCCAGGAATGTATCTGATAATGTGTCAAAGCTCCATTCATGGAAAAGGACACATCAGAAAGAGTGTTCAAGCCTTCTGGGCAGGTTGGCATCTGTAACGATGCAATTTCACACTTATCTGGGATTCTCGTACAAAGAGCCGAGCTACTGTCGAGAGCGTAGGTAGGTGTTTGGAGAGCATATCAGCTTTTTTTGACCGAAATCTCTGAGCTTCTACGTGTGTAGGAGTAGTACTTCAACAACAACGCACAAAAGCTTGTTGGCCGCGTGTCAATGTGTGCGCCGACAAAATTAGGTTGCAACAATGGCAGAACACAGAGTTCACAACTTTACGTGAGAGCTCCATCCCAGTTCTGGATGTGTTTTTTAACAAGGGTCTTGACCATCCAGCAGAGTGACTCTTTTTTGTTGTCATGGCTCCAGATATGAAGTCACATACACACACGCATACACAAAATACACATCATTTGTCATAGCTGTGAGAGTTCCATTTGGTGAGGGCCAATCGGGCTACTGGTGTCTGGCAGAGTGAGAGCGTAATCTGCACAAGCTGAGGAAAGCAGCGAAGTGAAGCTGGTCGTGATCAGCTCAGCCATTTTGCCCCAGAAGTGCCACTTCAAAAGAGCCTGAAAAGAGCAAAACCTCAACAGTCCTCAGAGCACCACAAACTCCATTAAAAGCGCAGCTTGATTGCAAGAGCCAGCCTTTAATCTCCAGCTCTGATTGAATACAAAAAGGTTTTTGAGTTATCGTATCAATTTGTGACAAACTAGATTAAAGAAAGAGAGACAATGGACTGTGATTCAGCATGTTTTGTTAGTTGCGGAAGGGTCATGTAGAGATGTTGATTAAGAAAAGAAGTACATTAACATTATGTTTGGCAATTATGGGTACCAATCGCTTCCCAAGGGTCTAATCAAGCCTGTTCAGAGGAGGTCTTCTGCATTTGATGTGCATTAGGTTACGAGTGTGATTTAGCACAGTCTGTGGTGACAATCTCTTTAGTTTTCTCACAGAATGCAGGCCAGTAGATCACAGAACCCATCTAACGCACAGCATTCACCTCGATTTACAAAAGTAGCCACTCCACAGCGGGAAGTTCGCCCACACAATCACACTGAGCTACAGACTAAAAGAAATCTTTACTCTCAGAGGGGTGGGAAATTAGGACCATTTTTCACCAAATGAGCCTCCAAAAACTCTTATACGGCAGGTTTCTGGTTGACATGCTACTCTAAAGTTCCCGTTTCCTAATCAGGCGCTACACGAAAAGTTTCCAGCAACAAGTAATTTGTCCAATCACATTGAAAAACAGAAAAGCTGTGACATAACAAATTCACAGCTATTCGCAACATATGATTTAATGTACAATCTCATCTTTGATATAGCTGGAGCATGACTTTGGACCAATGAGATGTCACTGTGGGCTGAGCTACAGAGCTTTCATAATAACTGAATGTGCACAAATTAAATTAAATTCATAAACCAGGTGTAGAACCTGTAGGGGAGAGCGGGGTAAGTTGTCACACGGGTAAGTTGTCACACTGTCCATAACTCCAACACTAGAGGCTCTATCTCAAAAATCAAATAGCCACTTTATGTGACTTCTTCTTCTATAGTCAACTTCCAGTTCACATGTGGTCAAGATCACTGTAATCTGAGGTTAGCACAATTTTCTTATTTTTCTGCTTAAAAAGTAAAAAAAATTCACTTTACATTTTATGCAATACAACTTTGTTAGGTATGAATGTTTAAAATTATTATTTTGCACAAAATAGAGGAGACAGTAACGTGTCTTTTGGTACTTTAGCTAAAGTGATATGTTGAGCTAAACTTGAGATTTAGCCAACATTAGCTCACATGTCAATATGGGGCAAGTTGTCTCAATGACTTTGGGGCAAGTCGTCACATGTGACAACTTGCCCCTGTACAAATAAACACAGCCCCAGCACCAACCCTGTCCTGCCTAGCACGCCCAGTTGCTTCTGCTATCACCAGCTCACCCTTACCCAGCAATGCTATTGCTGACAGTGGGCTACCAACTCCAGTGGACATCCGGCCATATCCAAAAGATGGCCCCCGAAAACCAGCCAGCAAAGGAAGAAAACGACGCAAATCAGCAATGCTTACTGACACGCCAGTGAAGCAGCAACTAGAAATTGAAAAGAATAAGTCTCAATCTAGCAAAAAGCTGTTTCAAAAGAAAGGGAAGCAGAAATCTGGACCTATGAAAAACAAGGCAGCTACATTTACATTTAGTCATTTAGCAGATGCTTTTGTCCAAAGCGACTTACAAATTAGGACTAATTTAAGCGAGTCATTGTGAAGAGGCAAAAAAAAAAACACAAGAAGTGCTCAAAATACGAAGTTCAGGCATTGTTCAGAGCAGCATATGCGTAAAATGTGTAAAATGCAACAATTGGGCCCATGATGCTTGCACCTCAGGCCAGGCAATTTATGTGTGTCAGAATTGTGACTCTGGAGATGAGTCCGATTAGTCAGATACAGAGCATCTGTTTTGTTCAGAGGTTAAGTTAAGCAGGTTATCTGCAGCATTCCATTCAGTTATCAGGATCTATGTGCAAGCCATAGAACGTTTGAGTTTAAAGTTCAAAGTAAAGTGGTTTTGCCACTTAATTGAAATGTGCATTATTTGGATTGAAATAATTGTTTTTCCAGGTTCTCCAGGCACGGATGTTTATATTTCCAGGTCTGTTTTGAATTTAAAAGTTAAAATCAATATTTACAATTAAGTAGTTGTGTTCTTATTTTTTAGATAATCTAGTGTGACAACTTACCCGCCGATGGGGCAAATTGTCACAAGTGCACACTCGCTATTCAACAGTCTACAACTCCGTAATGAGATAAGATATGAAGATGTTATGAATACAACATATGTGCCCAAGACTTCCTTCTTTCATTTGGTATGAGATTTATACCATTTTGATGTATGGTGCTCAGTAAATGTTAGACAGTGTGAAAAGTGTGACAACATACCCCGCTCTCCCCCTACATACTGCCAAATCTGATCAATGTTGGCCTCTTTCGCTCTGGCTACCCATGCTGGAGAACCGTGTGGGTGGTCAAACCCAATCTGAGAAGGCGGCAAAAGTGCCAACCTCCAATCTGAACTTGTGTCAGCTTGTATTATGTCCTCACAGTCTAGCCAGGTCCAGCCGTATCCAGTAACGCACCTTTCTCCAATTGCCCGCCAGCCTGTAATACTGTATGTGTCTATCACAGATAGCCTGGGGTTACACATCATCTCAACTCTCAGTGCTCACTAACACGATCAGATTGCATGCGGAGCTCACGTCACCTCTTTGTAGTTCAAGGTATGTTATGTTAGATGGTGATTCATTGGTTCAACATTCAAAAGGCTGAAAGAGGTCTGGAACTGAACCAATGATTTCAAAGCTTGAGTAATGTGATAGGTGAGATGTCAAGACATCTTCTCTCCAGCAATCCTCTCACATATGGAGTATGCATGTACAACCCTGCAAAAAAAATCATTTTCTTAAAGTAGTATTTTTGTCTTGTTTTCCAGTAACAACATCTAAACTTAAATCTGCCAATGATGTAAAAAAAAAAAAAGATCAAGATAAAGTATATTCGCTTAAACAGGTCTTAATATTTTATGTGGTTTTGCATAATTTAAAAGGAAACCACAACAAAAATACTGATTAAGAAATGACCTTTGACTGTGATGTCATCTTGATGTTTTGCTGGCACTATTAAGCTATTAGACAAGATGGGGAATGGGATCAGTAAACAGCCGGAGCCAGTTCATGCGCCAACCACCAGGCCACAGCTCCGACAGCTAGTATTTCTAAAACTGTAATAAAAGAAATAAAAATAATGAGGAAAAAGGACAGAATCAGTGATGCAAGGAAACATAGTCCCTTCTAATATGCACACTGAGACATTAACTCGCTGGGTGGGATGAGGGGGCGGCCTTTCAGTTCCACCACAAAAATTAGCCGTAAAATTGTGACTGTATTCCCCTGAGTGTACTGGAAGTCGTTCCAAAAATCATTTACATAATGCATTAAACGCCTGCATGAATCTAAAAAGATATTGCTGAAATTTACACCTATTTTTAAAGGAGCAGCTGACTCAAAAATGCATTTAAAATTAATTTAAAAGTAATTTACTCCCCCTAATGATTTTTCTTTAAAAGGTGAATTTTTTTAAGCATTTCCTGGGCAATATAATAAAAGCGGAAGACAAAAAGCACCATAAAAGTCTATTCTTAATCATTATAATCCAAAGTTATTTGAAGTCACACAATTCATTTGCACGAGGAATAGCCTGAAATTTGTAATTAGTCACTAAAACAAAACTATTTTGATGGTTCTTTTGCATTATTTTTTTAAGTTTAAAAGCTCCTTTCCCCATTTATTGTAATTTCACTGAAAATAACAACCTACATTTTTCAAAATCTCTACTTTTGTGTTTATAGAAGAGAGTTATACAGGTTAGGAAATACATTTGAGCAAATGATGACAGAATTTACATTTTTGGGTGAACAATCTATTTAAGAGCATGAAGTGAGCCACAGTACTAGATACTGAAAAGGTGTTGTAAATTACAAAAATGATAATAGTGCAGCAGGTCTGTGACCTCTACCGATAGAGTTCAAGGGTCAGAGAAACAGCTGCAGCTTTTCCAGGGACAATTAAATGATGGACAGGGATGTGCGTCAGCATAAAAGATAGGGATGGGACTTCTGATGTGCTTGCACAAAAGTGCCATCCTCTGCTTCACACCGGCGTATCTATTAATAAAGTGCAACTCCTTAGCAAAGTGACTCGGGTCAAGAGGTCAGAAACTGATGGCTGCGGCACAGAGAGTGAGATGAGGCCATCTCACAGCTTAAAGGACAAAACAGAGCTAAAAGATAAAGAGACTCAAGCTTTTAGTGGTCTGTTATAAACCCCGATTAAAGAAGAATGTTTATCCTATGCTGAAGCTCTGTTGAAAGGGCCATAAATTTCACACAATCTCTCTGACCCCTTCATGCCTTTGGTTGTTGTAACTTGTTTAAAGTTCATTTCAAGTAGCAAGACCCATTACCACATGAGCCTGTTACCGTAAAGTGGCATTCTGGAGAAACTGGGTCTATTTCTATTGCATCGGTGTTGACAATTTATTCGATTTAACTCAATAACACCACATGCAACTTGTTAGAAACTAAACAAACCCTGATAGCGACCCTGGAAAATGTAGCTGATAATTAAATTGATTGCAAGTGATTTTAAAAGAGATTTAGCCAAATGGGACTTGATATAATATCCATTCAAGTAGAGTATAGTCACACACCAAAACACACCAAACCTCACAAGTATGTATATATATATATATATATATATATATATATATATATATATATACACACACAACAAAGATACAACAATATACTGTACACAACACCAATGCTCCAAGTCTTCTTGTGGCATAAATGAGAACTAAGTTACAAATATACACACTACTAGATATTTGAACACCATTAAACATAACCGTGTGTGTGTGTGTGTGTACAGAAATTAAAATGCCAATTAGTATTGTTAATAATATTAGAATATGAATTAGTTCCTTATATACATATTTATACAGTATATACCAATTATATTATTTCATGATTACTTGTGTACTGTAATTCATGCAATTTATTACCGTTTAAAAATATCAACCACAAGATAAAACTGAAATGTGTGGCTGTTTATAAAGATAGATACCTCTTATTGGATCAAATAAAGGTCATAATATTCGACTTCACGTTATTTTACGGAGAGATTATGGCCTAAGCTTTGCTTTAAAAACAAAAGGAACAACAGCTAGCAGTCCCTGGTGTTAAATTTACATCACAATTAAATAAATATTTTACAAGGGACTGGTGCAACTGTACCTTTGTGTCTTCAAAATTGTTATACTAGCTTAACCGACAAGATGTGCTTAATCAACTATTTTCACCAGAAAAAAATGCTGGTTGCGTTTTCGAATCCATTCAGCCGAACTCCGGGTCTGGCGGTACCACTTTTAGCATAGCTTAGCATAGATCATTGAATCGGACATGACCATTAGCATCTCTCTCAAAAAAATGACCAAAGAGTTTTGATATTTTTCCTATTTAAAACTTGACTCTTCAGCCTAGAAAATCGCAACTTTACATTTTCCGTCGGTCTTAGTCAGATTCAATGATCTATGCTAAGCTATGCTAAACGTGGTACTGCCAGACCCGGAGATCAGCTGAATGGATTCGAAAACGGTAAAACTCAACTCTTTAACTCTGGGGGAGTTGTAAAATGAGCCTATTTCCAAAAAAAGTGGAGTATCCCTTTAAAGCTCAGCTTGTGAACAGCATGACTAGCACTAAAACAAGCTTAAATCACCCTTGATCTTCATTTAAATAAAAGCAAACTCATTCTTTCTAAATGTGAAATTCAAAAAACAATCATGTCCTCCTTGTCAGACGCAATTGCATCCTTGTTTCTGTCAATGTTCTGCTTCGTGTAACATGCACACGTGTCTCGTAACTTATCTGATTGTTTATAGCTAATTATCTGGGGGTGCTGAAGGTGAGAAGCAATAACGGATTGGGGCGGTCACCCTGAAGGTTCAGGTTCTGTCTGTTATTAATAAGACACCACCGCATTTCTGATCCCATCAGCTGGAGGTGGACCGGGGCATTCGTGTCCGCGGGGGAATTAGAACCCCTTCTGTCAGCCTGGGGTCACCAGAAAACTAAGGGGCAGACTGGATTCAATCAGGAACCCTGTCTAAATCACTCCAACACAAACACACACACACACGCATATACAACACCTTTCGCTATCAATAAATCGGTGAGAGCAAACAAACAAAACAATGAAACATCTTGTAATGTGGACCAAAGCCACCACAATGCTCTTGTAATCAATCCTCCCAGGAATTTGGAAGGTGCACCATTGAAGTTCCTGGGATACATGGCTTGAGGCACCAATAAATAAATGCTCAAAAGTCCGTCCATGCAGGTCATCTCCAGAGAGAGTAACCTATGGGCTAATAGATGTGACAAAGAAGGATGAAGCAATGCTTCAGTCTGGATCTAATGGATGTGTCTCTTCAATCTTGGAGTGAGTTATCACAGGTAGAGACTGACAATCACAATAATACAGGTAGTTATATACCCTGTGCACATTTTATGGCAGTACTTGAGTCTGTGTGTGTGTAAATGGGCGAATCTCCTCCGGCTCAAGTGGCTGGATGGCCATTTATTCCCTGAAGGTTTCCTGAGAGTTGTCACTTCGGACCTTAAAATGACTATGAACATATGCTCACATTCAACTATTGACTAAAATTTAATCCAAGAAATATGTTGATGAGTAAATTGATTTTATCATCTGGTTCTTGTGATCTTATCACAATGGTCATTTGAGACAAAATTGCCACTTACAGTCGCAAACAAGTCTCCACTGACCATTTGCAATCAGATTTTGTTAAGTAAAGGAAAATATATTTTTGTGAAATTCATGCAAAGTTAAATACAACTTTATTTTAAGCTTTATTAAGACCAACAGATTGCAATGTTTTTGTGGGAAACAACATTCTAAAAATATTCGTGAATATGCCACATTTATTGCTGTTATGCTTAAATAGTATTTTTTTCTGGAATATTCCTTTAAAGCTGCACCTAACTGACAAAGTTGAAATCTTTTGTTTCGGAACAATGGTTACAGAATATGTTACGTGACCTCAGTGTTGTCCGAGCATCAGGACATAATAGTGTTTACACTACAAATACAATGTATGTAAACCCCCAAGAGACCATGAATTATTTTTGTTTTTGTTTTGTTGAGACCATGATTTAGCAAAAGTTGTGTTCTTGAGATTTTTACTTTAGTTTATTGTCTCAATTCTCAACATAACAAAAGTTTTCTTCTTGAGATTTTATTTTCTTGACATAAATATATAGTTTTCTCAAGATCCCAGCTTAAAAATGTACGGGACATCTACCGAATAATGTTTGACAGATTCCATTTAAATAGTCCACCAGAGAAATTGTGAGTGGAATACAGATTACAAGATTTTTTTAAATGTTAATTTCATGAGAAAGCTTAAATTGTGACCATGAGACAACAACACAGAAAAAAGATCAAAAATAATGCATGGCCTCTCAGGGCTTTTGTATGTACCTGATAATTGAATCCGGTTTGCACTCGTTATGTAGTGCTGTCCACTTGGAAAGGATCCCCTGATATGTCTGTTAATATCAGGTGTAAATGAGCCCTTTTAATCTGTGAAAGTCACAGATTAAAAGTTACTGAAAGAGAACATCTGCTATTTTCTGCTACTAATGCAGTGAAACAAAATATTAAAACTGTGAATGACTTCCAAATTGGTTTTAGATTTGTTCAGATTTTTTATAGTGTACGAAAATGGGGTGGAAGTGAGAAGAACCAGTTAATTCAATTATAAATGGTCACTTACCACAGAGAGCAAGAGGAGGTAATGTATCACTGGTGCAGATAAAAAATTGCGAGGAAGTAAATGGTGCAAGTTTACCCTGATTTCTGTAATAACACATACACGCTTCGCAGTTCTGTGATAAACCGCAATGAAAGCCTGGGTGGATCTTCACTGCTGCTGGACAGGATGTGTTTTTGTATGACGAGGTTTCTCAGACTAAAAACAATGACTCTCTAGGAGAGGTTCAAATATCTAGATTGGATACATTGCACACAAAAAAAAAAGAAATTGAGTTCAAGATCTCACTGCGGGAAAAGAATGATCGAAACATGGCTCAGTAATTAGCTGACGGGAGGCTAATGGGCAAAGCTACAAACAGTCACACAAGACTCGTTCCTGTCTCTATCACAGCTGCTTGTTGATACTTCTAATACCATTACTACTGAGAAATCACAGCTGGAAAAAAAAACTCCTTATAAAGTCAAATGCGAACAGAAGACGAATTCAAATATTTCTCATAGCAATTAATCAAAAATGAAAGCTAACATTCAGTCTCACTGACAGCAGAATTTTACAAACTTATCGTTGATGTTGCCATGATCTACAAATTGAGCAATTCGATCTATAACAGGTGACATTGCGATAAAGCACGGATGTGTGTCTTTGCTAGGTTCTTTGTCAGGCCACATTGATTAAGGATGAGCATGCAGCTGTGGGTGGGCAGAGGCTCCAAACGCCAGCCTCTCAAGTTTGCTTATTTCATTTAGTCTAAGAGCTTTCATTAGTCATCACCATCGACTTTAATAAAATCTCCCCCTAGATGGTAGAAGAGAAGGCAGTGCCACCTAAGTGAGCTTTTCATTTGTTGGTGAATGGTAAAAGTGAAAATCTACTGTGTAAATCACTTAAATGAAGATAAAGTGACCTTAATAAAAGGGTTTTTGTACAGTCTGCCACAAAAGGAAGGCCTACAACATTTCACCACATGCCATAAATCAGTGTTTTTCAATGGGTGGTTCCTGACACAAAAATGGGCCAGCAAGAAAAAAAAAAAAGAAAAAAAAAATGCTACATTCAAATAATAAAATTTAACTAACTCTACATGTGCACTGAGAGTGAAGCAAAATAAATGTAAAAATAAATGTGAAAAATACATAACCGTTCAAAAGTTATTTTGATGCAATAATCTGATCAAATGTGACAATAAAAACGTTTATAATGATACAAAAGATTTCTATTTCAAAAAAATGTTTCACGGTTTCCACAAAACATTCAACATTAATAATAGTCAAATGTTTCTTGAGCAGCAAATCAGCATATTAGAATGATTTCTGAAGGATCATGTGACACTGAAGACTGAAGTAATGGCTAGGAATAGGAATAGGAATAAATAATACATAAATATATATCAAACAGAATACAATTATTTTAAATTGTAATAATATTTCACAATATTACTGTTTTACTCAATTAAGATTGAGTTATCAAAGAGACTTTTTTAAATTACATCATTTTAAATAACGACCACAAATATATTTCAACAACAACAAAAAAAATATATAAAAATGTCTGTTTAAGGACATTTTAAGCAATACATTTTATACAATATATTTACAAAGTAGAATAAACAATTTTGGTTAAGCCACCGCTGGATGTCCAATGTAAAATCTGAAACAAATGCACTACCATAAAGGACCAATAGATCACTTTGGAAGGGTAATATATTCATAATTTTGTATTAACTGTGAGCATGAGAAATGCTGGAGGGATAATGTTCCTGCTGAGTGGAAACCATTCAATCAGCTTTTCCCAAAAGCCTGCAAACCACTTACTCATTCTAAACATCCAAGTAAGATTGTGTGCAGACTCCTGAAAATATGATGAAAGACAAACATTGTCCAAATAATTAATCATAATCTGCAAATGTGCTGGACAGCCCTGCTGAAAAGATTATGTTTGTTTATGCGGGCAGATGCTGTCCTAGTAGGTGGTTGATCAAAAAATGAGTCTAGTTAAGATAACTAACCCAAAAGTGCTACCTACTGCATCAACAAAGTATTCAACTGATGTGTACATACTGTATAATATTCTGTAATACAAAATATTTGCTATAAAAATCAGGCCTTTGAGGCTAAAAAAGGATCCTATTGTGTGGCCCCATAACCTTACAAAGGTGATTTGCTAATTATAACCAAATTTGAGGCTAATTACTCTGGCTCTTTAAAAGCATGCTGAATTCTAAATGAGGGGTCAGTGTTCTGACCCTATGAGAAACTTTGTGAGCAGGCTTCTCTATATGGATCAGTAGATATTGCTGCTGTGTCTCCTTTTCTGACCCTCTTCTCTGCTCCCTTCATTTCTAAGAAACCGCTGTCTGAAAATGTAAGGCTCTTTGAGAACCTCCACCTTCTAAGAATGCTCTGGTCCTTTCATTTCTTCCTTCAGAAGGCCCACAAGTCTTTTATTGGTCTTTCGCTCCCTGGCTTTCTTCTTGTCCCCTCCTGGTCCCTGCTGAGGAACAGTGAATTGATCTGCAGCTCTAAGCCAAGTATACATTCACAAGCACAGACTTCACACACACACACACACACCCTTCCTGCAGTTTGCCAGTGATTGTATTCACACGCACACAGAGCAATCTTCAAAATGAAAACGGTAACAGGATTACTCTGAGGCACCGCATTGTGTGACAGACATTGGACAAACTAAAAAATATTGCATTTCCTGATATTTCTCGTTTTCAAGCAATGCTGCCAATCTTCTGGGTAAAATAGCAACTCAAACAGTCAAAAGAGGCCCAAAATGAGAGCAATACTCAGAAGACACAAGAGCTGATTTCATTTAATTTTGACAATGAAAATGATGCCAGCAGTCTTCAAAGACTATTACCATGATCTGTGATAAATACATTTCCTAATTTTAGCCAACCTGGGTTTATTGTTATTTCTTTTAAAAATAAACAGTTCACCCATCAAAAAGCAAGAATTTTTTTATTCACCGATGTCGTACCAAATCCATATGCTACTTTTTTTTTTCCTATGCAAAACAAAGGAACATTTAAAAAAAATCACTATTTAAGCACCATAAAATTATCCATACTCCTTGTATACTATATTCCAAGTCTTCTAAAGCTATACGGTTGCTTTGCATGAAAAGTCTGACATTTATGTCATTATTACTGATAATGTTTGCCATTCCACATTCAAACCGGCGTGTCACACATGAGAACCAATAATGTTTTGGCATCAATGAGTATTTTTGAATCAATTTTCAGAGAATAATGACTTAAATTACTTGGTCTATTCCTTACAAAAAGCTATTGTGTGACTTCAGAAGACAGAATATAGAGTACAATAGACTACACTTATGCCATTTTCTTTTTGGAGATTGACAGACATGACCACTATGAATGCTCATTGTATGGCAAAGAGCTGCGTAATGAATATAAATATGCAAATGAGCCCTGCCTCCACTCATACAGGCTCGTCTACAAGTCGTTGTATCAAAATGGTAATGAGTTTTATGTATCGCTCTCCAGAACGCATAACGGTAAATGATATGACTAGCTTTCGGCTTGACTACATTATCAAACAGCTAATAATGTGTTGCTAATGTTACACAAACCATGCATGTTCCCGTTCGCCATCAGACCGCTGCCTTCTGAAAATCAGTATCCTTAGAAACGCTTTGAACAGCTTAGAACGTCAGTGGAGAAAGGCATATATAGTTCATCATTACATCATCATGTACATCATATTCATAATTCACCCGCTATATTGCTAAATGTACCTGTTTTTTCATATCAACAGAAAAATATACCGGGATAACTTCTCTTGAGACTCCCCTGCTTCTCAGCATAGTTAATGATATGCTAAAGCCCGCCCACACATTGACGTAATTGGTTACAAGGTAGTTTGTGACGTAAGAAACACCAGCGATTTCAAGACTTTTTTTCACTGCAGTTTTAAGGAGAAAATACTCAGCAATGGTGTTGAATAAAGGTGACTTGACTTAACACCTTTAACATCTGTGCCAATGGACAAAAGGTTCTTTATAGTGGAATAGTGGTTCTTCAGATTATAAAATGTTCTTCTCATCAAGAAAGAAAATGGTTCTTTTAAGAACTATTAATTGAAAGGTTGGTTACAACTTTATTTGAAGGCGACGTAGTTATGTAATATGAATTAACTACATGTATACTATAGAATTAGTTAGTTACTTGTAATTATGAATAATTTACTGTTGTTATTATAGTAAGTACATGTAACTACATCACCTTAAAATAAAGAGTAAAAGTGAAAGAAATGAAAAGGTTATTTTAATAATAATAATAATGTTTATTTTATATAGTGCCTTTCTGCGAACTCAAGGTCGCTTAATATTATATGCAAATAAATTTGACTTCATCTTTTCAGTGTAACTTTTGTTCTTGTTTCCCCTGCACTTCTAGGCATAGTTCTTCATAGGCAGTTTGAAGCAGTTTGAACCACTAACACTGACATCTGGAAAGCTCAAGTCGAGTTGAAACCTCAGTGAAGAGGGGCTAAAATGCTTTAGGTGAACAACGGCTCTCCCAGGTAAAATTTTACGAGGCAGTTAAATCAGAACAGTCAGACGGGTACATTGTCAGAGGATTTATGGAGTCTGCACAGGTCTCTTCTGCTCAGCCAAATGAAAGAATGCAAAAGAAAGACATATGGGTGGAATAATTAATAGCGAAGGTTTTTTTTAATTGCAAGCAATTTGTGGAGAACCACCCAGCTATGTGGTTAATTCATCCGTGAAGAACATTAGGAATCTTTATCTGTGTTTAGCAGCTGTCATTTACAAACTCTACATATACGTCAGAAAACCCAACCAACTAGTCCATCAGAGGCATAATTGTCATTATGCTATAGTCCTTGGGGGATTTTATGTAAATTTTGCTGGGAAAATGACAAATTAGTGAAGTTGTCAGTTTGTTAGGAGCATCTAAATTATCTGTCATTTCACTCAGCGACGCCAAAAGAAATATGAACAGCTCTTTGAGAATCAATAATTCTTTGGAGGCCGCATATCATGCAAGGCTTGTCATTTCTGCCATATTTTACAGCTGAGAACAAAGGAAAATTAATGTTACAAGGAATAAGATCTCTTAATGGTGGCTGCACCAGTAACTTGGATGGAAAGTAAATTACAATAATTTACTATAGTTCAGTTTAATTAGGAGGAAAAAAAGGCATCCGTTGAATTCCTTTTTAATTGGTATAGGATTTCACAACATGATTTCTTGTTACCAGAGTCCTGAAGCATGACTGGGCTTTGTACCAGGAAATGAAAAGCAGCTGATAATCGTAGCAGACTCAAAATAGAACAACAGAGCTGATATTGGATAAGCTTGTTAGAATTACCATTAAATCTTTTCCTTCATTAAATCACAGACTGATGCCTGTTTTGTGTGGTGACTATTTCAGGTTTACCTTTTTGCATCTGATTTCGGATTTTTTTTATACATTCTGATTCCAAGTATTATATTGAGTCACTAAGTCAGATCATATTTTCTGAGCTTGTCATATTATTATTATTTATTTTTTTTATTATTTGAACTGAACGATTCATTGGTGCATGTACTGTATATTCCAATAAATAGAAAAATGTCATCAGATAATCCAAATGTAGTAACTTGTTTTTCCTCTGAAAGAACTTTACTTTTAATTTAGTAATTAGACAACAGTATATGTAGGCATTGTTTTAGCAAACTCGCCTTTGGTCCGGCTGAATTCTGGTCCGTAATGCCCACTTTTCATAAACCATATTGCTAATTCTGATGAATAAAATCAGTTTCAGCCCTATAGTATACACAAATAATGATACATAAGGTATAGATGCATCATGAGGATCAGTGGAAAAAAAGAAAAACAAAATGCAGTTGAGCTTGTTTACAATGTCCTGACCTACAGTAGTCTTCAATGGGTGTATTTGTATAAATATTAGTGCTGTCAAATTGATTAATCGTGATTAATCCCATCTAACATGGAAGTTTTTGTTTATATAATATATGTGCGTATATATCATTATATATATATACTGTATATACAGTATATAAATATAATACATTCATATACATTATATAAATGAAAACTTTTATGTTAGATGTGATTAATCACGATTAATTGATTTGATAGCACTAATAAATATCAAGTAGTCTGATTTTTTCTTTTTTTAGGAGTTTTTTTGTTTTGTTTTGGCTGCATCTAGTTTTCCATTATAAAATGACTTCTGAGAATCTTTAAAAGCATTTAAGAATCAATTGAAAATCTACTTCTAATTCAACGCACCTCTGACTCGGATAGAAACTTACTTCACTTTGTAAACAACATTCTGCCTAACTGGATAACAAACGTGACTCCTTTCTAAATTCAGGTAGTTCACACCATACATTATATGACTAACCTTCATGACCTGAGACTAGGGAGTTGAACATGCTGTAAAGATTATCCTAATTAAGGTACATTCCTCTCTGTAGACATTCATAAAAATGCTAGAGAGCCATTGTGACATTTAAATCAAGATCCGGAAGCTGAGAACTATGACCTTGTATAACGGTCCATATTAAAATAAACTAAGGTTAAGACATCTTTTCTGCCAGTTGCCTTCACTGAAGCTAAAGCGGATTCCTGCATAGCACAAGCCTATTGTACCTTTTTAACTGGTTAAAAATCAACCCAATCTTTTACCCTCCAACCCAGAAAGAAATTAGAACTGTTAAAAATGAAAATTTGTTGGAAATGATGTGGTTACGAGATGTGGTGGATGGCATTTCATTTGTACCATTTTACAGAATAATTAGTGGTGTTTGCTTTGTTTATTCAAACCTCTAAGTATCAAACTAACACACTTAACTGGTTTGTGCGGTACAGGCATGAATACCCCAATTAGCGCAGAGAGGTGTGCTATTACTTTTCTAAGTAATCAGACTCATTATATTTGCCTGGTGGGCAATAAAGCAGTTGAAAAAAAACCTTAAACTTAATTTATTTGGAAGGACCTGAGCCATATCTACAAGCAGAATGTCAGAGTTTTGCAGAATGTCAAATTTGCTAATTTGCCTCGGACCAGTAATCAATCACCTAGCAACAACCCAAAAGCATTATGGTGGTGAGCACAACCAAGCATTTTCATAAAAAATTTTAAAATCATATCACAGTTTGATTTTATAAATAGTTCAGGAAAAAATTTGAATCAATAGGGTACAATGGTGCTAAAGGCACACCTTAAGAAAAAATTGTTTTTCACTACACCCATAGTGTATGATTGCAGGAAAAAAAAAATTTATTGAACATTTATGGAGCAACATATTTTGTGTGAAAATAAATCTTAAAAGTGGTTTATTTTGTTTAAAAATCGTATAAATGTATGATGTGGTGAGGGGGGCTTGATTGGAGTATTGATACAAATTAGCTAATTAGCTATAATATGTTTTTAATAATGTCTAAGTTAACACTTGTTCAAAACAATCACTTTAGCAAAGTTTGTACAATTTTCTATTTATTTTGATCAATAAAAAAAAAATAGATAAATATACTGTCATTAAAATGTTAACATAAAAATATATTTAAAAAATACAGAAACAAAATTATTTTGAAAAGTAAAGATTCTGAAAGCATTGAATGAGATCCCCTAATAATTTTATATAGATTACAGTAGTATTTTACGATATGATTAATATCGTTTTTAAATAATATGGTTTCATTATAAATATGGTGATTATCTCTAAGGAGGACACCTAACTTAATTTATGATATTTACCCTCTGAATCTAACCATGTCATGTCAATAAATGTAAAAGTCAGCCGGCTGTTTATCATCATGCTAATTATTGTGTCTTTTTACCCCAAATACCATACTTTTACATATTCTTCCGCTATAGAAAAACTGTTGCTTTATTTACCTTGAACAAAACTGAAATTCATTAAGAAGGCCTTTATCTCCAAATATATTAAATAATACAAAAAAAACATCAAATATTAGATCAACTAGCACAGGATCAACTTTGCTCTGCTACCCGCGATCGCGTCAAGGATCCGCCAAATGTCCATGTGCATCTTGAAAAGCGGATGTTTTGAGAAAGTGCTGGGAAAGGGAAAATAAAATCAAAGGCACCTTTTACCCCGGGGCGCATTTAGCCCCATTGTATCCTACAACATACACAGGTGGTAAGCATTCAATTGTAAAGTATATAACTAGATTTGGTTATATCTAGTTTTTTGTAAAATGGAGGAGTATATCATTGCAACACAAATTAAAACTCTTCCATTTCCAAAAAATGTCTGCACTGCATTCAATGTCTAAAAGCATAAAAGATATTTGTGTGTATATGCCACACTTCAAGAACAAAAGAAATGCCGTGAGATCCTATCATCTCATTGAATCTTTTAAGACTCCCTTCCCTTTCCTGCTCAAGCTCACTTCACAGAGATAGACATGTCCTACCTGTTTGCCGTGTCTGAGGCCGAATACTTCAAAAAACTAATAAAAATAGATTCTGAGAAGACAGGCTGCTTTAGAAGCCTTTGCTTCGACTAATGGGGCTTCATGACAGCCCGTAGGATTATTCATTATCATTCCAATTTCTGAAACTAATGCCTCGATGAGCCCCTTTCATTCCAAGAATGAACTCTACAGGTGAACAAGGTAAAAAATATTCCATTTCCCCTTCGCCGCTGTGAAAATGGGGCTGTGACTGAATGCATGTAGAGGCAGTGTTAATCAGAGCCATTGTGCTTCAAGTGTAGTAGAGAGAGACACAAATCATGAAGTGGACTATAATTGAGGAACATAATTCAGTTATTTAAATTCCAATCTTTACCTCTTATCTGACATTAAAAGGAATCTTTAGCAGCATTTTCATTAGGATCCTAAAATAACAGGATACAGCTCATTGTCTCCTGCTGCTTCCTTCTTTTTTCATCTTCATCAAAGAGAGTGAACGCAAGCCGCTGGACGACTTCCAAAAGAAGGATCACAGTGTACAGGAGAGGCCAGGTCTATAATTGGGTAAAGGACTGACTGGCTGCTCTAATCCCCCTCCTGAATCATTAAAGAGAAAAACACAATTGTGCAAGTAATTGATGACTAGTTTCGGTCTGTTTTTCCCACATTTTCTAAGAACTGTGCATGGGGCGTCCTGAGAACGAGTAGCTCTGGACACAATGTTGATAACCCTGCAGAAAAGACCAAAATTGTTGACACATATGAGTTTTGGATGCTTGTGTTCAGACCTCTTTACAAGCTAAACTTGCTTGGTCAACTAGCTTAAAGACTGCTTCTTTACAAGCCTAAAGGCAGTGGATCTCAACTCCAGTCCTGCTGACCCACTGCTTTGTACATTTTATTGGTCTTCATTATTTAACACACCTGATTCAGATCACCAACTCGTTTGGAAAGAGTTCCATGAACTAAACTGAGGCTGAATCCGAAATCACCCCCTATACCCTCAAATAAGGCATTATTTGAAGGGACTGCCATTTGTAGCGATGTCTGAAACCATAGTGGACGTTATTAAATGAACTCATTCTATCCCACATTGCACAGCAATAACAGGTGTACAGCTGATGTACAGTCAACGGCTGTCCGAACTCGCTCACTCATTTTCATTCACTCCTTCAAGTGAATGCAGGGAATAGTAATTGAGGGTTTAGGGGGCGATTTTGGATTCAGCCTGAGTGTCAGATAAGGGAGACATGCAATATTTGTAGGACCGGAGTTGGGAACCACTGCCTTATGGTGTGGACACATTATCGAAATTTTGCAGACAAAAAAGCCCATTGTTCATTGTCTTTTATCAATAGTGTAGCAATGTATGAAGCACAGCTTCAGACCAAGAAGCTTTCTGTTGGTCAACACATAAATACACAAACAACTTGAACTGGTGGCGAAACCAGCGTGGGGAAATCTTTCGCCATCACGCAAAATTCCTGATTACATCGATTCCTATTGAAATTACTGGATTTCGCACATGAAAATTCACCAAAACAAAAGGTAGATAGTGACTGCTCCTTAACAGTGCACTATAATGGGCATCATAAGGACATATTTGGCTAATTATTTTAACAATGGTATGTCAAGTTAAAAGTGTTTGAACTCATTAAAATGCATCCCACTGCTCCAGACTGAAAGTCACCATGAAACGCTGACTACGTTTACATGCAGCCAATAACCCGTTCAAAACCGGGATATTAGCAATAACCCGGTCGCGCACGGCCATGTAAACACCGGCAAAAACCCGGATATGCTCATATCCCGGTTTTTAAAAACCCGGATATTTCCCCTGGGGTACCCCTTTTCTAACCCGAATATTTGGTCATGTAAACGCGTATCGGCATATCCCCATCAAAAGGAACATTGATTTGTGTTCTGCGCATGTTCTATTCGCAAGGAATCTTGGTCTTTTGAGTAAAGACGGCGCATTCAAAAACCCGCGTGCAGTATACCGGAAGTAAACAAGAAGTAGAGGTAAACATGGCGAGACGCAGCACAGCAACACACTTTTGGAGCGAGAAGGAAAGCGCAAACAAAGGCGATCACTATCTGCCCCGACCTATTCATTATCCGCGTGTTGCTGCTGTTGTTGTTGTCTTTGGATACAGGAAGAAGAATTGGAAATGACGCATATTGCGTCTTAAGGTTGTCCGTACGTCCTGACGCTAACCGTGCGTCGCCGTTTACATCGGGATATTCCCAACTGATTACAAATTCCATGTATACAGGAGTAACTCTCTCTGCTCACGCATGTAAACGGGTTATTCCGAATGTTTCAGAAACCCAAATAGTGACCCTAACCCGACCATAACCCGGATATTGGCTGCATGTAAACGTAGTCAGTGTTGAACTGTTGATGAAAATAACCCCAAGAGCATATTTGATATTTTGATATTTTATAAAACGATAACATCAAGTTTTATTGTTATTGAGTGAATTATACCTTTAGGTACAGTATTAAACAATATTTTCATATGTCCTGTACTTTAAAAAAAATTATTTTAAAACAAACACTTAATATCATGATCATGATCCTAGAGCCATACATACCATTCAAAAGTCTCTTTAAAGCTACACTGTGTGATATGTTCCCCCATCTAGCGGTGAAATTGTATATGACTACCCAGTGAATATTAGTTTCTTTTCCTTTAAATTCCCAGGGCGTTTTAACTCCTACGGTGGCCGTATTATTCCAAGATTAACATGGCTTCCAGTTCGACTTCGCAAAAATTGCGCCTTTAAAACTATTCATCACCTGTGATCCATCGCAGCACAGATTTATGTTACAAGGTAAACAATACTTTTCACCATTGACGCGAGGAAAAGTAACGCAAGTTATACTAGATGTCGTTCTGGTGTTATGCACAACCATGCTATGGTTAGACAAGCAACTATAAAACTTCGAATTTACACACATAGGCTGAATTACCAGTCGAGAAGAAAGCAGGCAACTTCGGCGTCCGTTTTAAAATCTTTGCTCCTCATGAGCTCTTTCCATCTGGGAAAAGTTACTCCAATATTGACTTTGGTCTTGCTGATTTGCCTGTCGCGTTGACGTTTTAATTCTCTCTTTCGCTTCCTTGGCGACTCTGCTACATGTCCTCGAAAATAGGAGTTATCCTCCATCTTCAGGAATCTTTCAAATCTGCCGGCAGTCGCGAGTAATCTCCCCCTCGCATTCGTCACGGTGTCACTGAGTGTAAAACGCGAAAGGCGAAGCTTGAATTTCCAGGTATGTCCCTCTTTGGCGAATGTATTTTCAAGATGGAGGGGCAACATGGCTTCCGCCCATAGCTTCCGCCATTCGAGCGACTCGCTCGTATGTATTATAAATGGCAGATTTTACACTTACGAGAATACTTTATTAGTTGGTGGAAGTAATTACACATGAATGAGCACATATACTTTTGATAGAACAAAGTGTTTTTTGCTAAGAATCAACTTAAAAAGTTACACAGAGTAGCTTTAAAATTACAGATCAACTGTACAACGTTCACATCCCATTCAATATACTGCAGAATTAATTATTTGTTTTAGTCTATGACTGCATACTAAGCCTATTCACATCATACTGATAATTACTGAAATAAATCCAAGAGGAACATATTGTAGTTAAATCGAGTGAACTCTCTTGACAATTTTTTTTTCTATTAATTTTCTCCTTGACAAGTCATTTTGGGGAGGGCGCGCATTATGTCACCTACTATGCCCACTCCTGGCATATGTGGCAAGCGCAAGAGATGTTTCAGAATTAATCAAATTAGAAAAGTCTTTTGGAAAGATGTGACTTGTAAATATGATCATTTTGCATAAGCCTAAAATATTTTCCCTCACAGTGCAGATCTCTCCTGAGTTTAACTTCTGAATCATGACCCAGAAAGCAAGCCACCCCGCCTCTTCAACCCAGCAGCAAATCATTCCAGCAAGCTTCCACTGGAGGCCTATCTCAGTCCTTTCCCTCAGAACCACACATCCACATTCATCTTAGAAAACATTTCACAATGTTTGAGTGATTTCTCCACTGAACATTGTAAAAACATGTGCAAAAACATGCTCATAAATATCACTGTCTCCAAAGTTACATTTAAGAATGCAACTATTCTTGCATTTCTATGGATTAATATGCTTATCAGACACAATCATGCGCTCTACTGAATAAGAGCATATAAGAATTATAAGAGAGATCATTTTATCTCTCTTATAACGGTCAACCTCAAACAATGAAAGCAGTCAACTTAATTAAGACAGATGCATAGTCTCGCAGAGCCAGACTTTTGAGTATCTGCATAAAATTGAGTCCAGTTTCCAGCTAATTCTGGACAAGAGACATGAAAGTGACCAACCACAGGTTTTTTTTTCAGGTTTTTTTTTTTACATGCCGTTTAGGATCTCAAATAGGTTGTGTGAAAATTAATTAAAACTAATTTAAACAACTGCACAGCAGGGTTTGTCCAATTTGTAATTTGCTAATTAAAAATACCAAGACAGCAAAAATACAGTAAAACAGTAATATTGTGAAATATTATTAACAATTTACAATAGTTGTTTTCTTAGTAAATGTTAATTTTACTTTACTAACTATTTTTCAAAATATTATTTCTTCATGTCACGGAAAAGCTGAATTTCCAGCCGTCAATATCACATGATCCTTTAAAGAAATCATTCTAATATGCTGACTTGGAACTCAAGACACATTTAAAAATAAAAGCTTTATATTAAAATATGCTTTATATATGCTGTTCTTTTGCTGTTCTTTCAAAAACTCTTATCACAACCGTAATAAGAAATGTCTCTTGAGCTCCAAATCAGCATATTAGAATGATTTCTAAAGGATCATGTGACACTGAAGACTGGAGTAATGATACTGAAAATTAAGCTTTGATCATATTTGAATGAATATTCAAATAGAAAATTGTTATTTTAAATTGTAATAATATTGCACAATATTACTGTTTTACTAAGTGCTTTTACACTAAGTGCTCACACTAAACAAAAAAAAAAATCTTATGCCGCTAACATGGAAAAAAAACAGTCAATACCTGTGATTAGTCCTCAGTAATGCATCAACCTAGAACCTGGTGTCAGATTTCTACCAGCAATATGCATCTGACAGTCAGCAAATGGACTTTGGGCAGTCCGTGGGCAGCCCGTCTGAGGTCAAGACTGGAGACAGAGTAAATCAGTTAAAAGTCATAAGGGAGAGAGAAAGTGGGGAAAGGGCAAAGAAAGGTGAGCACAATGAGAAAAGAACAAAAATTGGGGAGTAGATTTATGTTTCCACGGCTGCTCGAATCCCAAGGAGCATTAGCTGAACTCATGAGCTGTAGACAGCTAATCTTTTGTTATGGGGAAATAAACACACAATGTTAGCCACCGTTTTACAGCCGCTGATCCAAGGCGGATGATAAAAGATCCAGTGGGCCCAGACCACGCGGCTTAATGACCCTGAGAGCAACATACAATTTATTGGCTCTTGGTCCCCATCATCACTCCCTGCTACTAATTTATGAGGAGAGAGGGAACTGGACTCAATATAAGAGAAACTATTTTACAGAACGACTAAAAACTGCTTTAATAGCACAAGTTCTGGCTCTCTTTCTCAAGGTTTCCATCTTGTAAGTAATATATGACAACATGCTTGTCCTCGTTGTTTATTCTGCTTGATTTATGAGACTCCGTCAACAAAGGAATATTCCATGTAGCTGTGAACAGTTGCATCATGTCTTACAAAGAAAAAAAGTTGCACTGAATTAGGATGTAGGTCATTATGAATGAGAGCCATTAAAACAATGAGTTAACTATTAAAATTAATGGGTTAATTAATTGCCATAGTCCTAAAATCTTCAGCAAAACCATGTGTGGTAAGAATCCACTGGGAGTCACCTAATTCTTCTCATTGTAATTGGGTCCAGCTACAATATTACCGCCCCTAAATTCCAAAATCCACAACCCAAAACAAGCAACTCCACCTCTTCCCTTCCGCAGAGACCAAAAACATCACAAGCATGGCTAGTTCTGCTAAGATATTCCAGCTCTACACAGATGTTTCACTTCTCTGCCTGGACAGTTGTCAAATCGATCTTAATTGGTTTGCATTTGAGGAAATGGTTGTTCTTCAAGCAGTACTTTAGGGAATTTTGTCATGGCTGCCTTGTGGCCGAGCTCTCTACCGTACGGCCCCTTCTGCCTGGTGTGAATGGCTCCTCTGTGTGACCAGCCAAGGATCTGCCAGGGGGACCCTCTCTTTGTTAGGTGAATGGGCACAGCTAGACCATCTTAAGGCACACTAATGTACCATGGCTGGACCACAAAGAGTGCGTAGTAATTTGCCAAGCATAATGGCACGTCTTTAATTCGGCCGAGGGGGAAACAGACCCTTAAAAGCGAGCTTACAGATGAGGAGTCCCATTCTAGTTCCTACTCTATTCATATCGTAAAAGGGCTTGTTTTCTTCCGGCTCATTGTCATCCTGAACCAAATGTCGGCAAACAACGGTGGGTCGAAATTAAAACAACGTGGCAGCTCCTGGACTCACTAAACGGGCCCAGAAGACCATAAACATAAACAAAAAAAGTGAGTCTTCTCAGGAAGGCACAATGATTGAGACCAGCTGCTAAAATGATGTCATTTAGCGGGATTAAGTCACTGATGGAATAAACTTTAGGAGGAAGATGCAATGTAGTAAAAAATATACCTAACACAGAAGGGGGAAAGAGCAGTATGTGCTTGGGGACACAGAGGGTTGGAACCCTGGCTGACCGATCAGAGAACCTGGTGAGTGGGAAAGTTGCCTTAGTGCTCAACATCCAGGTGTCTGGCAATTCGTTATCTTCAATCCCCAGACAACCCTAAAGTCAACTCCAAAAGGTGCTGGATGAATCTTTAAACACTCACACAAGCCACATTTCACCCAAAGTTTAGAAAAAAAACTTTTGCAAGAAATTTTGTTTAAAGAAAATAAAAACTATATCAGGACCATTGAGACTCTCATTACCATAATGCAATATTTTTCTTATTACTGTAGTGCAAAAAAAAAGATTGATTTACATTTTTAACTATTTATACATCATGGTATAGTAGTGTCTATTATAATACCTTTATGTAGATTTAAATAGAAAAACATTGTCTTCAGGAAAATCTTATTCTCATAACTATATTGTAAAAAATATTTATGCAACATCGTAGTATTTATTATAATACCAATAACTTATGTAGATTTAAAGGTACGGTAGGCAATTTTTTATGAACACTTTTTGTTAGAATGGTTGAAACTCTCTTCACATCCTAATAGCAATTAATAATAGAAGTGGTCTAAATATTAAAAACGCATACATATATCTTCGGTGGAAGTCTCAGGACCAAAAAATATTTGTGCAATTGCATTCGGTTGAATACAATGATAGGATTCCCTACCTGCCTGTTTTGGAAACATTTGTATTTCCAAACATCTGCGACACCCTGCTCGCGCAGACAGCCCACGTCATCAACGCGTTCTGTAAGGCTATGCAGAATTGAAGACAGACAATCCATATAAACGGATATCCATATAAAGGGATGCTACATTGTTAGGCTACGTAAACAATCGCTATATTGATGGTCAATTCAGACAGCAACCAGCCCTCCAAAAGCAATCGCTTGGAGGCCATACAGAAACTATTATTTATATATCTTGACAACAAACTCTTGAGTGTTAGTGTATTCTTACTGTAATAGGCGAAATATGACTTGGACTTTTTGTTGTGAGCTTCATCCAGCTCTACAATTACTTGGGAAAGTCAAGTAGTCAAGGGACTACATCTACCCTTGCTAATGACAAAAAATCAATTTCAGTGAGGCTTCTTCACAGAATTTGGTACTTTCACACAGACATAGAAAATGAAACATGAAAAAGACCCTGGTGATTTGTCAAACACATCAACATACAAGCTTTAATTAGCTTACAAACAGCCAATTAAATATGTCAGCCTCTCTTACAGTTTCTTTTGAAGAAAGGAAAAAGAGCCTCAGGCTGTGCTGCTCCATAAATGGCTGCAATGAAAGTTTCAGCCCTTTCTCTGCCAGAACGCTCCTTTTCAAAACACTCAATTTCTGACATAGAATAAAGGGATTTGACTTGAAAGGCTCCCTGACTTTGTCCACGGTCACAGAGACAGAGAAGCAGAGAGCGAAGAGCGTCGGGGAGACAAAAACAAAGGACAAAAAGAAGAAGGAGAATAGGAGGACAACCTCATACAGATTCTCCAGGAAGACTGGAGATCTCTATTATGACTTTTGAGTTCCTGTTAAAGAAAGCTGTACTCAAGTATGAAGCAGATGATTGAAAGTGGAAGTTTTTTTCGTCAAAATTAACAAATAAAACATAGCAAATGTATACTAAATACTAAACTTTCTGAATGTTGATGAATGGCCGATAAATCTAAATCTAAATTACAAAAACAAATGTCTCCCCATTAAAAAAGGCATGTCCAAAGCACACAATTATAATGTTCTCTTTATAATTTGATGTAGCATATATGACAGACTTGCGCTGCACATTGCACTTAACCATATTTTCCTTTTTGAAGTTATTTCAATCAATTCAAAACCATCATAGCGAACAGTGCGCATCTGAAGTGTCTCAGCTGAAGGAAATAATCCATTGTTTATCGACCTAAATATATCGGGCAAATTTTCCAATAACATTAAAAATGAACATATATCGCCCGATACCGATATGGTGGCCGATATATATCGTGCATCCCTAGTTTCTCATGTTTCATTTAGATAATGGCATCTGGCAAAGTGTATAAAGCAAGCAGAAACCTACTTACAGAGGCATCACGAGCATGTCATCTTCGAAGCTGCAGGGCTATTGCAGAAATAGGTGGCAATCCTTCTGAAGCCTTTGGAGAGAGAATCAGAGGAAGCACACAAGTGTTATATTTAGTGCCAATTTAGTGGTAGAAGGTATGCATCACCCACCACTCTTAAAAGTAAATGTACTTTATTGACATTGATGGTTCCATGAAGAATCATCCATAGAACCTTTCCATTACACTAAAGAATCTTTGTAGTGGAAAAAGGTGCTTCAGATTATTCAAATGTTCTTCACACTAAAAAAAATTGTTCTTTTAGAAACTGTTTACTGAAAGGTTCTTTGGGGAACCAAAAATGGTTCTATGGCATCGCTGTGAAAACCCACTTTTGAAATATTATTCTTAACGGTGTACACTCATAAAGAAACCACTAACTCTTTCAGTGGAATAGAACCCGAGGCCCTGGAATGCTGTTAAAAAGGAGATCGGAGCACAGCTATTACATTGGGTTTTGTATGCTGCACCCCTATGACCTGCATTATTTACTTGAAGTACCCCCTGAGATTAAGTAATACATTAGTAAGAACCACTAATGATCGTTTCCATAGAGTTTTTTCAAACTTTCTTACTACCCTTTACCCTATCCTGGGGTGCGTTTCCCGAAAGCATCGTTAGCCAATGTAACCCCTCTCACCCGAGTCCTTCACACCCCGCTCCGTGCGGGTCTCGAACCCGGGTCTCCGGCGTGAGAGTCAGGCGCTCTAACAAGGAGGCTAAAGACTGCAGCCTCTAGCGTCTGTCGCTAGAGCGCCTATTGAGATCAGAGGAGTGAGGTTTACTCACACAGCAACTACCAGCTGGCCTCCGTTACACCAACTATGGTCGCAAGTTCCGTCGTTATCAGCATAGTTCAACGATTTAGTGTTTCCCGAAACCATCGTTCCAACGAACGTTCGCAAACAGCATCGCAAACTTGTGTGGTTGGAACGACAGCTCTCGAGCTGTGGTTAGAAGCATAGTTTCTAGTTTACATGAGATGTAGACTGAATAAATCCTTATCTTTAGCAAAATAAGCAAGCTGACATTCAGTACAACCCATGGTATTTATTTAGAATACATACAAATGTAATTTACGTCTTTTAGTTTGTCAAGAGATTTAAAGCACCGTTTTTGAAGACTGCGCATGTGCGAACGTGCTCTACTATGTAAGAACGAGCCAAATATTGAGTCTGGTAATAAAGCAAAATAACTGAGAAAAATTAGAAATGGTCTTCAAATGCCATGTCTGTAGCTTATATGACAAAATAGCGTTAATTCGATCTCAAACAGATTAATTAAAATAAGTTATATTAGTCCACCACGTGCGAGACGTCATAAACCAACGTGGTTGAACGATACTTTGCGACATACGGTTTCGGGAAACAATGGTGACTAGCTAGTTGATTTCTCCAACGATGCATCGTACTATGGTAGTTAAGCAGCGAGCTATATAGTTGTACGGGAAACGCACCCCTGGATGTCCACTGTTTAACAAAAAGTCAGGGTTGCCAACCATCCCAGATACACACAACAATTCAAAAGTTTGGGGTCTCAAAGATTTTTTTTGTGTTTTCGGAAAAAGTCTCACGAAGGCTGCATCATTTTTATCAGCCATTATTCCAGTCTTCAGTGCCATATGATCATTCAGAAACCATTCTAATATTCTGATTTGTGGAATAGATGATGAATAGAACTGTATTTATGTGTAGCATTAAAACATTATATAGAACTGAATAAAGTATGAATTTCTTTCTAAAAAGATATAGTACAGACCACAGACTTTTGAACGGTACGATGCAATACGGATCATCTTGCATTAAAAGATGAAATGCTGCCATTTGTCCCGTATAAATATGGATGAAAAGACGAGACCCGAATACATGAAGTGCATGTCAAGCTAAGTTTGAAACATAAATAATGTTGAAAGTAAGAACGCTAAATATGAGATCAAGCAAAATGCTTTGAAAATGTCAATACAACTGATTAAAATTATATGATTACTGTTACTGTAAAATATAGTTTTAAAATTAAACAAAGCACATCTCTTAGGTGAATTCATGATGATATTAATTCATTGTCCAAAAGTTCAAGATAAATGAAACCTTTTTCTTGAGCTCTACTCCATTCTTATCAAACTGTGCAATTAAAAGTGCACTATGGAATCCCACAGCTTTGACAACATCAGTTTCTGTACAGATATGAGCAAAGCCCAGTTGTTCAGGACTTAATTAAGATTAGGAAGAGCAAAGAGAGAGGCCACTCCACTTCATAAGCCTCCACAGACCAGGCACTGGGGCTTTGTGCTCTCTTCGTCTAGCAAAGGTTAGTCCAGCATTGTATAGTGCAAAGCACAGAGTCGGAGTAAGACATCGGGCCAGAGTAATTAAGGAGTAAATAATGAAGCCCTTCAACGAACCCCTGCTCCTATGATCTGATTGGCCGGCGTGCCAAGGCATGTTCAATAAATCAATTAACAACTACTGAGAATTACTGCTTTAAAAGGTCACTAAAATCGAGACGTTTCAGCCACAGGCCGAACAACCTCAACATCCCCAGATTCCACAGGTGGCTTATCTTCCTATGTCCTTTTTTATGACACTCAATTATACTGCTTTTTTCTGTGCAGGCTTTAAAAATGAAATACCTTTTTCGATTACATTTTTTTATATCTTTATTAAAAAACATGCAGGCTTGCAGCTGGCAGGAGTGGATTATAGATCAGGTGGCCAATGAGGCCAGTGCCCCAGAGTCTCAGACTGCCAGGGGCCTTCAATGCCTCAGGACATGCTGTCCGAAATTGGAAAAGGAAGCTGAACCAGGGTGAAAATAGAGCAAGTTGACCACTAGACCCCCAGGGCTATAAATAGTACAATCTGGCCAATATTGGTCAATATTTTTATGTGGAACAAAACAGAAGATCCTTTGAAAATTTTTATTTTTTTAATAAAAATCTAGGGGGTTTCATGTTCTTTTGGACACTGTCGACCCTCATTTGAACAAAAACCGCAGAAACATTCTTTAAAGGGATAGTTCACCCAAAAATTTAAATTCTTTAGACCCGTAAGACTTTCGTTCATTTTCGTAACACAAATAATGATCTTTTCAATGAAATCTGAGAGCTTTCTGTCCCTCTATAAACAGCTACGCAACTGACACTTTGATGCTTCAAAAAGTTCACAAAGAGATTGTGAAACAAATCCATATGAATTGAGCGGTTAAGTCCAACATTTTCTGAAGAGAGATGATCGTTTTATATGATGAACAGATTACATTTAGGCTTTTATTCACATATAAACTTTCATCAACACACACATCAGTTGTGGTAAATAGAAACCCAAGCATGTTCGCTTGACGTGCGAGAAACAGTGAGGTTCATTCTTGTGTGTTACGCAGCATGTTTGAGCTTCCGCAAGAGCTTTTTTCTCGTGTCAATCAGGTTCCGTCGAGCTCCTGTTTATGTTTGCTGATCAGTGTTTATATGTGAATAAAAGCCTAAATTGAATCTGTTCATCATATAAAGCGATCGTGTCCCTTCAGAAAATTTGGATTAAACAGCTCAATTCTTATGGATTAGTTTTACGATCTCTTTATGAACTTTTTTATGTGTCAAAGTACCTTTCTGTCTATGGACGAACAAAAAGCTCTCAGATTTCATCAAAAAGATCTTCATTTGTGTTCCGAAGATGAACAAAAGTATTACGGGTTTGAAATGACATGAGAACTATCCCTTTATATAGGTTTAGAACGACATGAGATAAGTCAATTATGACAGAATTTTTCATTTTGGGTGAACTATCCCTTTAAAACAAAGTGGGATGGTGCCAAGGATGTCTTGGGGGACCATGATTTGACTGGCCGTTAGTATGGACTAACTTGCACTGCACACAATGTGAAAACTAAATGAGAATGTTAGCCTGGTATAAAATACATTGAATTATGTGCATTTCCTTAAAGAATTTCCATGAAATGCCACTAAAGAGCTATTCTATCAAACTGCTATAAATCTCTCGAGACAAATGAGTAATCGTGGTTAATGATATGCGATAAGCTTTGTTCAAGGGTCTCTTTGGGTACTATCAAGTTTAAGGTTACAATTCATAGCTTTACCATTTAATGCTTTTTCACAGCTGGAATAAGCCCAGGAAAATGATTCATTAAAGGATGACTAAATGAGGCTTATGCTAATCACCATGTTGAATGCGACGAACTGCACACTGTGGTAGGAATACGATGTGCCGGCTCAATCTTAAGCGCGTTGTTGCTCGGGTGGGGGATGGCAGTGCACTGTGGGCGTACTCTCCAAACAACCAGGTGTTCACTGTGGGATAAACATTTGCTAACAGGCTCCAACAAGATCCCCAGGGCCCAAGATTAAGGGAGTCTAGCGAGCAACAGATTCAGAATGCTGCTGCAGGTGGGAAGGAGGGGGTGAGGCAAGCTTTGGTTTGATCTCAGAGTTTTAATTTGCCTGTGACTGTAGCCAAATGATTGTGTCGCTTCAGCAGTAGTTTTTCCGGGAAGATGATAAAAGTTGCTCCTTGCATGTCTTGTTCAACCTACTGCTGGCCTTCCAGCTCTGAATGAGTATAAACTATAAATAAATATTGAAGTGGTTGCTGTTACACCAACAGTTTCCCTTAAAAAAAAATATATGGCAGCGCTAACCTAAGCCGATAGCTCACAAATATTTATAAAGCTACACAGTGACAAGGAAAAGGAATGAAGTTTTATTAAATGCTATACATTTCTAGGTTTAACATTATTTGTCATTCAGATGTTCCACTTAAAAAAAAAAATGCAGTTTTTTGACCACTGAAAATATGTACAACTTAATTTACTAAGGAATTTAACCTTAAAAATATGGATACCAAAAGAAAGTGGTCCCACTTTAAATTGGGTGTCCTTTACTACTGTGTACTAACATTTAAATTAGTCATTTGATACAATGCACTTATTGTTTACATACATGTTTTTACATTGTATTTATATTAAAAAAAAATACCTGCGTGTAATTACATCTGTAATTACTTTGTTATAACATCTATAATTACACTGTTGACCCTTCCCTTACACCTTAACCCATTCCACCAAACCTGTCCCTAACCTAATCCGTATCCCACCTCAGTAAGAGCAAAAGTGTTTTGCAATAAAACATGAACACAATAAGTACATTGCACTTATTTTTTGATGTACATAGTAGTTAGACACCTAATATAAAGTGTAACCAGAAAAGTTTGTTAAAAAACTAAATATAAAAGGATATTAAGGGATCTTTAATACTTCTTGAGTTACAAATATTAACAAAAAAAATATTAACAACATCAAAAATGAGCCGGCGAAGTTTTCAAAATTTGGTTGATTTTACACGGAATGACCCTATAATGTAAAGGAAATATAGGCAGTATATAAGGAAACAAAAAAGAAATATATAAGTATATAGCAAATTTATGAACAAACACCAATGGAAAATACTTTTTGCCGCCACATGTACCAGCAGTAGGGCTGTCACTTTACGTTCGAAATTTTTTGCACAATCGCTCGGACCAACCAACACAAGTTTTGAAAACGAAAATAGGGAATCGATTTTAACCAAATATGTACACTTAATTTTAAACGCATTAAACACATAAAAAAGATAGATGTAACAAAACTCACAAACAAGCAGAAAAAGAAAATAAAGAATTCCGAAAGTGCAAAATTCCCACCAATTTTACGTGCCTATAGTTTCAATCGGCCAATTGAGGACAACGGCGATCAACCTGTGCAACATGAGAGACGAGTGATAACCCCTAATAACTTGAGGAGTTCGATATGGAAGCACTTCGGGTTTTGGACTGTAGATCAAACTATGAAGAAGCACAAAGTGGTATGCAAACTGTGCGATCGTGAGTTCCCATATCACAGCAGCACTACAACTATAAGGAGGCATATGCAGCTTCATCATCCAGATAAATACAAGTGTCGGTTACGTAAAAAAAAAACACATGGCCTGTTCTGAAGTAAGTCCATTTAAAGTTTCATTTTTTAACAGTTGTCTGTAATGGATTGAATCATTACGTAAAATAATTTTGGAGATTTTTGAATAGCCTAAATCATAAATGCAGCCCTGTTGTAGACTGCGACAGATGTTTCTAGTCCACTGTCTGATTTGGAGAATGTAGCGGCCCTGCGTGTTTATCCTACACAAACTTCACGTTCAATGTAGGCTAGTCCTTCAGACATTTCTAATCGTAAACACAGCCATGTTGAAGCCTCCAGTAATGTTTTTCATTGATGTTATGGCAGTCCACTCTGCTTATTGTTTTTCGAGAATGTTGCACTCCTGTTTGTCATTGTGCACGAAACTTCACGCCAATAAATCATCAGAAATATTGCTCAATATTGCATCTCAAGCGCCCTCTTTACGTTCGTCCTAATGCCCGTTAGTTGTCCGTGGATTGGCCTATATTTGGCGTTGAAAATGGAAACGTCTTTAGAAAAGGAAAATCGATTTTACAATCGATTCAATGAACACTTATGTCTCAAAAATTTAACAGGATTCTTTCGCAAAAGTGACAACCGTAACCAGCAGGGGCAAACTTGACCATGCAAACCAACCAAACTCTGGCAGAATTCAGAACAGTAGGCCACATGTAAGACTATGCTAGTATGCAAATTCAGACTTTGACCATTTGGTTTGAGCATCCTGGCAAGTCGTGCAGAATTTTTTATTAGCTATAATCACATTAAGGGCTGAAAGCGTTAAGACTCATTTGGGCCATTCCATTTGATGTGTTCAGATCAGTCTCATTGACTCTCATATGTACGATTCATGAAAATGTGACCCAAGTGCAAACCACTAGAGAAATACTCTATCTCTGCAAGCGGCCTAAAGTCAATGTCACCCTCATTAAGAGCCCAAAAGGTTTCTGTTTTAATCATTAAAAAAAACATCCTGCAGTGAGCAACAGCGGGCAGCATCCATAGAAAGACGGCGAGGTAGAAACTAGGACGGTGTAAATGTCAATACTGCAGGACTATATGTTCTTGCACATCAATTTAAGTAAAACTGCATCACAATCCTGCAATGTTAGCTGGATCGACATGTTATGGTTTTTCATATGCGAATGTTAACACAGATGATGTTATACGAGTCATTTACAAACATGAATATGAACAAAAGACTGAATCTGAAGGGGGAAAAAACAGAACTGATCATTTAGACTATAATGTGAACATAGACATTGTCTATATCAATTGCATGAAGTCAGCAGGAGGCTGGGTATGCTAGACCCACACAAAAGGTAGCCAATGAAAGGCTAAGAGACGCGGCGGTCTAAAGCGAGGGGACCTCCTGGGTCGGCGGCCCAGTGTGACTGTGATCGGAGGAACTGCAGCTGCAGTAATTATACCTCCCACAGTGGATCCAATAACGCCCACCCCTGAATCAATGCAACAAGCCGTGGCACCACAAGATGGGTACAGTATTTGTCGACAATTTGTGCTTGACGTCTCAATTAGTAACATGCTATCTGTCAACAACATACTAATTACCGATATTTACTATAATATATTAATTTGACTACAACATCTGATTATGTCAGATTTCTTTAATTAATAGTGCACCAGTCTGAGAAAAAAAAAGAAATCTCTAAAGTTTGCCCCTTCCTCAACTGCTAGCTTAAGTAGCTCCTCAAAATTTCAGTTTAGAAAGTTTGAGAAGTTTGAGGTCGGTACAAAGTCTCTTTATTCTTATATCAAGGCTGCATTTATTTAATCAAAAATAAAGTAAAATAGTAATATTGTTAACATTTTAAATAACTGATTTCTATTTTAATATAATTACATTTTCACCATCATTACTCCTTCTAATGTGCTGATTTGGTGCTCAAGAGACATTTCTTCTTTTTATTATTATCATCAATGTTCAAAAAAGTTGTGCTGGAATAAAAAAAAAGTCCATGATTGGATGATTAATAGAACGTTCAAAGGAATCACATTTGTTCAAAATAGAAATATTTTGAAACATTATAAATGTCACTTTTGATAATGCATTCATTATAAAATTGTTAATTTCTTTCAACAAAAAAATCTTACTGTCACCAAACTTTTGAACGGTATTGTATTTTGTGGTTTTCTATAATGAATGCTTTTAAGGAAGAACTAATTACTGGATTTCACCATTTGGTGAAAGATACACAGAAATCAATTAACTGAAATATTTTCACAGATATTGAGGCACTCAAGCAAATAAGATATCAACAACCAGAATTGTTTATTCTATTTTCCTGGATAACTTCTGTGAAATAACCAGTATGTTACTTTTAGATCAAAACACATTTAGATTACAAAGTCTACAAATATTTCCAGCAAATATTTTTCATTAGTGCGCATTTTCATTTAAAGAGTTTTTCCATGTCAGCCTATTATTTTTAAAAGTATATTTCAGATAAACCTGCCACATGGTCAATGAATGACAAACCTTTGTCTACCTTTGTGGCTGTTTAGTCTACAGGCTGTTGTGGAAGTGGAACAGACTTTATGCAGATAGCAAAACATATGGCTACCCAAAACTACATCCAACTTGTTGAATATTTCTGATACATTTTCTTTACAGGCTTTCCAACTTGAACCATTATTTGTTTTGGAATTAATATGTATGCCCATAAAATTCTTATGGGCAGATATCCTATCAGTAGCAGAGTAAATAACATCCGAGGGAAATTACATTATATCACAACTACGCTGACAGCTAAATTATATACCCATATGTTTGAACTGCATAAAAAATTCCTCAGTAGACAGACACATGGATTCAAATTGAACGTGTCTTAGGAGGAAGTTGAAGTAATATATGTGTGACTGAAGAATTCCTGAAAGATTCCTGACAATGAGAGGGCATTCAATTCCAGACTAAATTATGAACAGGAATAGGACAGATTGCACGAGAACATAAAGTGAAGCATGCAAATACGGGATTTCACAGAAAGGTGCATTGGAATTGCTTGAGCTTTGCAGAGCACCTTAATGCCTAAAAAGTCTCCATTGTAGTCTTCAGCGCCCGTCTGTGCCGACCACATCAAACATCAACGACATCAAAAGCCGAGATCACAGCAGAGCATCTATAGCACTCAATGCCTGGTGCCATCAAAAGTTGACCTATTTCAGTTTATGCCAAAAAACTTGCTTCATCTCATTGTTGGAGTTCTGAAGCTAATGAACACCCTGGAACTTTTCTATAATGAAAGTGAATTAAAGTCAATGGATGAAGTGCCAATCCTGTGAGTAATTACTGCCAGTCAGATGAATCACAAAACCAGAGAATGTGCTCCCTCTTCTGATGGTCAACAGGGTGATTAATGATGCAGAGTAAACCTCTCACTTTAATGAGATCATTACAGAAAACAAATAACCCCTGGATGGCCGACCTAACTGTCTTTTCTCCAAAACATCGGGGGCATGCACTTAGTTTACTTAATGTAAACATGTTAATCCATCTATCATTTCTATGACTTCACAAGCTCTTTGAAATATTATAAATCCTGGACTGGAATGAAGGAGCAGGCACTCAATACAACAACACATTACTCGTCACAATCTGAATCATTCAGTACTCTAATTATTATACTGAAGCATCTGCTTTGATGATTAAGGGGCAGTTTACAAGAAACAGTTTTCAGCTGAAAACCGAAAAAAAGTTGATGCGTTCATTTACAAGACAACGGCATTTTGGGGGCCTGTAAACTCTTTCAGAGTTTCAAAGTACAGGTTTTGAAAACAATACCGTTTTTGTCGCTGTGTAAACTACAAAAGCGTGAATTTGTGAAAACGGTGATATCATCCTAATGCGTATTACGCGTTTAGTCTCTAGGCGCGTAGTTTTTCTTTACAAAATGACCTTGCCAGCTACTGCCCTGCCAGCATAATATAGCGTTTTTAATTGTTTTCGCAGATCGGTGTGAACGGGGATCGTTTTGACAACGCTGTCGACTGTACGCGAAAAACGCAAAGGAAAAACGTTTCCGTTTTTAGTACATCGTTATCGTGTAAATGTATGTTTAAAAGTTGTTTTATGGTTACATAAAGTAAAAAGTTATATTCTTCATTTGGGCATTATCTTGCAGCAATAACAGACTGGGTAAGTATAACAGATATTATACCCAATTAAGCTAAGCAGGACTGAGCCTGGCCATCGTTTTGCTAACCAGTGGAGCCTTTTCCATCGTTTTGCTAAACAGTAGAGCTAGACAGACACGTTTGACTGTTGCGCTCGCGTCTTGTGTCTTTTGTAGCGTCTCGGACGACATGCCGTTCTAAAATGCGCCTCTTAAGTTAAAATACGTTTTTTTTATTCTCTTTTTTCCCCCTTCCACTGCTCTGCATCTCAGGTTTTTAACTGCAAAAGCGTGTTCTGTGTAAATGGCCACTTAAACCAGTAGGGAGTGCTAAATCTGCGATCTGTATGGGTGCGAACCAGGCCAAACTTCCCCATTTGCCCCAATCCAAATTTGCTATATCACACTCCTCTCCACCAAAAACTGGTGTGTGGCAAGCATTGTGGCACACTATGGCCACAATGTATTATCTACATGGATTCTGCACATTGGTGAAGTTAAGTTTCGCAAGTGCTTGGAGTGCCTGAAAATCAATAAGGAAATTCTTTTTTTATTATTTGAAAGCTTGAAAATTTTCCAATCAGCTAAAGCAAGAAATAATTATACAATCTACTCAGCACAAAGTATTGTTATTCATCTGGACATGTGATATGCATCTCTGTCATGTTGTTGAGACAGTCAGTCTCTGTTGGCTGATGTGCTCTCCCAACTACGTTACAATGACCTCTGGCTGCATTCTACATCCAACATGATTGTTTTCCTTTGCTCTCCTATCACAGTGGGTCAGACAGAGCAGTATTGTGCGCTCTGAGCAGCAGGGAAGAGTTTCTGATCAGTATCATCTCTGTCAATGTCATAATTAAGACTTCAGAGGGCAGACGTGAAGTATAGAGATAATTGACGAAGGATCAAACGTACACTCGCTCACAGATAAATGTCTGTGGGGTCTTAGTGTTCATTAGCGGCGGAGATCCAAAATAGATAAGCAACACATTTGGAGATAGTGACTAAAGGGCTGGTGGTTCAGCTTTTGAACATAAGCAGTGCGACAGAAGTCACATTTTCTCAGCCTTTTCTTCTACAGCAAAAATTGCAACCAACACCACCAAAGCAGCACCTGCCTGCTTCATGACATCACAGACAACATAAAACCTGCTGAAAAGTCCAGTTATTGTATTCTGTACACATAATTAAAAGATAAAAACAGTTAACGTTGAGACTCCTGCATTCTGTTCCATTCGACAACACTCAGCCTTGCTGTTTTAAAGCACTGGCTAACATTAACTATTGTAGACCAGCCTGCAGGTCAACACTTATCTTCTCAGTAGGGAACCACTGTCACCATGAGCCTTTGAATAAGATTTATTATTTTTGAAAAGGCAAAATAAAGAATTGATGTTGCAGATGAAACAATTCTGACAACTGATCTGATATTCCGCAAGGACTTATTTAACTGTCAACACTGTCAAAAATATCACTGCCAGAAATTGGTTTGTTAACAAACACTTCCAGTATAATAAAAAAAATAATGTTTCCATAAAGCACTCAAACTGTTTTAACGTGAGTCATTTACGGCCATGTTTCTGATTATTAAATCCATTTCTCAAAGCCTGATCCATCCTATTCATTAAATAAGAGGTGCTCTTCAGGGTAGTTAATGATTACCCATCAATTCAAAACCCCACACTTTGCTCATTGTGACCACGTAAATCTATCTCAAAAGAGATGTGATGGGGGAAAAAACATATCTGACATTGGCATTGAATTCACTTCTATTGAAAGTGGCACTACCTTCCAAGTGAGAGAGAAGAGAGAGGGGAAAAAAGACTAAACGCAGCATAACGGCAGCACAAATTGTCCGTCTACGCTTAACAAGCTTCTATTTTATGTCTTGTTTATTCCACTCACAGCACAGTGGCAGCAGTTCTGTCATTTTACAAACCCTAATAAACAGAAGCACGCTTTTGTAAAGTCAAAGCATGGGCTGCAGCTACATTGTAAACTGCTGAGGGCTGCCGGGCACGGTGCCAACTAAGACGCAAAAAAGACATGTTTACTGTTAACAGTTGGAGGGAGATGGGTTTTTTGGGGGGGGGACATGTGAAGTTGACTCATGTTGGCTTAGCCTTGGATCTAAATCTCCAAACATCAGCTCTGTGCATTTATGGAATGATCAGCCCACCCTAGGCCAGATGAAATGGAACTGGTACCCATAGGGGGTAGAGAGTCTGATGAGGTGGCCCTTAAGCTTCTTTCCCATGAAGGCGTAAGTAATGGAAGACTTAAATTACATTGGTTCCATACATGTTCTCAGCTGGTGAGTTGTGACCCGGAAAAGGGATTGCAGGTATTTTCTGATAGAGGCACGGCCAGCAGGGGAACTGAGGTATGCTCAAATATTAAAATGCCACCATCCACATAATCAGGGGTGCACATAACTGGTGCACATGAGAGGAATTTTTCTCCATCTCTGGTGAGATAGCAATCATGATGATACACATGTTTACATTTACATTACATTTAATAATTTAGCAGCTAAGTGATGGACTTAGGTTTGGGTTCAGAATCAGTAGTGCAAACTTATATCATTCTCAGTTTATGAATCTAAACGTGTATATCTATCCATAGTATTTGAAGGCTAGAGAAAGCTAGGGGATTGATGATGTAAGCAGCTCAATGGAGTCTAATTGTAATCTGAATAACATGCGACTCACATTGATCAATGAGGCCAATACAGTCGAGCCAGACAGATAAGGTACGTCTGATCTCAAAAAGTAAGTTCAGATGGTAAAAAATGAAAATCTTTTCATATGCATATGCATTTGCTGTATTTCCTTTAAACCACAAAAAAACTGAACAATACCAAGATGACTCTGAACATCCTATGCATTATTTACACTCACCATATTGATTTTTTGGGGGGTTGCATTATGTACTCTATGGACATATTGCCTGAATTCACTGATCGACTGAACCTGTTATCCATTGCTCCTCCAGAGGGTCCTCTATCCACCTCCATGAGCACCTTTGTACTTCAGAGTGTGTTGGCATGCAGGACCGTATCCCCCTTTAAAACCTCTAAACTTTTAAAAACTCACCTCTGGGGAAGCTTTCAATGGGGCCCCTGTCCAACATCTAGCACTCTACTGTTAGAAGGGGAGATCTATTAGGAGGTATAAAACATCAAACATTTTGCTAGCCTGATTTACACAAGTGTGCTAGTGTGGCACTTCCTTCCTATAGGATGTCTTCCTGTGCATGCCATCTTGCCTTAAGGAATGAAGAAAGTCAGGGTATCACAGAGAGTAGCACTTTAGGTTGCAATTCAGTGAGCTCTAAAAGCTTTATAAATGAAATTTGTCAGGAAACTTAACTATAAAAGAAGTGCAAATCCTAAAACACTACAGTGACAAGTTCGCTTGTCACTAGCTTTCCATCTATCTATTCATTTACCACTATAGTTTTGACATTAGCTATGTTTAGACTACTGCACACTAGGGATGTGCCTGAAGCTGAATACGTTATTCAGAAAGTATGGATAATGACTTCAAAATAATGACTTACAAATTGGTTGGACTGATTATCCAACAAGCACACTGACAAAGAGATATTTTTAAGGAACATATCTGAAATTAATGCAATGGTGATTATGTTAAGCCATTATGACTACTGTGTGAAATTTATGAAAGCAGTGTAATTTCAAGTTCAGAATTCAGATTGGATGGCCACATTTTACCCCATATCTTATTAATGTTTTTTTCAGCTTTGTTTTACATAAAGGTTATAATAAAACAGAAATTGTTTCATAAATTATACAAGGTATTTTATATGGAAATTATAAAAGGGAAAAACAAGTTAAAAGCTGCCTATTGAGCTGGAATCTTTCTAGATAATTTCGTCATTTCAACAGATATATACAGTACACAGACAATGGCTTCACTGCACACCCCTACAGCCTACAATAATTACAGCATATTAAACACTATACTGTATGAAACATGATTCTATGAAGCAAACTGTAGATTGGCATCCATGCCTTGTGCTATAGCAAGATGAGATAACTGAAGGAATTTCCATATGGGTTACACGAAAATAAGATAAATGCCTGAGAACCACTGTGAGCTGCTCTTGACTAATAATACAAGGACAAGGTCATCCATCTATGTTTATAGATTTTGCACTGAAATCCCCATTACAGGTTATCTCAAGTGAATTAAGAAAAGCCATTTAGCAGAAAACCATCACAGCCCAAGGATAATATTAAGATCCTGACATTACTCATTACCCTACAAGGGCACAAACTTGGAAGTTGGAAGTGGGGACAGGTTCTTGAGTCATTTGCCTGCATTGCCCACAATTGTAATTTCACAAGAAAAATTATTTGCATCAGATCTGGTTGAGTGGTAACCACTTCTCACCCTACAAAAAGAGAGATCATAACCATGACAGAATAACAGGCTTTTGGATTCAACAGATCAATGGATTCAGTTCATTCACATAACCCCTCTGAATGATTCAGTTCACAAAACAAGCATTTCTACATAACCGATACTGTTCTCAAATTCAAGTAACTGACTTTAATTATTGTTTTTTTTCCTCCTTTGCACAGTACACACACTATACCGCATAAATACTATGAGTAGTATGCTAGTGCTTGTTACAGATAATGGAAAGCCATGTTCATAAAATAACATGTCAACCTACACCACTGAGCGTTCTTCCTCTATGTAATTTCCAACAAACTTCCCCATACATTTAACTCATCGGTATTGGTTATAAACCTGCATAAAAACTTGTTTATTCAATGATGAGTACAGATGGGATTAGCATTGCTCATGGAGACGGGGCGGTCCCTGGATGCTCTGTTGATCTGGACTGGACATTAATCACTGTCAAACAGGGTTCAGTCTATCGATGTGTTTGAGACAGACCTTCGTGCCCCAACCAAGAGCTACTCCTTATCGCTATAGAAACAGCAACCAACCACACTACATACAGGCAAGACCAGAAAAATTGTTCTTGGTACTCAAAAAAAAAAAAAAAAAATGCTATTGAATTGACAAAGTTGGAGGCCAATGTTACAGCCAAAACATAAATGTACACTTAAAATGCAGTCTTTTAAGTATGAACTTACCTGATAGGTCTAGCTTTTTAAATCTGTGGTATGCTTAAACTCTTCTTGACTTAATATAAGGCCAAATATGTATCACTTTTCCCACGGCTATACCTAGTCTGATCTTATCGTTTTTCCCTCATGGGGGCAATTTATAGACTTTTATGGGATGTAAGACATATTGGATCAACATCTGAAAGAAAGGCAAGGCCCCAAGAGGAAGATCACTTCAGGTCAGAGAGATAAGAGGCTCAATCCACGGCATGAATCTTGAATGCACCTGATAAGTGACTCTGGTGGCTTTTTTTTTCCCATTCGGAGGCCTTTTGTTCATTCGTCTTGCTGTATTCAAGTGGCTGAAAGCAAAGGGCAATTAATATCTCATTTTACAGCCAGAGTTTACATGGTTTGTCATTCTGGATCGAATTACCTATCAAAATTAAATATCAGTTTATACACTTCTGAAAATGACTGTCAGCCAAAGCATGAAAGAAAGAATTGTCAAACTAAATAATAACTCATCATTTCATTGAGCTGAGCTGAATGAAATTGATTTCTCTGTTGCTGTTAAAGGTTGTGATAAAACAAAAAATCAGGTATGCAAACACTGGATTAAAGATTGACTGATAATTTGAGTCATTTAAAGCAATCTTTGCTTGTATTGAACTTGAAATTTTATTTTAAAATTCAGCAATTTAACTAGTCAAGCTTTTCTTTTGACAAAAGAATAACAAGAATCAGATGATCGTTCTTTTTTGCAATAATAAAATATTTATCCATCACAAAAGTATCTCAGTTAGGACGAAGACATTAAGCACATTTTTTCAGTATCAAGAAAACACCCCAATTAATATAATCAAAACCATTTAGCAATTTTTTTATAAAACAATAATTGTAGACTATATGAATCAAACAACCCAATTGGTGAATCTACTGAAAACTGTATTTAAGCTATAGTAGAAATCTTTAGAAAGTAGAAGACTTTATAACTGCCTTTTATTTCTTATTTGAAATTTTATTTTTTACTCTGATTCAGAAACAGGCTTCCATATCTACAGAGTAACAGATCATTTGACTGCAAATAGCTCATTCCCCTTTTTCCAACAGAAAGAAATGAGTGGTATTATAATGAGACATTTTACCTTGTGAAAAAGATATAGGACAGAACACGAATATTTCAGGGGAGATAGCAAAGTACCTCAGACCTGGGGTATTAAATCACTAGAATGGGGACAATGTTCCCACCGTGCTCCACAAAAGCACTAACACCCATCTCCCATAGTTGTGCAGGGTCACCCATTGCACTGAATGGGCCCCCTTTCTCCAGCTTTTGGGGGCTTCACCAACAACACCATCAATGGGAATAGTGTTCCTCCCCCACAATGGGCAAATCAACTGTGGGAGCATTTTGGTCTCTACCCTTTTCCCCGTCTCCTCATTGAAGCCTCCTTGGACCGAACAATGCCAAAGAAAAGATGCATGCCTTCACGTCCGCTTACATACAACTGCATCCCTCCCTTGACAGCGGGGCGGAGAAAACCAGCTTTACAAATATTAAAATGACAATCCACCATTCACCATGACAAACGACAAACAAATAACTTGAGTTCTCCAACTGGAAGCATTTGCATCTAGATACGCTTTCCATTTATTGAAGACATGTCACCACTCGTCTGACTGGCTTCGGGAGCTGACGGAAACTCTTGAGAGAAAACTTCAGCCTGCTAAGGGACAAGATTTCTCAATTGCCAAAAAGGTGTGATTAAGGAAGTATAGCGTTCGTTTAATTAGAACCCACAAGAGTGAGCAATGCGTCTCGCTTGATTTGTATAAAAACATCTCCATGACAACATAAGACATAATTGTCAGTTCCAAGGCTTAATTGTTTGTTGCATTTCAGCTGCCGTCTGTCTGCAAGACATTCTGCAAAAAAAAACAACAACAAACGCATTGACAAGATAAGACTCCAGACAAATTGAGCGCCTTCAATCACATAAAGTATTAATTAGGACTGCAGACAGCGAGCAGCTCAGCCGTATCACAGATCACATTTCACAGGCCGAGTAGTGCGCAGCCATCCGTCCACACTATGTTTCTGACATTCAGAAGGGTTGCGCTATGGACAGTTGCACATTTGAAAACAATATTTGACTAGGGTTTATCAGAAGTGAACAGACCAAGACGATAATCCAGCACCATGATTTGTTTTTCCAGTTGAGACCCAGTTGAACTGTTTGGGGAATACACTTAATTCAACACACCCCATCATCCGTCCCCCCTCTGCAAACAAAAGATAGCAGGGCGTTCCTACAATATTCTTGAGAAGTGGCCAAGGGCCACCAAACTCCTTCTGTTCCACCCCTTGATAGCAAGAATAATAATGAAGCAATTCATGAAACGCAACAATTCACACCAATCACAGCATCAAAATGGAGAACATCACGAAAACCTTTATTCCCTTTCAGAGAGGGCCTGGGAACACCATAAGCTAAGTTTCCGCTTTCAACACCAATGACACCATGGGTTCAGGATATGTTGCATTTCCGCCTGATAATTCTTTGAATAGTTAAGTTAGCACTTTTGTGTTGAAACATTTGATATCTTCAAAACTCTTTCTCTCTTCCTCTCTCTTACAATACTGGGAAGTTACAGGTGTGACATGGCTCCAAAATAATGCAATAAACATTAAGTACATAAAGATCCTACATAAGAAAATGTAACAAAACACCCTAATGTACATTACTAATGACAAAAATGTATTTATTTATACAAAATAAAATCATGAGATGTGTCCCCCAGGGAATTATAGCTATAGGAACTCATAGGACATAAAGGAATATCTTGTACTGTTTTTCACTGTAAATTATATAGTAATGTATAGTTTTTACTCGCAAAATACATACATTGACAGTATTTTACAGTAAAATGAAATATAATGCAATGTTAAACCATTTACAGTTTTTCACTGTATAAGGTAACTGAGTAATCAATTAATAAAAGAAAGAACACATGCGCATGGTTTCCAGGTTAGGAAGATTAAGTAAAACAATGCGTGAAAAACTGATGTAATCTCTGATTGGGGAATTAAAACTGCCTGTTTATCAATGCAAGATAATGGAAATATCCTGAAAACATAGGCTATAACCAGTCAACCCTCTGTGGACACAGTAAAGCTCGAGTTGCCATTGGCTGGTACATTTTTTTTTTTACTTGCTAGATTGTTCATGTAATAGAAGAACAATGATACAAATTAAATAAACAGTGCTTTTCAGGATTTTCAGGTAGATCTAACAGTAGTTAAATACAGATTAGGTACAGAAATTGAATAAAATGTAAAATAACAATGCATAGTCTTTCACTGTATAAATCAAATAGTTGAAGCCCTATTAAAGTTATAAAAGTTATTCAGTCAAGAGCAGTGAATGATTTTTTGCAGTGAGTCTTTTGTTGTTTGATTAACATTAAAAACACAGACAGCAGCAGGAATATTAGGCTGCTGTCACTTTAAGACAATGCACGGATTCAAAATACTGATACTGTTACACAACACGTGTTGTCTTTCTACTTCACTTAAGACATAACGACTGTTTACTGTAATACTTGCCAAGACTGACATTTTGACATAATTTTGTGCGAAACTGTTCATTCAAGTGCAAGAAGTGAAAGAGAACTCAATTTAGTATTCACATGTTGTCAGACGTGGCTTTTGGAGGCGTGCTTCAAATGTGTGCGCGAGTACTGACAAGAGTTCTCTTTTGCGTCTTTTTGCGCTTGAAATTTTAAATTGCTAAGGCTTAAAAATGCATGCAAATGTAAAGAAAAATGCATCCAAATCCAGCACTGGCCTGATCGAGACCGTGACAGTTCTGTCAACTCTTGGCCATCGGGCAGTCCTTATTGTCGAGCCCTGCATTCAGATCTAACGTGTTAATTCTCTTCACATGGCACATGTGTAAGTTTCTCTTTCGTAGAGTGAGTGTGTGAGAGAGAAAGCAACAGAGGGCTCTCTCAGCCAAGCGACAGTGCGTTAAGCTCAGCAGGAAATTCAATTACATTTGCACCTAACGTATTTTTGTCTCTAACTCAATCACAGGCGAGTGATATCATACAATTTATTTATTAAAGCCAATTTTTAGTCGGCTAGCGTGAAATTTGGTTAAGAGAATCGTGATCAAGATTAAAATACAATTAACTGTTCTGTGTGAACGGAAAGTTTCACAATGGCTACTTACAGCACTAAGAAGTGCATGTTAACCTTCCTTTAAATATGTTTTAAAAAAGTCTCAAGCAATGTGTCAGGTCAGAAAGTGTCAATCTACATTGGCGGTTACCGCACGTACACCCTTCTAAAGTGCTTTGAAACACAGCAGTGTGCATATACAAAAAGTGAGTTTGAACTAGCTCTTGAGTGTGAAATAAAAATCAGTCTAGCAAACATGACATTTCCCTCAAAAGCTAAAAATTAACAATAGAGAGGGTTTGAAGAACCTGAATGATATCGACTCATGAATGCCTCAGGCACAGCGCACGCATGCACTTTAGCTGGAACATATTAGCAGACCGGCTCTTATGGAAGATGTCATTAGGATAATTCAGTAAGATGAATTCTGCCTTGAGAAGATCTAATATTCAAAATGAAGAAGTGCTATAACAGAGAAAATGCTTCTACAGAGATTAAAGAAGGTTTAAAATTGTATTTTGAAGAACTGTATCATGAAGAAACCGCTAACAGCTTTTCAGAGGGAACATAATAAATGTATATAGCTTTAAAAACCTCTATTAACCCTTATCCTGTCATCATTTACTCACCCTCGTGACATTCCAAAACTGTGATTTTAATACTCCTGCTGAACACAAAAGGTATTTTGAAGAATGTTGGTAACCAAACGTTTCGGTGACCATTGACTTCCATTGTAAGGGAAAAAAAAAATCCCCAAATATCTTATTTTATGTTCCACAGAAGAAAGAAAGTCATACAGTTTTGGAACGAAATGAGGGTGAGTAAAAATGTTTGGGTAATCTTTCGCTTTAAGCTCAGATAACTAACTAAAAGGCAGAAGTACATTGACACTCTATTCCATGCAGTCATATCTACTGCCAGTCAGATCAAGTTCTTTCCCATTAAACTTTTATCCACACGGTCCTCTCTCAGATGATGATTCCGCATCAGAAATAATTCACATGGCACATCTTATGTATGCACCACTAAAACTTTGATAAGGGCTACAAAGTCATCACTTCACAAGTACTAAAATTATTTATGCTGATATCAAATGCAAATGATCAGATTTCCTTCCATTTTCAGGTCTCGTTACTATGTATGTCACTCACTACGGATGCATGTAACCGATGTCCAGCTAAGGCTACTACTTCTTTACTTTCAAACTGACAAGGGATCTCATAAGATAATTACACATGAAAAGCTACTTTACATTTGAAAAGAGAGGCCTCATGCACTATGAAAACACATGAATCGACTGGCACATGTGGTAGTGGTGGTGGGGGGGGGGGGCTGTATGAATATTAATAGTCATACACAAAAGCCTTTAGTGGGCCGGCAAACAAACAGACTCTTTGGGTTAAGAGAGACGTTCACAAGCCGCCTCAAGCACACGTAGACAAATACAATAGCTCCAGACTTCCTTCATCATATGAATGATGACAATCTACTGTGGAGTGTCAGACCCCTCCCATGAGTCATGAGTCTGATCCTATAGAAATCATTATCAAGAACCCAAGAAGAAGCAAGCATCATTAATAAACAATTGAGATGCTTGATCCTAGAGAAGTCTCAGCTCAACAAACCCACGCTTTTCCAAGAGACATCCATGTAAACATTGCGGTGAGTGGTGTTTAGGTAGAATAAGTGGACAGACGGCACTTGGCTAGAATGAGTAAGTTTGGGTAAATATGTCTCTGAATCCCCCTGAGGATAGTCAAGCTAAACATACTAAACCAGACCACTTTAAATTAGAGACAATGGGGTCTCAAGTTAAAATAATTGAAATCATATGATTTTTTTTTACACTATACCACAATCAAGGATGGGAAGGGTATTTTTTAGGGAATACTACCAGGGGAAAGTTGCATAAACATAGTTGCACAAACAAGTTAGTTCACCAAAAAAAGCTGTCATTAATTACTCACCCTCATGTCGTTCTAAACCCGTATGACATTCGTTCATCTTCGGAACATGAATGAAGATCTTTTTTTGATCGAGTGTGTCTCTTCAGACAATTTTGGACTAAAACGCTTAATTCTTATGGATTAGTTTTACGATCTCTTTATGAACTTTTTGAAGCGTCAAAGTGTCAGTTGCGTAGCTGCCAAATTGGATGCCAATTTCATCAAGAAGATCTTCATTTGTGTGTCAAAGATGAACGAAAGTCTTACGGGTTTGGAACAACAAGAGAATAAAAATTTTGGGGTGAACTATCCCTTTAAAAACTAATTTGACCAACTAGCAGTTAGTTAGGGGTAATAAGACTCACTTTTCTTTATCAAATTAGACCAATCTAGGTTATAGAAAATTATGAACAGTCTATAATAATATCTATTTTTATAAAAAAAATTCTATTCTAGAAAATATATATGATGATTAACTTGTAAGCCTAGTCTTAGCAGTTTATGCAACCAGCCAATGGATCAATTATGATTTTCCATTAAAGCCCAGTAACAGGGTAACAAACTAATGTGCTGCACAGGATGATCAGTCTTACATCAAAACCTTGTTGTCCTAGGAGAGCATATGAGCTTGCATATCTTGATCTATAAAAGCTCTTTGATTTTAGCTTAAAAGAACATGCATCATTTATCCCTACTTAACCAACAATGTGAAATCTAAGGATTGGAGCAGATTTGGACTCCTCAATCAAATGCTTTTCATTACAGTGCAGCGTTTTAAACAAAGTTGATGTTGTTGTTACTCTGAGATGAACCAAAAGACTGTGATTAGTTGCTTCAGGTATTTGATTGCATTGGCTTCAGGTATGATTGCAGTTAAATCTCCGAAGGAAAGTAGATCTCCAGGGTTTAGCAGCCCTGATTTAAATTGCGCCAGGCCAACAGGTGATTTTCCTTCTCCAGCATCGGCGTTTGTGTAATATCACAGCAGCCTTGCTTTGACTGCAAGACTCGACACTGCCCCCTACCGTTTTTGACCAGCAATACAGTCTATGTTTTGTACACCTGCTCTTCGGTTCGTAAAGAGAACTAGTCTTGAACATTACATCATTTACACCAAACTCAATCATTTCAATTCAAACGATTTGAAAAAAAGCAAAGAAAATGAAACCAAGTTTTAAAACTGCAGGGTTTTAATTTTTTGAGGAAATTGACAATTGAGCCACTGAGTGTAACAAAGACGAGGCACAGATTTAGCTCATTATTAATGCGCGAGGCTGACAAATTAAGCGCCAGGCAGATCATAAACTAGAAATGTTATGTCTTAAATCGCCAACAATAATCGGTTCAGCGCCAGCCTACATTTCCTAAAATATCATTGTTTTGTTTAGGTAGGCTACTTGTTCTCAATCATTGCTGACCATAGTAGGCTAGCCTATGGGCTACTCGTTTTCAAGTATAGGCTACTTTTTCTCATAACCGGTCTTATCTTTTTTTATTGTAGACTGCTGATTTCGGCATTGGCGCCGTTGTTTTTGTGTTGTAAAGCGAGCTTAAATTATAGAAAGAAAATCAACTTTACTGTTGCTGTTGCAGTTGTAGCCTATGCCTATGAAAAATAGCCTAAAGGTTGTATTCAAAAAGAGTCTTCTCTACACATTTCTAAATAACATCATCATTGCACATCATTCACATAGCCTATGGTTATCTGACAGCTGAGTGACAGCATCCTTCACTCACAAACTGACTGAAAAAAGCTGCCGTTTTCTGTATTTAAACAATAAATATTAAAAGATGAATAGCTTTTCTGTTAACGCTTATAAAGTTGCTCGAAAACACAGATATAGCCTATAGTAGATATGGCTATAGCCGAGAGATGTTAAATCCTTCCCTCCACCTTTTCCGAGAGACTTAGGCTATTCGCACATCCTGTGCAAAAGTAGATTATTCTCGGTGAAAAGTAAACATATGTCCAAAGAAAAACCCTCAAAAGCCGATGATAAAAGAGAGTGAAATATTGCGTGTTTTACTGGGAGCTTATGAAGGCGAACGTTTCGATTCCAAAGCAAAATTCCTCGGATCTTGAACAGAACGTGAGCAGCGAGTAAATTCCTTGTCAGGATAAAGGAATACTCTACTGAATCCTGTTCATATAAAACATTCATGTTCTTTAATAAAATGAGAGGAAAGGACTGTTTAAAAGACATGACATTCCCAATGAGGGTTTTGTGATCACCATAAAGAGAGAAAATCTGCCAATATCCAGTTTTTATTAGATAACCAGGAGTCTTCAATAATAATAAAAAAAGCAATATATATACAAAATAAAAATAAATACTGGTTCATGCAAATCCACTGGCAATTGAAAATTGAGCTTGACATTATTTGAAATTGAACAATAATTTTAATTGGGAAAGAAAGAAAATAAATGAATGTAATTAGCGAATAGATATAGGCTAAATGTTCTTCACAAATAAAAAATAAAAAAATCACAGAGAGTCGCTAAAATGTTGATAGTCAGTCAAATATGACCGTAGAAGTTCTAAAAGTACTTCACAATATCCTACACCAAGAACACTAGACGCGGTTTCTATTGCCTAATAGCCTACTTGTAAAGGTGAGGTAATTATACTATCTAAGAGAGTGTTTTTACCTTCTGATGTCCTTCCTCTGAAGTAAACTCATACGTAAACCGCAACGCATAAACCGCAATCTCCGCTTTGCGTAGGTCTCCTGTGCAGTATCCCTTTTCTGTGAATGACTTCCACCGATCGACCTGAAGCAGCTGCTTTACTGCGCTGTGCTGGAAAGAGGAGGCTACTACAGAAGGACAGCTGCAATTCAAACGAATAGGGGTGCAAACTCTGCTATGAAGCTCCACCTCAAATGTTTGGCTCAGTGGCTGCAATATCTGATGAAGCTCTCATTTTACTTTCTAAAGACAATTTTGTAATAGAAACCTTGTTATCCTGTTCCAAATGATAAAAAAACATCGTCTTTTGGGATTCAGCAACACCCCTATATCCAGCCTGGATAGTCTGTCCCTAGAATCGGTGAGGTACCATGGCAATCAATTAACTATTTGAATCGGACTATGTTGCCAAAAGTAGCAATGTGTCATATCATTATGTGTAGCTATCATACATACTATTATTACGATTAACATATCCAATGTGTTTACCTGGCTGGTAGGCTATTGCAAGCCATTTCAAGGAAGTATCAAAGGATGTTCAAAAACACATGGGAGGCCTATTACAGTATATGTATATACTGTAAATATATATAGGCCTGTATGTACCCAAAAAAGAGTGGACAACCTTTAAATTTATGTTTATTTAAATAAAGAAAACACAATGTGTAAATCTGCTGGCTTGACTCTTGAAAGTTTCTTTCATTTTTGATAACTGTCACATTACATAGGCTGTGGAAATACGCTCAAACACTGCAAGCTGCAATATGCAGCTGAGGATGTGATGAGGGAGGTGACTCAAGAGTCAAGACAGTTGTGTGGTAGCCTACTACTGTCACATCCAGGTGGTGGCACTACAGTGTGTCTGACACACCAGCATGATCATTGCAAACATATTATGGTAATTATTAGTGTAGGCCTATTATTTAATGGCTTCCTTAAGTAATAAGGCATATAAGAACATACTTATTTCAGATTTATGAAATAGCAACACTGAGGAACTACCTTGGAACAATTTGAAAAATAAATGATGTAAATATATTATAAAATATACATTTGTAAAACGAATATTTCTGACTATTAATTCTTATAGGCTGCTGATAAATTGCTAAGGCAACCATTGACTATAGTCAAGCAAAGGAACTTACTTGTCCAAAAGAATAGTTTATTGATTATTATTGAGCTGCAAACAATTTGTACGCCAAACTGGAAGGATGCTGTTTTAATAGAATACTTGTTTTTATTTATGTGTAAAATAAAGTCAGTGGGTTAACATAGTTTTACATTTTGTTCTAAAACAAATGACATATTAAATGTGAAATTTGAAGCTGCTGTGTTTAAAAAAAACAACAACAAAAACAACATAGGTTGCAAATAAGTTGTTAGCATCCTATTTAAAAAAAAAAAAAAAAAAAAACTTGTTTTATAAAGTATAGTTGTGTAGTTATTTACAGTCTATTTAGTTTTTACACCACCACCCAATATTTATAAAATCGCTGAGTTCAACAAGGTCACACAAGTTTACTGTATAGGTTTTTTAAAATTTAATTATATACAATCTTAGCTATAGCTATGTGGTTATATTTTCTATCACAGCCCTGATGTGTCAACTCCATTTCACAAATTATAAATAAATAATAAGAGAATTTCCCTTGTTGTACAGGTCGAGCCATTCACTGCAACACCAGCAATGGTTCTTTGTAGCATATAATATTTTGTTGACTTTTTCAGTGTAACTGTGGTTCATTGAATTGCAAAGATGGAGCTAAAAGGAGTCTTGAAACCATCCTGTAACTCAGTTCATTCATTCATTGGACATACTGATTAATTCAAAACAGGTAGCCTAATTAATTTCAGTTTTGAAGCTTTTGTTCAAGAACCATTAAGTCATTTGAATATACTTTTCACCGTTTCTGCATGGATGTGAAATAATTTACATGAGCTAAGATCACACACTTTCACAAGTAGGCAATGTGTGTGTAGTAGGCTACATGCCCCCGCTTACGGCGCCCTTAACGAACTACATTTCTGAGGAAACTACATTTCCTAAGAAGCCCTGCGTTCTCCAGGGATTTGAAGGAATATGGATTGCGCTTGCGTGGCCAGACGTGGCAGCGGCATCATGGCTTCTTGGAACCGATACGGGAGACGTTGGAGACTGGTCGAAATGTTCTTATTCTTGTCATTGGTGAGTCTTTATAAGGAATCTAATGGATCAATAATATGAAATGCGCATATCGGACAGATGTTTTGTATCTGACGTAAGACGAAAACGAAAGGAAAAGGGAATGATCTTCTGTCCCTCTTGAAGCACTAGCTCAAAGTTGACAGCAGAAGAGAGAGACAAGATCAATCCGTCTCATTCATCAGTTCTCAGGTCTTGTTTTTGGTGGTTATACACCTGAGACTGTGTGCTTCACATGCATGAAACATCACATGCTCTATGCATTACCATGCAACTATCTGATGTCAAATCGGATTCAATATTGGTTATATCAGCTATAAAACGAGCATTTGTCTTATTTCGTTAATGCATTTTGCTTTAATATGTCATGTTAGAGGTTTTTTGAATTATTGTTGAGGTCTTGTTTGGGTCAGTGGTGTAATGAATGCTTATTATTTTTGTCCAGGTTGTGTTGTTAAAAAATACATGAGGAATGCATACAATTCAAGCACACTATGCTCCTATTGATGAAAAGAAGTGAAGTGATTTTGCAAAAAAAATTGTTAATATTTGAAAAAGTTTTGTCCATCCAATCAAAGTGAAACATAGCAGACCCCTTTAGACCCTCATGACTGTCTGTCATTTAGTTTTTAACTTTTAAGTCTGTTTATGAAATGGCTCGTTTTGTTTATGACCAGTGAAGAAACTCAGGAAATTTCTACCCAAGTATAAAAAAAAAAAAAAAAAAAAAACTTGAACAATGTTTCAAAAATTGATTAAAAAGTTGTGTAGAGTACACTGTATTTAAGGTGATAATTTTTGTGTTTTTTTTATACAGTATATATATTTTTTGATAGCACTTCTAAAATCATTAAATCAAAATTAAGTGTTTTTCATATTGTGTATGAAGTAAACATGAATTCAAAGATGGAATGTGTTTTTTTGACAAAATATTTTTTTCATTTTTTTATCATCTTGACCCATTTATAGCATGGACTAGTATTTGACAGGTTCCCACATTACCGATTCACTATCAACAACACATGAAACCAAGGTTGAACCAACTAACCTTCCTACTTCTCTATTATGATTTTATTTTAACTGCATCTTACAGTTTGTCTTAGAGCAAGGTTTATATTTACAGTACCAATGTTATTTAACCTTGATCAGAGGTCTTCCTTGTTCTGCTCTTGATGAACATGACAGAAGTGAGCTTGTAATGCTTAAAGCAAATGAACCCTCATTTACTTCAGTTTGAAGTGCATTAACCCTGTTTCACAACTGATTTGTGAATCAATGTGGGCCGTGTCCTCAACACCAAACTCTAATAGCTACTCGGCCACGTCAGTCTACTCTCATTACGCAGGAGCTTTCCTGTTTCACATCCTGTTCTGTGCCTGCCACCGCAAACAAAGGTACTCTCCTGAACGGTTGGGACTGTGTGGTGGTTGGGTGGGGGAATAGAAGCCTCTCTCTGTTATCTGTGCTTCCCTCCAGCCCTCCTGCTTGTCAGAGCAATTTATAAAATCTCTTAATCTTGATTACAGGCACCCCACAACCCCCTCTACCCTCTCTCCACATTGCTTGATCCAGCAGCACACTGTGTATGGACACGATTAGTAATGGTGTGTGCACCTACAGTAAATAACAACTCATTGTGTGAGAACGTTTGACTCATAGATTGACTGTTTCAGTTGCGGAGTCATTTCCTTCTGTTTATGAATAACTTACGTCAGCTTTGCAGAGCCGAAGCCCCCCCGTGTTGTTTGGCTCAGCAGGAAGACTAGGCATGTTTGAGGAGCGGTATACGATTTGTGCTGAATCAGTGAGACCTTAAATGTGAAAATGAGATTCTATTTATTAAGCAGATTTGCGAGTGTATGGTAGATGACAGCTTACGCTGCTGATTAAGCAAGATGTTTTTGTGTTGAATGTTGATGTATGACCAATCTTTTTATTTTGTTTTAAGTGTTTCCCATGCTGTGCAAAACATGTCAGCAAGGTCCACTGCTGGAACGCCGGGTGTCCTTGAGCGGAAGATTTAATAGCAGGAGCAACAGCATCCATAAACCACAGTCAAATATAACACAGTGGACATAATTAGATCACTGAGGAATTATATACTGTGCTATATAGTAGAACCTTGCAAATTCTAAAAGTTTAGTGCAGTTTTCTTTTTTCTTTTTAAATTCAATAATGATTCTACTATTAAAGGAATAGTTTGCCCCAAATGAGAATTTTATCATTGCTGACTTACCCCCTTGTTATTGATTTTCTATCTTCTCTGAACTACTATAGTTGATGTTAGAAGGTAGAATGTCTGAGCTTATGGTTTCCATGCAACTGAAGTGGATAGTAATTTATAAGGTTAAGCTGTAAGACATAAAGTAGTTCATATAACTTGGTCGCTATATTCTAGTATTCTGAAGCCATGATCTGATCAATATTGTTCATATTTGCTGCATTGATTCAGTCATGAGATTTGACAAAAGTAGATTTTAAATAAGACACATTTTGGTCTGGTAATCACAAAAAGCTATCATACGTCTCCTATGGATACATTTTAGAATATTTTATCGGTGGTTTTCAATCTTTTTTTGTAGCAAGCCATTTTCATTGTATGGAAAAATGTATTAAAAAAGCCAAAGACATTTGTAAAATTTGTTACAAAAAATTCTGTTTCAAATAAATGCTGTTTTTTTCTTACTTTTATTCATCAAAAAAATGCATCATAGTTTCCACAAAATATTAAAATATAACCGTATTTAACAGTGATAATAATAAATGTTTCTTGAGCAGCAAACCAGCATATTAGAATGATTTCTAAAAGATTGTGTGACACTGAAGACTGCAGTAATGATGCTGAAAATTCAGCTTTGCCATCACAGGAATAAATTACATTTTAAAATATATTAAAATAGAAAACAGTTATTTTAAATTATAATAATATTTCACAATATTACTGTTTTTAGAAAAAATTTTTTTAAATAAATGCAGACTTGGTGAGCATAAGAGACAAACCAACCCCACACTTTAGTGTTTAATTTAATCAATGCATAAAATATGAAGAGAAAAAAAAACTGGGCCGGCCGTGGTGATAAGATATTTTCATTACCTTTGATGTACTATTATATACTACTATAACCCGCTATTAGCCTTGCCTTGCTCTTCTTTATCTCCAAATGTAATTTAGCACTTTGGAGATTCAGACTTTTCTTAGAAATCACAGTTTCTTCTTTAAAATTTCTGAATGGATTTGGGGTTAAAGAATAGATTGCTTTTGAAAGAAATGGAAAACCATGTTTCTATTGTAAGGATTTCATTCTTCTGCATGTTGCTGAAATCTTTGTCATATCTGTCTGTTGAAGAATCGTTCATTCCCAAGTTAATGATTTACAGACCATCCCTGTTGAGTTGAAGAGTCCACACGGATTTCCTTGAAAAGCAGCAACTAAGAGATTCAGCTAGGAATTTGCAGAAAAATGTGTTCCTCATCACCCCATTCCTTCCTTGCATGTTCTCTTCATTCCCTTGTGCCAGAGCTGCTCTTCAGATGAAATTGTAGCGCAAAATATAAAAGAAAATTCTCCAACTTGTTCTGTTCACTTCACATTGATCGACAGGAGAGTTATCAGGCCTGTCTATCGAAGCGGTTCAGTGGATGATTCTAACAATCACAGTTTTGTGCAAAAGCTTGGGTTGTTAAGATAATGCCCAAGTCGAACACCACTGCTCAGGGACAGCCAAATGAAAGTCTTTGTAACATGTACAGGACGTGATGATTGCCAGATAGTAATGGGCCCGCTCTATTGGTCGACTGTCAGGTTTGGACAGAGTGTTTGAAGAATAGGTGGTGCACCAAAAAAGGATGGAAACCTGATGTGACTAGACATAGAACACTAACTCTTTTGTCTCTGAATGGAGTTGAATGCTGCAGTTGTCTCTGTACTGAAACTGTTCTTGTCTTTATTCTGTCCTGTATTTTAACATTAGTGTCTCTTTTAGCAGTGCAAATGCTGTAGAGATACTTTTTAAAATGTTTAAAACATTTTGTAAATGTCTAGAACAATCATATCACAATACTTCTATCATTTGCAACTATAATTTTTATTACAAAAAAGTAATGTTTGTTTATTTAATTTGATACATTTTTCAACCTCTCCCTGACCTTTAGAAATATTCAGCCCTTTTTTTATTTTTGTTTCCATGCCTCTAAGACTTCAATGATAACACTTCCAAACGACTGCATTTTGCATTTTATTTACGGGAAGAGCGTTTGCTGTCTGGTTCAATATATTTTGCATTGCTTCATTCGTCATTAACTCTTTCCCCGCCAGTGTTTTTTTTTTTTTTTAAGTTGCCAGTCACCGTCATCATTTTTGATCATTTTCACAAAATGTTCATGGCCCCCAGAATATTTTGTTGTATGAATATCTGAACATGTAATATATCAAAAGAAAGAATAGCCTCTGCTTTTAAACAAAAAAAAACTCTCATTTTATTCTAGCTTAAAGCATTCTTTCTTTATCAACACTTAAAGCTACACTGTGAAGGATTTTCTCCCATCTAGGGCGTTTTAACTCCTACGGTGGCCGTATTAATTCAAATCTGCCGGCAGTCGTGAGTAATCTCCCCCTCGCATTCGTCACGGTGCCACTGAGTGTAAAAACGCGAAAGGCGAAGCTTGAATTTCCAGGTATGTCCCTCTTTGGCTAATGTTTTTTCAAGATGGAGGCGCAACATGGCTGCCGCCATTCGAGCGACTCGCTCGTATGTATTATAAATGGCAGATTCTACGCTTACGAGAATACTTTATTAGTTGGTAGAAGTAATTACACATTAATGAGCACATCATTTTGAAAGAACAAAGTGTTTTTTGCTAAGAATCAACTTAAAGAAATTGCAGTGTAGCTTTAAATGTGGGTAAGTTTCATTAAAAAAAGCTACATTTTGAGCAAAAAGCTGAGAAAAACACGTTCTTGTCAAAGACTACGTCCAGATCGGATTCAGAACAATGATCAAAGCATAGATGGAGTAGATCGAGTCCATCAACACCCCCAAAGCTCATCCTGGGCCGACATTTTATTCAATAACATTATGCAGTTTGGATTTATATGCTGTTTAACGTTGAGGATCGTGTTCTTATATGTATCTGCTAACTTATGCTATCGCTCGTTTCTGCTTCTTCTTCACATGTCTTTTGATCAGGGTATTCAGTACTTTTTCAGAAGATTTCATAGCGCCCCCTAACGTATAACAGTGAAAACACAGAAAGCCGGAATTTTCCGTCAATGGTGGGGAAAGAGTTAACAGGCTTTTTGCAAAGCATGAATTGCATTATTGTTCACAAACTAATCTGTGCTTAAATGTGATCAGACTGTAATGATCAGGCACTTTGTTTAAAGTCACTCTTTCCTAATGCTGGGATCCTTTGTGAGGATATGCAGTGCTGTAGGTGCTATACACATATGAATTTACATATTCCTATTTTGTTTAGAAATAATAGCTTATTATAATGCTTTCTTCTTACTGCCTAATGACTGAATTTACATATTTATACTTTGTTTAGAAATAATAGCTTACAACCCGAATTCCGGAAAAGTTGGGACGTTTTTTAAATTTTAATAAAATGAAAACTAAAGGAATTTCAAATCACATGAGCCAATATTTTATTCACAATAGAACATAGATAACGTAGCAAATGTTTAAACTGAGAAATTATACACTTTTATCCACTTAATTAGCTCATTTAAAATTTAATGCCTGCTACAGGTCTCAAAAAAGTTGGCACGGGGGCAACAAATGGCTAAAAAAGCAAGCAGTTTTGAAAAGATTCAGCTGGGAGAACATCTAGTGATTAATTATCAGGTCTGAACATTATTAGCTATAAAAGCTCTGTCTTAGAGAAGCAGAGTCTCTCAGAAGTAAAGATGGGCAGAGGCTCTCCAATCTGTGAAAGACTGCATAAAAAAATTGTGGAAAACTTTAAAAAAACAATGTTCCTCAACGTCAAATTGCAAAGGCTTTGCAAATCTCATCATCTACAGTGCATAACATCATCAAAAGATTCAGAGAAACTGGAGAAATCTCTGTGCGTAAGGGACAAGGCCGGAGACCTTTATTGGATGCCCGTGGTCTTCGGGCTCTCAGACGACACTGCATCACTCATCGGCATGATTGTGTCAATGACATTACTAAATGGGCCCAGGAATACTTTCAGAAACCACTGTCGGTAAACACAATCCGCCGTGCCATCAGCAGATGCCAACTAAAGCTCTATCATGCAAAAAGGAAGCCATATGTGAACATGGTCCAGAAGCGCCGTCGTGTCCTGTGGGCCAAGGCTCATTTAAAATGGACTATTTCAAAGTGGAATAGTGTTTTATGGTCAGACGAGTCCAAATTTGACATTCTTGTTGGAAATCACGGACGCCGTGTCCTCCGGGCTAAAGAGGAGGGAGACCTTCCAGCATGTCATCAGCGTTCAGTTCAAAAGCCAGCATCTCTGATGGTATGGGGGTGCATAAGTGCATACGGTATGGGCAGCTTGCATGTTTTGGAAGGCTCTGTGAATGCTGAAAGGTATATAAAGGTTTTAGAGCAACATATGCTTCCCTCCAAACAACGTCTATTTCAGGGAAGGCCTTGTTTATTTCAGCAGGACAATGCAAAACCACATACTGCAGCTATAACAACAGCATGGCTTCGTCGTAGAAGAGTCCGGGTGCTAACCTGGCCTGCCTGCGGTCCAGATCTTTCACCTATAGAGAACATTTGGCGCATCATTACGTCAAAGACGACCACGAACTCTTCAGCAGCTGGAAATCTATATAAGGCAAGAATGGGACCAAATTCCAACAGCAAAACTCCAGCAACTCATAGCCTCAATGCCCAGACGTCTTCAAACTGTTTTGAAAAGAAAAGGAGATGCTACACCATGGTAAACATGCCCCGTCCCAACTATTTTGAGACCTGTAGCAGAAATCAAAATTGAAATGAGCTCCTTTTGTGCATAAAATTGTAAACTTTCTCAGTTTAAACATTTGCTATGTTATCTATGTTCTATTGTGAATAAAATATTGGCTCATGTGATTTGAAAGTCTTTTAGTTTTCATTTTATTCAAATTTAAAAAACGTCCCAACTTTTCCGGAATTCGGGTTGTATTATAATGCTTTCTTCTTACTGCTTGACTAAAAAAAAATTGAAGATCAAATTGTTGACGAGTAAATGAGAGTGGTCATGTTCATACCTGATGTCAGGAGGTGCAATAGTTCAGAACGAGCCATTTCAGCTAAGTCTTTTCTCTTTTTAAAAAATCTTTCATGATATAACCTATTTACAGTTGGACCTGAGTGTCTTGCTGAAAGTAAGCTGGTCCTTTCAAATACTTCAGTGAGTAGCTCTGACATTTCTTCATAATGCATCACCATGTCTGCTCCCCCCTGTCAGCCCGGCTGAATTCAGAAAAGGTGTGATTTTTCAGGTCCCTCAGCTCTGCGGTACTTTAATTAACCCTGACTTTAATATTCACACTTTCACTGGCACCCAAGGTGCTGGGGCCGCTGGGATGTCACCCTGTCAGCACAGGTTGTCCACTCCACTGGACCCCATTTGCTCATACAGTGTTAATGAAAAGCACGCCACTGAATGAAACTCCCCATTTCAGGAAGGAACAGATTTTTGTCTCTGATCCTTGTCCTTTCATCTTTAATCCACAGAAAATAAACGTTTTACTTACCACTGGCAGGTGAATTGAGAGATGTATGTAGGCCTAATCCGTTTTGGGTGTAATTAATTACAGAGTAATCCAATTACTGTAATTTAATTACTTTTCCCTTGAAAAAGTAAAGTAAGAGATTACTCTTATTTTTTTAATTTACAGTTACTTCTGATGTAATTGGATTAAATACTGTATAGTAGGGCCGCACAATTAATCGAATTTCTATATATATATTCAATGTAAATTGTGATAATCGTAATTAATAATCGCAATTACAATTTCAAGCGAATAATCGGCAATTAAGATTTTTGTCATAATCGTGCAGCCCTACTGTATAGACTATACAAAACAATAGTGGTTTTAACATCAATTTAATGTTAAAATGTATGTTTTTAATGTAACCTCCCTTTACACACTTTGGTCAGTTCAAGAATAATATATGAAATTGTAAATTGTTTATTTGAAAGAATTAAAAGTGCAGTTTCATGCCTATCCTTGTATTGTCCAACTGGTTGAGGTTGATTTATAAAGTAATAAGTAATCCAATACTTTTTAGAGAGAGTAATTAGAACAGTAATCTAATTACACTGTTGAAGATTTAGCAAGTAATTAATTACTTTTTTAGAGTAACTTACCCAGGCACTGTATATATAACAAATTCTTACCCACCTTGAAACTGTACTTTGTATTATTGTTATTATAAAATAACAAATTATGATAAAATTATAAAAATTATGATATGTGTGCGTTGATGAATGTTTATTTGTGAATAAAAGCCTAAATTCAATCTGTTCAGCATTTAAAGCGATCGTGTCTCTTTGGACTGAACCGCTCAATTCATATAGATTAGTTTTACGATCTCTTTATGAACTTTTTGAAGCGTCAAAGTGGTAGTTGTGTAGACTGTCAACGGAGGGACAGAAAGCATTTAGATTTCATCAAAAAGATCTGAATTTGTGTTCCGAAGATGAACGAAAGTCTTACGGGTTAGGAACGACATGAGGGTGAATAATTAATGACAGAATTTTCATTTCTGGGTGAATTAACCCCTTGTGTTGCCACATTAAGTTTTGGAGAAAAAAAGTTGGAAAAGACTTGCAATTTGCTGTCACTTACGTCAACAAGGGTCATATTGTTGCTCTTAGAATTCAGAACTCAAGTTTTATTTATTTACATGCCAAAGCCTAGTTTTACTCTCATTTGGGCCTAAGCAAGTGTTAAAGGTGAAGTATTTAATTTCTGCACCACTGGTGGCACCAAATGGAATTGTGATGGTAAAGGGTCTGCCATTGTTCAAACAAACAGGTAGTCCTTCATGTAGGTCAAACTCACGCCATTGGTTGAGCTAATGTTGTTATGTCAGGGACAATCAGGCTGCTCAAACATATTACAATTCCATTTGATGCCACTAGTGGTGCAGAAAATTAACTTCTTTACCTTAATTTACCCTGCCTGCATGAGGTTTCCAGATAAGACCTGGGATATGATAATGCTAGACTTTCAGAGATCTTTTGGGTTAAAGGGATAGTTCATCATTTACTCACTACCCCCAAGTTGTTCTAAACCTGTTAAACCTGTCAAACCAGTAAAACATTACTTTTATCTGAACACAAAAGAAGATATTTTTGGGTGAACTATCCCTTTAACGTTTGTCCATATGTAATGGAGTTACTCAACAGAATGTGCAGTGATTAATTTAGTCAGGTCACTGGCCATTGTCTCTCGTGTAGAGAATTTGAGTTGTAATTTTTAATGATGCTTGTCTTGGTTTGTCATTTAGAAAGATGAAGGTTGTCAGTGTCTGAGGCACCGGTTTCTCTCATCAACCCTTCCGTTGATGCTGATCAATCTTTGCAGACTTGTACTGTTACTGTCTGTTGCTGTTTTTTTTTTTTTATTGTATTATGTAAAGCTTTTTGCCTCTCTTTTTTTGGGAGAGGATGGAGTTTTTAGAGGGTTTTTGGTTTAATGCTTGAACGGTCTGTGGTTAACACAAGCTGAAGATATTTTCACGTTTTATTCTACGACTCAAAACACATTAGTAAAACAGCTAACAAGAGACACTAGTCAATATAGTCTACTTTTACAGCCTCGTTGTATTTATAATGTCTTGCAAACTTTTTTTTTTTTTTTTACTTTTAGGCTTCAAAAGTTGTGAAGGTTCTTGATAAACAAAATGTGTAAGAATTATCAACTTTTGTTGAGCTTATTTTCTGAAATCCAAAAGCCAATGTAAAAATCCTATTGGCTGTTTGTTGAGGAAACCACAGCGATGCAAACTCCCAAGATGGAGTGCAGCACTCTATGCACCACACATAGGCTACTGTTAAAATCAGACTGAAATAATCAGGGTTTGTGTTTAAAAGGAACTTCAGTTGCTCAGTACCAAAGCTGAGATCCTTCGAAATTCAGATGTTTGTGTAGCTTAGTTTCAATTTATGCTCTTTTTGGACCTGGAAGGAATTTTTGAGTTCTGAAAGTTAGTGTGTTTTCATAGTACATCAAGCTCTTATCTCAAAAGATCAAGGTAAATTTGGTTTCTTATGATAAAACCTCTTTAAAGTTCAGCCACCTTTAATGTGATGTAGGCTTGACGGTGACTCACATGGGAATTCTGTATTTACTGCATGTGGTTCTACAAAAAAAGTTTTTAAAGTTTAACTTGTGAATTACTGTCTTTGTAGGTTTCTCTTCAATGTCTAGGATGTGGAAACTCTACCGACAGTCTCAAAGGGTGTTGATAAGCTATCAGATGGCATCCTGACAGACCAAATGAGTTTTCTTTCAGCATGTCATTTTGTAAATAACATTTGAACTGTCTTGTCCACTAACTGATGAGCATTAATTTCTACTCATTGTGGTAGTGTATTTTCCCTTCAAGCATGTGTCATGGGGAGATAAGAACGTATGATAGGTTGGGTCACTGTCTCTGTTTGTGACATGGCCTGCCTGATCTTGTCATTTTCCTCTTCTTTAGATGACAGCACCTTTATCTGTTGTCACTTAATCAGCTTAGCTCCATCCGAACTGGGAAGACTGATGGAGAGTGTGGCAGAGAGAGTATAATCTTAACAGCAGAAGTCTCACTTCAGAGCACAATTTCGGAAGCTATTTCAGGGCTATTTTTTATTATTATATTTAATTTTTTTTAAAGCATTTGTGACCAACCCTGACTTTAAGCTGCTTTCCAGTTGTTTCTAATCGGTAACAGAGTGATATATGGGTATACTGATGTGATGTAACTACTTTTATGGTATGTTGGCTCTTCTTTGTAATGGCTGTTGTCGTTTCTTTTCAGTTTGACACACTGTTATGACTACACAAATGCCACAATTATATTGTCATGCAGTTTGGGATATTGTTTTGAACCTCCTGTGGTGTTTGGCCTTGACAGTGAAAAATGATGACCTCTGTCTGTCTCACCTCCTCAGGTCGCAGTGTCATCCGCCCTGCAGGCAGCGAAGGTGTCTCCACTCATAGAGAAAGTCAGTGACCACAAGGATTTCAAGAAACTTCTGAGGACCAGAACTAATGTTCTTGTTTTATACACCAAGTCAGGTCAGTCTATCTCAAAACTGTTGTTTTTCAGATGAAATAAAAGTATTACAGCTTTAGCAGCCAAAGATGCCAAGATATCTTAATACAGGGTTCCCACGGGTCCTTGAAATCCTTGAAAGTTTCTGAAAAGAAGAAAGAATCTGAAAAAATGTTTAAGGCCCTGGAAAGTTTTTGAAAATAAACATACATAGAGACGGGTCCTTGAAAGTGCTTGAATTTATTTTGTGCAATAAGTTTTCTGGAAAAAATTCCATATTCACTCCGGTCCCCTAATGTGTTATTTCGCCAACACTTCATGGCCTATACTAGCTTGCTTGATTTACACTAGTTAAGCGCATTTACGTGTTACGTTCAGGGTTTTCCCTGCATAGAGAATTATGAGGCCGCCTCCGTCAAATTCCGTGCTGCCTCCGGCTCGCGACGAAACTCGGACAGACAGTCACATGGTCAGATACACTTTTCTCAAACTGTATAGTTTGCCGATAGTGCCGCGGGTCGGGCGGGCCAAGTAATACAAACATTCCATTCCAATGAATCGAGGGTGGATGACAAATAAATCATTATAATGTGTTGAGTTTAATAAAGACATGGAACTCTCATCACGGTAAAACACAATGAACGTGCGTGACTCTTTTACTTTCGTTTTCAACAACGTTATTCTCTTCAGTGAAAACCCATCAAGGAAAACATATCAGGGCTCGAGTAGCTTGTCAGGGACCATAGACTGTCCGGGACACGTGTGGGTTTTTTTTTTCTTTTTTTGAAGGGAAAAGTGAGAGAGAATTGTAGGCCTACTACTTGCCCAACCGGACAAATATAAGCCCCCGGACCCCCCCTAGAGGAACCAGGCTCCACCCACAAAAATAATGTGAGAAACACATTAGGCTATATGATGATCTACAAAAAATACTAATTTCCTGCATAAGGTACTGTGTTGCACGTTGCCATGACGTTCACGCGCGCATGAAACTACGATGGTACCTCAACGTCCACATTAAGTCCTTGAATTTGAGGGTATTGGACCTGGAAAGTCCTTGAAAGGTCCTTGAATTTGAAGTTAACCAAGGTGTGGGAACCCTGTTAATAAACAGATTAATTAAAATCACAATTGCCAATAGATATGTTTTAGTATATAGTTTTAGTATAGTTTTTGCAATTTTTTGCTATTTTTTTTGTGTAAAAGAACTTTAATGGGTTACACTATTTTAAGGCAATGTAGTTACATTGTACTTACTTAAATAAGTACTGGTTAATATTAATTAACTACATGTACTTACTATAGAGTTAGGGTTAGGGTTTGGCTTTGCATAATTTACTGTTATTACTATGGTAATAATTGGTTATGCATAATTTACTGCTATTATTATGGTAAGTCCATGTAACATGTTACAACGTCATCTTAAAATAAAGTGTTACCCTTTAATGAAAATTATTTAATAAAATGCAAATATAATCAATATTCAAGGAAATACACTAGAAAAAAAAGAGACTGTTGCAAAAGAATGTTCAAATAAATGGCGTACTTTTGAACTGTCTGTTCATCAAAGAATCTTCAAAAAAAAAGTATCACGGTTTCCACAAAAACATTAAGCAGTTAACTGTTTTCAACATTTATAATAATAAGAAATGTTTCTTGAGCACCAAATCAGCTTATGAGAATAATTTATGAAGGATCATGTGACACCTAATACTGGAGTTATGGCTGTTGAAAATCAGCCGTTTACCTCCAGTCTTTGTGCTAAGCTAGGCTAGCGGTGGGTGCGTCAGACAGAGTTACGGCACGCACGGAGATGAAAAAGGTATGTATGGAGTTATCTAACTCTGGGGGATAAGGTGAATAAGCTAAAGTCCCAAAAAGTCAGGGTGTTCCTTTAAGTTTATCAAGCAACAAGAATACTTTTTGTGCGCAAAAACCCCCCAAAATAACGACTTTATTCAACTATTCATTTTCTTCTGTGTTGGCCTCTGAGTGAGTTCACGAGAGCTCCACGACGCATGCGTGAGAACTGAGAAGTACACTCACGTACACTATTATATAATATTAACCTTTTTCCGGATACAACTCCACGGTGTGACAGGATGCGGTGATGATCCACTCAAGCAGGTGTCATTCATGAAGCCACTCCGGTGATGAGCCCAAAACGTAAATCCAATCTGCTGATCCACAATGTGACAAGATGCCGTGGTACTCTTGAATTTGTTTTGTCCCAGACGTGACTTCAACACATGCAATCGGATGGCAACTCGACAAAAAGATAATAAAGTTGGATAAACAAATTAAAATAGGACTTATTAAAACTAAATTAAAACAAGTTAAAATATAAAAAATCGGAGAGCAGCGGCAGACGTACACTCTCCCAACAGGAAGTCGCACTCTTATGATAGAAGTCTATGAAGAAGTGAGACAGCTCTCAGATTTCATCAAAAATATCTTAATTTGTGTTCTGAAGATGAACGAAAGTCTTACGGGGTTGGAACAACACGAGGGTGAGTAATTACTGACAGAATTTTCATTTTTGGGTGAACTAACCCTTTAAATGGTTGTGTACATTGCTAACAATAAAAATGTGATCATTTATTTTGTGGTGGCGTCTCAGTGATAATGTTGACTGAGCAGGTAATCAGAATTATTGGCCTTATTAGTCTAGCAAAAAAATCCTTACTGTTCCAACCCTGTGTTAGCTATAAATAGGCTGGCTTTAACTTGCTCAGCAGGATTGTCTACCTTTCTGCCATGACAGTATTTAACCTGAAAGAGAACTCACCATAGAAGCAGATACTTTTGTTATATATATATATATACTATATAGTACACACGTACACTATTCTAAGTGAGGAAAACACCCAATACAGTCAATAAAGTCCAGCTGCCAAACAACAATATGGTCATGATACAATTCCCCTGTAGAGAAACTCTCACCAGGTGCTGAGTCTAATACAAATCCAATGACAGTCAATGATATTAATCCATGCGTGGTCCATGAAAATATTTTCCTTTTTCCGGTTACAACTCCACGGTGTGACAGGATGCGGTGATGATCCACTCAAGCAGGTGTCATTCATGAAGCCACTCCGGTGATGAGCCCAAAACGTAAATCCAATCTGCTGATCCACAATGTGACAAGATGCCGTGGTACTCTTGAATCGCTGACTGAGTTGTTTTGTCCCAGACGTGACTTCAACACATGCAAACGGACGGCAACTCGACAAAAAGATAATAAGTTGGATAAACAAATTAAAATAGGACTTATTAAAACTACATTAAAATATAAAAAACCGGAGAGCAGCGGCAGACGTACACTCTCCCAACAGGAAGTCGCACTCTTATGATAGAAGTCTTATGATAGTAGTGAGACAGCTCTCAGATTTCATCAAATCTTAATTTGTGTTCAGAAGATGAACGAAAGTCTTACGGGGTTGGAACAACATGACGGTGAGTAATTACTGACAGAATTTTTTTGGGTGAACTAACCCTTTAAATGGTTGTGTACATTGCTAACAATAAAAATTTTATAATTTATTTTGTGGTGATACTCAGTGATAATGTTGGCTGAGCAGGTAATCAGAATTATTGGCCTAACTAGTCTAGCAAAAAAATCCTTACTGTTCCAACCCTGTGTTAGCTATAAATAGGCTGGCTTTAACTTGCTCAGCAGGATTGTCTACCTTTCTGCCATGACAGTATTTAACCTGAAAGAGAACTCACCATAGAAGCAGATACTTTTGTTATGCCCGAGAATGCAAAATGAATGTCCATTGTGATTTGCATCCTGGCACATTAAGGAACATGATGCATAAAGTCAAGCTTGCATTGCTATAAGTGTATGTGTTACATGCCCTAAGGGAAAATTCATTGAGACAGCTATGATTCTGTTACAGGATATGCCAACAAACCTATAACTGTATAGTATCTCACAAAAGTGAGTACACCCCTCACATTTCAGCAAACATTTTAGTATATCTTCTCAAGGGACAATACTATAGACAATACTATATACTTGGATATATTTTAGTCAATGTGCTGCTTGTATAGCAGTATAAATTTACTGTCCTCTGAAAATAACTCAACACACAGCCATTATTGTCAAAATAGCTGGCAACAAAAGTGAGCACCATTGTTATCTAGCATTGCCTTAATCCTCCTAGGCATGGAGTTCACCAGAGTTGCACAGGTTGATGCTGGGACCCTCTTCCACTCCTCCATAATGACATCACGGAGCTGCTGGATGTTAGACACATGGTTCTTCTCCACCTTCCGCTTGAGGATACCCCACAGGTGCTCATTAGGGTTCTGGTCTGGAGACATACTAATCATGCCGTTCGGCCCAGTTTCTGAAGGGAGGACATCATGTTCTGCTTCAGAAATTCACAGTACATGTTGGAATCCATGTTTCCCTCAATGAAGCTCAGCTCCCCAGTTCCAGCAGCACTCATGCAGCCCCAGACCATGATGCTACCACCACCATGCTTGACTGTAGGCAAGACACAATTTTCTTGGTACTCCTCACCAGGGCATCGATACACATGCTGGACACCATCTGAGCCAGTCAAATTTATCTTAGTCTCATCAGACCACAGGACATGGTTCCAGTAATTCATGCTCTTGGACAGGTTGCTTTCAGCAAACTGTTTGTGGGCTTTCTCGTGAGCCAGCTTCAGAAGAGGCTTCCTTCTGGGACGTGGGCCATGCAAACCAACTTGTTGCGATGTGTGGTCTGAGCACTGACAAGCTGTCCTTCCGCTTCTGCAACCTCTAAAGCAATGCTGGCACGATCATGCGTCTGTTTTTTTTAAGCCAGCTTCTGCGCCTGATGCACAGCACGAGGACTCAACTTATTTGATTGACCCTTGCGAAGCCTGTTCCAAGTGTAACCCGTCTTGGAAAACCTCTGTATTCTAATTCTCAAATCCTTAGAGAGTTATTTGCCATGAGGTGCCATGTTGAACATCCAGTGGTCAGTATGAGAGAATTGTACTCAAAGCGCAAATTTTAACTGCTCTAATACAAGATACACAAATTTGTATGGTCCAAAAACATGAACATTATGAATAGGACATGTGGCTTTGCATGGTTAAAAGACGTACAGCTATTATAACGTAGGGTGTGTTCACTTTTGTTGCCAGCTATTTTGACAATAATGGCTGTGTGTTGAGTTATTTTCAGAGGACAGTAAATATATACTGCTATACAAGCAGCACATTGACTACTCTAAAATATATCCAAGTTTAATTTCTATAGTATTGTCCCTTGAGAAGATATACTAAAATCTTTGCTGAAATGCGAGGGGTGTACTCACTTTTGTGAGATACTGTATGTCACAATAGGTACGTCAAGTTTGCTTTCACTACCAAAAGCATGTTGGCGCCTTTACACTTGACCTTCTGTACACTTGGAGTTTTCTCTACTTACCACACTCATTAGCTGAGTAAATATAAATCTAATGGCCATAGACCGAGAAGAACTTAAAGAACAGAGAAGCATAAAAACTTCAGCACCCTCAACCTAATGTAATGCTTTTCTCTCTCCCAGCTATTAGAAAAAAATCACCCCCTACCACTGCATATTCATTTGCATCACTCCTGGCTGTTATTAGCAAATCTTGCAGGCACAGGGCCATTTATGGGTACCGTATGGATGAACAGTCCATAAACAATCTCCCACCCACAAAGCAAGGAAAGAGCCTCTCAAGGTTTTGCTGTGCAAGATTTATTAGTTTCATAATTCACGACTCATTTCGAGCGCATGAGGTCATTGGATAAGACTGTGTATCGAACAGTGTGTTTGATTGATGGCTGACTAGCGCTGCTCATCCTGTGCATTTCCATTAGATGCATCCTGCTAACTGTGATAGTTGCTTTAGACTATAGGAACACATTCATGATCAGGTGGTAAACAGACACTTCTCGTTCCAAAAGGTATTGGCTTCAACTCGGTTCATTAGATTAAAACCAAGACGTGCTGATAGGCAGAACCCTGAAATTATTGTACCTTTGACCTTGGCCGGTGTGATTAATGGGAACAAAAGCAGATTGCAGGTTCAGTGGTGTAGTATTAGATCAGAGACTCTCACAAATGTGTAAATCTGTGGTGTAGTAAAACTGTCACTGTGTTTTTACACTTAGTACTTTCACGCTGTGCGTTGTTGTTCCATACCGAGGTGTGTTGGCAAATTGCTTTCATTATCAAAGTGAGAACTATGCGCTGAAAAGCTTGTGAAATTGCTGAGCAACATTCACTTCACTTTTTTGAATTTTTTAAATATATATTATTTATTCATTTATATTTGATGAAAACATTTTAGGTCTACCCTTTTTATCACCAAGTAAACGTTGTAAATATTGCACTTGCCCTAATGACAACCTTCACCAAACATTTGAAAGAAATTATTGATGTGCAACAATGTACATACGGTACATTGTTGCACATCAATAATTTCTTTCAAATGTTTGGTGAATGTTGTCATTAGGGCAAGTGCAATATTATGTAACTACCGGTATATATGCATTTCTAGACCAGACCGTTTTTTTATGTGAACTTGAGTTCATATCAAAAAAAAAAAAATTTAACTTAAGTTTGATTTTATGAACATCTGGATGAATGTACTCACCAAATACTGTAGTGTGTGTGTATATCTATATCTATATCTATATCTATATATCTATATCTATATCTATATATCTATCTCAGATCTTTTTAATGTTTTTGAAAGAAGTCTCTTGTACTCAGGAATACAGTAAAACAGTAATATTGTGAAATTATTACAATTCAAAATAACTGTTTTGTATTTTTATATATATTCAAATTTTATTAAGACATTACTCCTGTCTACAGTGTCACATGATCCTTCAGAAATCATTCTAATATGCTGATTTGGTGCTCAAGAAACATTTCTTATTATTACCAACGTTAAAAACAGTTGTGCTGCTTAATATTTATGTGTAAATTGTGATTATTTTTTTAGGATTCTTTGATGAATAGAAAGTTCAAATGAACAGCATTTATTTGAAATAGAAATTTTTGTAACATTATAAAGTATTTACAGTCACTTATACTCCTGTGTTTCACCTGAAATGTTATTCTGAAGAGAGTGATAGGAATCATGTTTGTATGTGAATCCACGTCATTCCTTTTCCTTACTTTAATTTAGTAATTATTTATTTTTGGATGTATTCATATATTGCCCTGCAAACATATTTTAGTTCAAAGTATATGTGTTTACATACAGCCTAATAGTCGGTTATTAATCTGACTAATAGCAATCAGAATGAAAAACTTTCATGTAAACGCCAATCAAAACACTATACAAAACAGATTTTCTCTCTCACACTCACTCACACAGAGATCTTTTGAGCTAGCAATGGCTTGCTTAGTAGGCTATGAGAATGCAGATCAGAAGCATTGGCTAAATGTGAAAATTCATTTGTAAATGTTTTTTTTTTTTTATATATATATATTTTAACGGTATGTAAAATGTTAAGTTATTTTCTTTAATTGCATGTATTATGAAAAAAAAAAAAAAGAGAAATAAAGTGAATTCAAGCATTATAATTGAGGCTATTTATAGCATGTGCTCTCTGTGGGCGACATGCAGGCTCAATGTGGGCTTCCAGGTGCCATGGGGACAGTGTTGGAGCTTACACTGGATACAAGCTTATGATATTTAAGGGTGTTACTGCCTCTCTTCTACAGTCTTCTTAATGTGTTTTTTTGTGTGTCCTCAGCTTCGTCTGGAGATTCTCATCTAAAGCTGCTGTCTGATGTGGCTCAGGCCGTGAAAGGTCAGGGTACCATCGCCTGGGTGAATTGTGGGTAAGTCTCCATCGATTTGGCTCTTGTATTTGAGCAGGTTACTGCTAGTGTACTTTTTTGCCACTAAGGTTGAGGCAGCTGACATCCTGATCAAATTATTGGTGTTTCTCTAATACTGATATTGTATCTTTATACCAGCTGTGACGTAATAATATAAACAGCAATACATGCGGTATGAAGGTAATAGATGCCGTTTTTAGACTAGAGAGGATATTTCTGGTCAAACTGTATGTTAATGTAATTTTAAAATGTCCAGGAGAATTATGCTGTGTCCGAAATCGAATACTTAGTATGGGAAAAACAGTACGCTAACAGAGTAGTATGTCCGAATAGAATTCGAAAAAAACAAGTACCCAGATGACCTACTACTTCTGCCGAGATTCTGAAGTGCGCATTCAATGGACACTTAACTATCCCATGAGGCCACAGGAAAGGATTTATAAATAGCAGTCAATTGACGCTGGTAGGTAACGTAATACTAGTATGTCTGAGTTTCATTCATACTACTCTATTCATATTATATATAACATACTTTTTAACAGTCATGAAGTAAGTTCAAATTGAAATGTAGTACCTACTCAGACAGTATGCGAATGCACCGTTTGATTATTCATAATTTGCACCTTAAGCCTAAATAATTGCACAGGTCATGTTTACATCCATGTCTGTGGTGATTACCTTGTATTGTCTTGTGGCTTATCTTGTTCCATTGCATTCTAGTTCAGCTCATGCGAGCGCAACAGCTCAGCATCTTCTCAGCGTATTTCTCTGCTTTTAGAAAGAGATATCACAAAAGTAGTTAAGATGTTTCTGATAATTAGCAATCAAAGCTTGCCTCAGAATCATTTCTTGATAAATGGTAGGATGTGAAGCTTGTTCTAGCTTAGCCAAGCATCGTTTCTTTTTCCAGAACCAATCCATAGAGCACCTTTTTGAGACCATCTTGGGTACATTGAGTCCCCTTGTGAACAACTTATATAAAGCTGGGTTTAAAAAAAGTAACTCCTCACAGGCAGCAGTGTGATAGAGCAAAGCAGAGATATGCCCACACATTTTCTACAGATGACAGGGACCTGAGAGATGGCCAACTACAGTCCACTGGGGGAGACCATTAAGGAAGTAGGTCATTGACAGAGTGGGATCAGTGTGAAGAAAATGGGAATGCAATAATCCTGCAGTCTGAACGATCCAATTGGATATTTTGTGAAAATTTGTTGAAATAGGCCAGCTACTTTTTCTCCGGACCTTCAAACTTTTCTTGGCTTTTAACTTAATTTTTTTCCACTCAACTTGTTTGAAGACCGCAATCTCGGCCACTAACTGTTTTTCCTCTTTCGCAATTTTGAGCCTTGGATACCCACTTCCAAACCCCCCTGCACGCAAAACTTATTGACTTGACCCATGACTCATGCTTTAGAATAGCGTATGGTGCTTGAAAAGGATGACCATTTATTTCATAGAGGCTGAGGAGGGTATGAAGGTGTATGTCTATGCATGTGTGCTTATTGCCATCTGTGATCCTGAGTCAGTTCGTTCAACACACAGCATGCCTAATTGAGTTTCCCACATGACAGACTGAGCTCTGATCTCCGCAGCACCTATATCGGTTCTGCCACAAAGGCGGTATGTGGGAAATGTGGAACGCTAATGATGGTGTCTCATCTACCTTTAAGGGATGGAGCCGGTTGGGGGCGGATGCTGTCAGAAGCATAATTGAATTCTGTTTCTTTGAATTTCCATTAGCATGGAGCTTTAGATCGCTGCTGAGTCCTCTCTGCTCTTATTTGTCCTTATGTAATACATTTCCATGCTCATTATCGCTCAAGGGAAGGGAAGTCTTTTCAATGGAGCGATCTGGATCTCTTTGGGAGGGTGTGGGTGTACTGTATGTGCGGTGACAGTGGGACCAGGTAATCGTGGGTCTTTTCTGTTCTCAGATTCTGTTGAGGTGTGAGTGTTAAGATAGAGTGCTCTGTTGCTGTTGTTTTTTTGTTGTTTTTTGTCATTGGCTTTATGACAAAGATGGATTTGTCTGGAACTGGAGTGTTGAATGAATTTAGCGAGCACTGAATTTTGAATCCCTCTGTGGCACTTTGCCATAAATAGGATTCAAATAGGGCCAGAAACCCTTAGAAACAAAGGCTGTATTTGTTTTTTCATCAATTGGCCAGTTAAAAGTAGATACTTAATTTTCAGAAAATTGATCGTCAGCCTCAGTCAGGAAGTTAAACTAAATATTAAATGTGCAGTTATGTGTCCTCAGTTAATTTTCTATGATTTGCCGTTTCTGTTTTTGAAATGCACATCAAATAAAAATTTCTAGAGCTTGCTAGTTTGAAACCAAATGTGTAATTATTTATTTAACTTGTATTTCCATTTAAAATATTGTTGATTGTTGATAATGTTTTCTTACAATAACTTGAGTAACAGTTGAGCATGATAAATGTTTACTTTTTGTGTAAAAATTGAGAGCTGCAAATGTATACTTATCATGTAGAAAGAGTCCAAATGACTTTACTACTTGTGATAAAAGACATTTGATGTTTAAATCTAGCTACTTTTCATGCAACATTGATTTTATGTTAGATAAGTTTATCTAACATATCTAATATTTCCCACAATAAAGCACATGGAATTAATGCTTAAAAAAAAAAAACATTCTACTGGCCCGGTCGGTCCAGCCGTAATTTTTTTTACTTGCCAAAATTTTGCCTTTGTTTTTGATCAGTAACCTTAATAATGCTTAATAAAAAATACTAGCCTAACTCATAAATTCAAATATTGTGAAAGACAAGTAAACTGTCAGTAATAAAATAAGAACAACTAATTAAATTACGAGCAATAGCACAAATATAATAGAACAAACATACAAATAAAATAAACACTGCTTTTTATGTTTTTCAGGTAAGTCTAGCAGTAATTTTCAGGTAGAGAAAATTAATAATCAAATGAAAAACTAGCACTGCATAGTCTTCACTGTATAAATTAAATATAGATTAATTCTTATTAAAGTTACTAAAGTCATTCAGTAAAGAGCAGTGAGTTATTTTTTTTCTTTGTCCTTTGTTGCTTGATTAACATTAAAACAAAGACAGCAGCAGGTTGGTTTATTAGGCTGACTATGTTTACTAGGATACTTACCAAGACTGGCATTTTTGACGCAATTTTTTGGCGTGCAAGAGAGCTTAATTCAGCATTTGCATGCTGTCTGAGAAGCGGCTTTCTGGGCTTCGGATGTGTGCGCGCACACAACTTCTCACACTATTGAATGGAGTTCTCTTTCGTGTCTTCTTGTTCTTGAATATTTAAATTGGCAAGGCTTAAAAACACTTGCAAATGATAAACTTTCGTGGTGCAGCACTGCCTAAATCTGGCAAGTGACAGTTGTGTGAACTGTCCTGAGCGACGTTTACGCTGACCTAGGGCTGGGCGATATATCGATATAAAAAATATATCGATATATTTTGAAATGCGATATGGAATTAGACCATATCGCATATATCGATATAGTTCAAATTTTCAAATAGTCCGCCCCTCCTTCCACTCTGCGCGCGTGTTTAGAGCATGTTATGTTCTGAGAGGCGAATCATGACTACTTCAGAAAACCCAGCACAATAGGAACTAACAGGCAGTGACATAAGTGTACGCTGAAATAAAGTTTTTCACCTCAGAAACACGGACTTTCTTGTCCTGTCAGCCGTTATACTGTGCTCGGAGCGCACACTCTTCAATTGCACGCGCAAATGCTGCGGCGCGCGCGCGCTGTGTATTGCTTCACTGTAGGCTATATAAAGGGCAAAAGAAACTATACGAGCATGCAACACCGTTACATTGTAAATTACACAAAATAAAAGTAATGCAGGTATGATTTTCATTCTATTCACCTGAGCAGTTTCCATGTTTCATTAACAGTTATTGTTAATATTGTGTATTCACCATGGTAACTGTCGTTTACTTTATTTTTCTTTGTGTTATTTTTTTTATTTTTAAATGACTGTAGTGGCTCATACCACATTGTATTAACAAAAACTAGTTTGGGACTGCTATTTAATAGCTTTAGCATAGGCCTACTGTTTATTTATTAGTAGCCTACTAGTCTTTACTAGTCATATTTTTACAATTTATGTTAAGTAAAGGGGGACAGTACTTGTGTGTGTGTGTGTGTGTGTGTGTGTGTGTGTGTTAACAAATTTTGTGTAAACATGTTATAATTTGCCTATATATATGTAGGCTATATATAAGCAAATTATAACATGTTTACACAAAATTTGTTTATATATATTCAATGTAAACTTTGATAATCATAATTAATAAATCACAATTACAATTCCAAGGGAATAATTGGCAATTATGATTTTTGTCATAATCGGTGCAGCCCTAAGGTAAAGAAACCTGTTTATAATTTATTAATTTGATTTTGCAACTGTTCACTGAAATAGCCGGTTTCAATTAAACTACTTGTGACATGTCATGTTTGGCTTTGACTGAACATTTGCTCTCACTTTGCAGAAAAAATATCGGGATATATATCGTATATCGATATTCAGCCTAAATATATCGGGATATGACTTTTGGTCCATATCGCCCAGCCCTACGCTGACCCCGAGACATCAGGCAGGTCTTATTGTCGAGTCGTGCTTGGGATGAAAAGTATGCCGGATTGTGGAATGTTTGCTGTCTACACAATGTCTATCACCAGGACCACATATTCGTACAAAATCCATTTAATGCTCAGGACTTTTTGAAGCATGCTTTTCAGCTGTGAGAAGTCACTAAAGCAGAGCGAGGAGGAAAAAACATTTAACATTTCTTATCAGGAGACCTGTGGCTCTGAATTCAAGCAGGCAGACTTTATGTATAATACACTGAAGCAAAGGATGCTGAATGTCTTGTCCTTCAAAAAAAAAAGAAGATTGACAGGGTTTGCCAAAACTTAGAAGCGCCCCTTACATTAGCTTATTGCTGTGGTCATCTGTCGCTTCCCATGAGCGGTCTCGTATTGCTGCTACAGCAATTTATTAAATGTCTTGGGACATTAATTGTATCACTTCACTTTTTGGCTGCATCAATTTGCATGACAAATGTCCTTCAAGGGCCTGTGTTATAATAGAATAATGTGATTATAATATTTGTTGAGCATAATTCGCTATGACTTGATGTTCGCTATGACTTGATGTTGTGTTTGTACAAAAAGTATGAAGTTAATTGATTGTGCTTGCAGACACTGTACTGAACATGGTTGCTTCAAACTTTGTTTCCTTGCATTTCTACTAGACTCATGTGCCATTCATGCTTGAATTGATAATATCTTTAATATCCAATTCAATTACTAAGTTTGAATTCAGGTAGCAAACAAAGTGCAAAATTGTAATTAAGAAATTATGTCTGGAAAGATTCAGAAATAGATGTGAAAATTGGCGGCAGAAATATCAGTAATTTCCGCTATGCTGATGAGACAACCTTATTAGCAGAAACCAAAGATGGTCTTGAAACACCTTATAGTAAAAGTTCAAAAGGAAAGTGAAAAGATGGGACTCCACCTGAACATCAAAAATGATGTCAACAGCTGGAACCGGTGCAATTAAGGTAACCATCAACCTGAGAAGAAATTGAATACGTTAAGTACTTCTGCTTCTTAGGATCTATGATCGACCAAACTGGAGACTGCGCACCTGAAATAATGAATTTCATTAGGATGTAATGCAATGCTAAGCATGCACCAAATCTGGAAGAGCAAAGACATCAACCTCACAACCAAATGTAGGCAGCCCCTTCGATCAAGCAGTTGTTTCCTTCGGCAATTGTGTTTCCTATATCAACATATGGATGTGAAAGCTGGACTATGAAAAAAAAAAACTGATCGAAGGAGGATTGATGCCTTTGAGTTGTAGTGTTGGAGAAGGCTCTTAAGAATACCATGCAGCAATGGATACCAACAGAGAGATCCTGGACTGCATTAAACCAGAGATGTCACTTGAGGGAAAACTGACCATACTGCGGCTCATCTTGGCCGTGTGTTGTGAACAACTTCACTAGAAAATACTATAATGCTTGGCACAGTTAGTGGAACAAGAAAAAGAGGCCGCCAAAAAACACGTTGGCCCGACACCATCAAAAATATCACCTGCCTTGGCATAGAACAGCTGAAAAAGGCGTTATGCATGACGGAAATGGCCCATAGAAACGCCCAGAGTCGGATACGATTGTAATGGAATTCCAACACATGAATTAAAAAGGAAGCAATTATTAAAATTAGAAATTTGTCCAAGCTGATATCTATCAAAAAACAACTGTTTTAAATGTACTATATGTGATTATTTTATGTGATTGTTCATGTTTCTTCTGTACGTTTGCCTCCACAGGGATTCAGAAGGCCGCAAACTCTGTAAAAAAGTCAAGGTAGATCCCAGCTCAAAAACCAAAGGAGTCGAGGTCCTGCATTACAAGTAAGAATAGTCTTCATTTTCTGAGATCCATGTAACAATGGTAAATGAAGGTCTTACGAATTATTACTGAGGACCATGAGTTCAGCAATTCATCTTGTAGTATTGTATTCCTTTTAGGGATGGGACCTTCCACACGGAATACAACAGACCATCCACATTTAAGGTAATTTTTCAGAAAAGTGCATTTTAATGAAGGCATCTTTCACAAAAATCACAGCTTTTTTGAAGCCTCTTTCAGAATCCAGTTTATCAATATTTCTTTGTTAGACACATGGATTGACAATCCGCATTTTCAGAAAATTTCGTCTGTGCATTTTTGGATGCATACTCTGTCATCTGTGAGTGGATGATTCGCTCTTTGTTGTTATTTATCCGCTTGACGCCCACAGTTTTTCCCATGGCTGTTATTTCATAGTACTCAGCCTCAAGAACCAGAAGTCCAAGCTTCATAAGTAGACGAATCAAATTAGTCTCCATTGGTTTCTCTCACCTATCTCATTCTCCACACGCCTTTCAGCTCAATTATGAGCGAATGTGACGAGGCATTGATGAATGGCTCTGCTGTAATGTGAATATGTTAAAAATGAATGAGCTGAGCTATGCTGGATGATGAAACAGTGATGGGACATGTTCGCTGGCGCCACTGGTGTGGAAAAAATGGAGAGCTCTTTTTAAATGTACCTGCTGTTAAGTATCACATATTGCTCTTAATTTTCCCTTGGTATAGCAATAACACTGTACTTTGAGCACTTCACGTCAAGGGAGTGATTAGTTCCTAATGTATAGGATTCATAGATTAGGAACTAAATTAGTGTAATTGTGCAAGAGTGAAACTTTTTTCATCGGTGATAAATCTCCATACTTTTTATGTTCAAGTTGGATCATGCTTAGAACAAGTTTGGAATATTACCTAAATTAGCAAAATGACCAAAAGTCAAAATTTCAGTAGTCAAAATGTAAATGTTCAATAACCAATTTATGCCACTGCAAATACTAATATGCCACACACAATATAACACACTCCTTTTAAAAAAGGAAAAAAAGAAAGAAAAAAAAAAGATAAATACTAAGAACTTATGAACTGACTCAGTACTATAATGCAGAAATATTTGTGGTTGCATTTTTTTTTTATATATATATATATATATATATAAATTATTTTAGTAGCATGAAAGAATGTCATACTTTTATTCACTGCAGGATGCATTAAATTGATTAAAAGTTCAAAATAAATACTTTTACATTTGTTACAAATAAATCTATTTTAAAGGAACACTCCACCGTTTTTTGAAATAGGGCTTATTCACCTTCTTTCCTACATTTAGATAGGTGGGCAAATGCATTTTTGTCTCAGTGCATGCATTGTTTTAGTTTGACAGGGTCGGCGCTAGCTTAGCTTAGCATAATGAATGGAATCCTTTGTTGCCAGCTAGCATGTCCTGAGTAAAAGTGATATAAAAAATAAATAAAAAAAAACACCTAATTACTTCTTGTGGCCTGCGTATTCACAACAAGTACAAATAGCGATGCAGAATAACACTAGGTGATTTCCTATGCAGATATTGACTTGGGACTATATTAGGGGGAAGCACAGGCAAAGCACTGCTACTTGGGCGCAGAGATATCACGCCCAAGTAGCAGTGCTTCGCCTGTGCTTCCCCCTAATATAGTCCTTAATATATAAGTCAATATCTGCCTAGGAAATCGCCTAGTGTTAATCTGCATCGCTATTTGTACTTGTTGTGAATACGCAGGCCACAAGAAGTAATTAGGTGTTTTTTTTTATTTATTTTTTATATCACTTTTACTCAGGACATGCTAGCTGGCAACAAAGGATTCCATTCATTATGCTAAGCTAAGCTAGCGCCGACCCTGTCAAACTAAAACAATGCATGCACTGAGACAAAAATGCATTTGCCCACCTATCTAAATGTAGGAAAGAAAGTGAATAAGCCCTATTTCAAAAAACGGTGGAGTGTTCCTTTAAATAAATGTTGTCCTTTTGAACTTTCTGTTAATCAAAGAATCCTCAAAAAATGGATCACAATTTACACAAAAATATTAAGCAGCAAAATTGTTTTCAACACTGATAATAAGAAATGTTTCCTCTTGAGCAGCAAATCATCATATTAGAATGATTTCGGAAGGATCATGTGACACTGAAGACTGGAGAAATGATGCTGAAAATCCAGTTTTGCATCACGGGAATAAATTGCAATTAAAAATATATATAAAAATGGAAAACAATTTTAAATTGTAATAATATTTCACAACATTATTGTTTTACAGTATTTTGATCAAATAAATGCAGCCTTGATGAGCATAAGAGACGTCTTTCAAAACATGAAACATTTTTGAACAGTAGTGTACATCCTATTATTGTAGATCCGTACCTCTAATCTCACAGTGATTCACTGTTAAAAAGAAATAAATGCACTTGCAGTTTCTTTTGACAGTGAAAGATGATTCTCTAATGGTCTCTTTTCAAAGTGTCTATCTATTCTCACTTCTCTTTTAGTCCATGGTGGCTTTCCTGAAAGACCCTGCAGGTGCCCCCCTGTGGGAGGAGAATCCTGAGGCTAAAGATGTTGTTCACATAGAGTCAGAGAAGGTAAGTATCGCTCTCTGAAGCACACTGCAGCGAAGATCGGTTTTCTGCTGAGTATTTATCAGGTGTGGGAATGTCACACAGAACAAAAGACTTGTAGCTGAGCAATCTGCATCAGAAGAACCTTCCTATTCTTCTGTCTCTAGAGGCTAAATCTGGCAGCTGGACTGTGTATCCAGGAACAAGTGTGGTTTTAAATGCCTGAAAAAAGTTGAATCTAAAAATTCAAGACACAGGGTTGAAATTATAATTGTGATAATATTTTCCAGACATTACAGTAGTGATGAACATAATTTTTGTCAGGAAAGTCAAACTATGAATTCATGGCCCTACCATACACTTCCAAGTGTTTTTTGCTAGTTTCAGCCCGACGCAGTTATCATTTTCACGTCCTGCGCCACGTCATTTATATAGTAAATGTATTTGCACCTATTTGTGCGCCCATGGGCGTGCTGGTCTGAAAGCGAGGAGTATTCAGCGTTGCTATTTTGAGGCAACTGAGCAACAAAAACCTGGTCTAAAGTCAATGACGCAGTATTTTTTTGGTTATTTAAAGGGCATGTTAGTAATATGTGCCTATAGGCAGTCGCACAATGCACTTCCACTCTGCTTATTACACACACAGGGATGCGCAGCAACACACAAACTAGCCAAATATTAAAAATGAAAGGATTACAATGTAAAAGATTAATATTATATACATAAGCATATGGTAGAATCTGGTTTGTCCCGTATATGGTCTGCTTGCTCGCTTTAACCTCGTGCACGAGCAGATCCGTTTGCTCTCTGGAGACGCGTCCAGTCTTTCCGCTGGCAAATTCCGCCATGCAAATAGCAATTCACCATGGCGTGAGTGCAACTGGCTTTTAAAGGGAATGGGAGATGAGACTCTGATTGATTTATTGCATGTTACGCCCAAAACACACCCATTACTTATTAAGAGAATAGGGAAAACCCTTTTAGACCATGCGCCAGGCACGCCAACCACTTTTCCCATCGTTAAAGTAGCAAAAGTGGATTCGGACACTTAACGCACTTGCGCTGTGCGCTTTATACCATGCGCTTAGATCGTTAAAATAGGGCCCTCAATGTTAATTAAATATTTTACATACTTTATATTGAAAGAAATTGCATTGTCCACCTTTAATAGATTTAAAATAAATGTAGTTGTATGTTCTACAGATTCAGTCAAAAACAGCCACACTGTGCTGGTGTGTGATGGAGTAATGAAGCAAAATACCATGCTAATGAAAGAGGCCAGGGAATCTCAACTCTTCTTTGTTGGTTTACTGAGATCATTTGAAACTTTACTTAAAGTTATAGCCACTCAACCCAGTGTTTGACTCACTCACTTTGTCCTGTTTGGCTCGCAGGATTTCCGGAAACTGCTGAAAAAAGAGGAGCGGCCCATCCTCATGATGTTTTACGCCCCATGTGAGTCACCCCTGTTTGTAATCTTCCACCACTAGAAACTTCATATGATGCAAACTGTGTGCAATCATCCAAGATGTGCCAAATTCGAGCAAAACAGAACTTGTAAAGTGTGATTGAGTGTGCCTGAATCAGTGCAGGTTATGAATGTGGTCGTGGTCTCATTAAGATGTCCACCATTCGTCAATGTACCATTAGCAAGAGTTTAACTTCCAAAGACTCATCTTGATTCCTTGTGTAGTGCTCAGAGGAACCCAAAAGCTCATTACTGCAATAGTTAAGTATTGTAGACGAGGAATCAGCTGAAACCATATTTAGATAGACATTTAATTTTTTCCCTCCAAGAATCCAAACAGTATCCGTTGAAAAGTGCTTCTTAAGGTTATATTTAACTTGTAGCCATAAGATGAATTAGATCATCACTATTACTATTACTCGTAAATACATTTAGGGAATACATTTTACTTACTTTGGGGTCAGTAGGGTATTTTTTTAAAGAAATAAATAATTGTATTCAGTAAGAATGCAATAAATTGGTCAAAAGTTGCAGTTAAAACATTTACACTATTACGGAAGACCTCTTATTTTATATTCATCAAAGCCTGAAACAAATTTAACGGTCGCCACAAAAATATTAAGCGGCACAATATTTTTCAACATTGATGATAATGTTTCTTGAGCACCAAATCTGCATAGTAGAAATTGAAAAGTTCTTTTCAAGTTTAATAGTATTTTACAATGTTTTTACTGTGTTCTTGAGTATATAAATGCTGTATTGATGATCATAAGAGGTTTCTTTCAAAACCATTACAGTATCTTACCAACTCCACTCAGATTTTGGCAACGGTTTAAGTTGGTCACGCGGATTTGGCACTTTGACCAGACGGAAAGCTGCTTGGTTTAAAAGTGATGGTAACACTTTAGTTTAGGGTCCAATTCTCACTATTAACTAGTTGCTTATTAGCACGTATATTATTAGGATATTGGCTGTTTATTAGTACTTATAAAGCACATATTAATGCCTCATTCTGCATCCATAATCTACATCCCTTAATAAGCAATAATTAGAAGTTTAAGGCAAAAGTCATAATAGTGAGAATTGGTCTAAAGTGGACCAAAGGGACTTATGTGTTTGCTGTGATTTATACATTGCAACACTATTGACAATAGACCTTTTTTTTGCCCATGAAATTTCATCTAAAATGTCACTAATGTGACCGCACCTTAACCTCTAACATCTCTTCTACATGTAGGGTGTGGTGTATGTAAAAGGATGCAGCCCATTTTCCAGCAAACAGCCACTGAGACAAAAGGAAAATATGTAAGTACAGTAGCATGTTAGAATCATGACCTATTGATTACTCTGCTCTCTTTTTTTCTCGGTTTTTTTTTTGTTTGTTTTTTGCTAGACTGTATCTCAACCAAAATTATTATTATTACTTTACCATATCTGGTACAGTTGTTGAATCACTTAACAGGTGGATGTTTTGTGAAACCATTGATATCCCTTTTTGACAGAACGTTTAGTTTCCCCTCATTAGAGCAAGAGGCAATTTTGCTTAAAAGCCCTTCTGCTGATTTCATAGTACAGTTATAAGATGTACTTCCTGCTGTTGAAGTCTATGGTGAAGTATGGATTATATGCCAACTCAGCTCAATATCTCTATGTGCACTGCCGGGAGACTCAGTACACTTCACCACACATTTTTCTCTCTCAGTCCTTCCCTTTTTTTTTATCTCCCTCTGTCTTTCTCCCCATCTCACATCACAGAATGTACACAGAAGCACAAACATAGATGGTTGAACATTCATTCAATATCAAATTGTCCAAAGTGAAACGTTTTTAAAGGAGACTCCACTGTGAATGTCAAAGCTGGATTGTTGTTAATGTGGAAGCTTGCGTAAGTCAAGAGAACATTTGTTAGTATCGTGCAGCTGAAGGTTCTTATGTTCCTTTTATTCAATGGTAAACTGAAAAATGTATCGCATAAAGAAAAAACACACAACAAGGATAAATTTATTTATTACTATTATGTTAACAATAAGGTTTCATTTGTTAACATTACTTAATGCATTAGGTATCATAAACTAATAATGAACAATGCTTGTACAGCAATTATTAATCTAGTTTAATGTTAACATTTTTAACATTTAAACTTTCATGTACTATAAGTATTATGAACATTAATTAACAAGAAACAGTAGATGATCATGAACCTGCATGAATAAATTCTATAAAAGTGAATTATTTGTTTATAATACCTAATGCATTAACTAACATTAACAAATTGAACCTTATTGTAAGGTGTTACTATTATAAAAAATAATAAATATATATATATATATATGTATATTATTATTCTTTTCCCCACATACAGAGGGATATAAGCAGTATTCATTTCTCTAACCCCGGACTGATGAGTTAGCACTAGAAAATAAGCTGCTCGTTTAGAGATTTAGATAATGAATGGTATGGACGTGATGTGTAGATTTGCTGCCTCCTGTGTTTCTGAGTTTCCACGTGCATGTGTCGAGAAGCTGATAGCGCTGCAGAAACATTGATGGATTTGGGAAGTAATCGCTGGTCAGCAGAGTTTGTCTGCATATTTTTCATTGGCCTGACGGATGCAAACGAGGCACCGGAGACTATTTGTGACACTCTGGGATAATATGCATTTATTTTAGAATTCATTATCAAGCATGGCCTGTCATAACAGTGCACTTTGTTTGAAATTAGGGCACAAGCTATATTTTTTCAACTTAGCAATGTGACACGCCATAGAAATGGATGAGGTTTTTTTATGTTTTGATGCATTCAAACACTAAGTAAATTGAGTCTGTAGGGACTTAAAGTAAATTGTCAACCCAAAATGGTTTGAAATTGTGTTCGGGATGCGATTAGCATGTCAGATCAAGCCTGCAATGTCATGAAAGAGTTGGATATTTACTGCGTGCCACTTCACTGCATGCTATCTCTATCGACAAGCTTTCTGCGTACACTGATGTGGCCATTCATCTTAATTTTCCTGTGTTTGAGGTGCTAGACAGGGATTGTTTGTTTGGAGGCTAATTCATTGCTTTGGTGTAGGTGTTGGCTGGGATGAACGTGCACCCGGCAGAGTTTGACGGGCTCAAACAGGAGTTCAGCGTCAAGGGCTACCCAACCTTCTGCTACTTTGAGTAAGTTTGATTCTTCGTAAAAACTTCTAAACACAATGTCACCAATTGAACTAAATCAAATGGGCTAATTTGCCAAATATTAGAGCTGAGTGAAATAGCTATAAAGGATATTTTTTATATTTTTCAGCCTTTTTATTGGTAGCACTTTATTTTACAGTCCTTTTTCCCATGTACATACTATGTACTTATTATAGTAATTACAATAACTCAGTAATAACTTGGTACTAACCATGATCCTACCCTGAAAACTAACCTTTACCAATGTAGTTACCTTATATTACCCAGTACTTTCTTAGGCAAATACACTGTAATGCACATACTGTCAAATAAAGTGGCAACCATTATTTCAACCAAACAGTCATTGTTGTCAAGTAAATTAAATGTCCTTCCTATTTTGTGGAATTAAATAATGTAACTTAAATGTAAGAAACCTAATGGCCAAAATATATATCTATATCTATATCTATATATAATGATATATATCGACCAGCCCTACCCATAATACTTTTTTTTTTTTTTCTTAAACCAGTTTTGCTTTATTATAACACTAGTGTTATAGGGTTATACATTTGTGATGCATTTGGTCTGAAGAAGCCTGGGAAAGATGGATCAGAATGGTACTTTTTCTACAGTCCAATTAAGGGCCACTGGCTTCGTCTCATACACAACAAATGTTTTGAAAGGATTTTTGGAGACGTCAGTGCTTTTCACCAGTTCCTTCACTTTCCAAAGGCCCAAGTACATGAAATGACAGCATCAAAACAGTCTATTTGGAGTGTTACTTTTAAATGTGGTAAATCAACGGTTTTTATTGTTTTTTTATTTTATGTTACTGACAAAAATACTGTTAAATAATGGCGAAAGAAAGAAGAAAGTCCAAAATAAAGATTTCTCATGAAACTTTCATTAAGTTATACTGTTCATCTATCAAAAGTTCCAAAAATACATAAAATATGGTAATTCTAGTAAATATTTGTTGAAGTATTTTAAACTTATAGTTGCACAAAATGTTCTTAACTGATACGCAACGTAGCATTGTGGGGCAGAGAAGCGAAATGCATTATTTGAAAAATTACTTGTTTCTTCCACAAAATAATCTTTGCATAATGCATATTAAATTCCAAAGGTTACAATGAATTCATTTCTAAGACATTTTTGGGGCAGCTTTTTATATGTAGCATGCTAGAACTAATAGCCCCAGCAAAAGGGATGATTTATGATTTTAAATGAATCAGAGAATGTTAATGTGTATTCTCTACATGAGACAATTTGTCCAGTCTTTTGCATGTATATTTATACTCGCGGCTGCAGCTGTGTGCATTTAGCTTCTGTTTAGTGCTCCTTCATTATACAGCTGTTTTAATTACTAGAAGGTAATTAAACACGGTCTTTCACGTAAATGCCAGATCTTTGCGCCCACACCTCCCCACCTCAGCACTGCTCTTTCGAATCAATTGATATTTCAGTAATGCATTATATGTTTGTGATCACTGATCAAAGTGAGCATATCTTATTTTTTTAAGTAATTTTTTCAGATTTATTTATTAATTTTATTTTATTATTTTATTTTATTTCTGCTGTAGATGTCACATGCTGGTTTTAAGTAAGGTTTTGAGTTCCCTTGGAATTTGATAATGGAAGTTTTTTTTTTTTCAGACTCCAGATTTAGCCTGACACTAAAGTGATAATTCCGTTTGATGGACATGGGTTTTCCACTTCATTATTATATTTCTTTGTTTGGGTTGTCACAGCGCTTGTGGATCCTAACTGATTAGTGACAGTTACAAATGGCAGTCTCCGCTAAGCTCTCACTTGCTGCAGATTATTCTGAGTCACGGAACGGGAGCAGATGATGGCAGATAAAACTTGAGTTTCTGATGTTTGAAGCATTCTTCCACATTCAGCTGTGTTCAAGAGCATTTCTGTATACATTCATGATCTGCTTGGTCTTGTATGGATTAGTAAGAGCACAAAGGCTGCTTGCTGAGCTCTTTGATTATGCTAAGAGCCCTGGGCCAAATGGCTTAATTAGCTTTGAGTCAAACGCTCGTTTAAAATGTTTATTTTGGATGGCAAAAAGCGAGCAGCGGTCTTGGATGCCTTGCGTCTTTTTTTGTGTGGGTACAAATATCCTACGCTGTCTAGTGCAATTTATGTTAAGAAAATAAGTGCTAATAAATATTGACTTCTCCCATTTAGTGTGTCCTTTTTTTGAAAGAAGGCAAGATTTGAACTACGTTTTCTTTTTTGTAAATCAATGCTAACAGCTTTAAACAAACTTTTCTGTTTTACAAACTTTTGGCCATGTTTTTATACAGACAGTAGAGAGAGGACAGGAAATAATGGGATCGTGATGGGACACGATCGGCCTGGATTGATCTGGAGTCTTGTGCAAGCACTGTGGCATGGGCATGTTTACTAATCACTAAGCCAAGGCTCCGACCTATTTTACAATGCTCATGATGAAATTAAAAACACATCATGCTCATGATGAAATAATGTGTTTTTGTTTGGATTTCCTCAGCCAGTTTATGATTTATCAAGAATTATTCTGTCCTTTTTTTTGTTCTTTTTCCAAAAAGGAAGGGGAAATTCTTGCATCACTATGAGAATTACGGAGCCACCTCCAAAGACATCGCTGATTGGTTGAAAAAGTGAGTCAATAAATAATCTACACCTTTTTTTCAGCTTTCAACAAACACACACAGCCTCTCTTCATTCATTCTAACACCCTTTACTATCTTAAAAGCTGTTAAGAATCACCATGTTTTGAAGAGGTGTGACATCTCGGACCTCTGCCCACGGTCTCCACCATTATCCAGGGAGTGTTTTACAGGAACTGTGGTGTGAAAGAAATGATGTGCACTGTAAAACACTGGACGTAAACAGTCCTCTGTGCCTCCTTACAGTGATGTGATGAGGCTTTAAACTCTCTGCAGTGTCTTAACCAACTATCAAACTGACAGAGTGACAGCCTATGTACACGTCACGTGAATTGAGTGCTATAACAAGACACATTAATAGTTTGTTAGTAGCCTTGTATTTTTATTGCTGTCTAGTCTGGTCCACTTATTCCGGTCAATAACTTCCCAATTGGACTGTTTGATCAATATGTCACAAGACCAACCACAGCTTGTTTTGTATTTTTTTGTAGTTTAATGGCAGAAAATCTGATCTTGAAATTAAACCAGCGTGGAAAGAATTCTAGTTTGCGAATACACAGCAGTTCAAAAGTTTAATGACTGCTGGAAATTCAACTTTGCCATCGCAGGAATAAATTACATTTTCAAATATATTAAAATAGAAAACAGTTTTTTTAATTTGTAACTTTTTACTGTATTTTTGATCAAATAAATGCAGCCTGGTTGAGTAAAAGAGGCTTCTTTTGAAAACAAATTCTTGCCAACCTTAAACTGATCAGTAGTATTTCAAAGATTTGATGCCACTAACCAGGCAAAAAAAATCCAGTGATTGGTTGTTCCTCAAAAATGATCACTGTAGCAAACCGGTACATTATAAACACTTAAAAGTATATGAACACAATAGAAGCTGCTGACCAGTCAGCTCTTTTCAGTCAGCTCTTCCCATTTTTGTGTGCTGTATACCCATGAGACAGTCAGTGTAGGGACTGTGGGTGGTCTATATTTTGTGAGAAACAGAAAATCATTATTGCAATCCCATAAACTATATGATAGCTGCAGTTGATTGACTGACTAATACAAGTGCATGTTAAGAGATTCCAGTTGTGACTTCCTGTTCTCAAAACACTTGCAGATGTCCCTGGCTTGTCTTGTAGAAATACATTTGAATGAAGTAAAGTAGGGGTGATGGGCAATCTTCCCAAAAAATAAAGTTATGATCATATAACACATAATCACCATCCATGATCTGAATCACAATCTTCCCAATGTTGAGATGTACTATAGAGAATATCCAGACTGGAACAAGCCTATGGATTTATCTCTTTGTGCAATTTAAAACACAACATTGAATTAAAGAATCAGTTGTCAAAATGTTCACCACGCATGAAAGACACATGATAGACACATATGATATAATTTGGCCAATCAGCACAGCCATCTAGTAGGCAGTCATTGTTGTCGTTTTAACATTATTATGAGGACATGAAAGATCAGATCTCCACGATTCGCTTTAAAAGTAGACTGTGGACGTCTTCAAGATCGATCACGATATAAAATCGTCAGATCGCCCACCACTAAAGTAAAGTGAAAACTCTAGCAAACCCAACCATTCAGTGTACTTAATTTTGAATGAAGAAAAGGGAAAACATTAGCAAACCCTACAATTAAGTGCATTTTACCCACTGAATGGTTGAGTTTTCTAGCGTTTGTCTCTGGCAAAGCTGCCTCTGGCTAGTCTTTGTTCAGCCGATGCACTTCTAGGAGCCAAGCATTTGACTTTGCGCTCTACGAGGGAATCATTTGGACTGTTCTTGTATGGGCACAGGGCCCATCAGGAGACAAATGTGAATTGCAGGCTCAGACTAGCTCTCTTCAGTCATGTGGGTGTGACTGTTCCCCACCAGATGTAGAGTACTGATGTGTACAGGCAGTGTCCAACTTAGAGCTTAGGTGACTCTCATCAGTCATTTGGAGAGTTTTGAGTCATGTAGCTGAGTCATTAAGTTCATAGGCTTTGAGACAACAAAAACATATTGACTAATGGAAATGATTTTAACTATTTGTGTTTATGTTGCATAGCCCTCAGCCTCCACAGCCTAAAACTCCAGAGGTGCCCTGGTCAGAGTCCAGCTCAGCGGTCTTCCATCTGACAGATGATTCTTTTGACACGTTCCTGCAGGAGCATCCTTCAGCCTTGGTCATGTTCTACGCTCCCTGTGAGTATTAACAACACGGCTCTTGCTGGTCATGGTGACTGATTTTTACAAGTATCATCTTTATTGTTCCTGGAAGAATATACTGTATCTATCAACCAATATGATTTTAGGGTTCGGTTAAGGGCTTGGGGCTTGAATGACATTCAAATTTAGGGATAGTTAAAGGGATCACTTATGTCATTCCAAATTCCTTAATTCCTTAATTCCTTCAACTTGATAAATTAAAGCCAGAGAAAGGAAATCCTACAGGGTTGTAACAACATGAGGGTGTGTAAATGATGACATCATTTTCATTTTTGGGTGAACTATCCCCACTTGTTAGAATTATGCTGGCAAGAAAGTTGTCAAAATCACTGAATTACCATGTTTTTTTGGAAATGTTATTATAATAACACCATAATGTTTTGCACACATTCTAAGGTAGAACCATAGTACTATTTGAAGTACATTGGAGTGTCATGTAAAATCATCGTACAGTACATGGATATTTTACAGTATGAGTCATTTTTTAAAGTTTAATTAGGAGTTCAAAGAGAGACAAAGACATTTTTTTATATTGGTTGACTTGCACTTGTGTGCTGTTGATGTTTTTGTCTATCAATTTTATTCTCAGATGAATCTGCCAAACACAGATTTGCTGATATGAGCATGTCGGTAGTACTTCAGTTTCTTGGGAGGTTGATTTTATAGTGATTGTAGGAAGATGGCTCTCAGGTTTCATACATTTTTGATTAAACACCCCTGATAGAACATATTCATTTCCTGGATCCTACCAATCTGCCACTGATCCTATAGTATATACACAAACTCTCTCTCCGCAATGAATACATGGAGAAGGTACGGAATGACTCGTTTACATTCTCCTCAGCTAGACCAAATGCAATATCCTTGTTTAGACACAAACCTCTGTTCACATGCACGCAGTTATCATCATGCCAATGACAACATCAGTTTGTCCTCTCGACACACATAATCGACACCTGCTGAGTTAGGTGAAAAAAAAAAAATTACCCTTTCTCTGCATCGGATTAACTATGAGACGCAATGCATACTGAACCCCTTCAGTGTGCAAATTCCGTGTTTCACTTCTATTAATAAAAAAACTGTTGCATCATTCTTAGCAAAAATGCAAACACATTTATAAATCCGTGACCAGATTTTTTTTCATATTCCCATAGTGTAAATAAATGCATAATAAATCCAAGCTTGACATAGTGAGCTCTGGTTTACGTTTCCTGGAAAGGCTGTTATGACGATGTAACAGGTGGAGAATTGGAAAGGAATATCTTTAAATACTTGGAAGGGAAATATAATTTCTTTCCAGATGATTCTGATCATTTCATGTTGTAGTCTTTTATGGATATTGAGTTGCTGCTGTTTTCATGCTATGTCAATTATGCATGACAGCCCTGTTGGAAGAAAAAAACAGCTTAAACCGGCCTAAGATGGTTTGTTGATGTTTAGCTGGTCTTCCAGTTTGACCAAAACCTCTGGCTAATCATTTATAGCAGGGTTTTCTAAATGTTTCGATGTATAAACACTACCTTTCGTAACTTTAGATTGTATTTATTTACACTGGGAATATTAACTTTTTTGTTTAAAACAGTTCCTATGCTCACGAGGCTGCATTTCATAAAATACAGTTACTGTATTACAGTAATAATGTGAAATATTATTACAATTTAAAATAACTTTTCTATTGTAATATTAATATTTTAAAATGCAATTTAATCCTATGATGGCAAAGCTGAATTTTCAGCAGCCATTACTCAGTATCACATGATCCTTCAGAAATCATTCTGATATGCTGATATGACGCTTAAGTAACATTTTCTTGTCAACACAGCTTAATATTTTTGTGGAAACTGTGATGCATGTTTTTTCATGATTCATTGATGAAGAGAACATTCAAAAGAACAGCATTTATTTGAAATCAAAATCTTTTGTATTGATGTAAAAATCTTTACTGTCGCTTTTGATCAATTTAATGTATCCTTGCTGAATAAAAGTATTAATTTCTTTCAAAAAATCTTACTGACCCCAAACTTTTGAACTGTAGCTTACATTTGTTTACTTTGTTCAACAAAATCTTTCTCAGTAGAATAAATTTGTGATCAATCTAGAAAGCAGAGTGAAGTAGTAATATTATAAAGTCTGGTGAATGTAAAAAATCATTATGCTAATCAGATTTAATTAATATCTTAAAGTGCACATTAACTTCGACAGCCCTACTTGTATACATTTTGTAAAAACATTTTTGTTTCTCAAACTTTTTTTGGTTACGTGCTAAAGTCAAAATTATTCACGTTCAGATTTCCTTCCTTGGGATGGTTTTTAGGGTGTGGCCACTGTAAGAAGATGAAGCCAGAGTATGATGAAGCTGCTGAGATCCTCAACAAAGACCCAGATGTGAGTTTCTTCATTCTAATTCTCTGACATGGAGATTGTATATTTGCTTGTTGTAAAATTCATACATCCTTAGACTTTGCAAGAGTGAACATAGAGGCAGGATAGCACCTGTGTACTTAATGAAATGGTTTCATTTCTGCTTTGAGGCATTCCTTGTAAAAAGTCTGTGTCCAATCGACTTGATTGGAAAAAGCCAATTGTAATTTCCCATCATCCTAGACAATTTAAAAACACCCTGTGGCAAATTCCAAAATAATGTTTTACTCGACTTCAACAAACTTTCGACTCAAAATGTCTGTCCTTCCATGATATGATGTTCTTTTTAAGCTTTAAAGTTACAACATGAGACAATTACAGTTCACAAACATCTCTGGCGATGTTGTGCGAGTGGTGTGTTTCTCATTTTCCAGGGCTGTCCGCTGCTCTGGCTCTGCTCTCTAGTCCACAGTTGCAGGCCAACTGCAGTCACCAGAGCCTTCTAGTTGGAGTATTTATCTCATTTTCCATTTCCTCTGTGCCGTCCCTCTGACCTTCAGCTTGGAGCTACTCAGAGTGATGCTCTTCCCAGAGTTTAATAACGACACGTTATGCATTATCTAATGCGTGCTCTAGTCCTCACATCTTCTCCCTTGAGAGAGCTGAAGTCATTTATTTTTCTCATTCCTTTTGCTCTCGGCCATACACAGTTTAAAGAGAGAGTCCACGTGTCAAAAATATTTTGAATTTGCATTTCGCTGAGAGTTTGAAATAAGGGTGTTTAAATGTGCATATATGACTGGGTTGCGAACATGACATTTTGCAAGTGGATGGTGGAGAAATTGAAGCGGCCGTGCTTATCTCTCAAGTGTGTTGTTGAAATGCAGTGCCCTTACTTTAATGAGATGTGTTTGTGTATTGGTTGTAAAGCAGTTTGGTTTGCATACACTTCTAATTGGCTCACAGATCCGATAGCGGTCTGTAGATTATTTGGCCCCTGCAGGGTTGGTGCCTCAACTCAAACACAAATTCTTTGTTTGTGATAATGTCTCAGGCACTCATTATAGATTTAAGGTATCCCACTGACAGATGTTTGCAAATAGTGGCAGTTAATTAAGTTTAAGCTGAGGAAACATTCATAATGACAATCCATTCTGCATCTATATAATGGTGGGAACAAAGCTGTGCCAAGTTGTGCTGTCATTTCATTAAAAAGACTTGCTTGTTGTCTCCACAACTTCAACAAATTGATTGCTTTTAAACTGGGGGTGTAAATGCATAAATCTGTCTATACATTAGGCCTTTGTTGCAAATATAATTTTCTGCAATTTGTTGGGTATATTTATGCAGCAGTGTTCTTTGTTCACATGAATTAATATGCTAACTTTTAACATTCCCTAACATTTTAAACCAGTTCGATATAAAGACAGATATATTCTATCTGTAGATATACAGAAAGTGGTTTTAAAATGTAACGTTTGAACTCAAATTTGAGATAATTGATGGATGTATTCTCAATTTCCTCTCCTGAGCTTTTGAAATTGTTGAATAATTATGCATCTCATCTACTCCACCTACAGGAGGTCCCTTCAACCACAGAACACAATCAGTATTAAAATGACAGCTTGCTCTGTTCTCAAATTATGTAGCCTCGTGATTTTAATTAAGTTGTGCGTAGACATTTGAAACTTAATGAGTTCCATAATTGCTGGAAAGTTTTTAGAGAGTGATTTGGATTAAAAATGAGTATCTCTAAATTGCGTGGCACCTCGAGCACATTGAAAAAGATCAGTTTGCACAGGCTTTTTTTTTATTTAACAAATGGACCAACAATGTCCAACATGTAAGATCTATGTTTTTTATGATCTTAATGTATTTTAATTAATCAGCTGTCAGATAATATAATGTTGTTTTTCAGCTGAAACTTTCTCTCTTTATATATCTGTATGGTTTTAGAGCCCAGGTGCACTGGCAGCAGTGGATACCACCATTCACAAGTCCATCGGAGAGCGGTTTAAAATCTCAGGCTTCCCCACAGTGAAGTACTTTGAAAAGGGCGAGGAGAAGTACACGCTTCCTCAACTTCGGAGCAAAGACAAGATCATCGAGTGGCTGCAGAAGTGAGTTAACTGTCTTTTCCACTCTGCGGTTCCATGGTATACTGACCATCAGCATGAGAAATTTAATTATTATTAATTTCATCTCTCTCTCGCTACTGTCCCTATATTAAAGTGCATCTCTGTAGAGCCGTTAATGTGCAAAACAAATAAAACACAATGGCTGTTTTTGACTGTGGATGCAGTTATGTAGGTGGATTGAGGTCTGCATGGGTAAATGCTTGTTTTTGCTTTCATTTATTTCTTCATACTTTGTAGTTTATTTATTATGGAGGTGGATTTAGTGCTCAGCTAAGGTCAGGTACAGGTGAGGCATAAATTTCATTTCGTTGAGCTGCTCTTACCCTCTACAATCTCTTAACTCTATAAATAGTCAGGAAGGTCTGCTATAAATACAAAAAATGTGTCCAAGCACCCACTTTGTGTTTTTGTTTTATATGTTAAAGTGGTAAAAACAAGTGCTAGACGTTTGGGGGAAAAAAGTGAATCTTTTCAGTGAGACGTTGCAGAATTGTTTGAAAGGGCCACACACATTTGACCTGGATGTTTTTCACGCATTACTGAACTTCGCACTAAGTGGGCCACGTAACTGACAGGGGTTCAGTCAATGGGAACATGCTCTCTAAAACACACACTGACTGATTCTAAAGAGCGGCCTGGATGTGAGCTGGGAGCCTGAGAATTTACTTTTATACTGCTGCCTCCCTTGACTTGTTCAACGGAGCTTGACTTCAATCAATCACTGCTAAACTGACCTCTCAGTGGAAGAGCTTGCTCTTGCTGTGATCCTGGAGCAGTCCTGCTCTGCGGGCATCAACTTTGAGTTGAAGTGCATGACTGTGCCATCTCACAGGTCCCAGAACGCCAGGGCCAATCCTGTTTTGTATGTCTCATGGCATTACGAATTTTTTATTGAGTGACATGCATATACAGGGCTCCAGACTGCAACCATTTTTTGAGACAGTGCAAGTATTTTTTGCAACTTTATGTGCAGGTGCAACCTGCAAATTTGGATTTCTTTTTATTTCGTGTTGAAAAACGAGTAGGGAGCAAGCGATTAGTCAACTGCGCGGGTCACGAGTCCTCGGTGTGTCTCGCTGTCGTTGCGTCTAACGTCACAGATCAGTCAAAAATGGTGAATCAAACCATTGGCCCTGTCCCAAATGGCACACTTCATATGCACTTACAGTCTTTTGGACTTTGAATACCTGCCGTGTGTGCGTGATCGTGAAGTCCACGAGAATGTAGGATGTCCCATTTGTCATTTTAGGTTTCAGAAGGGTGTTCGCACGCGCCCCCTTTGCGGTCAATATGCACTGGTGCAAACTCTGCAGCAGACTTCTTCCCAGCAGCCAAAGTGCCATTACGTCATGAAAGCGTGGACTTGTAGGAAGACCGCGAGTGTTTAGGGTGCCATTTGGGACAGGGCCATTGACACATTTTTTTTCACCAAAGCCAGGCCCTCTACAGCAACAAATTGCCGAGAAGGAAAACTCAAATGACAAGTCAGAAGAAGAAAAAAAGGCAAGACAACTATATTTCTGACAGGAATGGCTGAGGTAGTTTACGTGGCTTAGATATTGCAAAAACACCAACACCATCAACTGTATCTTCTGCTCTCGGTGTGGTCTAAAACACATGGGGAAAACCAAGTTTGCTTTGGCAACCGGTACAGCAGTTTAAACATGACACACAAGAGCAGCTTGAAGCATAAAATATGCCGAGACAGATACATTAATGAAACTGCATCGCCACTTCCAGCTGCATTTCACAGACAGGAAGCTAACATTCAGTCAGCAGATGATAGTCAAATTTTACACAGCGTATTTCATAGCTAAGGAGGAATTACCATTCACCGAATTCAAGTGACAAATTGAGTTGTTAAAGAATGGCGTAAAATTTAATCCTGCATACAGCAACGACACAGCATGTGCAGATTCGCTCAAACAGAAGACCCATGAGAAGATTAAGGACGCCACTTATCTCTCATTCACGATCAACATGACCAATGGTGACCACATGCTTTGTTTGCATCTATGGATGTACATTTGTTAAGCTTTGGGTCTTGTACTGTAATGATATTCCTGTGAACTTAAAATAAAACGTCACATTGTAATTTCTGTCAGTTAAGTCTATTTATTACCAAAGCATTTGTCAGTAATATACGGAGCCCCTGAGGGGACCTTTGAAAAAAAAAAAAAAAATAGGACTTTTGCGTGCGCACGATAAAGTTTCGCGTGCTCACGCGTTACAATTTCCGGTTTGGTTATAGTGTCATTACTACAAATGTGGGAAAAGGGATGAGATGAGAGTGTGCTTGGAGCATGCAAAACAAAACTTAATGAAGTGGTCAAAATCATGTCTGACTCACTCCATGTCTCATATATTGCGCATCCTATTTTACTCGTGCTGTTCACTTTTCATAATCAACATAGATGGAAAAATTATACATTATAATATTTTAACAAATATGAAACTAAATGCGCTTATTTAATGACTACAACACATGTAGTAGGCCCACAGACTCTCTATTTGTACAAATTGCTGCACATTCATTTAATTCTGAATTTTGCACACATAAGTTGAAAGGCATTTGTTTGTGCATAGTAAAACATATCTGCAACATTTATCAATTTCACGGATAATTGTGCGTGCATTTATTAATTAGGCCTATTATCTTAATGAATAATGCAACAAGGACGAAGCATGTAAACTGCATTGTTTGTTTATTCAGAATGGAATGGATCGCAAATGGATTTTGACCACTTAATTAAAGGGTTAGTTCACCCAAAAATGAAAATTATGTCATTAATGACTCACCCTCATGTCGTTCCAAGCCCGTAAGACCTCCATTCATCTTCGGAACCATCTTCTAATCATCTTTAGTCCGAGAGCTTTCTGTCCCTCCATTGAAAATGTATGTACGGTATACTGTCCATGTCCAGAAAGGTAATAAAGACATCATCAAAGTAGTCCTTGTGACTACAGTGGCTCAATCTTAAGTTTATCAAGCGACGAGAATACTTTTTGTGCGCAAAAAGTAAACAAAAATAACGACTTTATTCCACTATTCATTTCCTTCTCTCTGGGCCTTGAGTGAGTTCACGTAGTGTAATAGCGCAGCGCTTCTGTGTTGTACGTCACACGTAGGCTCACTATTGGCCGACGCTGGTCATGTGTGTGATGCGTGTGACAGAGAGTCATTAATGACATAATTTTCATTTTTGGGTGAACTAACCCTTTAAGTTTTGTTTTGTAGAAAACCTTTCTTTTAAAGTGAATTTCGTTTTGTATAAATTGTATCTTAATTTTAATAAATTTTTCATCAACCAATTGCCTGTATTTAATAAATGAGAAGCAAATATATAGCAGACAATATAATCATGGAGGCGCCAGCGCGCTGCGGTCACTTGCATTGCACGTGAACTGGAGCGCATCTCATCATAAATTAACCGAAACTCAGTGTATGCCTCACATACATGAGAAATACATCTGAAGAAAGCTTGAAATGTCTTTAAACGAAACAATTCAAAACGAAAAGAAATAGGCTACTCTCTGATTATGTAATCCATGATGTGGGACCTGATATTCATTTATGTGATATTCATGCTTTTTTTTTTCTTACAGTAAAGCACAGTCTCCCTATAATAAGACAAATCTCTGGAGGCATGCTCCAAGCACACTCTCATCTCATCCCTTTTCCCACATTTGTAGTAATGACACTATAACCAAACTGGAAATTGTAACGCGTGAGCACGTGAAACTTTCTCGTGCGCACGCAAAAGTCCGTATTATAATTTTTTTGCAAAGGTCCCCTCAGGGCTCCGTAGTAATACAGTTAAAATGGGGGAAAATGTGAATATTTGCGTTGCAGGTCGATTTAAGGTGTGCCCCTTAATGTTCTGCTTGTACAGTGCTCCTGGTAAAATGCCCTCAGAAAAGTATATTGTCATTGCAGTAAATAACTACAATGATAATCACAAAAATACACTACCGTTCGAAGGTTAGGGGTCAGTAAGATGTATTTAATGGTTTTAAAAGAAGTCTCTTATGTTCACTAAAGCTGCATTTATTCAGATTTATTTATTTATTATTATTAGCAGTGTTGTACTGCTTAATATTTTTGAGGAAAATGTGATTCTTTGATCAATATAGAAAGTTCAAAAGAACAGCATTTATTTGAAATGGAAAACGTCAATGTATCGATGTGGAAGTCTTTACAATCACTTTTGATCACTTTAATTAATCTATGCTGAATAAAAGTATTAATTTCTTTTAAATAAATCTTACTAACCCCAAACGGGTCATGTATATGTAATGTAAAAAATACACTCTTTAGGGCCCAAGCAGATGGTGCGGGGACCCTCTTGGAATTGCTCTAATTATTAATTATTATAATTTTTGGAAACACTTTATTTTACAGTGTCCTTGTTACACATGTTACATGTAGTTACTATAGTAATAACTATAAATTATGCATAATTACATGCAACTAACCCTAAACTAAACCCTCATCCTAACCCTTGCCCTATAGTAAGTACATGAAGTTACTTATTATTACTCAGTACTTAAAATAAAGTAACCTAATTTTTTTTACATGTAATTCTGTGGCGTAAGTGTCTAAATGCTTTTGGAGCCGTTCAGTTTCGCTAAATTCACAGGTGTAAGTCTAATTACTCCAGCTTTTCATTCAGTATATTAAATTGATAATACCAATTTGGATAGTTATCATATAATGACCTAACTTGGCTGTGAGTATTATATAGTTATTATATAATGACCTAACTTGGCTGTGAGTATTATAGTTTCAGAGATCTCAGCCTTAAAGCTTACCTATTAAATCAGGCTCTCTCTCTCTCTCTCTTTCTCTCAGTCCCCAGGCCCCACCTCCTCCAGAGAAGTCGTGGGAGGAGATGCCGTCCAGCGTGAGCCACCTGGGAGCCGAGGATTTCAGGGAATCTCTGAAAAAGAAGAAACACGCCTTGGTCATGTTCTATGCTCCATGTAAGCCTTCTGTTTTTTCAGAAATACCGCAGCTGTAGTTTCTGTCTCGAAGCACGTATCCAGCCTTCTTCTAAACCTTTTCAAATTATGAGGCAGTATTTTGTTGCATCCTCCTAAAACATCATGTGTGACGGCAATTATATGGAGCACTGAAATGTGCAGGTGGCGTAACATCTGCCAAATGACACCATAATTTCCTGCATATAATATTTGACAATGTTTAAAATATTCACAATAGGCCATACTGTAACAGTTTAAAAGGATGTTTTCCTCTCTGTACGTTTCTGATAATATATCACATTTGGCAAAAACCATGGAAATGGAGATGAATTACTAACTCTGTTATTATTTGTGAAGTCGAACACAGTTTAATGCAGTTAATTTCAATTCATCTAAGTTATATAGTGCTTTTTACATATTACATATTGTTCCATAGCAGCTTTACAAAGAATAGTGCCTTACAAAAAACCCTCAATAAACAAGAAAATGGTGACCATAGCAAGGAAAAAAGGCATAGAAAGAAATGAAAACTTTTTTTTTTTTTACCTATTATAGTATTTATATAATATTTTAAGGCAGTTGCAATATGTCAAGACTGAAGCTTGTTGCTCTTTTATATTGTACATCTGTGACAAAAAGCACCAGATTGTAGCCAATTTGTTGTGACACTCTTCCAATTTGCGTAGATGCTACAATACATTTCAAACTGTTTAGAAATCTGGCCAACCAGATCGTCAGGTTGGCACTAGCTTAAGAGCTGTGATGACCAACAACAGCCAATGAAATTGTAAGAGGAAGGCTAGACAGTGGGAAGCAGGAGCCAAAAACAAAACATCAAACTGCTGCCCACGTCTCCCCCAATACTGTCTCCTCCTTATTGGCATTCGGCTCACTTTCTTCTTTTTCTTCCTTCATGTTGTTTGTTGACATGTTGTCAAGAATTGTAGTGTTGCTATGTTGAGTTTTTGTGTAAACAAATCTCAAGATCACAGCAATAGTCAGGGAGACTGGTCTTGTAATTTGATGCACGTTTTCAGAATGTAAAAAAACCCTTTTTACATACAGTACTTGTTTACTTGATCAATTTAAATTATCTGTGCTCTTTAATTTGAGTGTCGTCACTAGATCACGCGCAGAACTTTCCACTCCCATCAATGCTTTTATAGGATTGCATTTTCATGCTAATTTGCCCTGTTTAGTAAATCCGGCCCTTAGTGTTTAGCCATTTTGACTTTTTTCTTCTTTTTTTCCTTTTTTTTTTTGCCCAGGAGTGTATATATATCTGACTCGATTTTTTTGTGGACTTTTTTCATTCTGTGCAGCATCAGTATTGGTTGCACACACGTTTGAGAACACAATTTCAAATTAATATGCCATTTTTGTTATCATAACTGAGGCGTGTAACATAATTGCAGTGAGTATTCAAAGAACAATGGCATAATTATTTAACATTAGACTGTATTGTGTCATTCTCTACATCTACTGAACTCTCAGTCTCACTGAATCCTTTAATTACAGCTTTTTTTAGAAGTGTAATACAAACAGAAAGAATAAAAGTAGCTTTTGTATTGGGTATTGCAGAGCTTTACTGAATGATTCCATCAGTGTTGCTTTGTTCTGGTGAACGGCACTATTTGATGAACACGATAGTGGGCAGCCTGGATTGCTGTAGAAGCAACTTTCTAGTTAATGACAGGGTAGGTCTTTGCATTTGTACACACTGAAGGTTTAAATGTCACCTGGCGACCCTGATAACAGTGGTAACACTTCGGAGCGAGCATGATAGTTGAAATGAGATGTTCTTATCAGAGGGTATCAAGCAGACTCAAGGGCTTTAGTTCTCACAATCCACTTCCAGTATGTCAGATGTCAATGTCAAGTCAGCACATCATTTCTAGGGAGTAAAAGATTCAGTGCGTTGGAATTATATTGACAATTGGACCGCCCTAGAAATAGTTCCCAGGGCAGTGCGCTTACTACTGAACTAGAGTCGATTGAAACGCTCCCAAAATTTCTTCTTGCATATGATGAAAAATGATTATGCTCTGTTATTTTAAGTACAGCTTCTGCCCACGCTTTGAGTTCTTGATTAGCGTATCTATCTGGGCATTGAGTCAGACTCGCATCGACCTTGCATGAGTCTGGAGGCCAGCCCAGCCTTTCTTCTCCTCATATAATGGCAACATGAGCCAAAAGTGGAGGTACGCAACTTTATGCTCCATTATTTATAATGACCCTCGTGTGTCTGAAATCAGATGCCTTGTTCCTCACACAAATAGACCTTTGTTTGCTGCCCTGCAAATTACGACCGTGCCGTTAACTACCATTTAAAAGTGAACTTGAATAACTTTTCATTTAAAAACGTAAAATAGCACAAGTGTGTGCAAACAAGATTGCGTGACAACCTAAACTAGCACAGTAAATGAGACGTTTTTTAGCTTTAGGCAGCTGTTTATTGATGGAAGTTGTTTGTTTGAAACATGTAGCACAAAATGCCATGCATAATTCATAATAATAACACCGTCAGCTTCAAAACCACCTTGCAAGAACATGATGGAAATGAAAGTTTAGGAGTTTTGAGAGTAGAAACTCTTGCCTGTTCTTTAGTAAGCTTGATGGACATGCATTGCCTCGGGAAAGCCACCGTTGGGCCTATGAGAATAATAAAGCAACTTTCGACATGCTATTAAGATTAATTTAGTCATTTTAACCTGCTACACACAGATGCATTAGTTTGGGTTAAGTTAGTCATGCGAGTAATGTCTTTATCTTTGAAGAATTCAGTCATTTTCTTCTGTTCTTTCGCTTTAGTACTCATCTCTATTTGCTGGGATATATCACCTCTTGCTGTTTGTTCTCTGCATTATGAGGTGAGACAGCTCGATGAATACTTATATCTTACTGTTTTCCCCCAGGGTGTCCACACTGCAAGAATGCCGTCCCTCATTTCACCACAGCGGCCGAGCTGTTCAAAGAGGACCGCAAGGTGAGGCTCAGCGCCATTAAGGAGATTTCCAGACACTCTAAATAACAAACGCTTTCAAATGACTTCCAGGTTCTGTCAAGCGCAATCAGGTTCTCTCTCTCTCATTCAGACAGCCTTCACACATCCCAGAATTTAATCTCTTTTCATCTCCAGAACATTCTCAAGGACTTCAATGTCAGAGTCCCTTTGCTGTCTGATGCAGTCGACCTTCAAACCTCACTCATTATACTTGTAGTTTTTCCTCTGTTGATATCTGTATTGTAGTGTGTGGCAGATAATGCTGTTTTAGCCATGTCTTGTCAGTTTAAACTTTTTAAACGTCTTCGCTTCTTCTACCCTTGCATGTTTAAAGGGGTTGGTGCCTGTGGTATTGTGGGGGAATTGTTTTTGGACATTTTAGTCCAATATAAATTGGAAAAAAAGTGGTAGCACTTTATTTTACTGTAACAAGTACATAGTATGAGGAACAGGACTGTAAAATAAAGTCCTGTTCCTCATACTATGTACTTGCTATAGTAGTTACAATAACTAGGTACTAACCATGAACCAACCCCTAAACCTAACCTTAAACCGCGTAGTTATCTTGTATTACCTAGTCCTTCATTAGGGAAGTATACTGTAAAATAAAGTGCAATCAAAAAAAGTGAAATGACGTGAAGGCCAAGTATGGTAACGCATACTCGGAATTTGTCCTCTGCATTTAACACATCCAAGTTAGTGCACACACATTAGGAGCAGAGAGTAGTGAACACTCTCTCTCACACACACACACACACACACACACACACACCCGGAGCAGTGGGCAGCCATTGATTGGGTGTGTAGGTGCTTTGCTCAAGGGCACCTCAATCATTTCCTGCCAGTGTTGAGAACCAAACCCGCAATCTATCTACTGTATATGGTCCCGAATACAGTAAAACAGTAATACTGTGAAATATTATTACAATATAAAATATTTAAATATATTTTAAAATGTAATTTATTCCTGTGATGGAAAAGCTGTCTTCAGTGTCACATGATCCTTCAGAAATCATTCTAATATGCTGATTTAGTGCTCAAGAAAAAATTCTTATTATTCTCAATATTGAAAACAGTTGTTCTGCTTAATTTTCTTTTGGAAACCATGATACATTTTTCTTTGATGTATTTGGTGATTAGAAAGTTCAAAAGAACAACATTTATTTGAAATACAAATATTTAGTACTATTATAAATGACTTTTTGAGCAATATAATGCATTCTTGCTGCATAAAACTATTAATTTCTTTAAAAAGAATCCTACAGACCTAAAACTTTTGAAAAGTAGTGTATATATGTACCTATTGCATAAACTAATGTTAACTAATTAAACCTGTAAATTTGTAAAGTGTTAACCCATTATTATTATTATTTTGGGCTTTATTTCACCATTCCCCTCTCACATGCATGACGTGCTCAGGCTTTGGCTATGAGCTGTGTCATTTTGTCACGGACTAGGTAAGGGCTGATAAGCTTGTAATGTGTGCTCGGCATTACTTTTAAATTCACACATTGCATTCACTTTGACGAGCGTTTCAACTTTTCCACGCTTCAGACAAGTAACACTCCATCTTAGATGTCTATGCACTGACTTTTCAGCATTCTCTAAATCTTTCCTGTTTCTCCCGAAACTTCTTTGAAAAGTAGCTGGCTCTCTTTTGAATCTTCAAGGGCCTGTAAAAACATTTCCCTGGCTTCTTTAACTACAGACATTTATCATTGGCCATAAGACAGTGATGTTGAATTGTTGTTCGCAAATGTCTATAATTCATCAGGCACAACGTCAGTCCTCTTCAATTTCCCTATAGCTCTTAAGTTTGCGCATAATCGTTATTCAGTTGAACTGCAGTTGGAAATTCACTTTGCCAAGATTCAAATGGAGCCAATTCTGAGCTGACGCCCTTCTAGATATTATTAAAAACAGATATTGTTTGTCTGAAGAATAAAAGCTTGGTTCGTGAAGCTCCATCTGCTGGTTTTTCCAAAACAGTGAGCCACTTCACATCATTTAAAATACAGTCAAGGTTATTTTCCCACATGCATAAACCTGTGCTTTTGTCTGTCAGTCAAGAGGCATATTAGACCACATGAGCATCAGAGCATTATATTATGTACACATTTTATCACAGGGCTGTTGAATGCTGGATTCTAATTTGTTGACGAACATTCAAATCATGCTGTTATTTTTTTAGTAAAAACACATCTAAACAAGTGAACCAAAACCTACAAAGACACTGACCATGCAAACAAATAATACAATAACAAACAATAGTATAAAAATGACATTTGACGTTTTTCCTTCTAAATTACCTTTATTAGCTATGGAAAGCATTCTTTCTTTTTCTTTCTCGATCTCTTTCTCTCTTTGCACACATACACTGTGCAAACACACACTTGCACATAGATGAAAACAAACACGCGCTCAGAAAGGACTCGTCAGTGATGCCCTGTGATCAACTTTTTCAATGAAATAGTTAGCAAACTATGAAAAAAATGACATGACATTTCACGGTAGTAACATAGCTGTTCTTGAAGCAATTAAACTTACAGCTTCACTATTAGTAAAAACGCTGCTGACGAACATTAAAGTCACACGCTTAATCTCTTTCTCATTCTCTCTCTCTCATACCTGCATTAGTCTGCATATCAGTGGCTCAAGCCTTTGTTACTAGCTCTAAAATTAAAATTTTGAATTAGCAACAGAAGCTTGGGATGAGATGCATAAGAAATTGGTTCTACACTCGAGCACATTTAAAGGACGGCAACCTGACAAATGTCTTGAAATAAAACAATGAGTCTAAGTCACTAAGTATGCGTATGCACAAATTTGTGTGTTAAATCTGAGTACGAACATTTAAAGGTGCATTGTGTAATATTTGGGAGGATCTGTTGACAGAAATTCAATTTCATATACATAACTATGTTTTCAGTGGTGTATAAAGACCTTACATAATGAACCGTTATGTTTTTATTTCCTTAGAACGAGCCATTTCTCTCTACACACACCGTGGGTCCCCTTACATTGAAATAGCCGTTATGCACCACCATGTTTCTACAGTAGCCCTAAATGGATAAACCGCGTTTCGTCACTATGTTGTTCTTCGTGCAAAGAAGCTAGCTAAAGTCAGCAAACAAAACACTGGCACAAGAAACCTCATTGCCTAACTGGCTACTCTTTGCTGTCTCAGACGACGACATATTTTCCTGTCCGCCACCGTGACTTCTGTTGGTTGCAATTCGCAACCTCACCACTAGATGCCGCTAAAAATTACACAGTGCACCTTTTAAAAAAAATCGTGATTAACCAAAAACTTTCACAGTAAAATTTATTCTAAACTTACGAAAAAATATAGAAACAACTGAAACCACATTTACGCAAAAGGAACTTTCTCTGTGCGGCCTTATAATCGTGTTAAGAAGTTATATTTCATCTCATATATATTATATTATTTAATTTCTATATTATATTATATTATTTTTTTATAAATGATATAATAAAATTTATAAATAATAAAATTTAATTTCTTAAATATTTTTCATCATATACAGTGAAAGATTATAAAAAGCTGTGTTATAGATTTAGCTGTTTCTCTGAATAACGCAGAAATACAGCTGGCTAATGAGAGGTCTGTAATCTGGTTCTGTATAAAAGGTGTTTATTGTGTTTGAACTGGTTTTGAGAATAACACGCTTGGCGTTGGTTGAGGATCTGGCGAGAGCGCGTCTAGAGAGCGGCATTGACGAGAGGGACAAAAGTCTGTACAGGAAAGGTTGTGCAGAAAGCCCTTATATGGAGATGGTTTGGGCGTGTTTTATGTAAATGACTAACCTTGGGCACACGGCCATTAAGTTACAATACTCCACATTCACTAGCATTAGAACGAAACTAAAACCAAATTCATGTACGTACGCACGTGTTGTGAATTAGGTGGAGATTTTTCATGAATAGATCTCCTGTGTGTACAAATACGAAATAATCCAAGCGATTATTAGTGAATGAGACCCAATATCTTGAGGTGTGGTATCCATGGTATAAACGGAATAATTGACTCCAGGCCGTTGAATTATTAAAAAATGAATGCACTTGATGCTTCACATTGTGGCCGCATTACCACATTGGGTATGCATAATTTTTCTATATTTCAATGTCGTCAGTTATTCCTTAGTTCCAATCCTGTCATCTTCATCGACCCTTCATCTTGTCATCTTGACCCTGCTCCTACTACTCTTCTGAAACGTTGCCATTCAGTTATTTCTGCACCTATCTCTCACTTCATCAATGCATCTCTTACCTCTGCTTCATTTCCTCTGTCACTCAAAACTGCAGCTGTTACCCCTGTTCTCAAGAAACCCAACCTTGATCCCTCAGTTTTATCTAATTATCGTCCCATTTCAAATCTCCCCTTCATAGCTAAATTACTAGAAAGTACTGTTGCCTCCCAGCTTCAGTCTTTTCTAGTTGAAAATAATCTTTTTGATCCTTTTCAGTCTGGTTTTCGCCCTTTGCATAGTACTGAAACTGCACTAGTTAAGGTACTGAATGATCTGCTTCTCTCTGGTGACTCTGGTTCTCTGTCTATGCTCCTGCTGCTTGACCTCAGCTCTGCCTTCGATACCGTCTCCCATCAACTACTCATTTCGCGCCTTTCGGATGTGGGTATTTTTGGTGCTGCTCTTTCCTGGTTTTCCTCCTATCTCTCTGACAGACTATTCTACATTTCACTTCAGAATTTTCGCTCACCTACTGTCCCCCTGAAGCAAGGTGTCCCTCAGGGATCCGTTCTTGGGCCATTATTATTCATAATCTATATAATACCTCTTGGTCAGATCCTCCGCCGTCATGGTTTTAATTATCATTTTTACGCTGACGACATTCAATTATATACTGCCTGTACATCGACTTTATCTCTCACAACTGACAAAATCTCTGCTTGTGTACATGAAATAAAAGATTGGCTTCATTCAAATTTTCTAAAACTTAACATGGACAAAACTGAGATTATTTTCACTGGACCTCCGTCACTCAATAATAAAATTCCCACCAACTTCACCTGTGAGATCGCTGGCTCTCTTATCAAACCATCTAGTACTATTAAAAATCTTGGTGTAATTTTTGATTCCTCTCTATCTTTTCACTCTCACATTAATTCTATCACTAAATTGGCATTCTTTCATCTACGTCGTATCGCTCAGCTCCGTCCCTTTATCAGTATCTCAGATGCTGAAACTGTCATCCATGCATTTGTCACCTCACGTCTTGATTACTGCAATGCACTTTTCATTGGCCTATCAGCTAGCTCCATTTCCAAATTACAATACATTCAAAACTCTGCTGCCAGACTACTCACCCACACCAAGCGTTCTGCACATATTTCCCCAATTCTGCATGATCTTCGCTGGCTTCCTGTGGCTTACCGTATCAAATTCAAAATTCTCCTTCTCACTTTTAAGTCTCTGCACGGCCTGGCGCCCCCCTATCTCTGTAACCTGCTTCTCCCCTACACCCCGACTCGCTCTTTACGATCCGCTGATTCTAGCCTTCTCGTCGTCCCTCGGCATCGCCTTGCTTCAATGGGGGGCAGATCATTCAGTGTTGTTGCGCCCAAAATGTGGAACTCTCTCCCCCGATCACTCTGTTCTGTTAACACTATCTCTGAATTCAAATCCATGCTCAAAACTCACCTATTTTCTGAATGTTATAATTCTTAATTTTCCAATAATTTTTTTTTTTTTTTTTTTTTTTTCTCAGTTATATCTGTTTGTATTCTGCTGGTTGCCGCCCCATCTACCAAATTTTTCACTTACTGTACTCAACTGCCTACTGTTGTCCTGTCTGCTGTCTTTGTCAACTGCCTTTATTGTTGTTTGTTTATTGTAAAGCGTCCTTGAGCTCTGGAAAGGCGCTATATAAATAAAACTTATTATTATCCTGTATATGAAACTGCGCACTCATTCACTCATCCATTATTCACTACATAGTGAATGCTGTCCTTCACTATATGGCGAAAGGTTGAGTGAAAATGAGTTACACATGAGGAAAAAACATTTCTGATCTCACCTCCCATGCTGAAATGCATTTCCCAAAAAAAATTTTATTTATGATTGGTGAAGTTTTTTAAGATGTATACAGACACAGAAATGGAAATTGAAAGGGAAAGGGCTGCCGTATTTTAGTAAATATTGGGTTGGGTTGACTTTGGAAGAATGTAATTGTCTTTAATGTCAATTAAACCTGGATGAGGTCTTGCATATTCATATAAAATCTGTGCAACAGTAGTAAGGGCAGGTCCAGAACGTATGGATTAGGGTAGCTCAAAAATCTGATTTTAATTGAATTTCATTCAGACCACATATGGATGTAGTTTGGATTGGGTTTGCTTTTCAGACTACTAACAACTGAGTTGAATATTCCAAACAATTAGATTTTTTTCCCTAGCATTACAATCTATTTTTATTTATTTTTGCTTCAAAGGAATTCTAGAGCAGTTCGGCAAAAGAACAGATGAATTTGCAAATTAATGTGAGCCTGACACTTAAACAAGAAGGTTTGTTTAGATTGTATGTTGAATGGGTTGTTGTTCTGGTTCCACTTTGTCCAGTTATTTCTTCCTAGTTCCACTGTTCATCCTCTTTCTCATTAGTGCTTATTTCCTTTATATTCAGTACATTAGTAAACATCTTGAATGGCCTTCTAGCAGCACAGGGCCTCCAATTTTTAATGTGAAGCCTTTGTTTCCTGTCTGACTATTAAACATTTTTTTGTGTGTAGTAAAAGCTAAACAGATGCAGTCCAATTAAATACAACAACTGTGGAAAAAAGGCTAATGGTGTAAATCCTAGGCTTGGTTCAGATGTTCTTTTGTTGACCTGTTTTAACTTAATACCACCAAATGCAAAAGAAATAACATATTTCAGTTTCTTCTGTATCTGTAATATTCATGAGCTCACTGGCCGTTTCATTTCCTTTGCACAATGACCTGAGCTCTTTCTCTGTGAGGTTGATAATTACTGTCTGAGAAGGATCTCGGTGCCTTTGTGAATGACTTCTTTAACCTCATCCATCTCATAAACCACCCTCTGTAAGCACGAAATAGTCAGTTTCCTCACAGGCCACGAGTCTTATGTTGCTTACATCTGCTTATTGGTGAGGTTATAGCAAGATCAGTCAAGTGCCAGGAGGGTATTCCACCAACACATGAGGATCAATATCAGAATTGGCCGGCAACCAAATGTACAATCCCTTTCCTCTCGATTTTCTCCTGTCAATGTAAAGACCGACTAATCACAAGCACATTCATGTCAACCTCCAATGAAACCCTGTAATCTGGGAGGATCATGTTTGATTGGTGTAGCAAGATCCTTAGTATTTCTTTTTCATGGGAATTGTTTTTGTCCCTGTAGTCAATAATTGTATCCCTTAAAACTCATTTCTGATCACCAAAATGATACAATTTAAACTGTTTTTCTCCTGTGCGTGAACTCTACACCCATTTATTATAAGCGGATCCATTAATATGAAATTTAGCCCCACTTCCACTCAATCACACCAGCTCAGAGATCCACTAAATCAACTTTACTGAATTAAAAGCTGCACAATGGTATCGCTCTTCACAACGTCGGACTCATAACTGTAATTAATGTGATTAGCCTTTTGCTTTACTACGTTATCAAACAGTTAATAATGTGTTGCTAATGTTACACAAACCATGTTCCCTTTCGCCATCAGACCACTGCCTTTTGAAAATCAGTATCCTTAGAACGTCAGTGGAGAAAGGCTTATAGTTCATCATAACATCATATACATCATATGCAGAATGCACCCTCTATATTAAATGTACCAGATTTTTCATATCAACAGAAAAATATACTGGGATAACCTTCTCTTGAGATTTGTGATTGTTTACAAGGTAGTTTGTGATGTAAGAAACACCAGAGATTTCAAACCGTCTTTTATTTCACTGCAGTTTTAAGGAGAAAATACTCAGCAATGGTGTTGACTTATGCATTTGCACATGGTTTGTCTTAAAGCATATTAAAAACCACATACACCTATAAACAACATTTAAAAACTTGATTTTCACCACGGGGGACTCTAAGAGTAAGAACACCTCATGGCATTTAGAGGAGAATTTATTAGGAGACGGCTGAACTGATGCAATCATATAGCGTCAAACACGGTTTCCTTGAAGATAAATATTGAGTTATGCAAATAGGGCTTTTTGTTTTCACCTTAGGAGTGATAAAATGCAATGAATACCAGTTGACAGGGCTAAAATACACCTTGACAGCACCTTTATTTAGCAGAGAAAAAATGATGGAAATATGCCGCTCGCCAAGAGACATTTATGGTTCACTTGTTTGTTTCACTAACTGCCATCCTCCGATATCCTGATCATTAATCTCTACTCTTGTTTTAATGTTGGGGTGTTTGCTATATTATTCTTTCATCTTTGAATGGCCTTTTCTCGACAAGAGTGTATTACTCATTTTTCATTGCCCTAGAGAAAAAAACGGCAGGCTAAATTCGGGAAGTAGGGGTGCAGCGAGCGAAACAGATTTCACAGTTACGTTTTTACACATTAAAACTCTAAAGGATAAAGAAGTTTGATTTTAGGTGCTTTTGACTACCAGCTTCTGTTTTTTTTATGTTGCTGTCATTCCTCCTTAATTGTTTTTGCCATAACAGAAGAAGGTTTATATAAAAGCAAGTGGTCATCAAGAAGATTCAAACGTGCTGCCATGAGGCCTTATGGATTATTGAGCAGTGTTTTACATCGCTGTAAATTAGCCCAATTAAAACTCCAAGCATTGTTCAATTCAGTCCACACATTACGCAATACCCAATGTAGTTGGGTTGTTTGAATAAAAACGTGTTTCAAATATACAGCTTTCTCTGGGGAAAGTAAATCTTCCCCTGAGTTTGGCACAATGGGTCTGCATAGCACTGAGGAGTGTAAGCAATACGTTTACATGTGCACCAAAAATGCGATTATTTCCAGTAATCAGTGTAAGGATTTAATCGCAGTAAGATGTTTATGTAACGGACGTAGGCCAGTAAGAGCTGTGCGTGTAAACCTCACTCCCCTCAAGAGGCACGCTAGCGACTGATGCTAGCGGCTGCGGTCTTTATTGTCCTTGTTAGCACGCCCGAGACCCTGGTTCGAATCCCGCTCGGAGCGGGACGAGTAGGACCGTTTCATTTGGTGCCGTGACCCGGATGGGAGTGAGGTTTAGGGGGATGTGTGTAACAGACGTAGGCCAGTAAGATCTGTGTGTGTAAACCTCACTCCCCTCAAGAGGTGCACTAGCGTCTGACGCTAGCGGCTGCGGTATTTAGCGTCCTTGTTAGCGTGCCCACCTCCCACGCCAGAGACCCTGATTCAAACCCGAAGCAGGTTGACTAGGACCGGTTACATTTACTTGACACAAGCAAACCTCTTCACTCCCGTTTACATGCCATTTTCCAAACTTTGATTATTCGCTGAGTAGTGTGGTTATTTTTACCACCATTATACAAATGATGAACTCCTATACAGTAGGCATGTAACTGGCCACTGTTTTAATCTACTTTAGTAGATGCAAATGCAAAACACATTTGATGTATTGAAAGGTTATTCAGTGTTGTAACAAACATCGCAATGCTGCTGTAAATAACTGGATTTGCCTACGCTGCATCGCTTTCTTGACACTGCCTCTGGATGAAGATACAGAGCAGAGACTGCGCAGCGAGATGTGCTGACAAGAGTTTAGTGATTCAGAGTGAAGGGAGAAATTCAGAATAACGTTTCATTATTCATTCAAAAACATTAATGAACTTGTGTGAACGACACACGACATCCGTGTACGTCCGAGCACATGCGCACATTGGTCATAGTGGTAATAATGCGATTAAGGTGTTTACATGCGATTGCGATTAAGTTCAGCGTACGCGAGATAGTTCAATGCGAGTATGGTTACTATGATTGAGCTTAAATCGCATTAGTTTGAGCGAAGTATTGCGTTACCATGAGGTAAAGTTTGATCGCAATATTGCCAAAATCCCATTATAATGGCATTATGAGGGTACATGTAAACGCACTCATTGAAACCATGATCAGGCAGCATAATTCCTCCCCACATGCTACATTCACTACAACTCACAAACTCATGCCTTTTTAACTTTGAAAAAAGTGTACTCTTATGTGTCCAAAAAGTCCTGATCGATTCTACCACAGCTTTGTACATATCATATTACCATAGTAATACTACTGGATCTGATGCAACATACATAGGGAAATAAAGGTAGTTAGGCTATGGCAAAACATCCATTTACAAATAATCTTGCTTTAATTTCTTTCAGATTGCATATGCTGCGGTGGACTGCACAAAGGGACAAAACCATGAGTTGTGTAAACAGGAAGGAGTTGAGGGCTACCCAACATTCAACTATTACAACTATGGGAAGTTCAGCGAGAAATACAATGGGGAAAGAGGGGTAAGTGATCTTTCATGTGAGTGATCTGAATATAATACAGTGGCACACTTCAAGCTGCATTATTGTAGAGAAAGCACTAGCAAACTTTTCTAGCAAAATATTGAATGGGTTTGAAATTATAATGATTGGATCATGATTGAGATCCTTCTGATTGTCAAACTTCAGGTACAACTAGATTTGTGCTCCATCTAGTTCCAACCATATGTATTGTGTTAAAATATGTGTGTTTATTTAAACATGTTAATTATTGTTTATGTTATGTTTTATGTTATTTTTATTAATGGGATGGGAGCCCCAGGGACCACTAACACCAGCGAAATGCCAGCGATGCGACAAAAGACAATAGAACCCATTATAAACAGTGATGCTGTCTACACTGGATGCGGCATGACGCGAGTCACGCGATGCGACAAATCCCCGACCGAAAACTGATGCCTCGTTCTATTTATGATGTACTCCAAGCACTCATGATTCTTCTCATAGGAAGGACAAATGGATTGTCGCATCCAGTGTAGACAGCTTCTGTTGTGGCGTGTGTAGACATGGTGTAAAAGGCCTCAAAAAACTTTAGGACCACAGGATGACTTTGTTTAAATTATTGTTAATATATTAAAATATTAAAATGATTTAAAATGATAAGAAAAAATCCCCTTTTCTTTTAGTCAAAAAGATTTAGAACCACAGCCTGACATCATCCTGTTGTATCATATCCTGAGTCTGAAGTAATTTCATACGCTTTTCTAGTGCAGCGTCACCTTCCGTGAAACATGTCCACAGTTAATGTACACTACAGTTCACCTGTGGTTACTTTTGGTAATGACTTCATACATGCACTAAAAGTTCTAGCATAATTTGTTTGCAAATGCCACATGGTTTATTTTGTCTCAGTTGTCTTTATTTGATATAAATTTCATGAATTTGAATTCAAGCGTCCAAATATTTTTGGGGGGCCACTGTGGTGATTATTTTCACATTATGAGATAAACTGTTTTTCATTTCTCACTGTGTATACTGTCTACACCATACAGGAAGCTGGCTTTACTGGTTTCATGAGAAGTCTCAGGGGCCGGGACCAAGAGAAAGTGGGCAAGCGGAAGGAGGAGCTCTAATAGTGTGGGCGTGGTTCCTGTAGATGGGAGGAGCCTATCATTGCACTGTGACTTGGGCAGGGACATCCCAGCACTGATGCCACAGACTTGAAACCTCAGCTTAAAAGGTTATTTTTTTATACAGCTGTGCCCTTATGTTTATAATACCAATGTATGACCATCAGACCACTTCAGATATTTTTGCTTTGTTTTGTTTTTTTATGTCCTCCGACATTTTGTGAAATTGTTTCCAAATACTGTGACTTGCGTTACTGAAATCCACACCTGAAATCTATGCAACACTGGGCCCTCACTCGCCAGGGTCCCGTACGTGTGACGGGTGGCTGGTGTTTATTGGGGAAAACCATTTTTCTCCGGGATACTTTGCCATCACTCCCATTCCAGCTAGGAGGAATAATGTGTACAATCGTATCTGCAAATATTTTTGTAAAAAAGGAAAAAGGAAAAAAATGCCGTATGACATCATCAAAAAAAAAGATGGAGAAAGTTGTTGTAGCTGAACTTTGTGGCCTTAAATGTTTGAATAACTGTCGTCCAAATATTTTACTATTTTCGAGATATACAGTATTTGCGCCAAAATACAAGATCAAATACAAGGACATGTATTCAAAGTATTTTTTCCCCTTGTTTTATTGTCAGCTGTGACAGAATAAAATGATGTAACAAAACCGGAAATGCAAAACAAAAAAAAATGGATAGAAATACTTTATTTCCCAAATGAATTCTGGAATCTTCTTGGCCCTTCACGTTCCACTGTAAGTTACTGTTCTGATTATTTTAAAAGTCTTGTCTGGTTTGTATGTCTAGACTGGTTATGGAGTCTATGACCCACCCCTCTTCTGATTTACAATGCTATTCTTGATCTCTAATACACATGGACATTTTCCTCTTCCAAGCATGGATGCAAAAGTTGATGATGGGAACCGAAGATCATAACGTCTTCATTTATTCGGGAGGGAGATGGTTTGCTTTAAGGCATGTTGAGTGATGCTCATTTAACATGTCTCGCTGGTTTAAACAGTGTAGTGCCGGAGGATCCGTTTTACTTGCTCTCTGCCAGATGTTGGCACTCTTAGTGATACCACAACCCTTCCCAATATCTCTGTGGCGACTACACTATTGTGTGTGTGTGGAAAACTCCCTGCTCTAGGCAGTATACATATTTAATGGTCTTGTAGCTGAACTTTTATTGCATAATTCAGAGGGTTGGTTTGTTTCATTATAAATAAGGTTCTCAGGGATAGCGAAACACAATTGAAGAGCACTAGCGCTCATCGTAATTTGCAATCCAGTTGAGTGTTCTCTATTCATGTCGCCGAATTATGAATTGTTTACATGTGTCTTTGGGAGACGGAACACACACACAAAAAAAATCATTGAACAGGATTTCAGTTTACATTTCCTTGCCAAATTTGCGGCAAGAAGCATTGAATAAAACATGAGCCAAGGAACGCTGATGCATAGATGTCAATTATATGCAAGATAATGGCTTCAAGTTCAAATACTGTCTTTAAGAGTGAAGAATAAAGATCACATGCTGGATTTGTATCACGTAGCTGATGGTAAAAGGGTCCAAATGAGGGGAAGGGTAGAGATAGCTTGTCAGAACATGTTCAATAATGGTCCAAAATGACAGATGTAATGAATCAGCGCTTGCACAGGTTTGTCTCATTACGTGACATTGTTGTCGAGACATGGTTCGTTTGTGCATTGACATTTTCATCAATATTTGGATGGTCAGGGACTTTCATCTGGTTCCTTTGAGTTATTCTGTTGTAGAAAGATGTGCTTTGTCTTATCCCAAAGGTCTGTGAAATGTGGGAGCAACCACGATGCCAAGAAGTCACTGTCGCCTTTATTTTTTTGTGCCCAGCCATATGTACAGTTTCTCTGCATTGATGAACACAATGCAAAATAAAAGGCATTCGTTTCCAAGAACCATTGTCCAAATTATTCATATAATATTATGTTAATATTTCTTATTTGGTTATAAACATAGCCATGAAATGCAAGCAGGGTTGTAATAGAGCTTCACTATTACTTCTTACCCAGGGGATGATGGTGAAAAAATCCATTGACTTAAATTGAAGGCATATTATAATACTTTAAAATAAAGATCTTATAATATTTTATAATAGAGACCTGGGCAGGCAACATTGTGCTAAAAATAATGCCCAGAAAATATTAGTAGCCACATTGCATCACTTTGGCATCATACCTGTGAGTTTTGTACAGACAAGCACAAAAAAATAGTTTTTTGCACAATTTGTTCAGAGCTTTTGTTTGTACAAAACCAAAGGACAAGTGTGGGTTAGTTTGCTGACTTTGTCTGCCTGGCTGACAGATCATTTGTTTTCTATTTGGAAACTATTGTCTGCAATAAGGTGACATACTTTAAATAAACTTTTCCCTGGCATTCAACTATTTTACTTCCCTGTAAATGGTGTGAAATTGCATGCACATGTGCTTATTAGATATCAACTTTTATCCTACTATATGAAATTAGCCATTTTGTCAGGTTAATGAAGCCAACAGAGTGAGGCGCCTGACCAAAAACTGCTATTTTTGACGCCGTTCTTTTTTCTTTTTCTTTTTCTTTTTGTAGACACGGTCATGGTAAATATGGGAAGATATGTCATTACTTTTGAAAAGGAGAAAATTATTCTTCCCCTGCTGTCAATTAGCACCCATGCTGTCATGGTTGCTACAACAGAGTACAAATAAACTACCTGATGAAACAGAGAAAACTAGCACTACTGTGCGGTTTCTGAGTAATTTCATATCAAACTTTTCTGACAGGTGTTCTGTTTACGAAAGTTTTCCTGGACTAATTATGTCATGATCTCAAACGATCCGAGGCTTTTGCCATCAAACCCCACAGGAACCCTTGTAAGAGGTTTGCCAGATTGGAAACTCAAGGGATGAGTCACTTTTGGACATTTAAACTGCTGCCCGTGGAGAAACACCTGCTGGTGAAAAGCATGTGTTGTCAAGTGCAATATGTGACTGTTTAATGGTTTGGAGAGAGGGATGGTTCCATCAGAATTACATGGAGGAAGCTACTGAGGGTGCAGGCAATTATTTTGCCTGGATGCACCAGTCAGAACCAGGGGTAAAAACAGGACAAGAAAATGGCAGCATAAATGAAAGTAAAGAAATGGAAAATAAAAAGTACCTGTGTGTAATACAGTGTACATACTGTATTTTCCTCTGTATAATTGGGTGATGCCAAAAGTTAATAAAGTGTATCCATTCTCACTGACCTTAAACATCCAGGATATAGTGAGCTGTCATAATCCAGACAGACTGTCAACCACCTCTTTATTTCCAGGAAATTGTTTTCCAGTGCAGATTGAATGCAGGCCAAAAACTTAGAATCCATCAAATACTAGCATATAGCAACTACATAAGGGGTGGGCCGTGGGTGATACCGGTACAAATTTTGCTGTGCTGCTCCATCACCATAGCTTATCATTTGAATGTGTTTTTAAGCATCGTGATTCAAAAACAAGTGATTTTAAACCACTGAAGTGCAATAAGCAGCAAAAAATAACTCATTTCGCCATATGCGCGTGCTTTCTGAGAGACACTGTCAGTCTGAGACGCACGCACAAAGTATCAAGTATTCTCGTAAACAGTCATTTATGTCTTAAGTGAGCATAAACAGTTGAGAAAGAGAGTGCATGTGTAACAGTATATTGGATCCGTGCATTAGCTCTTAAAGTGACAGCAGCCTAATAAACCTGTTCCTTACTGTCTTTAATGTTAATCAAACTACAAAAGAGAGAAAATCTCACTGTTCTTAACTGAATCACTTTTGTAACATTAATGAAAATAAATGTATATTTAATTTACATAGTGATGACTTTTTTTATACAGTGGATTATACCATTTATGTAGTAATTTTTATTTCGGGGGTTCAAAGTTTTTCATTTGAGTCTTTGTTCTATTGTTGTGGTGGACGAGAAGTGCAAAACAATTCCAAAAACAAAACAACAAATTTATAAACGCAATGGAAAGACTAAAAACAAATTGACAAGTTAGAAAGCACAATAACATTTACGAAAACAAAATAACAAATCAGAAAACACAACGACAAACCTGAAAACATTTTTTTTTTTTTTTTTATAAATAAAAACTTATTACCACAAATAAGTCAGACAAAACGGAAAAGGTAGGTATATGTGTTTATTTTCCTATTACTTGTAATTAGTTTATTTGTTCTTATTTAATCACAGACTGTTTACTTGTCCTCAGGAAGTTAAATTGAGTTTTTTTAGTTAAGCTAGTACTAATTTTTTGCGATATTGACCAGAATTATGACATTTCATTTGTATCAAAAATGTCAATATCGTAAAACCTTATAGCAAAAATGACATTTCATTTGTATCAAAAATGTCAATATCGTAAAACCTTATAGCAAAAATAACTATATCCTGATAACGTGAAAAAAATGACTCCTATGGTGAAATAAGATTTTGGTCACATCGCCCACCCCTAAATACTTGCATAAAATTGTCTGTTACTGAGATGTTTTCCTTTTCTCAGGCAGGGAAGAAACCTTTCAAGATCCACGTTTGACTAAAAAACGAATGAGCCGATAATAACGCACCGATTATGAAATTTCCCTATCATTAATATACAGACACAGTGTGTGTGAAAGGCAAGTGGAATGATAGGAGTCCCTTTGCTGTTAATCAATACTATATGTACATTCATTTATACCCATAATTAAATTTTTGAGACTCTGAATCTAATGCCTGATATATTATTTTGTCAATACTTGACTACAGTGCAAATTGTCTCTCCAGTTACATTGCCCTGTTGTAGAGCACTGTTTCACCTGCTAAAATGATCAGTTGGTTCAACACAGTCCTTTCAGCTTGTGGCGTGAAAATGAATAGCCCGTGGAAATATTCAATAATACACATCAACAGGACAGATCTCTCACTGACAGAAGTCAATGGCATAAATACAACCCCATTATGTGTAGACTATAGAGATGACGCCAACACCAGCGAGGACTTCAGATGATGCCAGCTCTGAATCAACATGCACCACTGCCAAATTTTCCATATATTTTAATCATAATGATCAAAACTTGCCCTAATTGCTTTAATGAGATCATTGCCCTGCCTAAATTAATACAGGATAACGGCATGATTTGTGTTATCTTAGAACTTGACATAGGCTATGGACATTATTCTGAAACAGTCACCTCTGATAACAGATTACTCTAAATTGAAATGTAGATTTCTGTAAAGCTGCTTTGAAACGATATGTATTGTGAAAAGTGCTATACAAAATTGAATTAAATTTAATTATCTTTACTGGAGGAATAAAGATTTCCTCCACCCTCGCTCTGAAAGCAATAATCAAAAAAATGATGTGCACCACTTGCCAAGAAATCAATACAAGCTTATTCTCAGAAATGTGGCAGTTAAAGTAAAAAAAAAAGCATATGTTTTTGCAGCAGAATAAGAAAAGACACTTTTGAGCTGTAATTGGGTTTTATGAAAAAGACAGAGGCTGAGTTTAGCATCCATTGAAATGCATAATAATTCTGCTGTTGTTTTTAATCATCCATAAAAATGATATTACACAGACCTATACTGGATCAGTCATTATAGGGGTGCTTTATAGGGATGAATGAGCATTTGACGAGAGGTATAGCTTTTCCTAGAGTGGTGTCTATATCGGCTTTACCCGGCCCACTGAGCTTGATCTTTTACTCCTCCATATGTTGCTGCAGTATTTTCAGAGGTACAACCACGGCACGGTCAGCCCACTCTACCACTCCACATCCTGTCAGTATGAATGACAACATCTTCACTTGTCACCCTGACAGTCCTGCACTAAATACATAGCTTTACGAATGCCAGCTATCCGTCAAGCTGTCCGTGTAGAACATCAATCTTTAATGCATGGCTGTGTGAAGTGGATGTTTCCAGGAGGTCACTAGCCTGAAGAGCTCTCCGTTTCATCCTTGTAGGATGAAGACATGCAATTCAGAAGAGCGTGTGATGGATGAATTTGAACGACTCACATCAAAGATCACGTTATTACTATTTCAACACTGACAGAACTACAAAAAGCAAGTCTGATTTTGTGGTTTATGATCTTAAAGAATTTTAAGATGTTATCTTTAAATTCAAAACTGGGGCTGCAAAATTGATATGTGTATGATGTGTATGCAGAAGTCACACAACATTGAACGTGAAACATTATAGGATAAGATTTCCCTCCACCTTTTCCACTTGACCATCACTAAATCACATTTGACACATTAATCGACCGTCTCCGCTCTGGTTTTTGACGTGTCATCCAACAACAACGTTTGTGATGTGATTTATTCCATCAAAACAGTTTCGTGTTTGTTCATCTATTTTTTGTCACTGAATGAAATTGATTTACAACCCCATTTCCAGAAAATTTGGGACATTTAGTAAAATGCAATAAAATCAAGAATCTGATTTGTTCAAAGAAAAGATTTCCAATGTAAATATAAACACATTTTGAGTTTGATGGCTGCAACAGCAAAAGAGTTGGGAGAGTAAAAATAAAAGTCAAAAGATGATAGAATATATAGATTATAGCGCGCGCGCACACACACACACACACACACACACACACACGTCTGGTTTACTATCTTTGTGGGGACTCTCCATAGACGTAATGGTTTTTATACTGTACAAACGGTATATTCTATCTCCTTACACTAACCCTACCCCTAAACCTACCCATCACAGAAAACTTTCTGCATTTTTACATTTCCAAATAAACTCATTCTGTATGATTTATAAGCTTGTTTACCCATGGGGACCTCTATTTAGGTCCCCACTGTGGCACGAGTCCCCATGAGTCTGTGTGCATCCAGGTTGAAGTCCCCACCGGGATAGAAAAACAGGTACACTCTCTCTCTCACACACACACACATCTAACTTACGTCCTTCTGCTATATAACAAATACATTTTGGTTTAAATGAGGACAAGCTACTTTAATGTGTCAGATCTGTAGGCTGATTGTCACCGTGGCACCGTGTCCTAACCAGACGCGATGTGATAAGATTGATTCCAGCGACAAATAATTTGTCTGTCCACACAAGACGCGACGCGACTGCGAAATGCGTAAAAATCAATCAAAACCCACAGCCAATCAGAACAGCGTGTGGGCGGGCTCTCGCGGCAAGCACATGTACAGCCCTGTCCCAAATGGCATCTTAAAGGGTTACTCCACTTTTTTTGGAAATAGGCTCATTTTACAACTCCCCCAGAGTTAAACAGTTGAGTTTTACCGTTTTCGAATCCATTCAGCCGAACTCCGGGTCTGGCGGTACCACTTTTAGCATAGCTTAGCATAGATCATTGAATCGGACAAGACCATTAGCATCTCTCTAAAAAAAATGACCAAAGAGTTTCGATATTTTTCCTATTTAAAACTTGACTCTTCTGTAGATCGGAGACCCAGAGATCGGCTGAATGGATTCGAAAACAGTAAAACTCAACTGTTTAACTTGTTGTAAATTGGGAGTTGTAAAATGAGCCTATTTCCCCAAAAAATGGAGTATCCCTTTAAGCACTCGCGGTCTTCCTCTGAGTCCGCACTTTCGTGACGTAACGTCGCTTTGACTGTCGGGAAGAAGTCTGCTGCGGAGCTCGCATCAGTGCGGGCTCGGCAAAAGTGCGCATCGAGGGCGCAAATTGACCTCATAGTCAATGTCAGTGCTCGCGAGCACCCTTCTGAGACCTAAAATGACAAATGGGGCACCCTGCAGTCTCAAGATACTCAAGACGGCAATCGCAAGAAAATGGATAGGCTACATAATCAAATTCACAAATAATACACCATTTAAACATTATTCAAATACATAGGCTACTGAGTTAGGCCTACTAAAACAATCTTTGTCAAATAATACACTTGTTTGTTCACAGTTTGAACGTTCTTGTTTCCATTTGTTTAATTTCAAGATCTGAGGTGAATTATCCATTGTTGTTTTTACAGCTACAAAACTGGAGCACTAAACGATTTTCAAAGTCACATTACACGCTTTTAACATTAAATAAAGCACATAAACAGTAGGCTACCTGAGATTATCATTGCCACGCGACATCACAGAAAAATAGAAACCGTTTCTAAAATAGAATCGTCGCCGTCGCGGCTGGTTAGGACACGGTGTAAATCACACCTTCATTTAGCACATTTAGTCATTTATATAATTTAAAAAATTATCTTCTTATTCAGAGGAACATTAGCCTACACCACAGAAAAAAAAAGTTTTTGAGTCCATGTGCTTTATCAAATGATACTAGGTTTCATTTGATAATACTAAAACAATACTAACTTGTAAAAAGAAACTACTAAAATTCACATTAATTTAAAAATCTTAAAGGAGCCGTATGTAAGATTGTGGCCAAAACTGGTACTGCAATCACTTTCAAATTACTGTAGAGCAGTGTATCCCCTCCCCCATCCCCCTCCCCCCTGACTCGAGGTTGCCAGATAGGCTGCAGGATCCAGCATGAACGTTTGTAGCTGCAGCAGTGGTAACTAGAGCTGAGCTGGCAACCCGGATGCCGAAACACTACTGACTTCATGATTGGTAGATAGGTGGAGGGTGGAGCATCAGGCCAAAACACAACATGACAACATCAACATCAGTTGAGGGCTGCAACTTCACTTTTTAAATGGCAATATCCTGGCTGGACTACTGTTGTCAGTGATAGAAGTATTTGAAATGAACATGATTTCTTAATGTCTAGTGACATATCAGGGCCATTTTATGATTAATTGAAATACATTTCTTACATGCAGCTCCTTTAAGAGGGAGTTTTGTCATTTTTATAGTTTTTTCAGTTTATGCCAAAGTATTAGGCTACTTTATAAAATCTTTTATTAGTGTCACATCCAATTTCCCCCCAAAAAATGATTTCACTAACTGGTTTGCTGATGGTCACTTTAGTGACCCATAATGCTTTTCCTCCAGCCACGTCACACAGACTCACACACCGACGAACAGAGCCGAAGCGAAGCCGAACAAGGACGAAAATGAGACGAACACAGCCGAAGCTTTGTCAAACGTTAGCAGAACCGTCCGCAATGAGACCTGCAGGAAGAGCTCAGCGACCACAATAGTACATCAGCAAAATCATTCAAAAAAGGATTATAATGTCTTAATATGCTTTAAAACGGCTCATGTCAGTAGGTATATGTAAAGCTATCAGAGATGATAATGCATGCGATGTCACTCACGCTAGTCTTGCTATGGTAACGTTAGCAGTGGCATCTACTCCACATATCACTGCGTATAATTGCAATGTGTAGTTTTAATGGTTCGCTTTTAATTAAAGTCTAATAACCCCGTATAATTAGATGCGTGATTGTGGTGAGTGCATAGAACCATCAGCCGATGTTAGCTGTCAGCAAACGTGCTAATGTTATTATTAGCTTAGCACAGTGTGCTACAGATGTCATGAGTCTACGTAGAGTTGAATATTAAAGAATTCATACGTGAGTCTAGCTATTTATATGTTAATTTAATATCTACTTTGTATATTACATTCTGTTTTGTCAGCAGAAAACACGGGAGTGAGAAGAATGGAGTATTGTTTGCATTATTTGCACTGAATGATTAATTTTGTCCTGTTCTTCCAGGTGTCCACTGAGCTGCCTGTAAGATGTCTATGGTCCTGTTTGCCTCTGTGGTGAGAGTGAGGGATGGTCTACCTCTCTCGGCCTCCACTGACTATGAACAGGATAAAGGGCTTCAGGAGACCAAGAAACATCTCAAGAGTCTGTCCAAAAAACTCAGCCAGTTTCCTGATCGCTGCTCACTTAGATCTGGCATATACAACATCAAGTGAGTTATCAATAGCAGTTTGCTTGAGGGTGTGTGTGAATGTTGTGACACCATTTTAACACTGTCTTCAGTGTGAAAACAAACTGGTGTTTGCAGTGCACTACACTGGAAATACATTTATAAAGGCATTTTTGACAGAGTCTGCTGTCCGCAAGTTCCTTGCAAAGGAATTTTTATTTGAAACGCATAATTACTGAGCCCCTAACTGTTAACATAACACTTAAGTATATTATATTAAAACATCATGTTTTAGGAATGAGTTCCAGAATGTTGTTACTGTTGCTTATTAAAGCTCTGGGTCGTGCCTAACGCCCCTTAGCTGTTCTAAATTCCCTGTAAATCACGGCTTCACTGGGCTTATTGCTTTTATAAAACGTTTTTCCCACATACCCGGCAAGGTGTCCTTAAGTAATCACACAGACACAAAAATGTAATGATACTGATAAAAATTCTTCTTCTTCCGACAAGCAATGTAGTTCTTCAGAATCAGAAGTGGAATGGTTGAAAAGCAACACACAGATGCAGTGGCGCAGTTATACAGATGTAATGCGGTCACATATGGGCAAAAAAATGTATCACGATATTTTTTTTATATCAGTCGATATCGATAATTATCACGATAAATGTCAAATCTTTATTTCTTTCAAGTTTAAAGGCAGATTTTTGCTCCTAAGTGAAAGTTGTAGAAACAAGAGCGTTAATTGTGGTTTTAAACTACTCTTTATTGTCAGAACATATCATGACAAACACTTACCAAACAGGTGAACATTTCACAAATCTGAGGTAGAACATTCAAACATTTGTCAATTTTCCTTAACAAAATAAATAAAAATAAATAAATAAAATAAAAATAAATTTCTTAGTTTCTGCGTGTGCTAATTTTTATTTGGTAAAATGTAATATTCTGACTGTTTGAGTTTTATTAAAATTAACCATTGGTCATCCAGTATCATGCATTTAGATCATGATAACCACAGATAAAACCAGGCATAGCCTGTAGCACCTCACTATCATGGCAAAATGTAACTTTATGGTTTCTATGGTATTTGTATGAAAAACAGTAGCCTAAATACATTATTAAATACTGTAATTATATTCCATTAGTCCTTTAATACATTGTCTACATTAATAATATAATACAATTCAATATGTATATCCCACATTTCATGGTGCAGTTAATATTACTAAGCTAACGTCGTTACAGTAAATCCAAGGTAAATGATGGGAATTTGTAGACGGAAAAGCCTTCTGACTGTATCATTGTGCACAGTGTTTCTCCCGTTTGTCAGCGCTGTTTCATCTGCCTTTAAACTGTTTTAAATCACTGAGACATTTGTGTTCTTTGCTGAATTCAAGCGCTTCTCACTGGATCTCGTGACCGAGACCGATCAGAGTAAACGCATCTGCTCTAGTGAGCTCGCGCTGCGCTGCCGTTTGGACTTTGACCCGAGGATAAATGGTCCGTGTGGCGCGTGGTTCAAATGAGTTTCGTTCCGCTTTTGGCGCATAAGCATTATCGAACATTTATCGAACTCTTGATATCGTTTTATCGAGAAAAATTATATCGCGATAATTATCGTTATCGTTTTATCGCCCAGCCCTAGTTTTCACAGGTGTATGTTTGTAGGTTAGCCTAATTTACAACGCCTTACAAACGACAATAAACGTCTGAATCAACCAATCTGAATCAAGGACTGGAACTATCCGTTATATAAGATCAATTTAATGCATCCTTGCTGAACTATTGAACATATATATTAGATTTTATTTTTATTGAAGTTTCATTTACTTTTAAATATCTTGAAATACATTTAGCGTAAAGAAGGATAATATTTCTTTGTCCTGTTGTGTGACAGTTCCTCAATATTTAATTTTGTGCTTAGTTTTCTCTCAATTCCCATACACTGCACTATACGGGAAGTTGTGGTCATTTCAATTCAGTCATTTTGATACATTTGCAGCTAAAGGAACAGTTCACCCAAACCTAAACATTCTATCATTATTTACTCACCCTCACGGTGTTCTTTTCCATTCAATGAAAGCATATAGAGTGACATGGGCTGTCCAGCTCCAAAAAATAACATAAAAGCACAGTAAACGTGGTCCACTCATGCATCCATTTTGGAGCTTGACAGGTTGTGGTCACTGCATGTTAGCTAATAGCTATATGCATACACTAATGTACACTACACTCTCCTTTTGTGTTTTGTGGAAGAACTCATGCACATTTGGTAGAGCTGCACGATTAACTATTAAAAGAATGCAATCTCAATTCAAACCAGACAAAATCACACCAGAACATTCAGATCTGCCACTGACCCAGAGAGAGCAGTGTCATGTGTATAGGTATTAAACAGTCTTTTCAACCACATGGTGGTATTATTATTTCTGTTACAAATATTTAAAAAAATATCACATGGATATAAGTTTATAGTTCAGATTTGAAAAAAAGACCAGTTATGTCTAACAAAATAGAATAAATCACCTTTTGAAAGTTACGTGGCGCTTTAAATAATTATTGCATTGATTACATCGTTACGCCACTAGGTGTCATTTATAAGTGACATGAAGTATTTATAAGTGAGTCATTGAATCATTCATTCAAACAGATAAAAATAAAATAAAAAATTAAATTAATTTAACACTTTTAAAGACTGCTGCAATTACCATTTTGTCAGAACCTCTAGTAACAAATTACATTATTTTGTTTAGTTGTCTGTTCATAACCCTGGGAGAATCATGATATTATTGATGATTCCCAATTTATCCAGAATTGTGCAACTCTTTACATTTAGAAATGCCATCAGTGACTAAATGATGACAGATTTTTCATTTTTGGGTGACCATCCCTTTAATTAAAACATCCCAGCAAAAACAAATGACACAGTCAGTGAGGGTGGAGCGCTCCGATTGCCAATTGTTCTGTTGCCTAAAACTTCCCCTTCAAGCAAGGTCTAATTCAGATGCGTTGCACTGAGAGACCCAGGGGTGACCATTTCATAGCCTGGCTGCTATTCATCACTCCAAACTTCACAAGCAGGCAGAAACGAGTCATCTCTTTCTCTCTCTCTCTGGAGTGCCTCAATGGATCGTTTCATCTCTCAAACAGACGTTAACATGGAGAGACACGTTGACAAAGTTTCTTCTTTCCTGAGGCGAGTTACTAAACTGTTCAGATCTAGAGCAGGTGTAAAACAGAGGGTGAAGGGTGTTTTTTATACGCTGTGGACGTTTGGATTCTCATGTCCATTGAATGACCTTCCCCATCCTATCTGTGACAGATGTCAGTTTTCACGCGTTGCCAACTGTCAATGTACTGTATGAAACATAATTTGTCCTTAACTTAATTGAAATTAAATCGACTCTAAAAGTATGATGCAAACTATGACTTATCTTGCCTTCCATAGTTTTACAAGCTCTCTCGGAGTTGGGTACATGATGGTTTGCACAGAAAACTATCCCAATGTCCTGGCCTTCAGCTTCCTGGACGAGCTTCAGAGAGAGTTCATCGTCACGTATGACACCAAGCGGATCAACAGCGCTTTGAGGCCTTTCTCTTTTATTGAGTTTGGTGAGTTTCTAAAGAGTATAATTTTTTATATATAAAAATAACATTTAAATTTGTTTTCAAAATATAAATTCTCAAAATTGTATCATGTGTATCTTCAACTACATGATGTCTTATGAACAACCCTCAAGTCAGTAGTGATTCTGTTTTAAGTTTCCTGAACCTTAAGTACACAAAAGCTACTTTATTTTGATATGGATATCACTTAAAGTAATAATAACTTGATGTTGATTCAGTAACCATTCTGAACTGTTTTCCCCCAAAAGCATTGTAAGCCTAAGTAGATCGTTGAAACCCTTGGCAGCATTGGTCTCTATGACCTGTTAAGGCTAACAATGCTTTTGTGAAACACAGCCCTGATGGATTTATCAGACTGATTCAAACCAATAACCATGTTTTTTTAAGAATTAAAAGAATCTGTTTAGTGCCTATAAGAGTCAGGAGAACTCGATTAGAAATATTTTTTATTCAGTTTTTTATTCAACACTGAAAAGTATGTGTAGTAATTAGTTCTACATGGGCAGTTTCACCAATCTTGAGCATTAGTTGAGTCTCTGAAGAGCATTATGCACATGGTGAGTTTGAGTAAACGTTAATGGAGTTGCATCGTATGTGGAACATTTAAATGTAGTCACTTATGAGGCTCCATTTTGGCTAGGAGTCTTTGGATTTATCTATATAAAAATAAATGCATCCTGCAGACTTTCCATTTAATGTGATTTGAAATGAACTGAAGCCATCTGTAACATATAGACCATGTTGTGATTGAAGGAAGCATCTATTTACTCTTGCCGTTTCTATGATTTCGACAGATAACTTCATTCGGAAAACCAAGCAACGTTACAATAGCCCACGTTCCCTCTCCACCAAGATTAATCTAGCCGACATGCAGACTGAGATCAAGCTCCGGCCTCCTTATCAGCTCTCCGCGGAGGACATTGGATCAATCAACGGCTTCTCAGAACACAAGCAGTCTAAATATAAAGGCATTGGTAGGGAACACACTGTGAACACAACTTGTAAACTTCCCTTTGTTCTCAAGAAGTAGAACATTTTGAAAGACCACTCATAACAGCCTATAGCACCTTGGCAGAAAGTTTTGCACCACAGGTTTCCTGAAGCAAATGTTCAAATCTAGTTACTTTGCTACGGTTTGACACGGATTTTCTGCTTGATTTCTTCCTGCAGCTCCTCATCAAATGTTGGAGGCCGTCACCCTGTCGGGTATCGTCGCCTGCATCCTAAGTGTCCTGTGCGGCGCTCTTAATTTGCTGAGGGGAGTCCACGCAATAGAAAGCGTATTGCAGGTAAGCGTATATGCGGGCACTTTATTTTGGGCTTTGTTTCTTTTTATTGATTAACACATCGGACTAAACATTACTTGTAAATGTATAAGTGCCATTGTAATATAATGAATCATACCTAATGGATAGTGAAAGCACTCTTGAATAATTTGTCAGACTTTGCACTTAGATGTAATGTGATTTTCCTCTACCATAAACAAAACAGTTTTGCTTCGCTTTTTATATTGCACTGATAAGTGAGCCCTCGAGTCCTGACTCTCCCTTTCTAATTCATCCTGTTTTAGCACATGGCTTCCTGTTATAATTTGTCCACTCTTTAACACAGCACACTGTCATTTCTCTTTTTCTGCTCCATCTGCAGAACGAGGATGAAGACTTTAATTACGTAATTGCTTTTTTCCTCGGAACCGCGGCCTGTGTGTATCAGGTAAGTGACGGCAGTCAGACCGTGAATTACCGTCGGCCTGCCAGGCTTCATTTCTTCTGCTCTCTGTCTCGGTCTGACCAACCAATGCTAATATATCACACTTTTCCTCACTGTCGCGTAAAAGCGTAATCTGGAAAATTGGAGAAACATTGCCTTTTTACTAGTATCAAAAAACAGCAGCTGGCATTGTAGATGCTTTTTATTAGTAGTAGTTTTTCAATACCCTCACTCATATTCTGCACAGCAAAAAAAAAAAAAAAAAAACATTTTTAGTTGAGAAGCAAAACTGAGATTACGATATTAAGACTTGTTTTCAGAAAAGAGCACCAAATCAGCATCTTAGAATGATTTTTGAAGGATCGTGTGACACTGAAGACTGGAGTAACTGTACGTTCACACAAAATTCGCTCTCGCCGCCCTGCCAACGACGCCGGAGAAAGATTCGGGGACGCTCTGACGTAGATCGAAGTAGACCAATGTTTACAGGATTGCGTTCTCTGGAATCCTCTCAGGCGGAGGACTTCTACATTCTGATTGGTTGCCGCCGAACCGCGTCATAGCTTATTACCATAAAGTTGACCTGACTTCAACTCTCTTCGCTGCTCTCACCGCCCTCGCCGGAGCTCGCCGCCGCCTCTCATTGAAAATGAATGACTTCCGGCCACTTTGACGCTCTCGCCGGCGGCGGTGTGAACGCACAGTAATGATGCTGAAAATCCAGCTTTGCATCACAGGAAAAAATATTAATAAAAGCAAACAGATGTAACAATATTTCACAATACGACGGTTTGTTCTGTATTTTTGATCAAATAAATGCAGCCTTGATGAGCATAAGAGACTTCTTTCAAAATCATTAAAAATGATACCGACCCCATGGTTTTGAATAGTAGGGCCTAAACCTCACTACATTCTCTTATATTTATTCTTAAAACAAAGCTTGTCCTGAATTTGCTTATTTATGCTTAAAAATGCATTTCTCTTGTTTCTTTTTCTATACGTAGTGTTATTTGTTCGCCTACTTCTCAGTTTGGAGGAACATCAAGTCATTCCTGGCCTTCGCTATGATCTGCCTATGCAACATGTATCTGTACGAACTCCGTAACATGTGGCAGATCCTCTTTCACGTGACGGTGGGTGCGTTCATCACCCTGCAGATCCACCTTAGAGGACCGCAGGGCAAAGCACCCGACTACAACGTTTGACCCCCTTGAACTCTTTTAAGACTGCATAACAGCCCAGCATTTCAACCCAATCTGAGGATAGAAGAACTATGGGTTGTGAAGCAGGATTTACAAATTGTTTTGATATCGCTCAAGATACACTTCCTGCTGTTTCACATCCAGTTGAGATCAAAGATGGAAAACTGCTGTTTTGGTTAAAGCAAAAGGTTCATAACGGTGACTTCATACGCGCACAATGCATGAAATATTAAAGCAAATTGCTAGCAGGTAATTCAGATGTGCACAATTAAATTATTTTCCAATAGGGAGGCATTGTAGTTATTTATAGTTTTAATTGACGTCAGAGCTTAAAGAGACAGCTCACCCAAAAATGAAAATTCTGTTGTCATTTCTTGAAGAACGTGGCTTCGTGTGGCTTTCCTCCATACAATGAACGTGGCTGGTTACCATGGTCTGTCAAAGATAAAATAAAAACAATAAAAGCATCAAACTACTATAAAATAAAATCTTAAACTGCTTAAATATGCATATTTTGTAATAAACGTAAAATACGTTGTTTCTATATGCACACTCAAAATCTTTAAATCTATTTTTTATTTGATTGTCATTTGCTATGTAGGTCCTTCCCTCATTAAAGCCGTTACGTACACCGTCTTGTAAATCTTTTTGTCCAATTTTCAAATAGGTTTTTTTTTTTTTTTTTTTGCTTCGCATTAAATTTTGTAATGTTGTGATTCACCTTGTAGCTGGTTAGTTTGGTTCATGGTAACTTTTCAGTGAAGGCTATGTGAAACATATTTCCAGAACCAAGGGCACTCTAGCTTTGTGTGAGAAACAGACCAAAATGTAAGTTATTATTCAATAAAAATATTCCTTGACAATTGTGGTTATTATTCACGTTTTATTGTATGGTAAAAAGCTCCTTCGACATTTCAGTTAAACATCTCCTTTTGTGTTCCACCGAATAAAGGAATGATTATGAATTTTCATTTTGGGTGAACTATACCTTTTAAGTTGTCATTTTAGAATTCTTTTAGACAATTGTTCCTCTATTTTGATTGTTAAAGCCAACTCATATGCAAGACTTTTTATAGCTGCCTATATATATATATGTGAAATGTAATTTTCACTCATTTCCACACGCATTTTTGTTTTGTCATACAGCTTCATTTCAGTGTCAGTGTGTTTGTGGTCATTAGTCAGACGTCTCTGCCCTGAAAGCATAATCAGATGTGTTATTTATCAATCATGTCTGTGCTGCCTGCAGGTGTGCTTCCTGCAAATGAACGTGTTTGGCTAAGAGGGAAATGGAATCGCACTAATATACGGACTCCGTTGTTTTCCCTGTTTGCTGCCTTTTGTCAACGGGTCTGTTCAGTGACCATGTTGAGCGGAGTAATGTTTTATTCTCTTTCTATTCACCTGGCTTTGTTTTGTATCCTGTTTTCATTGTGCAAATGACGGGTTGAATGGATGATTGACAGATTTAGGGTCAAGGGGTTTCAAAATTCCTCAGATGTACATGCATTTTCTTTTCTTTTTCCCACAAGCGTCAGTGATCTAAGATTTCAGCGGCGTCTTTGCATTGCAAAGGCAGCACGTCAAGTACCTCGATGCTCTCTCTCCAACAGTAGTGCATTGCCCTTTGGCCTGATGTGTGTTTGTGCCATGTCCTGAAACCATCAGTAAAAACCTTGAATTTGTATGAATATGCTTGCATCTGGTGTGTTTTTGTTAAATGCATTTTACACATTAATGAAAATCAAAGGGATAGTTTTGTTGTCATCATATACTCACCCTTATGTTGTTCCAAAACTTTACGAGTGTCTTTCTTCTGTTGGACAAAAAAGAAGATATTTTAAAGAATGTTGGTAACCAGACAGTTGAAGGTCACCATTGACTCCCATATTTTTTCCTACTAAGGAAGTCGATGGGTGCAGTCAACTGTTTTTACTCACCAACATTCTTTAAAATATCTTATTTTGTGTTCAACCGTGGATAGAAACTTATACAGCTTTGAAACAACTTGAGGGTGAGTAATGACAAAATTTTCATTTTTGGGTGAACTCCCTTTAACAACTTGAGTAGGGATAGCAGGATAACTTTCACTTTTTTTGCTTCACATTAAAGTTTGTAATGTTGTGATTGCTGTTTAGCTTGGTTCATGGCTTATAACTCTTTAGAGAAGACTCTGAAACCAAAGCCACAGAAAGAGTGTTTGTGCATTGTTGCACTCTAGCTTTGTGTTATTATTCACTAGAAATCTTGCTTGATGGCCGTGGTACTTAATCACAGTTTATTGTATGATAAAATGCTGCTTAGACGTGATTTAGCTAAAACCGTTCTCTTTTCACGTTTGAATATGTAATGTGATGTCAAGTGTGGGAAGAAGCTTACGCAATTTTATAAACTTAGTGCCATTCTCAAATTCTAAGAGCTGCAATGATGAAGATGATGATGATTGTGGTTATTAGAACAATTCACTTGGCTTATAGAAGCGTGACTAATGAAAGTAATGTTCTAGGTGATGCAGTGAATGCTTTTGTGTATGTGAAAATTGCAGGCCATTTAGGCTTATTTGTACTTAGAGAGGGGGAAAGTCTGTACATTTGTGACGTCTCTGTAATTGATGTTATTTTTTTTCCCCAGCTTATGTTCACTGCTGATCTAATTTTATAGTTGCACAATACTTACAATTTTTTGGAAATATTTTATTTTTTAGTCAAGGTTTACATATTTGAACATATGGACAAAAATAAGTGACAAATTAAAAAAACTGCTGCAACAACAAACAAAAACAAAATCACCTTGTAATTTTCTTCCTTGCGGTTCAAGGCTTTCGTAACGGCGTCATCAGGGTGAGAAATGGTTTGAGTTTTTGTTTCTTTGATTTTTAAGACATTGTGCTTCGCCTCAGGTCTTTCTAACCTTTTGACTGCTGGATTAAACCCAAACCAGTTGGCCATTAGACTGTTTTTAATGTCAATGAAATGCCAGTCCCACGCCCAGCACAATGGCCTTTCTTTAATGCTTCATAAAACAGCTTTGCTCAGTCAAACTGACCAGATCGGACACATGCAGACTAAATTCAAGTGAACTCAAACGTGGCTATTTCACAGGCACATTATTAAGATAAGAAAAGGTCAGGTATGCCAGTGGGGAAAGTGTACTGAAATTATGTGAATTATAACATGCTTGGGTGACCAAAAAACCGCTCTGTGGGGTTTCTGTTCTTTGTTCTCGTATTTCTGGACACATTCTGTTTATGAATACTCTGCAAACAGCTCTGTATTTGAGGTTCAAAAAGAAAAATAAGGAAAAAACAAAGGTGCAGATTGTTATAAAACTAACATGTGGTTAAAGCATTGTACTAACCTGTACAATAAGAGCTGCACACGTTTTCATACAGAAACATCGGCACATTGACATTGAAGGCAAGTAAAGCAGGAATTAATTGTATGGCTACTAGATGGGCAACGAAAGCGCACTGCTGCCACCCTCTGGGCATTTAATGTGACATCCCAAATGTTATTTTTGTCCAAAAACAGTAATATAATCCACTTTATGGTTTTTAGGTAAATTAAGCGCGGGCGCGGCCATTTGTAATGTTAATACGTCTGGCTTCCGGTGCCATTACCTTACAGTTATTTTTAGCTGTACAAAACAGCTCGTTATGCTGCTTGATATTGCAAACTGGTATTTCTTACCATATTATTTTAATGTATTGCCTTAAATATAAAAACGCTTGTTTGTAGCGCAAACAATACCGTTAACTGCACTTAAATTAGATGTATTCAGTTATTCTTAGACTTCTAGCGGCTAATAAATCGGAAATCTTCGCATTCGCACATTCACACACACACGAAAAACTTTACTTCCGCGTTGAAAAATAAGGCCACAAACATATTGGCACGAGGCAGAAAATTAATTATGTTAAAGTTAGGTATGGTGACACTTTACCTTTAGCATAATAACAACCGTCTTGCTGACGTCCACAATCATCTGAAATTAGATGTCAAAAGAAAGGGCCAAAAACAATTTAGTATGCAAATATTATAATAACGATGTTAGGTTACAATTTCAATGTTTAAGGTTTTTTTTTTTAAAGTTCATGTCTCTCCATTTACTTACTTTATTATATTGGTGTCTGTCTTTTGAGCTTGAGTGGACAAAAAAAAAAATTTTACTCCACAGAGAAAATAAATAATAGACACTACGAATCACACAAGAACCTAATTTAAATAGAGTGCTGCTTTGCAAACATATTGTAATGATCATAATTACATGGTTTCAGAATGAGTTTAATGTTATAATAGTTTAATTGGATGTAAAAAAAAAAAAAAAAAAAATACAGCATTGAGTTTTGACATGGCATACAAGCAACCCAAGATGAAGCTCCACTGGAATAGTAAATGCCAGTACTCAGCAGGACAGAAATGTGGTATTTACTTGACATCTCTCATCTCAGTGCTTTCATTTGGATGGCAAACACAGGTGAATTAAAGCTTAAGTAAGCCATTCAGAAGTAAAATTCTGTGATAAGATTAAAACTCTCTTCTGCTGCGTTGTCAAAACGCTGTGAGAATCCCGACACAGCAACACTGGCTCAACCAATGGCGTGAGTTTACGGGCGGGACTAACTTATTGTTTAACCAGTGGCAGATAGGGGGCATGTCCAATCCAGTTTGGTGCCGCTAACTGTGGAAAAATTACACACTTCACCTTTAACTTAGGAATTCATATGGCACCCGCATCATCATTTAAAGGCCATACTATACATGTATCACGATGACATTAAATACAAAAACATTCAACCATATATTTTATTTGAAATTTGCTGGCAAGAAAGTGGCACTGATTTTCTTGTGGGAAATAAAGACTGTGTGAAAGTGACTCTGGAAGCCCAGCTGAGTCCAAGTTGTGAGAAACTAGAACAGGACCAAATATAGTTACGGTTTCATAACACTTCTTACACCGGTAAAGAAAAAAAAAAAATAAAGAAAAGAAAACCTTTTTATGGACTACCCTAAATGTTTGTGTACAAACTCAAATTCTTCACATACAAAGGCCTCGTTGGAGAAAACGGACATTCATTGGGTCGTACCATCACACTGAGAGGGAAGGGAATGCTGGTCGAGCTGCAGTGCATAAATGGTGAATATTTGTGGCATAACAGAAACATCCCTAAAGGATCCAAACTCGTTGTCTCACGCACCATAAACACAAGGCTAAAATCAATATTTGCAGATGTGTTTGCCAAGCTTTAAACGACTGTGGCTGTTCTGAAACACTCACTTGTCATTTCGTGTCCTACAAATCCATTTTCTGCTCATAATTACATTGTAGTGCACTTGACAGGATACAGAAACCCTTTTTGGAGAAAGGCCAAACCTACTCTCCTTACTTGGTTACAAGGCTAGCTACTGATTTTATTTAAATGAATGCAGCGACAAAAAAGGGTGACTGATAATTAGCAAATTAACTCTCCCTCCTGTTCAAATGTGCAGGACTGTAGCATTCCATTATATATATAAATATCTAAATACACATTGGTGTTTATAGACATTATTTAAATATATTAATGTACAAAATATAGCATCTAAAATAGCTCTGACAGTTTGGCATTTAGAATCAAAATATAAAATGTTACAAATACAAAAACAGCCACATTTGGCCATTAATGGTGTCTTCAGTGTAGACAAGTGTGTGTGTGTGCAGTTTTGTGAATGTAAGTTTGTTTGGAACACAAAGTTGAAGTCTCAAGCCACGTTCATGCCACCAGAAACGTTCTCGTTACATTGTTACACGCTGGTTCTTTTTTGTTCCATCTCATCCCTTGGTGACATCAAATCAATCATGCATCATATTAAAGATGAACGACAATCAGTGTGTGCTCTGGCATTGTGTACTGCCATTTATCTGTACCGAAAAGCACAAACGCTAGGCTATTTGGGATCACACACACTTCATTTTCATATAATACGCATCAGTATTTAATACTGTCCCTGCGCATGGTATAAGAGACACATAAAATTGAGTCGAGCTGATTCTCAACTACAGTTGCTAAATGAAGACGTTGCATCGTTGGGCCTGGCCACAACCCGGCACTGAAAACGAATGACTTTGGGTCGTTTCAAGTTGCGGGCGGCGTGAACGGGGCTTCGTTCTCAACTCTAGATCGCTCAGAGGTAACACTGTCAACGCTAGCTCCCTTACCAGTAACAACCACAGTCGCTGCAGCAAAGTTCGGGGAACCATAAAGGGTTTGTAAAGCTGCTGTGCTCACTATGGCCTTCTACCATATATAAGCTCATTGTGATATCTCTATCTATTGCGATATCGCCACGCAACAGGACCGTATGAACAGAACTCTTTAGTCTTTACATACACTGAAGTATATACCTGTAAAACACATGTTTTATGTGTATATGATTCATCAGTGTTTTCATGCAGTTTTGATTTGGAGCCGCCAGGACCAGTTGGTGGAGTAAGATCGCAGTCCCGCCACCTGAGAGAGCCAAAGCCAGGTGCATCTGTCCTCTCTTAGCAATATAAGAATTATAGAAGACAGGGAGAACTGCTTTGTATGCCTTGAGATTCCTTTGTTTCTTTGGTCTCTGAGGTTGAACGTCTTTCTGAGCTGTTCCATACCTTAAATAAAGGGGGCAAAGCCCTCCGTTAATCCTATAGGAAGTCTCAGTGTGCAAAGAGGCCACTCTTAGACTGGCTTTCCAAACGCATCCTATTGTGATTGGTCCAGGAGGATGCCCGTCAACAGCCTGGCTGGCCCGGACCAAAGCGTCTCGTCACCATGTCATCTCAAAAGTGTTCTGAATGTCAGACGCTGAGTGTTAACTGCTGTTGGGTCCTCCGTTTAGGAAGTAGGTCGCCATTTCTCCTTTGCCCTTCACCTTCACAACGCCTCTGTACTCCAGTGTGTAGTTATATGAGCTGAGAACCTGGTAGAGGTCAGTTGTGACCTGACACAGAGAGTTGACAGATTTACAGATCCAAACATTTGAGACCACTAGTGAAAATGCTTCTGTTTTGCATTTTTTAATCATTAATAATTAAACAAATCATTGAATATGATCAAAAATGCATTCCTCACCAATTGTATTTATATATTCATTTCAAATTGTATTATTCATAAACATTTAAGTGAATATTGAAATTAAAAATGTAAAACAGCAGCACTCAACATGAAATATTTCTTATTCGTTTCACATCATGTTTCTTTGTTTAAAGTCACCATGAAATCCAAATTGACAATTCTTATTTTTTATGGAATATTGCAGTATTTTTATAAATGATTTATCCACGTACATCATTATTTTAAAAAAAATTCATGTGCCCTTGTAATCTTTAATCAAAATAACTTGCAGTATCATCTCTTCTCTGATTACGTACTAACTGGCAAGAGGGCGGGACAACCTGTCACTCACATGAGATTGACCAATAGCAAACAACATTGATCCAATCAATTACATGTTCATGTTCCCTACATGTTTTCTTGTTCAAGAAGTCGTTTCACATAGAACATTTTCAGCATCCTAAAATTGTATATATTTCCAAGTTTAATTTAGATTCTCAATCGCACATTTTCAATACGGACACTATAGTAGTATACATAGGATATCTTTATGAATTTGATCTGGACAAATCACAGAGACCAAGAATACATCTCACCTGTATTCTCTCAGGTACCCCAGTGCTGTCCATTCGGCTGGCTACATTCACAGTATTCCCCCATATGTCATATTGCGGTTTTCGAGCCCCTATGACACCAGCCACGACGGGACCCATGTTAAGACCTACAGGAAAATATGCTTTTTTAATTTTACAACAGTAAAATCATGGGTCAATCTATGAAAGTCTTTGACTAACAGACTATATAAATACTACAGGAATGTAGCATTTTTTAAAGGGAAATTTCATAAAATTAAAGATACACATTAGGAAGCTGATTGATAAAATGTATTGGTTATTTAAAGGAATAGCTCACTTAAAAATGAAAATTCTGTCATCATTTACTCACCCTCAAATTGTTTCAAACCAGTATGGATTTCTTTCTTCTGCTGAACACAAAGGAAGATATTTTGAAGAATGTCGGTAACCAGATGAATCAACTGTCTGGTTACCGACATTCTTCAAAATATCTTCCTTTGTGTTCAGCAGAAGAAAGAAATCCATACAGGTTTGAAACAACTTGAGGGTGAGTAAATGATGACAGAATTTTCATTTTTAAGTGAGTTAATCCATTAAGGGTGGCTAAGCCAAATCCTTACCGATCTTCATTTTGAAGTTATTAAAAGAGTGCTCATTGATGTACTTCATCTGGTCCATGAGGCGCATGGCGTAGTCGGCTAGAGCGCGAATGTGCGACCTTCCTGCTTTATCATAAGTGGAGTCATTAAGCCCAGACGCAGCCATGTAGGTGCTGCCAATGGTTTTGATCTTTTCTAGTTGACGAAACTGATCCTCACTAATGATCTGCAAGAAAAGAGAAATGAGATGATGACTTCCACGTAGGAATGAGAAGGCATATTCTACATTTAAGAATGTAGTCGCATAACGTCTACATTTCTAAGAATGCACACAGTTTAGGAAGATTTGAAGATGCAGGTCCAGTTTCACACACACAATTCTAATTTGAAACAAAGACCAACTGTTAAAATTAAAATGTTTAATGCAAGAGCTAAAACAGTAAAATCCTAGTTAAAATAATCAAGGGTTGTTTGTATATATATATAATAATTGTTTTTATTCATATTTTTTATGAATCATTTTCAAGGGAATTAGGCTTTTCAAGTCCCGAGGTTGGTCAAAAATTGCTGTACCTCATCAAAGTCAGCGATGATCTCGTTGAGCAGTCTCAAGCACTCAACACCTTCATTATTGGCCTCCAGTTCCACATAGAACTCGGAGAAGTTGCTGATGGAGGCGAACATGACAGCCACACATTCGCACGACTGATAATACAGCTCGTCGTTCCGTCGCTCGCGCGCCAGAAAGTGTGCAGCCACATCTTTGGGCAAGATGTTGTGGAGAAGCCGACGGTTGTAGGCCTGAAGTTCTTCCATCTCCTCTTTCTCTTCTGTAGCCTGTGAATACAATAAAAATAGAGGATGATGCTATGAATGAGGAGGAATAACTAGATAAACACTGCATTCTTGTTGCACCAAAGTGACTGCAATAACTTGGCGAATCTATGTTGAATTCACATCATCAGACTCTGTCTGTTGTATCTATGATAACTCTCAAAGGCAAAATGGACAAAACAGGTTTTTGAAAGAAGACTCTTATGCTCACCAAGCCTGCATTTATTGAATAATTTAAGTAAAAACAGTAATATTGTGAAATTTTATTGCAATGCAAAATAACTGTTTTCTATTTGAATATATTTCCAAAAGTAATTTATTCCTGTGATGCAAAGCTGGATTTTTAGCATCATTACTCCAGTCTTCAGAGTCACATGATCCTTCAGAAATCATTCTAATATGATTTGCTGCTCAAGAAGCATTTTTTATTATTATCATCACAGCTATAAACAGTTGTGCTGCTTAGTAACAATGCAAAAGTATTTACTGTTACTTTTAATCAATCTAATACATCCTTACTGAATAAAATAGTAGTTTTTTTTTTTTTGATCTCATTAACTTTTGAACAGTAGTTTAAGCTACAGCAAATAATTAAGAACAAGAAGCAAGAGTAGGGAAACTGTATCCAACAAATTGATTTGATGGAACAGGAGGTACAGCACTTTTTAATAAACAGCTTTTCTGTCCAATTACAAAAGTATACAAAGCTAAACACACCTGTAACTTCCAGAGAAAGTCCAGTCTGGCAGTGGACTCCACCTGCTGTGCATGAAGGTAGAGCGCTAGCACAAACACCGTGATGACTACTGGAGTCATGATCTTTAGAGGAACCCGCAGGTTCCCGTCTGTCGTACAGCTACTACAACACACACAGCACTGAGTGTCAACAAGAGCATGCTGATCTAATCACATCACAACAGTATGCAGCTACATATTCACACACTTGAATTACTCCTATTGTGCAATCTTTATAGGCATGCAATGAAAAAAACATGCTCACTGATATTTCTTTCAGATCAGGGTTTCTACTTGACTGGTTTTATCTTACCTTGTTCCATTACTATTCCCTCTGTGAATACAAAGAAAAAGCAAATGTATCAGATGGATGGAGCACAACAGTAAAAATGTTATCTTCAGATAGACTCAGTAGAATTGATATGAGCCAAATCAGAAAGCAGACAATCAATAGTGGATTTGTTGGCATGGGTCTATGTAGTGGTAGGCTAAAGCTGACTGAATTACAGTCATTTTCCGAATGAAAAAATATTGATACTGTGCTTGGTCCCTACTTAATCTTACTGACCCCAAACTTTTGAACAGTCAGTAACAGCACAACTGTTTTCACCATTGATGATAAGAAATGTTACTTGAGTATCTTATCAGCATATTAGAATGATTTCTGAAGGATCATGTGACACTAGGCTGCTAAAAATTCAGCTTTGCCATCACAGGAATAAACACAGTATAATCAAATAGATAACAGTTTACTGTATTTTTGATGAAATAAATGCAGCCTTTGTGAGGATAAGAGACTTATTTCAAAAACATTAAAATCTTGCCGGCTCCAAACTGTTGATTGATGGCTTATATAATATCCAGTCACAACTTTGATATAGAAAAAAATGCTAGGGAATATTTAGCAGTCCCTTAAATTTGGAAGAGACAAACGTCCATACTTAAAAAAAAAAAATAGCTTCTAAAAAAGCAAAATAATTGAAATAATTCTTTATAATTTTGATAAGGATGATGATGATGGAAAGGATGCTGATCCAAGAAAATGTGCTACTTGGCTAAAATCCAGATACTCACAAGGCATTGGCCATGACCAGCAGGTCCACATTGTCAAAAAGGCTGACCTCAGGCACCTCCATGATGAGCACATACAGGATCTCGATGAAGAGCATGAGGAAGAGTTTACCAATACTGCTGACCTGTAGGAACACTGAGCAGGCCAGTAAACTGAGCAGCACACACGATGAGAAGTACTGCAGCGGAAGAGAAAAACATTCAGACATTAATCTTTTGCTTTCCCTTCAACTTATTCCAAGTATGATTGATCAAAAGACAAGCATTTCAGAGCAGTGCCTAGAATCAGACCCTTGAAAAATAAATGCAAAAGACATATATCACTGCAGGAAAATCCAGATGAAAGACGTCCAGCTGTTTTTTTGGGACATGGTACTGTAGCTGGTTTCGAGCAGCTCATTGCTACTGTTACAAAACTGGACTGATCTGAGAACAGTGCCACACCTCTGGGAAATTGCAGGTGGGTGATGAGCTGTTGCAGAGGCTGTCCTGAGACCAGAGAGAGTAGTTGAAGGAAGAGTTGCGGACGTGACAAGCGTTCACATCTCTGGGGGTGATGTTAAACTCCTGCCCTAAACAAGTCTTCAGGTCATCTGTACTGCAGGTGAACTAAAGGACAGATAGAGAGGTTACATGTGACATTATTAACCCACTAAAGATCACGTTATTAACTAACTTTTCAATGTCAAAAGCTAATTACTTAAAAGCAGGCGATTTCTGTGCCATTATCAACACTATACATGATTGGAAAACTGAAGATTTATATTTTTGCTATTCTGTTTGGTGCCTCTAGTCCTGTAAGTCTTTAAATATTGTGACACAGGTTAAGTGTTAGTTGTATTGCTGTATGGTTAAATATCAAAGGCATTTAAGCACTGAATCTTGAGGTTAAGACTCGTGGGACTCACAATGTTAATGAAAGCGGAGAGAAAAACCAGGACGATTGTAAAAACTCCCACCAGGGTGCTGTTGAGTCTGGACTGAACAATCCTTTTAGACAGAGTTTGCAGAGGCACAGGGAAAAACTGGCAATAGAGAAAAAACATGATTTGAGTTTCTTATTAGACGTAACACCACAGTATCTGAAAACGATTTGTCGTCACATGATGAAAACCAACTTTTTTTCTTTCTTTTTTTTTCAAATAAAAGAGCTGCTGTTTTGAACTTTCTACTTGAAAAAAAAAAAAAAAGTGGTTTCCAAAAGAAAAAAAAGCAGCACATCTGTTTTCAACATTGGTGATAAACGTTTCTTGAGCTCCAAATCAGCATATTACAATGATTTCTGTAGGATTATGTGACACTGAAGACTAGAGTAATGGCTGCAGAAAAAAAAAAAAAAATTTTTATATATATATATATATATATATATATAAAAATTTTTTTATTTATATATATATATATATATATTTAATTAAAAAAGACCTTGTGGGGATCTTGTGGGTTTGCAGAGATTTAGGCTTGTGTGAAAGACTTTTTACGGGTCAGGAAGTTCAGAATCTAATTCCACAGCATCTCTAAGGAAAGACCTGTGACGCCCCTAGCCGCCCATGGAGCAGTGTAGTGACAGTTCCACTTCAGTGTGCACAAATGAGCTGTCAGCGCTTTATTGTGTCTCTGTTATTGTTCTGTGTGACTCATTGTCTCTGGAGACCTGCTCAAAGTTATGCAGCTAAAAGCCCAATATCAATCAAACCCGCTCCGGTTATTTTAGTGGAGAAGGCTGATAAACACTTGGATTTAGCGTTAGGAAATGGTCTGTGAAGGATGCGTTAAGAGATGTATTATTTTATAGGGCTTGTTTTTGTGTTTTGCTGCACATTAGGGACAAAAAAATGGGTCAAAAAAAGTTTGACCTCTATTATTTTTTTTTATTATTAATTACTATTTACTATATCTATATAGATAAATTCTATAGTGTTATTATCATCATTATTTATGTCTGAACTTCTTTATATTACACATTAACATCGTATAGGCTCAATCTCATGTGTACAATCCCAATATTTCACTTACCCCAAAACAGGAGTAAATGGCTGAGATGAACATGACGGCCATCAGGAGGACCAGGCACACCACATAGAAGCCAATCATCAGCCTGGAGCTGCAAAACAACAACACCACACAGGTATAGAGAGGGAGCCAGGTAAATAGAAAATAGCTATTTATCATTTTAAACATAATATATATGTATATAATATTATTTTATGTCATAGTTAACATAGGGTCTGATGGAGAAGAGAGACCTGCTTTGAATGTTTTGGCTGCTCGGGTAATAACTGTCTTCACCTTTACAAAGTCAAAATGAATGAAAGCTTCTGTGTATGTGACACTCCCATTCAAATTTAAACAAAACCTTCTCTAAGCCAGTGGTTTTTCTGAATGGTTTAAAAAACATTTGCTAGGATCAGGTTTTTAACTGAAGTGTACTTACTGTGGCACAATGACGATCTGAATGAAGCAGATGAATAAAAAGACGAGGGAGGCGCAGGCTACGTATGCTCCGAACCTGGCGTCTACCTGCTTGGAGTACTGACAGAAGGTGAGGAAAGAAGAGAGAAAAGAGTGGGGTTACAAAAACCATTTAAATGGCATGTGAAAGGGGTGTTGAACTGACAGAAGGGTGTGTATGAATACATGTTTAAATATTTTAGCAGAGTAATAAAAAAAACATTTAAAGTTTATCCGGGCCTGGAAATCACAACAGTAAAATTTCCTAATTGTTCAAGGTTTTCCACACCAAAGGGAACTTTTTAATAAAAAATATTAAATATTTAAAAACGTAAAGTTGCAGTATTGCTTGGTTTAATAAAAAAATTGTACGTTTGAGTTCAGCAATTATTTTTAATAGAACTCTCTTATGCTCACCAAGGCTGCATTTGTTTGACCAAAAATACAGTAATAACAATAATATTGTGAAGTATTATTAAAATTTAAAATAGCTGTTTTGAATTTTAATATAATTTAAAATGTAATTTACTCCAAAGCTGAATTTTCAGCATCATTACTACAGTCTAGAGTGTCACATGATCCTTCAGAAATGATTCTAATACGCTGATTTGCTGGTAAAGAAACATTTATTTTTATTAATGTTGAAAACAGCTGTTCTGCTTAATATTTTTGTGGAAACTGTGGTACATCTTTTCAGGATTTGTTGATAAATAGAACGTTAAAAAAATAGCATTTATTTGAAACATGAATCTTTGGAAACATTATAAATGTCTTTACTGTTACTTTTGATCAATGTAATGCATCCTTTTCAAATAAAAGAATAATTTATTTCTTTTCAAAACAAAACAAAACGGTAGATATGTAAAATATCTAACAAAATAACATCAAGTGAATTTCTTCAGAAAAAGATTATGAAGGATAATTGCTCAGACATTCTGGACACAGACAATGAAAGACAACAAAAGCAATAATTATCTCCTCTACAAACCGGAGGCAAGTCTCTGAAAGAGTCATCTAATCAGTGCTAGAAGTACGAGGACCAGCATGCAACCTGCTAAATGTGTATGCGACTGCAGACGGGGGAAGAGACCGTAAATGCAGAGGCTCAGAGACTTCCTTTCCATTACCCTTTCGTCACCATCTTCACAAAGAAACCGAGTCTTTTAGTCAAAAAAAAAGTTTGGGCACGTCTTTGAGGTAGGGGAGGTCAGTGGTGACTAATGCCTTGAAGGTAACACCATAAAATGACTTAAATCACAGCGCAGCATGAAGACGTCAGTTTCTGACTCATTCCGAACCTGGACCTTGAATTTCATTGCCTCTATTCAACTTAGCAGCGTGCCACATCTTTGAACTATGCTGAATACTTTTAGGCCGCCTGCACAACAGTACTAACATAATACACTTCTGATTGGCTCTATGCTTTATTTTTTGCTATGCAATTGAAGAAACACTTTACCAGTAACATTAACTAATGATCTGTTAAATGGTTAGTTCATGCTCACAAGTCACACAATTTACGACAAAACCTCAAGGCGGCTAGATCGTTTTAGCTTGATGACGCATTTAAATCAGTAGATCTGACAACTATTATGTCCAATATAGCACGGAAAACCAATTGTGTAAGCTTATCAGGCATAAAAACACATGATCATAAACAGGTAAACAGGTGTAATAAAGATTTCCATTGGACAACTATGTAAACAATGTTCATTTTTTTGCCTGTTCTTCACAATAAACCTTCATATAGTTTCAGAAGACCTGAAATGTAGTGCATAAGTTATATTGGTTACTATTATAGTGCTTTTATGTCATTTTTGGAGTTTGCCAGGTATGATAAGCGTTACTTTTTTGTACTATTATATTATATCGTAGTATACATTAGTATATATACTATAGTATACTTTATTATAGTATACTACTTTAGAATTTATTAATATTTTGAACATTTTGGAATGTTTCCACATTCCATGGAACACAAATATTGTGTGGAATGGATTAGCATTGATTAAAATCGCGCTGTGGTGTTAAGGTTCATCTTATCATTGAAGCTGGTCACGTAAATGAGAGCCATACCTTCTTCTCCAGGTCAGGTTCTCGAAATGTCAGCAGAAATTTCTTGACGTGTTCGGACCGTAACCGGTCGATGCTCCGAGCATCAATGGCGCGGCCCAGAAATTCGTCCACCTCATCCTCGGGGTTCAGGTTTTCTTGCGTGTTTCTGAAAATGAAATGTCTAGATAACACAAGACGAGATACCGTTTTTCCACCTTCTTCCTCCCCTCTTATTCTTACAGTTCTATACAGCCAGACCACCAAAAAATAGAAGCGTTGGCCCACACCCCCCCCAAAAACCCACAAAAAACAAGGAACGATGACAGAGTTAAGGTTTATGATTAGCAATTTTGTCTGTGAAACTGAGTTGATTACGTTGAGAAAGAACAAATCATATGCTTAAGAGTTCAAGGCCTTGCAGTCATGTTTATGCAATTCAATAACTACTAAATCACATCAGCACATCTAGGTCCTGTACTTAAAGTATTTGAAACTTAAGCTAGCAAGGAGTGTGGAAATCATCATATAAACCAAAGACAATGGGTTTGTAAGGTAAGGTTTGATTATGAATTGTCTACAGAAGCAAACTGGTTTGCATATCTGTACTCACACCTTTTGATATCTGCTGACTAGTTAATAAGACAAGCACGGCGATGCATGCATAAGCATCAAGAGAGCCAGGATTCCAGGTCTTAAAAGTAAACTTTTCAACACTACTGTAAAAGCGATGGAAATGCTCACACTATGTGCACATGCTGATTAGTTCATTGGTAGTTAATTTACATTTACATATATTACATATTACATAATATACATTTTAGTAAGATATTTGGTCACACTTTAGATTAGGGTCCAATTCTCACTATTAACTTACTATTAACTATGACTTTTGCCTCAATAATCTCCTAATAACTGCTTATTAATAGTAAGTACGGTAATTGTTAAGTTTAGGTATTGGGTAGGATTAAGAGACGTAGAATATGGTCATGCAGAATAAAGCATTAATATGTGTTTTATAAGTACTAATAAACAGCCAATATCCTAGTAATATGCATGCTAAGCAACTGGTTAATAGTGAGAATTGGACCCTAAACTAAAGTGTTAAAATAAGTCTTAGTAAGTAAGCCTGCATGGAATCTGTGCCAACAGCTCAGCAGTTTTCTGCAAACTAGGACTGTACATCATTTACAAATTTCAACGCTTCCCCTGTCTCTTGTGTGATTTTGTTTTTACCCCCATTTATTTGTTTTTCCAACTAACTGTACAGTAACAATGACTAAATGTCTTTTAACTACAAACAACTGTAGTAGACCTAACTCCTTTTTTACCAATTTGTACCATAATTGAATCCATTTGGCAGATTTTCCCCTATAATAAGCATAGAAAACATGACAAAGAGCACAGATTATACACAGGCCTACTTATAGGACACTGAACATAACCAACACAAAGCCGAGCTTAGTTGCTGAAGTGCTTGCTTCATTGATATATATTTAAACTGATGAGTTGAGTGTGTTGGCCATCCAATTTTGAAGTTCAAACCTCAAACATGCAGAACTAAGAGTCTGAAGTTCAATCATATTAGTTTTACTTTTTATATAGTTATACAAGCAAAGCTATCTATGCACCATTCAAAAGTTTGGGGTCAGTAAGAGTTTTGACAGAAATTAATACTTTTATTCAGCAAGGATGCATTAAATTGATCAAAAGTGAGGTACATTTATTACAAAAAAAAAAATTACATTTCAAATAAATTCTGTTAAATAGAGGCTTCTTTGAAAATGTTACCGACCCCAAAATTTTAAACACTTGTGTATATATATAACAAATTCTGTAATCATCTATTAGTAAAAGAATTAGCATGTGGGATAGAGATAGGGAGATGTGTTCCATATACTCACTTGTCTTTAGGATCCTCAAATCCCTGCAACAAAATTGGAAGAGAAAATGCATTATACATCAACGCAGAATGAAAGAGCATTAGAATATCTGCATTTGTACAGTCAGCACAACAGTGACTCCTTCTGGAAAACTTCAACAAAAACAGGGCAAGAAAGCTTCATAATTATAGGGGATTAGCGAATTCAAAAGCAAATATAGATAGATAATATTAGATAGATAGATAATATTAGATAGATAGATAAGATTAGATAGATAGATAGATAGATATATATAAATAAAACACAAAAACAAAACATGATTTTCCCAACACTCCATTCCCAAACAAGTCCCTACATCCCACACATAAATCTCTATTCATTTATTTTACTGTCATAGAGCACAACACATAACAGACCAGTGACAGTTACAAGAGATAAAGAAGGGAGGGGTTGGGGAGTAAAATAAATATGGACAACCTCCGCAACAATGTTGTAAACCGAGAGCTGCTGTGAGACTGAGGATTTAATATTACTGTACTGATTCAAACAAAACATGATGACTGACATAATCAAGCTGAGAGGTGATTCTGTTTAGGGTTAAAGTTAAAATTCAGACCCCAATGAGAACAGAAGTAAACAGAGCTGGCTAATGAGGCATTGATTTATCATGGTAGGACATGGGAAACACAGAGAGGAAACCAAATGCTTTAGCGGTTGGTGTTTTGTCTTTTCCTTTGGGGTTTTAACTAGGATTTCACACAAACATTAAAAGTTACAAAACTTAGTGACCAGCCTGACTACTGCCTGCAAAGACAGCTGCCATTGATTTGGAATGCTTTACACAAACAGCACGAGACATTCAACATTTTATTTCAACAGTGTTTGAGATTATGTTTCTAAGCTAACGACAACTCTCTAATATGCATAAAAATATACAGCACATGCAAATGTCGGTTACATATTCTAGTTTTTGCTGTGGTATTTGTATAGAAAATTGCAGTTTCACTTGTATTGGTGTAGACTGCTGAAAACCAGTAATATGAGAACCCCAGTCTCTATAATAAAAGCATCTGCTAATTGACTACTTAATATATTATTGACTACTTAATATATTATACAAAAATATTAGATATGTGGGTCAAGGAACAGTCTGAATGTTCCCTTTAGATATCAAATGACCGTTTTAATGGTAATTTCTAACCACTAAACATTAAATTATGGGAGTAAAAATCATCCATGGGACAAGTTGCTAGATGCATAATAATAGTCAGTAAATTTATAGTCTCAGTAGACTCAGATGCACTCCCACACACAGGCTTCCATGTATTCACTCGACAGAGACTATGACCCAGTCAGTATGTTGATGTGTTACACCATTTGTTTCTCTCCTTGGACAGAGCAACACATCCTGGGCCAACTCAAGCCTCTAGACAATACAACAGACAAAAATAGGTGCATATTGTTATTATGAAACAGATATTCTGCTCATTAGAATACACCGAATGTTTATTTGCCTTCATCAATGCTCAGTATTTATGTAGGCGTGGATAGATATCTGGCAATAACATGCCAGCCCGGCAGGATATATCGGACAGGATTATCTGTGCCACTATCACCACCAAATGCAATTGCAGAAATAATTACAAACAGGTCCCCCCCCCCCCCCCCCATCTGCTGTTGGTTGGACAAACAGATATTCCAAAAGCAAGATCCACTGATTTAGCCAATGTTGCTGAGTTATGCTGTTCAGGATGCTTAAACCAAGGGGTTTACTGCTACCCTCTGCTGATAGATGCTGTAACTACACCATTTCTTTTTTTAAACATTCAAAAGATGCTGCCTATCATTCAAAAGTTTGGTGTCGGTAAATAAGTCTTTACTGTTCAGCAAGGCTGCATTTATTTGATCAAAAATACAGTAATCGTGAAATATTATTACATTTTAGAATGACTGTTTTCGATGACAAAGCTGAATTTTCCAAGTAGGTCTCGGCAGGACGGTAATAGGAGTTACCAGATCAGTGGGCGGGACCATAAACAGAGGGGTGTTTTCGACAGCGTTACCTAATTTTCCCACGTCACAGTGTGGGTAGGGTTTAGGGGTCGGGTCGGGTGAAGGGCATAATTTTCATTGCATGATTTGTAAACATTCACCTGTATGAAAACACCCACAAATTTAGAAACGCCCACTTTTGTTCAGCAGAGACCCCATACTCAGATTTTCAGCATCATTACTCCAGTCTTCAGTGTCACATGATCCTTCAGAAATCATTCTAATATGCTGATTTGCTGCTCAAGAAACATTTATGATTATTGTTAAGGTTGAAAACAGTTGTTTTGTTTAATATTTTTGAGTAAACTGTGATACAATTTTTTGAAAGTATTTAAAAGAACAGCATTTGAAATAAAAAATTGAATTGAATGCCTCCTTGCTTTTTAAAGAACTTACGGACCACAAACTTTTGAAAGTGTTTTTCATGACAGTATAGTAGATGTTCAAAACAGATGTGGCATATTTATGTTGGAATATTCAGTGTTGGGGAGAAACTAGTTACATGGAAAGGCTCATATCTAATAAAAGAAAATTAGCGGCGTTACCTAATTTAATTGCAAAATAAATGTAACTGTAATCAGTTACAGTTACTGAGAAAAAAAAAGTGTTTTTAAATTACAGTTACTTATGAAAATGATTACAAATGATTGCATCTGAATATTTTCGGTAAAAAGCTAGGATGTGTTGAATAATATTAATTTGTTGCTTTGCCTGTTTTTGATGTGCACAAAGCCTCCTGCCATTTAAAGGCCGTTCAGTAAAGCGATGCTATTCTGATGCTTTTGACTGGTTCTCTTGTTTGAAATTGCAGCGCTATTTTTTGAATTTGCATAAATGTATGAATTTGGTCTGAGTCTGGTTTAAATGTTTGAAAATGATTAACAGTTGAAAACATTAGTTAGAAATGTAAAAAAGCAATCAGAAAGTAAACACTTGCATTAATAAAGTAATTGAAATCGTTACACTAACTTATTACATTTTAAATAGGGTAACTTGTAATCTGTAACCTATTACATTTCCAAAGTAACCTTCCCAACGCTGAGAATATTTTAAATCATAAACTTGGATTGGAAAAAGTGTAGACATCTATGACAACCGATTTTGATTGATTTCAACTCAATTTGACGTGTATCAGTCGTAGAAAGAACAAGTTAGGCTGGATTTCTGTGTTCTTTCTTACTACGTTAACTAAGATGAGAAGGAACAGGTGATTCAGACAAAAAAATAAAAGGGTATTCCCATGGAGTGCACAGGAACTAATTTCTGGTTCCACTTTGCCTGATTAAATCCCTCAGGGTGATATGTGAGGCAGTCCAGCTTTATTTAATTAGAGTGCTGTTCCCTTCGGGTTCCAGAGCCGGGGAAAAGCAGAGAACTGAATGAAAGAACGGGGACTACACAAAGGGCAGAAGGCCCTTTACATGTGACTCTAAAGCAATGTCCTTGGGATTGTTTTGGCTTAGTTAACACATGGTACAAAAAGCCTCCCCTGTCAAAGGCCTTATCCTCCAACAGAGGCGGTAATGGGTTTTAGACATGGCAATTAGAGTAAATGCAAACCAACTGTTTTTCAACAATCAGATAATGTTCTCATCCTTTCAAAAGTGTAGCTTCCTCACCATCCTCTTCATCTCCTTGGAAACCTGATTGCCACCCAGGTGATTGTAGAAGGGCCGGTCAGTCCAGTGAGTGCTATTATGAGTGACAGAGTTGGTGCGTTGCCGGTTCATCTTAGCAATCATGGCCTTTTCTTCTTTCTGTGAAGGGAAATATAAAACCTTTTTTAGAGCATAGTCATTAACTAGCTTGTTTTTTGACGTCACATTTCCCTGAATTTATCTATGCAGCTACTTTGCATTGATCTACTGCCCTGCATCATGCCAGTCACGCATTTGTTGAGCACTAGGTGTTTCTGCTTTAAAAGGATTTTCATATTAACCGAGAATCATATCTTGTCAAACCCACGTGTTGTTAATGTGCTATTCAAAATACACAAGAGCAAGAACACTCCAAAATGTATTAATTCACCTGAATTCATTATAAAATTGGGCTGATATGGATTCTCACCCGTTTCTGACTGCAGCCCACAATGAGGTAGGTTTCAATGTTGTGCTTCTTGAGATAGATATTTCTTTCTCCACCAAATCCAGGTTCCACATCATAATCCCCATTCAGGTAGTTCAGGGTAGCCTTGGTGATATGGATACGCCTGAGATGATAAAAACAACTTTCATGTGGCAGGAAGTTGCCCTGAACTCAGTCAAAAGCGGCACATTTGAATTGGAATACTGATGTTCTGAATACTGAGTATGTACCGCTACTTACTGTATACACATAATTTTCTTTTATTAGATACGAGCCATTTTCACATGGATTTTGATTGGAGCGATATCTACAATATTTAATGACAATTCTTTCAATTCGTACATGCATAAGATAACGATGTACAATGAGAATTATTTAATAATCATGTTTAATATTAATGGATACAAACACAAGTTTGTTAGTTCACTTTGTCAATTCAATGTTATACAACTTTTTAATTTTAGAAATATATGAATACGTTTAGCTGTATTGGAAAGTGTTTCCTATTTGACTATTATGTGATACAATTATTTCCTTCATGTTCATGTTACAAATAGTACTTAAATACACAGACTACGTATCTGACATATTTAATGTCAAATATACTGTACTTAATCACATGAAATTCAAAATAAACATTTAATGCAAAGACTGAAAGTGAAGCGTGCATTTCTCCATATGAAAACCAATAAGACGATTACTTAATAAAATATAGCTAAAACTATTTAAATAAATGTATAAATGGCTCAAAAATAAATAAAACACAAATTTACACAAATAATTAACTTAAAACACAAATTGTATTGTAGACCTCAGTCATCCCTGAAAACTAAATTAATGATATCTTTACATAAACAAAAGCAAAAAAACAAACAAACAAAAGTATGAGTGTTCATAATTTATATTCTTTGATAATAAATACAAAGCATACAGTAACTTCTTCGCTTTGCATAACATTTTTATTTTGAATTTAATTTGATTAAATACAATATATTTGACATTAAATAAATGTCCATTCTCTGTGACTTTAAGTACTATTTGTAAAAAAACAAAGGAAATAATACTATCACATAATCCGGTCAAATGGGAAACATTTTTCAGATCTAATAAAAAAATTACGTGTTATATCTCATGTACTACCTTCCATTTTTATAGTGTGTGAAACAGAACACATTATGGAGCACTTACTCTTTTGGAAAATAAAACATTTATTGTCGTCATTAAAGAAAAATGAAAAGTTGATTGGACTGTGGGAGCACTATGCATAATTACATAATATTATATAATATAACATAATATTATGCATCGAACAGTACCTGTTCTGGCATAGTGGTTTTTTTTATAATTATATAATTTGTCATTTAATTTATATATATATAATGTTCTCTATTTCGTGTTGATGTTGATTTTTAGAAAATTGCAAAAATCACACATTTTAAGATTTGAAGTATATTTAGACATTTTGGTAGTAGTAGTAGTAGTAAATCAGTCAGGTATTACATTCAGACAGAAATACTATGCACAAAGCAGTATGCTAGTAAGTAATCCGAACAAAACTATGGTGAAGAAAGATAACTGGAGAGACACTTAGAGACATGTCTGATCATATCTTGCATTTTCAGATTTTAAAAGTGAAGAGGCTCAAGGAGTTCAGGTGAGAAAACATGACCAAAAAATAAATAAAAATCCAAAGTTCATGAACCCACCCTGCTTCGCCCCCAGCTTCCATGTGATTGGCCAAGGTGACATCGTTGGACCAGACATCAAACTGCCACTTCCTTAATCCCAGCACCCCGCAGTGGACGCGCCCGCTGTGTATACCCACACGCATGTTGACGTTGACCCCAGTGACTTCCCTCACCAACCTGAAGCACAAAGACAAAAAAATGTAGATATACCTGCTGTTATTTTTGTGAATCATATATTTTTATACCATGCATCAACAATATGCTAAATTTGAACTCTGAAGGTGATACTAAACTTCTAGTGTTACTAGAAAGAACTGTGAAAGCTGTTTAGATGTAAACTTTGTTGAAGCATGTGGGAAGAATGACATAAGTTCTGTCACATTATATTTAAGTTGTCCTCTAGTCAAGGAGACCAATCTAAAACTACTTAACTTGGTATCAGCAATCAATTGAAATGAGAAGAATTCAAATGTGTCCCAAAAAGAATGTCCAGGGGAATCTGGGAACAATTTTTTTTATAATTTGCTAGCTTTCCCTGTCCAATTTACCAGTATTTCCTACATTTTGACCCTGGCACACTTTATCCCACAGCTACCATTTTATTGTATGACATAATTCATAACCTTACCCATTGACACACTCATCTCACTTTATACCTTTATGAAAAAGTTATAAGGTGGATTAGCGCTTCCTGAAATGCACCTTTCCACACAGCACATCAACAAGTTAACACAGCACATTCTGATCCCGACATCACACAGCAAACAAGCCATCAAACTACTTTGAACATTGAGGGCGACAGGCAAGTCTGCGGAAAATAGTCTCGTCCTGTGATGGGGCGCTGGGGCGGCTGGCTGCAGCTCAGAGAAACACAGACACGTGCTCATTGGAGCAGAAAGCCAGTCACCGCCATTCCTGCCTTAACAAACAACTGCTCAGAGATACTGAACATTAGAGAAGTCAGGCCTGTGGACACGTTCACATGCACGCAAGACAAATAACTTGGAAACAACTCAATTAAGAGATGACTGACCTGACCAATTAGAAGAGCAGGACAAACCCACAGAGGGTAATTCAAAGTTTCTAGAAAAAAAAACGTAATGCTTATAACAGTTTAGTCACGATTAGTAAGGCAAGTAAATAAGATTAAGTGTTCTCTCTCAGCTCAGCCTTTCTGTGAACCTTCCTACAGTCCAGTAATAGCCACACTTTCCATGAACAGAGGACAAAATAGGGCCTGAAACTCCTAAAAAAACATTTTTCCAGTCAGTTAGTCAGTGCAAAGATGCACCTTCCGAACCTTCAGAAGATGTTGATCAATGTACGGTACATTTCAAAGGAATTCAAACGAAACATTATTGAGCAGATTTATTTTAGGTTTGCAAATTTGTAACCCTGTTGTCAAAATGTCTAAATATAGTTTAGGGATTTGCAATTTTCTAGAAATAAATATCAAAGGAAAAAAGGAATAAGGGAAAACATTTTTTGGAGGTCTCCTACAACAGGTTTACATCCATCAAAGGTCAAATACTGTATGCTTTCACTTTCTCATAATATACATTGCACATCACCACATTTTTTCAATGATTCTCAAACGACTCATCCGATGATTCAGTCTCTCTAAATCCCTCATCTCTGCGAGCCTACTCTGCTCGGATTGGTCTACCGCTTACGCTTTTCGGAAATGAAATGTCCATTACCATAACTGAATTTCAGTTCCAGAGGCTTCCTAAAGCTCAGCGACTGTGCACACTGTAAAAACAGTAACGATGGCGTCAATCTTACCATATCAATCCGAGGGCGGGTCCGAAGATGAAACACTGGAAGAACTAGTTATTCAACCCGAACCTCCATCACAAGGATGTCTTGAGCAGGACGTTTCTCAGTGATACGCTACTCAGTTTGATGTACATTATGAGATGTTGCAGCTGTAATTCCTCACCACCAGAATTAACAAGTGTATGTCCATCAACAAACAGATGTGCATGTTTCAAATTTATTGTGGTGCACATGTGGGAACTGCATCAATAACTATCAATAACAGTGTATACGTTAGCAGAGCACTAACGTGAATGAGTGATGTAACATTAAAGTTTGAAAAACGAATCTTGCTCAATCCTTTATCTTTACTCAAAGTAGTAAGAACGACATACAATCTGCATTAATTGACAGTTTTAGGTAATAGTGAGCCCACAGCTGAGTTAGTCAGACACCTACACAATATAAAACTATGTATTTTGAACACCCAGTAGGAAATATATACATTAATAATTAATCATTCTTACAGGTGTGATTCTGAGAAGCAAGTTGGTCCAAATAAAGTGGGGACTGTCCCATCTTTAACTGATAGGCGTTTTGTAAATCCCATTTAGACCTCACAGAGAGTTAGGGTTATGGTTATGGTTAGGGTTAGGGTGTTGTATCGCTCTGGTAATTTTAACCACTTTGGAAGTGTTCACAAAGAGAATTTGCTTTTTCGTTGTTCGAGGGCAGCCAATGAAGACCATTAGGCAATTGTGTTACACAGTGACATCGCGGAAGTGGGATTCGAATTACTGACGACTCGTTTAGGCTGTTCAGAGTTGATACTATCTTTTGAGAGACAATGACTTTATGTATCGTGCACTTTTGGCTTCACAACGTGGCGAGCAGGACCAGGGCCGTGGGAGAACGGCGCGAGGCCAGTGCATAATGACGCAAAAAGCATAATGACGCACTTTAAGGGAGGAAACCATACTATGATAATAATGACAGATTTGTATGGGACATCAAAGTGTGTCTATATTCGTGGAAAGTGTCAGGTCCTGCTTCACCATAGGCTTGCTTCACTCTTTTGTGTCTCCCGGGAGGCATTTAAAACAAGACACAAAAGCCTGGTTGTCCCGTCTGATGAACAGAAGAAACACTGTAATACTCACGAGATTGCTTCGATCATGTCCACACCCATCTCCACGCAGCAGTGCGCATGGTCGGCACGGGCCTCGGGCAGCCCCGACACGCAATAGTAGCAGTCGCCCAGGATCTTAATCCGCAGACAGTGATTCTCCTGCAGACACAGAGAATGACCAAATAGTGAAAAAGATTGGGCTGGTGTAAACGGTCAACACATTTTGGCTGTTTGAGCTACTGTAGTTCACCATGTTTGCATTAGTTTCTATAACACCTTCACTCAAAGGTGAAATCACTTAATAGTCATCAGAGTCTGATACTGGTAATCTCATACAGGGAATGTGTTACATATATCCTTTCCGCCATTAAAGCCCCTTCACATACCGCACATGGTTTTTCCTTTTAAGGGTGCGGATTTTCACAGGGATTTACATGATTTATGAAGACAAAACAAACTCAAAACCCCAAATGGCTGTTCCCAAATGGCTTACAAAAAGGTCAGATATTAATCTGTGTCTACAGTGTATTTTTTATGTAGTAAGTTTGGCATCCCACTATCATGAATTCAAAAATCCAACCCAATTTGTCCTGATATTTTGCTTGGAAAACATGAGTAGTCGCAATAGAAAGTTTAAAAAAGGCAAAATAATATATTTTTTTAATAAAATAAATAAATAAAATTCTGTCCTTATTAGTTAAAGTGTGTTTTTGCATTCTTTTTGAAGCTTGAGACATGAAGCTTCACAAAAAAAGAACAATAATGTTCTTTAAACAATGGAAGGAACATGAGGTTGAATAAATAATGACAGAAATTAGAGGAGAAAGAGAAGAAACCAGTGAAGAGCAGAAGAGGAAGCCTTGGGCTGAGCACAGGACTTACAGCAGCAGGCATGGGTCTTATGACAGCCACCTGAACGTCACCCCAGTGCATGCCTTGATTTAACCCGTTGCCTGTACAACAACCTCTATTGTTGACAATCAGGACGAAGTGCGCATGCATACTTTTTTGTGTCTTTGCTTGAAGGTTTTGGGAAGTGTGCAAACATCTGAACAGACACCAGATGGTTTCCACTTTGAGCGACATCTCTCTGCAGCAGCAGAGTATATGTGCACGAATGCATGGCAACTTGGCAGCGATGAGTCACCACCACTGGTGGAGATAACGAGGAGATAGTTGGGCTGGAAAACTGCGGGAAGCTCAGTGTGCGAAGCGTGATCACAAACACTCATTTGACAGGGAGGGAGGGAGGGAGGGAGGGCCTGTCTATCCCAGTCAGCTGTGTGAGTGGGATGCAAACGGAATTAATATGATTGCATCTCAGCTTGCCACCGTGTTTTGCTTCAAAAAAAACAAAAAAGAAACAAAAAAGCTGCTTGGCTGAGGGTGTGGGCTGTTCTATGGACACTTACGGCGGCTAGTTTGTCGAATCGTGCGAAGAGCTCGTTGAGGGTCATCACTAACTCCTGGGCAGTACACTGGGAAGCCAGACTGGTGAAGCCCTCAATGTCAGCAAAGAGGATACTGCGGATAGAGAGAGAGAGAAATATTAAACAAGTTGGAGGTTTCATCAGCTATAGGCACTTTTATATCTTAGGTATTGAAAACAAACAGATTTCAGTGTTTTTCTTGTGTTTGTATGAAGGTCTCAGTAGATCCGTCTTGAAACACCCTTTTATTTTTTTACCATGCCATCATCATTTATATTTACTTTTCAAATACTTATTACTTATAGATTTTATTGTTTTACCCTTCCTCCAAGACTTTCAATATTAAATCTGAAAATCCATCATAATATGGTTCATTATTATATAAAGATGATAAAATAATAAATAAACAAATAAATTAAATATTAATTGTATGTAATTCCCACAATTGTGGCGTTCATTTCAAGCAAACATTTTGTCACTGTTCCGAAATCACAATCACAAACGGACCCTCTCTCAATACCAAATACGGCATGTTATTTATATAAAATAATATTTATTGAAAATGTATATTTCAATAAACAATATTAGCCATTATAAAAGTATAAGAAGTTTGTACAAGAGGAAATTACCAAGCAAACAGTTCAGTCAAAAGTATAAAACCAGAGCTAGTTATAGCACAGGATTTCAGTTAAATAAAAATATAAAGTTATGACACTTAACTTTGCCCTTAGCCAAATCGATTTGCACTGGAACAAGTAATAGATTAATAAGACCAAAGATTGCACAATTGATATGCCCAAAATGGAATTATACCTCGTGTTTAAACGCTATCTACATAAGAGCCCGCGGCAAATTAACAAAGGACTGGCTGAGATAAATCTGTTCTAGGAGGGTGTGTGAGCTTAAACGGCTGCTTACGGCCTGGAGTTCACATCTCCAAAAACATCTTACTGTCAAATAGGCGCTATGTTTATATAAAAGTCGCATCTTTGAGGTCTAAATAACTAAATTCTCGCCTAAAAAAACTTTTCAAATACATTCCGTGACACTATAGTATTTGTAAAATGATGGTGATTGCTTGTCCACCATGACACTCTCTGTGAAAGAAATCCTGCGAGCAGAGTGACACAAACCTGTGGTGATACTATTGGATACTGGTAGAATATCCGATAGCCAATCAGAATCGAGAACCACCAGCATTGTGGATAAAAGCATTTGCCAAATAAATAAACCCAATAAAAAAAGCAGGTCATTCTCATTTATCATCTCAGGCTCTCATCCCCACACATTAGCGCAGTGCACATTCACCTACAGTGTATATTACACGGTTGCCACGGTTACCTGGCTGACAATTGAAACCCTCGCCCACAGCTATTCATTTCAATTGAATTGTGAGGCAGACTTTACATAGATACAATATGAGCTAACTAATGTGATCCCAGCATCACAGCTCAATTACCATGGCAATGGCACAGCAGACAGGTTCGTTTGGGAGTGCGCACTCTCTATAGCAATAGATGACATTCACATTAAGAGAATGTTGGGCCTACAGAGACGAGAAAGTGAATAAAGAACGATATTCCCCTGTGGGAGCCGGTAACCGATATGGCTCTTCTTTGTGCACCTTGAATAAAAGACAAAACAAAACCTTGTGGGCTGTAATGAATTTTCCAATTCAATATTCATCTACAGAGCTTTTACTAAATTTACCAAATGTTGACATTGATCTAGCTTTATTCAAACAGCTCTGGGCTGATCTGACACTCAAGCTAGCGTGACAGTAGAGAGACACTGAGGTTTGACTGAAGCCCAAGATCCGGATGAGCGTGACCCCTCCGTTCAGACTTAATATCAAAGACGATTTCCAAAAATGTTTAAAAGGGGCCCAGAAGGCAGGCTGTTCTCGAACAACAAACTCATCTCATGTGATGTGCGCCACTCCCTTTTTCGAGGCACACAGGCTGCTTGGTTCCCTGAAAAAGCCTGCTTAATGACTTTCAGTCAATCGATCTTTGACTGGGTGAACTTTGACACTGCAGACCTTCTACATATTTTTTCCAAGAAAGACCCTTGAATTTCAAACCTCAATTAAATGCTTAGATGTTTCAAATTCAGCTAAAATAGCAGCTTAACCATCTGATTTAAACAGGCTTTTTAGACATTTCATGACCCTAAAGAAGAAAATAATAATATTATAAATAAAAAATTAATAATATTAAATAAACAAATTGTGGTATCATTCATGTCCTTAGACCAAAGAGCAAGACGAGTTACACTGCCAAGTTACATTTTTAATTTGTTTTGCTTCTAGTAAATCCAAAGAGACTTACAAATGAGAAATAAAACAAAGCAATTGATCCTAAGCCAAGTTTGCTCAAATCTCTAACTTTGAGTATGAGCAATAGCAGCAAGCATCAGCAATTATTTAGCACTGAGTGTATTTTAGACCTCTCATTCACTTTGTGATTTTATTTTTGCCGGATTTAATTATTCAGATTAAATTATTGGAATTGATTTGTGTCCCTTAACATGCCCCTGTCGGTTATATGATACGATTCAATGCATAAAAGGACAACAAAACCCTTAACTACATTTAGCCCACTTCCTACTCCATGATGTCAATACACCATAATGAATGAATGATGCCACTTCTTCATAGTAAATCAAGTGTACATAGAGTATCGTGAAATTGTATCCTATTCATAGAGACTGAAAGCTGTCTGAAAGCTGACAAAGAAGCAGCACAGGAATCTTATTACAACAGCCCTGATCAAAAACAACTAAGCAAAAGCATCTCACAATTGCAAATTGAATTGAGCTGAATTGAATTAACTTTGTTGAATTAACTTTGTTGGTCAAGTATGCCTGAGCATACAAGGAATTTGTCATCGATACACAAGTCTCGTAGGTTCTGCCTTGAAACGAAGTCAATCAAACTAAAACAAGAACTTTTGACTGTTTGGACATAAGCGTAATCATAAGAAAACTCTTTGTAAACCTATATTGCTATGCTTTCTCCTATACCTTTTTGTTACCTGGAAGTTGCAAAGAACTTGTCATTAGCACAAATTGGTCATTGGAGGAAGAGCCATGCGGTTTTTAAGTATGTGACTTTGGAAAAAAGGTTCATGTTGCCTCGATGTGTGCAATTGATCATAGGAGACATTCATTACTGTTCTTGAAAAGACAACTGATACGCATGATAACTAAAAATAAACATATTAGAAATACATTTTAAATGAGACCCGATTAGCAGATTTAAGGCTTTTAACTAGCAGATATCACCATGAAACTTTCCCAGTTGATTACCTACATTAAGATGAGAAAAAATTTTATTACAAGTTTTCTGTAATTTAATGTTTAAATATGCAAATTAGGCAATCTGAGTATTGGATAAAGCCAGGTTAAAATGTATTTTTTCCATTGTATTCACATATTAGATGGGGAAAAAAATTACAGAGGGATTTATGGATATCTACTTTTGTTATCCTGTAAATCAGAAAATACTGTCAATAGCCTTAAAAAAATTATTTTTGCCATGTTTTTTGGAATAAAATGTTATGTAAATCAGGCTAGGAATAATATATTTACAAATCCCTCAGTAAATGTCTTCATAATATAACTAGGTACAAGACTGGAAAGTTTGGTGTGTATAGGTGCTACTGAAGTGGAGATTTCAGACTTGGAGTACGAGAGAAAAGTCATTTTGAGAAAACGGGCTTTAAAGATTTATCATCAGCCAATGAGATTGCGCATTCAGCCGTTTTACTTTCACGATTGGTTGCTGATAAAAAGGAAATTACCATATTTGGATCTGACAGGATTGTACAGGAGAGAGAGCGCTTCCTAACGGTGCATGTGATGACAGGGTGCCGGCAGCGATCGCAGAGCAGCATGTTGATTAAGAACGCCAACTTTTGTTGAATTTATGAGAAATCTACAGACGCAAACAGACAAAGTGTAATAAAATAAAGACCTAAATGTGTATTTCGGACTTTTTTCACCACAAGTCTGAAAGACGACATGTTATTGAAGACAAATATGCAAAAATCTCAAAATTGACCAGTAAAAAAAAAAAAAAAACAATGTTTTTGCCTGCCGTGTCTCGCCTTAAAGGAATAGTTCACGCAAAAATAAAGATTTTGTTTTTCATTTTCCAAAATATCACATTTTAGAATGACATGAGGGTGAGTAATTGATAAAATTATTTTCATTTTCGGATGAACCAATATTTCATATTTTATTATGTAAAAAAGCATACAGGTTTGTGACTGCATGAGGATTAGAAAATATTAGAATTATAATTTGAGTGAACTATCCCTTTAAAAATCCACAGACAACTAACAGCACAAAAACAACATTCAAACCCTTTCTTATACAATATAGCATGCAGAAATCCTTTTATTAGTCACAGATCAAAGGTTTCTATATAGCTGACAGATCTATTAGAGCTGCTATAAATAAAAGCTCAAATAAAAGGCCTCCCCTGGGTGGGTGGATTAAGGTTAGTTGACTCTGAAAGTAGACAGAGTGCAGTGCTCTCTGAAGGCAGGCATGGAGCATCGGGACTGGTACGAGCATCACAGACGGATCTTTAAACCTCATTTAATCGTTAACACGGAGGTGACTCATCAGCTCCCTGCAGCCTGGACCAAAAATGTCGCTGCAGTGTGGCACAATGGCAGGGCGGCTCTTTAAAGTGAATCCAAACGCATTACAGCCTCTGGAGCATTTCTGCTGTCTATTAGGAACACACTCTGGATCCTTTATTAGGTGCTGGTAATCTAGGGCTTTTAGCATGTAAACATGAGGCGACGTATTCAATCAAATCCAGTCCTAGAAGAAAGACTGCCTAGACCGTCAGCTTTCTGGAGACCAGTAATGGCAATTGTAAAGGAAAATAGCTGTGGTTAAATGTGTCAAGAAAAAACATTTGGAAAGTCACATACATTTGTACATATAAGAATTTTCATATTAATTGCTTTTTTATTGCCAATGTGTGAACAGCGTATCACGAAACGTAAAAAAACGAGACCTTCCTCGACTTCTTAGGTTGTCTATGAAAGCATGTAGACTGATTTGTATGTGAAGGACTGACTTTTTTTCGGGAAAAACAAAAGAATGTGACGTTTACGCGCACTCCCAAGAGCCTCGCTTTCATTCCATGACACAAGAAAAGAAAACGCAAGTTCAGGATAATGACGAAAGAGCTATTCTGTACTGCGTCATGCAAAAGAAAGGGATTAATTTAAACCATAGTCTCACATAGCCAAATCTATAAACTGTATTCTCAAATATACTTTAAAATCAAACTATCATAACAGTATAATTTTAACTACCTCATCTGTGTCGACATGATGATGGTGACTTGCAGAGCTGGTGCAAACATATCCAAATCATTATGATCAGATGCTTTCTTAACTGCTGCTTTCTCTCCGCTGTCATATTCGTTGTGCTTTCGTTTATTTTTGCCATGAGTATATTGGGGCCTTTAATCACATTCAGTCTCTTGTACGTTACATGTGCAGGGAGTGTGAGCACGCACAAGCAATATGTTTCTGTCTGCAGTTCAATTAACGGCCACCGGTGTCGCTAATGACAAGGGTTTCTGAATTCTACATATAGCCCCATTAGAGAACATTTAAAGGGGACCTATTATGAAAATCACTCAGTGCTCTTGATTGAATAACTTTAGTAGCTTTAATAAAAATACATTTCTTGCTGCTGTTAAGCTCTGGCGAGGAGATAAACATGGCGGAGTCTGTGTAAAGCTCACTCAGGGCAGGATCTATGCTAATGGGGCAGAGTCCACCAGCAGTTGTGGGTGGGGACTGTGCAATAGGATGTCACATTGCATAGAAACTGCAAACAGATTATTCTGAGACACTGCTTATGATTTATGGGGATAAAAAAAAAAAGAAAAAAAAAGGAGTGGGTGGATTTTTACCATTATAGGGTGGTTGTGTACACACACTGTCGACACACATTTATGTTCAAACACCATGTAAAAGTGAAGTATATACAGTATATATACACTGTATAGAAATAACTTCTGTTTAGAATATATAAAAATAAAAAAATCTCTCTCTCTCTCTCTCTCTCTCTCTATATATATATATATATATATATATATATATATACACATACATACATACATACATATACATATACATATACATATATACAAACACACATACATACACTATCATTCAAAAGTTTGGGGGTTGTAGGATTTTTGTATTATTTTGAAGGAAGTCTCTTATGCTCATGAATTCTGCATTTATTTTATAAAAAATGGAGTAAAAATTGTAATATATTGTGAAATATTAATTTAAAATAAGTGTTTTCTTGTTGAATATATATTAAAAATGTAATGTAATGGCAAAGCTGAATTTTCAGCATCATGATCCAGTGTCACATGATCTAAAATGCTGATTTGATGCTCAAGAAACTGTTTTTGTTATTATCAGTTGAAAACAATTGTGCTGCTTAATTTTTGTAGAATTATTTTTTAAAGATTATTTGATGAACAGAAAGTTCAACAGAACAGCATGTATCTTTACTGTCACTTCTGATCAAATTAATGCGTCCTTGCTGAATAAAAGTATTAAGAATAAAGTATTATTCTCGTAGAAGCTGGTGAGATATATATTGTCTCAGTCGGGACAAAACAATAGTTCATGCCAGTGGGAATGTTAATGGATTTGTAGTGACAGCAACCCTAAGGTCAAATGTAGCTGCTCTCTGAACATACCAAATTACCATGGGAGCCAGAATAGCAAAGTGCTGACAGGGAAATTACATAATAAAATGGCAGGAAGTTTAATAAGTGGAGTGTGTAGTGGGTCAGCAACAGTCTGGTGAGGGACATCAGCATGAAAAACATTTCATAAAAAAAAAATAAAAAAAAATTTGGCTAGAAGGAATTTTGCATGAAGTCACACTTCCTGCTTATATAACATGGCCTCTTAAATCCATCAAGGGTCACTGCTTGAGAGGTCTGACCTCTTGATCCCTCTCCCCTGAAAATGCAACGCCTGCTGCTTTCTTTTCACCCATCAGTTCGTAAAAACCATAGTTCATACTACCTGCTCTTAATTTTTTTTACCTGTTCTATACAGTAGCTTCCTTATAGCTCTTTTCCTTCACCAGCTCAAGCTGACCCTATAATTCCTTAATTATTATATTAGATCTACAGCTGTTGTCTAAAAGCCTGTCTACAAAAGTGATTTGTAGAAAAGTACAAATTAAACAAATCAAATATTTCAAATTAAAAATAAAAAACATAAGTAAAATATTTAACTCGCAACTATCATGTTTCCTTGTCTCATAAAACCATTTCGGTAACACTTTATTATAGGGTCCAATTCTCGCTATTAACTAGTTGCTTATTAGCATGTATATTACTAGGATATTGGCTTTTTATTAGTAATTAAAGCACATTTGAATGCCTTATTCTGCATGACCATATTCTACATCCCTTAATCCTACCCAATTCATACTACCTTGTTAAATATTAATAAGCAGTAATTAGGTGTTTATTGAGGCAAAAGTCATTTTTAAAAGCTAGTTAATAGTGAGAATTGGACCCTAAACTACAGTGTCACCACCATTTCTAATGAATCAAATGAACTAATCCAATGCGCAGCATGTGAGGAAGTCCACTGTAAGAAAAAAAAAAGAAAAAAAAGAATAATATACTGGCAGAAAATTACCAGTACTTTTCCCATAAAGTTTACAGAATTTTCCTTCAACCCTGAAACAGATGCGTAAATGCAGTGGTGGACAAAGTACTCAAATCAAGTACTTGAGTAAAAGTAATATTACTTCAGTAAAAGTATTAAATACCCCTTTTAAATTTGACTCAAGTAAAGTACAAAATGAATTGACTGATTGATTAAGTAGTAAAAAGTACTCTAATTTGTGAATTCGTGAAAGTACTGATCGATGAATTTGTATTTTGTAATTTTATATTATACATTTTATATAACCCTACTGCTCAACCTGGGAAGGGGGTGTTGCTGAGTTTGACATCATTATGATTTATTATGAATTGTCAAGTAGCACTAGTCAGTAAGGAAGATTAGTGGATGCAGATACAATTTGTATTGATCTGCAAGTAAGAAAACTTTTTATTTTATTATCACAACATTAAGGCCATAACTTACTAAACAGGGCAATTTAGCGTGAGAGCGCAATTCCAAAAAAGCGCAGATGGGAGTAGAAAGTTCTGCGCGTGATCTACTGACGACGCACAAATTAAAGAACACAGACGCAGCTGGATCATCTCCATAATGACCAACACAATCTACCACAAGACGTGCTTTTTTTGGGTGGTAAATAATGGTGCAAATACCAGTAAATTGATGAGCGCAAACCTTAGTAAATCACCTTGCATGAATCATTTAATTACTCTCCTCCCATAAATTTTGCGTCTGAAATGGAAACACCTTCAAATGCATATAAAATATGGTCAGCCGGAAGAATAAGTGCTTTTCACCACTAATTTTTCACTGCGTGTCTTTAGTAAATCCTGACAGAAGTTTAACGGCAAAAATGGGTTTGCGCTGGCGAAAGCTGTTAGTAAATCTGGCCCTAAATATATTAAACTATCAATTTAGGTTACAGATACTTCATGTGTGCAAACAAGTAATAAACCAAATATAATTAGTTATACTGTTATATAGTCGCATAGGGCAAAATGCATAAAATTTTAAGAAGAACACTATGCAAACATGCTAGTTTTATATCATTTGAAACTGCTACGGAAGATGCATGCGCATTAATTTGCATTATTTTAATGTAAAAAAATTAAACATAACCAAAAACCTACCCCGTTGAGATGAAATTACACATTCTGCATTCAAGCATTGCACAGTGGGCTTAAACTTAAACGCTCACTTAAACAGATCAATTTCACAAACAACTGACAGTCATGACCTAAATATGATTTTCATTTACAATGATCAATCCTAGAATTTGGCTTTAATAACTTACTTTGCACACCATCAGTCACACGCACACTCAAGCTCAGAGGATCTCCTGGTTCTTGGCTCATTTTGAGTCAGACTAGTGAATTCACCGAATCGTTAACTGGAGACTCGCTCTGAACAGATAATTGATTCAGAGTTGTTGACTCGAGAACAGCAGCAATCAGATCAGTCCAATTTTTCATTCCTCCAGCAGAACTCCCAGCCTCCTCTTCCCATTATAGTGTGGGTTTTGTTCAAGAGCAAATACTCAGATACAGACATTGTTATATAACCGTCCTCAGCAATTAAACTACTGGGTTCTCTAGTAACACACTTATCAATATTCCACTTAGCAAGATATCGCTTGGCTGCACACTTACATAATTCCTCTGATCATGAAGCCTGTTTGGTTGGGGCTTTACTGGAAAAGGAAAACAGACAGACCCTCGACTGCAGACAAGTCTCACTGAGTCTCACTGCCCACTGGCGCACAAACCTCAAGTTCATGTTGCACTTTGTTGCTGTCGTCAATCTGCCATTTGATTATAGAAAAGGGCTGGCAGAGAGTATCAAACCCCAACAGCCATTAAAACACTGGAGGTCACCAAGTCTCTGTGCTGTTGTTTTCTAGTAGGCGCTGCTCTGCCGATTGGCTGATCGCTATTGATGTCACACCTAAACTCAGGATAAAAGCCTAAGTTGACACAGAAAGTTGATGATCAGCGTCATGGTACCAGCAAAGCCTGATTGGATTGGTTTGGTTTTGTCAACTCAAAACTAATCCTGTAACCCTGAGTGTCATGGACCTGAGACACACATGCTTTTAACACTAAGTACATTAGAAGCAAACTCAAGTTTTCACAAGACAAAAGCTGAACAAATCAAAGATAAACATGAAAGAAAGAAACAACAGACTACACCTAATAGGGCCTCTTGTGATCATGAGTGTCCTAACTAGCCTGGTGCTGTGGAAATCAACTTTTAATGAGTGGGAATGTGTCTGGAGCTGTCCAGAAGAGCTGTCGGGATGCATGGATGGTCAGTTGGAGATAGAGATGAGCCAGTGTTCTCATCTCTAAATCCACAAGAGGGTGCAATATCTAATGCTTATCAGAATTATAAGACACTTACAAGGCTCTGTTCCAAAAACCTAGTGGAGCTGCTTATCAAGAAAGCATTTAATCTGAGACAACACAGCATATGTCCCATAAATATAAAAAGAATTCATTCATTTAATAAGGAAACTGTATCATGTTACTTTAGCAACATGTTAACAGGTGCAGATTTTGTGTTCGCTTATGAGGTTCCATTTTCAATTACCAAGAAGGTAACTGTCTATGAGGGAAGCTCACTAGGTTTTAGAGGAGAAATAAGCACTCAACCTTAATAAGTGTTAACATAAATGGCTTAAAAATATTTGTAATGATTATTGCAGGCTTTAAAGGTGCTTTGAGGTGCAAACACTGACTACCATCTTTCAGGCTATTTGAGGAGTCACTCTTACCTCACATTGTCATGCTTTTGAATATAGATCTTGTGGAACATCATATCCTCTTGTTTGGCATTTATGTCGGCTTTCATCTCCATGGCGACATGTCGAGGAAGCACAGAGAGGAGAAGGCGTTCCTGCAAATGATGACAGTGATGGTAAGGGGGAAAAGAGGGGAATGACACAAACAAAGATGAGAAACAAAGACATCGTATCATAGTATCAAGGCATGGTATCATCTCAATATTTCTGCCATACTGTCAAGAAAAGAGCAAACTAAAGGACACTGCAGAAAATTACATGAATTCTACTTTAGTCCTATACCACTAGTACTGTGGTAGCATGGTACAGTGATAGTATCAGATGCTAACGTCACGGAATTTCGAGATTATATATATATATATATATATATATATATATATATATATATATATATATATATATATATATTATATATATATATATATATATATATATATATATATAATATATATATATAAATATATATATAAATATATATATATAAATATATATATATATATATATATATATATATATATATATACATAAATATATAAATAAATATATATATATATATATATATATATATATATATATATATATATATATATATATATATATATATAAATAATAAATAAATATATATATATATATATATATATATATATATATATATATATATATATATATATATATATATATATATATATATATATATATATATATATAATATATATATATATATACATATATACATACACATACATATACATACCATACATATATAGTGGACTACGGAAAGTATTCAGACCCCCTAAGTTCCTCATTATTGTACACACAGCACCCCACATTGACAGAAAAACACAGAATTGTTGACATTTTTGCACATTTTATTAAAAAAGAAAAAACTGAAATATCACATGGTCCTATGTATTCAGACCCTTTGCTGTGACACTCATATATTTAACTCTGTCCATTGGTGCTGTCCATTTTCTTCTGATCATCCTTGAGATGGTTCTACACCTTCATTTGAGTCCAGCTGTGTTTGATTATACTGATTGGACTTGATTAGGAAAGCCACACACCTGTCTATATAAGACCTTACAGCTCACAGTGCATGTCAGAGCAAATGAGAATCATGAGGTCAAAGGAACTGCCTGAAGAGCTCAGAGACAGAATTGTGGCAAGGCACAGACCTGGCCAAGGTTACAAAAAAATTTCTGCTGCACTTAAGGTTCCTAAGAGCACAGTGGCCTCCATAATCCTTAAATGGAAGACGTTTGGGACGACCAGAACCCTTCCTAGAGCTGGCCGTCCGGCCAAACTGAGCTATCGGGGGAGAAGAGCCTTGGTGAGAGAGGTAAAGAACAACCCAAAGATCACTGTGGCTGAGCTCCAGAGATGCAGTCGGGAGATGGGAGAAAGTTGTAGTAAGTCAACCATCACTGCAGCCATCCACCAGTCGGGGCTTTATGGCAGAGTGGCCCGACGGAAGCCTCTCCTCAGTGCAAAGACACATGAAAGCACACTTGAAGGACTCCAAGATGGTGATAAATAAGATTCTCTGGTCTGATGAGACCAAGATAGAACTTTTTTGGCCTTAATTCTAAGCGGTATGTGTGGAAGAAAACCAGGCACTGCTCAATCACCTGTCCAATACAGTCTCAACAGTGAAGCATGGTGGTGGCAGCATCATGCTGTGGGTGGTGTTTTTCAGCTGCAGGGACAGGACGACTGGTTGCAATCGAGGGAAAGGTGAATGCGGCCAAGTACAGGGATATCCTGGACGAAAACTTTCTCACAGAGTGCTCTGGAACTCAGACTGGGCCGAAGGTTCACCTTCCAAACAAGACAATGACCCTCTAAGCACACAGCTAAAATAACGAAGGAGTGGCTTCACAACAACTCCATGACTGTTTCTTGAATGGCCCAGCCAGAGCCCTGACTTAAACCCAATTGAGCATCTCTGGAGAGACCTGAAAATGGTTGTCCACCAACGTTTACCATCCAACCTGACAGAACTGGAGAGGATCTGCAAGGAGGAATGGCAGAGGATACCCAAATCCAGGTGTGAAAAACTTGTTGCATCTTTCCCAGAAAGACTCATGGCTGTATTAGATCAAAAGGGTGCTTCTACTAATACTGAGCAAAGGGTCTGAATACTTAGGACCATGTGATATTTCAGTTTTTTCTTTTTTAATAAATGTGCAAAAATGTCAACAATTCTGTGTTTTTCTGTCAATATGGGGTGCTGTGTGAACAATAATGAGGAAAAAAAATGAACTTAAATGGCTGCAATATAACAGAGTAAAAAATTTAAGAGGGTCTGAATACTTTCCGTATGTATGTATGTATGTATGTATGTATGTATGTATGTATGTATGTATGTATGTATGTATGTATGTATGTATGTATGTATGTATGTATGTATGCATGCAGAGAGAGAGAGAGAGAGAGAGAGAGAGAGAGAGAGAGAGAGAGAGAGAGAGAGAGAGAGAGAGAGAGAGAGAGAGAGAGAGAGAGAGAGAGAGAGAGAGAGAGAGAGAGAGAGAGAGAGAGAGAGAGAGAGAGAGAGAGAGAGAGGAGAGAGAGAGAGAGAGAGAGAGAGAGAGAGAGAGAGAGAGAGAGAGAGAGAATAATGATACCTTTTCCCTCAATTTATTTGATTTTAATTTATTTGATTTGATACAGGCTATTATTTAATTGTATATTTATTTATTTGAATGTATATAGTAACTAAAACAGCTTTCCTTTTTTAGTTACTATATAAATAAATAAAAAAACAAAAGAACCAATTAAAAAAATATATATAAAAAAAACAATTTAATAATTGTTATTTAATACTGGTAAGTTATCTAGAGGCCATGCTGTTATTTTTGAAAGACTTGATATGAAAAAATAACATCACGTTTGTCGAAATAATGATGCGTGGCCCCTGTGGGCTTCTGTGTGTGAGGAAACAGACATTATTTTTTCCCTTTGGTGCCACTATGAATCTCCAGACTGTTGGATGTGGTTCTAATCTCACAAATTAATCAGCACTGCGTGTCTCCATGCACAGGTTTCCTCGTAGCTTCAGTTCCATATTGAAAATCATTGGACATGTGAATGGACTCGGGTGAAATGCTGTCCGTTCATTTAGCTCTAATTCAAGCAATCTGCAGCTATTTCCCCACACTATTTCCTCACACATGTTTGAGTCTGTCTTCTGGGCATACTTTTTTCCTCATTCGTACAGCTAAGAGGAAACATTTGCATTGAACAATTATCATGCTGCTAATGTAATTTAACATGGCCGCAGGAACTAGGGGTGCTGAGGGTGCTGCAAAATTTACCGATCTCGCATGGAGTGAGTGACGTGACACTGGTTGAGGACCAGCATCTCAGAACTGATTTGACACTCATTTAATGCATGTGAAAAAACTAAATATAGATGTATTGATTAAAGCATTCATCGGCATTAGGGGCTGTTCACACAGAACGTCAACTCTGCTACTTTTCCATTGTTTTTCAGTGTGAACGCACTACTCGTGTTTAACTGTTGTGCTCGCGTCTCGCGCATGACACAGCATTCTCAAAACGCAGCACTCAAGTTAAAATAAGTTCAACTAAAACGCGCCTCGAGACCTTGCGTTTCCCCCCCGTTCCACTGCCCGCATTTGGCGTCTTGCGCTTTCGCTTTGAAAGATTATGCCCTCTGTGTGAACCGCCACTCCTGAGTGAGTAGCCTACCATAAGGTAGGCCTAATATGCAGATTTTTGTGCTGTGCTTTTTAAAATGTATCATGAGTTCTGAGCATTCTCACAAAACTCTGTACTCATTCATTTGTATGTTCATCTTTTTGTTTGGGCTGTTTAATATTAGGATTTTGATTAAAATACTCTACCATAGCACTGCCCTGCAATATCAAGCCCCGCCCATTAAGCCCCACCCCCAGCACCCCCCTGATAAAATATGTTCCCGCGGCTATGTAATTTAATATAGTTTTCATATGGTTCTCCTAGGTATTTAAGGGCCCTTTCACACCTACTGTACCTTGTTTGGTCCAGATTTTCGGACTTTTCAGTTTGATCCGAATTTCAGGTGTGAAAACTAAAATGAATGCTATATATTAATCATGGTACTTTTGTTACCCAGTTATGGTATTTAGGCACTTAAGCCACACTTAAAATTTTATGAATATCTTTCCGTTTAAGACAAAATATCAAAACAAGTGGCTTTTATTTTAAATAATATATTAGGCTATATCAGTAAAATTTACAATAAGATTTCATTTGTTTACATTAATGTATTAACTAACATTAACTAACCATAAGCAATACATTTGTTACTGTTGTTGTTGTTGTATCTGTGCTTATTGTATCTGTGTTAACGTTACTTAACTAATGTTAAATAATGAAACCTTATTGTAAAGTGATACCATTATATCTATCCATCTACACTTCAGTTCAAAGGTTTGGCTCAGCAAGTTTTTTTTAATGTTTTTGAAAGAAGTCTCTCATGCTCACCAAGACTGCATTTATTCGATCACTGACCCCATACTTTTAAACAGTAGTGCACCTGTGCCTAGGAAATCATCAAGCTAAGCATCAAATCTTTCAGACTCACAGAATGACACTAGAAATTAAAACATGCTCTGTAACCACAGGAGTCCTCTTGATTTCTGTTGGTCTCTTACCTGTTGCTGGTTTTCTCTCTGAGAGTGCAGACGAGCTTGAATACATTCTCTGGTCTCCTGGAAGGCTTGTCTCTGTGAGCCTTCTGCTGGGTAGTGTGTGCACACGCCAACTATATTAGTGCAGGAGAAGATCAGGACATTGGACACGAGCTGTGAAAGAAAGCAGAATACAACATCAAACCATTTGAAACGTGTCAAGTGAGCTCAAGTGAACCCAAATATTGGCACTGATGATATGCGTGTTGACACCTTAAAGGGGTATTTCACTAAGAAACGTAAAATTCTGTCATCATTTATTTGCAGGGCTCCAGACTGCGACTAAATGGTTGCATTTTGAGACTTTTTTTCCTACCGGTGCAAATACATTTTGTTTCACGCTGCCCAACTGTGTTAAGAGCAAAATATGCGACACTGTTTCTACACGGCGCTGGGAGATCCAGTGAGAAGCGTTCAAATTCCGCCCAGAATTCTCTGCCATAAACCATAGATATCAGATCAAGCAGCGCTGACGTGGAAACCAGGAGAGACATTGTGCCATGAACGAAAAAGTTATAGAAGGCTTTTCAGTCCACAAATCACCAACATTCACCATGGATTTAATGTAGTAACGCTAACTGTAACCATGGTATTGTGGCAGAAACAGTCTAATGTTTTTACATTATTCATTTAAACCTTTTCAGAGTGAAATTCAAGCACTTTTCAAGGACTTTCAAGTGCTTCACACAACTTTTTACAGCACTTCAATGCTCTAAATATGATCCAATTATCATTGTGTTAGAAAGGCGGCACACTGTGTTTGACTTTAAAAACCCCTGACCTAAAAAGACATGGGAAAAAAACATGAAATTACGACTATAACCAGTAGAGGAGCACTTATTGGCTTATTATCCACTCATAAATTTAGTCACACATTTTCCTTTTGATTTATATTATTTAGACATTATGAAATCACTATAAAATATCGAATCATCAAGAAATCCATTTTTGTCCGGCATTTTTTTTGTCCTTCAATAGGAAAAGTCACAAAAGCTCACGAAAACAAAAACTTCAAATTGCGACTGAATTACACAGACAGCAAGCAAAGAGCGCTCCTTTTATAAATCACTGAAGCTGTCGGTCAGTTCAGTATGATACTATAGAAGAACAATGGTACATTTAATAAGAGTAGAATATAAAAAAATTTCCCTATAAAAATGAGGTCTTTGCACGTTATTGTTGCTAATATAAGTTAATATTAGCAATAGTAATATTTAACAATAGTAACAATGAAATAATAGTCATTTTATGATTAAATTACCCCCAAACAAGATCGGACCCCAATTACTTTAATTTTATTGAAAAAATATATATATATATAATACAGAGACATTCTTCAAAATATCTTCTTTTATGTTTCACAGAAGAAAGTAAGTCATACAGGTTTGAAACGACATGAGGGTGAGTAAATGACAATTTTCATTTTGGGGTGAACTATCCCTCTACTATCTATTTAAGAATCCACTTGTTATAAAAAATAATGATATTTGTTTTATTTTCAGCATGTTCATCTCAGAGCACTCTAATAAAGTGTCAGTAAACTAAGTTGACAATCATCTGGAGTAGTTTATCTATGATTTATTGAATGGAGTCTGTTGTGTAAGTCTTGGCATTCTGGGAGTTTCAAACTAATACATTTCTGCCAAACAATTTTGTTATGATAGTGTGAGCTGATGTTTTGTATTATAACCCATTTTTATTAAAATAGATAATATATAATTGTTACTGTTACATTTGGTTACTCCAATGCTGAATATGTGGATACAGCCTTGCTGTCAAGAAGTTAACTGGAAATCGTAAACCAGAAGAGTTTCAAACACACATACAGAACACACACACACACACACACACACACACACACACACACACACACACACACACACACACACACACACACACACACACACACACACACACACACACACACACACACACACACACACACACCTTACTTGACTTTTACATTGTGATGTCCAAGATGAGTTTGTGGTTGAGAGAAAGCAAATCCAGGATGTCTGCAAACTCAAAATAGAGCGTATGATAAAGACTAGCCAAACAACCTGAAGCTGTTCAGTGTCAACGCGTTTCAATTTATCAGGGTTAAAATGGCCCTCCTCCCTCTCTTCCACAAGCGGGGTCAGGAACAGGGCGTCTCTTGAATCCTTCCAAACACTGGTATCAGGGGCAGCGAGAAGCATTCCCATTATCTTTGCTTGAGCTGGACTGAACTTCAGTGGACATACTGTATCTCTGCCATGACCTCAGGGTCCAAAACACAGTCGCACCAGATGCTTCACCCTTATATGGACTGCGTTAACATAACGTTGCTTTTCTTTTGCTTTATTTTTGTCTCAAAATTATCAGATTTGATGGTCTAAACAGTAACTCTACTTTACTCTACTTTACTGTATTTTTTCTTTAATGATTAGTATAAAAGTTGTAATTATTCAGTGATTAGGATGGACCATTCATTGTAAAAAAAAAAAAATTGTGACCAAATGTCAATGACACAAAAAACATGAGGCTGCAATAAATCCAATAAAAGATGCGTATTAGCTTAACACTTTTTTTGTGCATGACAAGGTGAACATGACATTATCAGGGAAAGCTTTAATATGCTTCTGCTTTAATGTTTTTATGAAAACGCAAGTGACATCTAATGAAACACAAACAGACACAAAAGCATGTTTGCTGAAAGTCGACTAATTTCATGATTAGAAAAAGTGGAGAAGGGCAACCAATAATGATTACGGACGGATGGATAAAGTGAACACTTGATAGGATGGATGGACAGACGGATGGATAAAGTGAACACTTGGATGGATGGATGGACAGATGGATAAAGTGAACACTTGGACGAACGGATGGATAAAGTGAACACTTGGACGGACGGACGGACGGACTGACAGACGGATAAAGTGAACACTTGGACGGACGGACGGACTGATAAAGTGAACACTTGGACGGACGGACGGACTGATAAAGTGAACACTTGGACGGACGGACGGACGGACTGATCAAGTGAACACTTGAAAGGATAGATGGATGGATGGATGGATGGTTGGACGGATGGATGGATGGATGGCTAAAGTGAACACTTGGACGGACGGACGGATGAATAAAGTGAACACTTGATAGGATGGATGGATAAAGTGAACACTTGGACGGATGGACGGACGGATGAATAAAGTGAACACTTGGACGGACGGACGGACGGACGGACGGACGGACGGACTGATCAAGTGAACACTTGAAAGGATAGATGGATGGATGGATGGATGGATGGATGGATGGTTGGACGGATGGATGGATGGATGGGTGGCTAAAGTGAACACTTGGACGGACGGACGGATGAATAAAGTGAACACTTGATAGGATGGATGGATAAAGTGAACACTTGGACGGATGGACGGACGGATGAATAAAGTGAACACTTGATAGGATGGATGGATGGATGGATGGATGGATAGATAAAGTGAACACTTGGACGGACGGATGGATAAAGTGAACACTTGTTAGGATGGATGGATGGAGGGATGGATAAAGTGAACACTTGATTGGATGGATGGAGGGATGGATGGATGGACGGATGGATAAAGTGAACACTTGATTGGATGGATGGATAGATGGATAAAGTGAACACTTGATAGGATAAAAAAAAAAAAAAAAAAAATTCAGCTGATACCCAAAATGGTGCTGATATATTATGCATGCCTAGAAAAGAGCTGCAATAAGAGCGGAATAAAATTTCAGAATTCAGGTTTGGAACTACAAGTTAATGATGACATAATTTAAACATTTTGGTGAACTATCTATTTATGGCCACCACCACTCAGTAAAGAAATGCAGGAATCATAACAAGAGAACTCATGAAAATAAGTGAGACGTAAATAGAGAGACTGAAAGCGAAGTGTGAGAAAGGACTGGTTTTGTGTCACACATCCAAATGAACACATCTAGACCTCAATTTACTACACGCATGTTGATCCCTCTGATCGCAGTATCAAAGCTGAGGGAGTGTATGACGAAAGGCTGTGTCTGGCCCTGAAAGTCATTTCATTTCAGCTCAGTTAACTTCTGCAGATTGAATATGTGATATCAGACTATAACATGATCTGGGATCAGCAGCTGCAGTGCTGGGTGTCTGCTGCATTGAGCGCAGGAGCTTTGGGTCAGTTGTGCATTAACTTCACCAATGCCATTGAAATGCATACAGTAGACACTGCAATGAAAATATTCCTGAGCAATAATCCACTCTATTAATACACTCCCTTTTCATGTTCCGTAATGTCCTTATTAGGATGTTAGGAAGGCGGAATCCCTCTGTCACCGAGTAGGAGGGGATGCATAATAGTGCTTCTCAGCCGTAGGAATGCGGGGCTTTCAAAGTGGGAATAAATATAGTAGGAGCTTTTTTAACGGATTAATGTATACATCATGCTTCTCAAATTAGCCTTTTGTGTATCATCTTCATGTGCTTCAAGTGTTACTTATTCATGATGAATAGTACTAATGCAAACTGCCTCCTTGACAGATGTAGCCAATATTCTACATTTGTTTGACATATTCATAATGAGCAGAGCAGCGGGAGGATGGGTCAGTCATGAATCCTCTGGGAAGCCAATTACTCACTCACTGTCAAGGCCAGCCAGTACAGCAAACCTGCAGGTGACAGTTGCAAACCCTATGAATTGGAACAGCAGGCTGCTGTCTTTGCCAGGAATCTGAAATGTTGGTCAGAGCAGTGCGAACAAGATGACAAGTAAACTCTCAAAATACTAAGGTGATGATTTGATACGATACATGTTTTGATTATGTTTTACTTAGTCTCAAGATTGACTTTCGGCTTTAAGGGATAGTTCAACCAAAAATGAAAATTAGCCCATGACTTACTCACCCTGAAGCCATCCTAGGTGTATATGACATTCTTCTTTCAGACGAATACAATCGGAGTTATGTTAAAAAATGTCCTGGCTCTTTCAAGCTTTGTAATGGGAGTGAATGGTTTTTTTTTTTTTGAAGTCCATCAAAGCGAATCCATCCATGATAAAAGTGCTCCACACAGCTCTGGGGGGTTAATAAAGTGGAGCGATGTGTTCGTGTAAGAAAAATATCCATATTTAAAACTTTATCGACTAAAATAACTAGCTTCCGGCAGACGTCGTACGCATTGATTTACGGGGAAAGACTAACCCTTGAACTTGACGCACAACGTAATGACGAACACGGTTGCCCAGCCCTGTTTGTTTGAACCGCGAGAGGCGTCAAAGCTTACGCTACTCCTACATCCTACGTCATTCATCGTCAAGTGTTACTCTTTTGGTGCAAGTCAACTTGCGTACGGCGTCTGCCGGAAGCTAGTTATTTTAGTCAAAGTTTTAAATATGGATATTTTTCTTACACAAACGCATCGCTTCACTTCATAAAGCCTTTATTAACCTGCCAGATCCTCGTAGAGCACTTTTATCATGGATGGATGCGCTAAAAATAATATACCCATTCACTCCCATTATAAAGCTTCGAAGAGCCAGGACATTTTTTGATATAACTCCGATTGTATTCGTCTGAAAGAAGAATGTCATATACACCTAGGATGGCTTCAGGGTGAGTAAATCATGGGCTAATTTTCATTTTTGGGTGAACTAACCCTTTAAAGTCTACTACATCTGCTTAGACCAGAAGAGATCACCTGACTGTCAAGTAAAGCAATCAACCACAGTCAGATGATCATTCAAAGATTTGATGGCACTAACCTGGCAAATCTTGCAGCAACTAAATTTTAGCAAACCAGTACTGGTTAAAAAAAAAAGGACATCCCATTTCCAAATACAACTTCCATTCGTCAGACAAAGTCTATTTTAAAAGTTCTTTGAACTATAGGTAAAAGTTAACATTACAAACTTTATTTGACTTTTCGTCAAATTGTTTAATGAAAAGGTCTGCTAAAATAAAGTTTTACATTAATAATGTGAACTATTAATACTAGTGCTGTCAACGTTAACGCGTTAACGCATGCGATTAATTTTTGTCTGGTTTAACGTGTTAAAATATTTAACGCAATTAACGCAGCATCCGTCTTTTCTGCCATCCGTTGGCTAGCTTTACATTATATGATCACGCTCTTATTCATTTAAATGCTTTTAAACATTTCAAGCGCGGCAAGACAAAAGAGAAAGCGCTGTCTGTGAATGTCTTTATGTGACACACACACAATGCATAGAGTTCTCCTTCGCGCTTGAACTAACAATAACAATCCCAAAATGTCAGTTTTGTCGATTATCCTCATAAGAGCAGTCTTAAATGATTTATATAAAGTCTAAAATGAACGAAGAGTTGCGAGAGAATGAGGCGCGCGTGTGAGATCCATAGACAGTACGGTATATAAACGGTGAGATCCGCGTGTCTGTCTGCTCTTAAAGGGACAGCAGCCAATAAAGCTTCCTGTCAGTAAAGTTAAAGAACAAAGGGAACAGAGAAAATGACTCACTGCTGTTGACTAAATAACTTTTGTAGCTTTAATAAGGATTAACTATTTAATTTATAGTTTATGCAGTGCAGACTGCATATAACTTTGATAACTTTATTACAGTATATTTCCTAACTGTTAAGACAGGAAGGGCACGAATAAATATGACATTTATTATGGGTTTATGTTAGCATTGTTTTAAGTTCACTTAAATTAAAAAGTGTTATATTTTTGAAGCCTAATAAATGTGAAAAAGAAAAAAAAATCAGTAGCTGTATTAATATCAGTAATACTGGCCTTCATTCATAAAAAGATGCCATTAAAAAATTATTTAAAATATACTGTCTTTATGTTGTTTCTACATTAATTTGATTAACTGTGAAATTATAAAATATATTAAAAACGTACAAAAACATTTCTTTTTTTATTGCGATTAATTGCGATTAATCACAGAAAAAATGTGTGATTAATCTAGTTAAAGTTTTTAATCGATTGACAGCACTAATTAATACTCATTTTGAATTCAAAATGATATTGAACATAGATCCACAGGTATAAATTATGATTACTTCTGAGTTTACAGAACTTATTTTATTATGTTCACTAAAAGCACAGAGACCAAAAGTTGTTGATCAAGCCAATTGGAGCAATCTCATGCACATAATAGGATGTTGAATCTCAATAACAAAGAATCCTCATATGAACACTGTGTAATGGATGTTCCAGCTATGCATTATTTCAGCAAGGTGAGCAATGGTATTGGTAAAGTATGAGCTGCAAGCTCAACCTTGAGGTCCAACACACCTAATGGAGAGCTCTGGCAGATCTGAGCTAGATAAACTATGCTATTAAAGAAAAAAAAAAGTGATAATGAACAAGAAATGGCTGGTTGTTGTAGCACATACATACTGTACAAACATCTTTAATGCTTCAAGGCCTGAGATATGCTTCATGCAAGCAAATACAAGAATCTAATGCATCTAGCTACACAAAAAAAAACGTAAGTATTTACTAAACTGTTGCTTACCAAGACATTTCATTTTCCACTCTCTGTGTGCGAGTGACTTATGTTTGTGTGTGCTTCAATGAAAACAGTGCATTAATATCGAACGGTGATTAAACTGACTTGGAACCACCTGTGCATTAAACAGTTTTATTGCACACCTTCCAGTCAATCAGAATCGAGTATTCAGACAGACCTTGGTATAAAGTACAATATATACTCCTTATGCCAGTGGCACAGACATTTGTAGGTAACCTTTTCACTACCTAGTATGAGTATATGTTACTGTCATGCTAACGTGTTGACCAAGCATTTGCCTCTGTATTTGCATACTTGTTTACTGGCCTTTTAAAGAAGAAATATGAGAATGCTGGCCTCAAATATAGCATGTTCTCTAAAGCTCAAATATTATAATCAACATACTGACGTGCCAGGAGAAGGTCCTCCTCATGCATCTTTGATGAATATGGATTTAATAACAGACAACGGGCGCAGTGCGTTTATAAAGAGCACAACCTGAACAATAAAACACAGTCAACAACTCATTTTCTATGCAATATAGTCGTCAATCACGTGAGAGCAAAAGAAAGGGATAGAACTGTCATCCCTGTTCCACACGGCCGTTGGAGAGGCATGGCTGGCTGAGCTGTCTGTGTTCACAGAAGCGTACTGCCTCAGACAGCATGAACTGTAACTAGGGAACAGGCAGCGCACAGCAAAACATTATTTTAGAGAGATTAATGATTGCTGGCGGCACCATAAAAATCCCACTGAGCAAAATGTGCCAAAAGTCAATATTTGTCCAAAAGCGAGTCCCCCATCTTCCCCTCTCCCCACCTCTTTCTGATAGTTCTGCTATCTGTATTGGTTCAAAACAAAGGCTACATCTAAAGGATTTTAGCTGTTTAAGGCAATGAATTATCTTATCAGCAGTGTTGGGAATAAACCATCAAAAAATAGTAATAACTACTAGCTTTTTTCAGACTACTATCATTCAAAAGTTTGGGTTCAATAAGATATCTTATTTTAATAAATAAATCCTTTTATTCAACAAGGACGCATTAAAAAATTGATCAAAAGAGACATTAACAATGTTACAAAAGATTTATATTAGAAATAAGGCCATCCTTAAAAATATTCTTGTTTGCCGTAACCCGACCGACCCTGTCAATTTAGGACCGACCCAATTAAATTTTTTTTTTTCCTTTTAGTCCGACGGACTTGCCGATTGTAAACTTGCATTAGGACCGATCTATTTTTTTTTTTACTCTTCAAACAACTAATACAAATGCAATAAAATGATATTAATTATATTTTAGTAAGTATTATGAATATAAATTGCCCATAGGCCTACATACAAACGTAGGCTACGCTCTCGTTTAAATAAAAACCCGTGGCGTCATCTATGATTATAAGGGCTGTAGGCTATATGCGAAATGAAACCGAAATCGCGACACTCAGGGCCACGAACCTGTGTCGCGGTGTGAGGAGGCAGAATCGCGACACACCCCTTCCAACTCCCAGAGTTATCCTTCCCGTCCAGATCCAATACCACATCTTTACATTAATATTGGGCAGTTCCAGCGTTATGGACGTGACATTTGTCAAGACTTGAAATATAAATTATCAGAAACTGCGTTTAATACTATATTGAAACGTCTATTTATACATCCATGCTCCCTTAATAAAGGAGTCCAGACGTTAGAAAAATATCAGTATACACAAGCGTTTTATATTTAATATGAGGGAAATACACTTGCATACGGTCCGAAGTCCGGACGTGACACAAAAAATCTTTAACTTTTAGGTGGTAAAATATGTTTTAATAATTCTATGAATTACACTGCGCAAACCAAAAGGTAATATACCCACCGGATAAAGAAGGGTTGGCTCTCCACAGAACATAATATATTCATTTTATTTTATTTTTCGTGTTCGCATTTATGAGGAAGAAACAATGTTACGAACGTGAGCGCTATGAAAGTGGCACTAAAATACTGCTTTAAAACTTTCACAGAGATCTCAAACAGGCATTTAAAACAACAAATATTAAGGATTGGAATATCAAGCAAAATAATATTCGACGATTGATCGAAAATCGTATCTCTCCCCCCACATGCTCACCGGCAAGACGCTCCGACATTAAATTTCTCTGTAGCCTACTGTAGGCTAATAGGCCTATGTGTTGTAGCCTAGTCATTAAAAAAACGATTTAGTTTCATATTCTTGTTTAAAAAAAATAATATATTTTTATTTTATTTTATGTTGATTATATGAAAAGTGAAAAGCATGAATAAGATAAGATGATCCCGAAAATATCGGGAGACAAATGGAGTGGGCAGACATGATTTTGACCACTTCATTAAGTTTGTTTTTGTAGAAAACCTCTCTTTAAAGTGAAATTTCATTTTGTATTAATTGTATCTTAATTTTAATCAATGTTTCATCAACCAATTGCCTGGATTTAATAAATAAGAAGTAATAAATATAGCAGGCAATATAATCAGGACACGGAGGCGCCGGCGCGCTCGTCTCTTAAATGAACCGAAACTCAGCGTATAAGCTACTTGCCTCACAGACCTGAGAAATATATATATAGAAAGCATGAAATGTGTACTTTTAAACAAAACAATTCAAAAATAAAGAAAACAGACTGTTCTCTGCTTCTGTAATCCGTATGAAATGTGCATTTCTCTCTGGCGCGTTCACTACTGCGAAGATCGCATCGTCAACTTCATCTTTGACACAGAAAACACTTGTTTATTAATAAACAATTGAAATGTCTCCTTGATATATTTGACATATTAATAATCATTACTTTTCCCAGGTCTTTGTGACAGCGATAAATGTATTTATTTATTTTTATTGAATTTTTTATCAAAATCTCTCTTTTTTTTCTCTCTCAACGCCTCTTTAACTTGGCACGAAGTTCTGGAAAACAGTGAAGTCCCGATTTTCCACAAAAACATCAAGCAGCAACACTGATGATAAGAAATGTTTGAGCAAAATCTGAATATTAGACATAATAATGGCATTCATAAATGAAGTATGTATATAAAATATCTGTGACTCTACAATAGGAAGAACAATCGTTTGTCATTAAAAAGAAGACAAAAGAATATTTGTCACCATTTCTCTCTCTTCCAGGAAATGTCTTTTGAACTCTTCCTGGAAATGTCTTTTGAACTCTTCCTTGTGTTCCCTTTTTCATGGAATGAAGCTCATGCGACCTCACACAATAGAAAGGTCATGACAGTAGCTATAGCTGAAATCCCCAGAGTCGGCTCTAAAATACAATTATCTGCCTGCAGGGCTTTATCCTGATCACGTAAAAGGAGGTTTCGATAAAACATAGATAAAGATGACAATACACTTGAGAGACGTCCATGTCTTTTTGAAGGACACTTCTCCCTGTGAATTCAGCACAGAGACCTTCAGAGTGCTCTCACAGTAACATGGTGTGATCCAGGTCTGATTTTGAAAGGGTTCTAAATGTCACATTCTGAGAGTCACCTTTGTAGAAGACCACTAAAGGCCTATTGGCAAAAAAAAAAAAAAAAAAAAAAAAGAATAGAAAGCATTTTAAATTTTTCATCCACCACATCAAAACAAATAAAGCATACACATACTCCAAATATAGCCACAGCAAACACAGCCACATGTGGCTCTGGGCTTTGGCAGCCCTTTGATGTCGCTATAGTGAGGCTCTTATTTCCATCCACATCATTCAGATGTAAGCAAGAGGCAAACGTTAATGCATTAAATGAACTATATCCCCCAGTCAATGTCATACCAAGTAGATGTAAAACAAAGAATTGTACAGTATACACTACAGTTTATAAATAGACCAATAGCAAGTGCTTTTGACAGTTTGTGCAGATAACGCTGCAGTGAAAATGTTTGGGGTGGATAAGGTTTTTTATGCTTTTACGCTTACCAAGGCTGCATTTATTTGATTGAAAATACAGTAAAAATAGTAATATTCTAGTCCAGTCTTCAGTCTCACATGATCCTTCAAAAAAAAAAAAAAAAAAAAAAAGAATGTCTTGAATGTAATTCTAATACATTAATTTGGTGCTGTTATCACGGTTAACAGTTTTGTTGCTTAATGTGGAAACGGTGATACTTTTTTTCATGATTCTTTGATGAAAAGTACATTTAAAAGAGCAGAATTGTGAAATAGAAATCATCAACTTAATGCATCTTTGCTTATTATTATTATTATTATTATTACTATTACTATTACTACTACTACTACTACTACATCTTACTGACCCTAAACTTTGGAATGGAGTGTACATCAAGTTGAAATCAAAATGTGTTGTTTAATAAGCATAGATTATTCAAGTAAGCAATTTGTAGGAGATACTAAATCTAAAGTAGAGCTGCACGATTAATCATTCAAAGGTCTCGATTTCGATTCAAACACCCACAAGATTTAATGGCAACGATTCGGCTGTTTATTTAACCTTTGACAAGTCCAATCACAGCAAAACATTCAAATTTGCTTTCGTGCTGGCGCTGAACCAAAGAGAGAGCAGTTGTCACATAGGCTATAGGTGTTAAACAGCTTCACAAACAGTCTTTTCAAGCAGAATATCATTATTTCTGTGTTACAATAATTCAAATTATCACAGTACTGGGATAAAACTAAAAGTTTATAAATAAGTTCGGACATAAACAATGATATGGTAGCGAAGCTTTAAATTAAGATTGTATCACTTTCAATTACATTGTTACACCAGTAGGGGCGAGAAATCACCGTTAAAATGTTTTATGAGTCATTAAATCGTTCATTTAAAAGATTGTTCAAAAACGCTGATTCATCCAGTAATGAAACAAGTGGAGTCTAAATGAGAAAGTCATTGAATCATTCATTCAAACCATTTTTTTTTTTTTTTTATAATTTATTCAAATCAATAAAAACATTTTTTTAAATAGACTGCAACGATTAACATTTTGTCAGAACCTCTCGTAAATTACGTTAATTTGTTTTGTTGTCCATTCAGAATTGTGGGAGGACTGTGATCTCTATCGTGATTCTCAATTTATCCAGAATTGTGCAGCTCTAACCTAAAAGGAAATAAATCAGCTTCAGACCGCTGCTAAAATATGACCTTGATCAAGCTTTATCAGCTCATCAGACACTTATGAATTTTGTATACAGAAAACTTCACCAGGGAAGACATGCATTCACCAGGGGAAAAAAAGAAGCTGGAAGATTTCCAAGGACGCATCTTGCAAAACAGAGCATTGAGGATCTTGGGAACCTCTCCCTTACCTTAGCAGAGGAATAAAGGTGATGAAAATGGAAAGAATGCTTCTCTCTAGTGGATGGATGTAGTCATCGTTTGCTGTTACTTTACTCCACACATCAACAGACATTAAGCTACTTTTTGAAACTGACTTCAAAGATTTAGTTTGAAAGACATCATAAACTAGTCAGTCATGGTGCCTATAGCCTAAGGGTTAGTTCTAAAATATAAAATAATTTCAACAGTTATGCTTATCATGAGTCATGACGTATGAGGGTCTCTCTTCAGTAGAACACAAAAGTTCAACAGATTGTACGAGGTGCTTTTTTTCCCCATATGATGAAAGTTAATTACATGCTACAAGTAAATTATGCATAAATTATGGAATTTATTATATAATTATTATAAATAATGTATAATTTATTTTATAGCATGACTTTTTTTTTTTTGCTAATGTCTATACATTTATGGCTTTTTATGGTGCTTTACTGCTTTTAATAAATTGTTTTTAGTTCTTCAGCAACCTTTAATATGCAAACGAGCACAAGGGACAATCTGATAAATTTCAATAAGGAAGATATTTGCCCTCATGTTAAACCTGTTCCAAACCTGTATGACTTACTTTCTTATGTGGAACGTAAGATACTTTGAGAAATGTCTCATGGGTTTTTGTCTATAGTATACAATGAAAGACAAAATAATTTAGTTACTAACATTTCTAGCAAAAAGCAAGAGTGTTCAAAGACTATGGGTTTCATTCACCAACCGTGAGTATGCACTCATTTGTGAGTGAAATCTGCCTACAATTTCACGAAAAAAAAAAAAACATGATTAATCAATAAATCAATATGCCATTGTGTTCTTGATCAGAAAGATTCTCAAGCATTTTTACAGAGCGTCATATGTTTGCTGAGAGTGATGAAAGGCTATAATGGAAAGGTTTTGTGGAAAGACCTTATAGGGAAATGGGAGTGTTTATGCAAATTACTATAATTTAAATTGTCACTCATTTAAAACACTCCAAATTAATTAACATTAGAACAAGGTTAAAAACAAATTCACATACATTTTTGTGAGAAGTTCTCCAGTGCATATTTAAATACAAATAATCCACCCAATTTTTGGTAAATAAGACCCAATGACTTGTAAATACACTCAATAGTTACTCTGTCTAGATGGCAAAAAAAAAAAAAATCCATGTAAAATGATTTCTCAAAACCTTTTCTCAAACGGAGCTGTTTCATTAGAATGTACTGTTTACCGTTGTAATTCTGTTCCCCTTACTGTGTGTGTAAATCAGACCTAAGACATTTTGGGATCTGGTTGAAATCCCCGATCCTGCTGCGTGTCCATAACTCCAATTCACCATGACAGGCGGATGTGCATGGCATTCCATCAGTGTTGACAGCCATCAGCTCATCCTTATATCATTTCAGCCTTTAGTACCAACATTATCATTTACCAGGTTTTTTTTTTTTTTTCTCCAGTCTTCAGCTGGAAAATCCAGGATTACTCCACTAGGGAATACAATTCTCTATGACAACTGGAACAAACTGTTGCTAGGAGACAACAACCGCAAATCACACTATTAAACTTCAGTAAATGTCAGTCTTTAATGAATGTCATCACCCTCATTATGATTAGCCTTATTCAAATGACTGTACTGCTCATTACGCTAAGGGTGGATGTTGTTTATAATCAGCCAATGAAGTTATTTAACAAGTACCTGGTTTTATGCATTCATGACGCACTTTAAAACCTCCTCGAGGATGATTTGAATAGACTTTTTGTGGCTACGACACGACGCTTGGAGAGACACATCCAGCAGCCGTTCCAATTCAGGTCATCTGAGGTTCATCGAAGTAAAAAAACCTCTAATCTCGGGCTCTAAATGTCACAAACCAATCAAGCAGTGTCCTTAAAATACAACAGTGCTTACACACTAATGACTCGTCAGAGGCCTGTTGCATGAAACCGGTTTCAAAATTCTTGTGAGCTCTTTGTGATAAATTATTTAAATTCAGCTGATTCACATGCATTGATATAGTCAGATATGTTCCTTCTCAAACTCTTGCTGCAGCAGCAGATTATTCCTGCCTTGTAAATGCGTTTAAATTCATGATATTTTTCATAACGATCTCTTCATCTATAACAGAGTGAATTGCGCTGGCCCTCTCGCAAGAAGAGAATCACACTAGAGCTCTCCACGTTCCGTGTGATTGGCTGTTCGTACCACGTCACACTTTCAGGCCCCTTTACGCCTGGTATTAAGATGCGTTTTGTACGGATCACAATTGGACGACGCTAAATACAGGTGTAAATGAGGTATACAGGTGTAAATGTGTAGTTGGAAACACATTCGACCAGATTACTTTCGTAGTGTAAACGCTAATGTAGGGACGTGCGATATCACGATTTTTTTGCTTTTGAAGAAATATGGTAGTATTGTGCTACAGTGCATTCTACCAGTTGCAGTTCTGTTGCCTCTGTCTCAACATACTGTACAACGCAACGTACATATCACACGTTAATGCAGAGGTACGGGACACTGCAGTTCACAAAAGTTCATTATTTGCATGTGCTTTAAAGCCTTGCTGGTTAAACATTTCATTCGCTTGCTGATGCGCTGTTCTAACATGCACTTTTCTGAGCGCATACACCCAAAGCGCAGGAACTAACAGCCTGTCAAACAGCGCCTGGTTACTGGACTAAGTTATCTTTAGAGTCTCATTGCTGTCAAATACACACAAGGTTTACATAAACAGAGTTGGTTGTGTCTAAAGTGAAAGCAAACATTTGAGAGAAAATCTGGCGCGCTTGTCATGTGCCAGATGTATTAGATGTGTCGCGTGCCAGTCTTAAAGTGACAGTAGCCTAATGGTAAACATGCTGCCGCTTGTTCATAAACGGATAGTTCACCAAAAAAATGAACATTCTGTCATTATTTACTCACTCTAATGTTGTTCCAAACCTGTATTCATTTCTTTCTTGTGCTGAACACAAAAGAATGTGGGTAACCAAACAGTTGCTGGTCTCCATTGACTTCCATAGGAGAAAAAAACTATACACTGGGGACCAGCAACTGTTTGGTTACCCACATTCTTCAAAATAACTTTTATTTTCAACAGAAGAAATTTATTCGGGTTTAAACCAACTGAGTAATATATGTCAATTTTCATTTTTGGGGGAACTATCCCTTTAATGTTAAAGGTATAGCGGAGGATTTTCTTTTTCTGGGTGGATCATCAAGACTATTGGTCCTCCTAAGTGTCAATCATTCTGGTGATATGTTTACGTAAGGCCGTCGTACGTGCTCGTGCACACGATTCACACGATGGCGTGCGCTCAAAACACAGGTTGGGCTTCCCACTGATGCCTCAGTCGCGAAGTTTCTACTTGACAGGTAAAGTTTGGCATGCTATTTGGAGAAATCCATGTAAAATCACTGCTAGTAAAAGTTAATGTAAGCTATGATTAGCTCGTGCATGCTCTCTCGTGCACACGTTTAATAGGCGTTCCCTCTCGGGAGTAGGTAGAGTGTTGCGCATGTGCATTTTTTCAAAAAGTGGAGAGGGCGGTTCTTTTCTAAAATTCGGGAAAATCCTCCGCTATACCTTTAATAAAACAACAAAACACAAGAGAAAAATCACTAACTGACTGAGAACATTAATAGTAGCTTTAAAAAGAATCAATGTACAATTTATACAGTGAAGTCTATGTAGTGTTTTAATTTCATATTTGTTCATTTAATTACTTTCTTCAAATGCTACTGCTAAATACACCTACTGTATCTGAAAAAATAAAGCACTGTTTATTTCATTTGTATATTAAGTTGTGCAATGTGTATCTTTGTTCTTTTTTTTTTTTAATAAAGAAAATAATGACAAAGATTTTTATCTTCGCCACTTTGGCCTAAATGTCTGCCATTCTTTTTTTATTATATATTTTGTTACCTAAGGCTTTGTTTTTAAAATAGGGACATTAGTTTGGCTGTAATGCTCAGTCACTTGCACACCAGTAAAACCAGCTTGAAACAGAATCGTGATAAAAAAATAAATAATTGTGAATCGCAATTTTCCTGAAAAAATCGTGATATCATATTTTTGCCATATCGCCCACCCCTACGCTCACGTAGTCGAAAGTTTCCGAACAGCCACAGAAAAACACCTACTCTCCGCCAACTGACCTAATTCGTAAACATTACAGAAAGCGCGCTAACCAAAAAACTTTGTCGACTGAAGACCCAAGTTTGGTTTGAAGATGAAAAACGAACCAAGCACAATGTTCTCTCACCATTCCATTTTGGCTGTCAGAGCAGAAACATACATTTATCTGCCCATGGACCCTCCCCTCGAAGAAATCAGGACAGAAGTGGTTGAAAGTGGACAAAAGAGACCGATTAAAACACCAGGTGTAAACGGGTATGTGTCTCCCTCGTCTACTTGTGATCCGATCGACCAAAGCGCATCTTAATACCAGGCGTAAACAGGGCCTCTGATGCACGCGCTCTAGAGTTAATCACAAACACTGGATCAAACCCTAAGTTGACACAGAACGTTTACACAGAGCGTTGTGAGCCCGCTGAACCTGATCTAAACCAAGTTGGATTTGTTTGGATTTGTCAACTCTAAACCTACTCTGAAACTGAGTTTGTTCAACGAGCTTCATGCAACAAGCTTCAGGCAAAACACACAGATCTGGCTGCTCTTGTTGTCAGGTGCATTACACCATCCGTGCCAGGAAACAACTGCTATGAGATGTTGTTGTATTATTCTTCACATTTCTAAAGCTCATTTTTCACTGTTGTTAGCAGCTGACTTTAAGTGTACAGTTCAGTGGCACATGGAGAGCAGTGACAGATGATACCCAGAGGAAAACTATCGCTCGGAGGTTGTTCTTTCACAGCTCAAGAGGCATAATGTTCTGTTGCACATTAACGTTGTCTCAGATGTTTCTTCTAAAATCCCCTTAGAGGAATGAAATTAGAGACAAACAAGACCATCATTAAGTATAGAGCTATAAAACTCATAAGACCACTTTGAAGTTTGTCTTGTGATTGCAGACTTCGGCGTCACCATCATCGAGACCTCTTCTGAAACTCTAGAGGTTTTCAATCCTGGTTGTGCGGATCCACATCACTGCATGTTTTATATGTTTAGGGCTGCATGATATTGAAGAAAAATGCGATATGAAAATTATTATTAAAATTATATAACCTACATACTACATACGTGTTTCACATTCTTTTTGTGACAAGAAAACATCCCTACAACTTCTGAAAGTGAACAGCAGTGTGTTACTGTGGCATAAGAAGTGTTATTTTACTGGGTTCAGGGTTTCAGGTAGGCCTACATTAGGTTTATTTAACAACAGAAACTGAATAGTCTGGATAAAATGTAAAAATAAAACACTGTTTTTATTGTATGAATTAAATATATAGCCTATACTGATTCTTATTAAAGCTACAAAAGTTATTCAGCCAAGAGCAGTGAGTGATTTTCTCTTTGTCTTTTGTTCATGACCCCAGTTATTGCAAGCCAATATATACATTTGCGATATTTCTATATATTGCGCAGCCCTAGTTTCTGTTATTAAACATACCTGATTCAGATCATCAGCCCATTAGCAGAGAGCTTCATGAACTGAAGTGAGCATGTCAGATAACAGAGACATACAAAATGTGCAGTGCTGTGGGTCCCTGACCCAGTTTTGAAAACCACTGATCTAGAAGACACGAATGAGATTACTAGGGTGTTCTTCTCAGGAGATGCAGAAAACTCAATTTGCTCTGCATTAAGAAAACAAATGAGAGATTTACAAATAAATGAGCTCATTTGTGATTTTCCAACCAGTCCAACAGCCAATTTTTGGCCATTTTGAAATTGCTACTAGTGACCAATATCTGTGCCCAACAAAAAACTGTTGGTCGCTTTTGTCACTACCTACAGACAACCCAATCAATGAAAAAGCCACATTGTTGTTTAGGGTAGACAAACACTAAATAAATGTTAATTTCAGCAATTTCAGTAATAAAATTCAGAAATTCTGTTCATTTCAGCAATGAGAAGGTTTCATTGGTTATTATTAAATGAAATTTTTAAAGAGTTAAATGCCAACATCACAATTAGCCATTGCCCACCCATATTGGTTGACCACTAATTAGACACTCAGTTAGTTGCAAATTTAACTTGTGAGCAAAATTGGAATATCGCATTAAACATTTGCAAATAAAGCACACTTTCCATCCAATAAGTCAAAGAGAACAAAATCGTTACTTCTTGATAAACTGACACTAAATACCACTAAGAAAAGTAGGAGAAGCCACCGTATATAATTTTCATTTATAATAAATGATTTGCGCCTCAGATCGTGCAGACGAAACAGATACTTGAGGCAGAGGTGGATACTTTGGGAACGCAGTCATGTAAGAGTTCTGGGAGGGAATTATACCGAGCCACTTAAACGACAGACTTAGCACAGGAATTTCAGCATTTCAGATGCCGTGTAATGAGATCGGTCCGCTGGTTAATCCAGTTATGCCGTCTCGTCCCGCAAAGTCGCATGACTTATTTGATGTGCATCGAGAAACTTATTCAGTAAATGTGTTTCCATCATAGTTTATGTGTAGGTTTTCTTATCGGATATATATTTGTTCTCAAATCTCAATTGAATGCATATGTTTTATGTATATTTTATGTATATTTTTAGAATTTATGTTTACTGTTTTTTTTATGCACTATCCCAAAATGCGCCTAAAATTAGGTGGATGAAAACCAGTGGCGGATACAGAACGTCATTAATAGGTGGGCCTGGTGAATATACGGAGGGGCCTCGGCTTTTTAAGCTTATAAACACGCCCAGTGGCGTAACTTTGCTAAATCAGATATATGTACAATAACATTACAATTTAAAGCAATTGATTTAAATAGTAGGCTACATGGGGTTTAATTTGTCGTTTAATGAGATGTAGCCTAATATATGTTGTCAGTGCCGAGAATTTTCATGTGAATAAATACATAGATCCGCCTATTTGAACAACGTATACCTTAATGGTCTAGTGGTAGAACTTTCGCCAATCGTGTCAGAAGTTCTGGGTTCTAATCCGCAAGTCTTATAGTTTATTTTTTTCTCGTATAGTTTTTTTCCTTCTCATCAAAATCGATTATGTTCATCAGTGGTTGTATATCAAGCAGGGACACGTTTGTGTGCATTATGTTTTGTGATTTCACCAGAACGAATAGAGTATCCGCAACGGATTGAAGCGCGCGTCCGAGTGAAGACAGTGCGGCGTGTGCGCGAGCCACACAAGAAAACACTGTATCCGCGCCACTGATTGCAGCGGCAACGAGCACTTTGATCACTTGATTTAAAAAAACACATTTCAGCGCTAGATCGTCTCTTATTTAAAAAACGAACAAAATGAATGCTCTGCCAGTTAACTGGAGATGTTTTATTTATTTGTGGAATTGGTACATTCGTGCCGCGAGATGTTTTAAAAAGTGGTGGGGACAATATCGACCCTGGCAAAAAGTGGTGGGGACATGTCCCACCCGTCCCACCCGCAAATTACGCCTATGTTAACACGCCTGATAAATATGTCAACTATAGCAGATCGGTACTTCGGTAGTGAATTTAAAGGAGTCATAACCTAGTATTACATTGGATACCTACTGCTGTATTATAGTCTTTCAGGCCCTTCTAAAAAAGAAAAGTGGAAAAAAAATAAACACAGACCTACTTTTACCCTTATTTCTGAAGGCATTATTGTCTCGCGAGATCAATGCGATGTTTTGGCTGTCGTGGACGCTCTATATGGCTCTGCACGCCAGTTGAAAGGGTTGTTGGGACAGCGTCATTAAAAATGAATTTCATCCACTGGTCCCTGATAGTTTCGTCCGATTTTGGGAGATAAAACACATTTACATGTTTTTATGGCAATCAACCACAGAGCAAGTCCGGTGTGCACTCGGTTTCTCCATCTTTCTCGACTGAACTGAATATGAGGGGGAGAGGGGAAGGGGGGCTTCCTGCTGCGGTGTCCATATATGGTATATCCTACTACCTCATGACGTCAAGAGGGAGCTGAAATCAAAATCTCGTATTTGAGTGCGCGTGCACGCGCGCTGGTTTATTTACCCTGAGGTAAACAAACGCTTCACTTTTAAATATCGGCTTCCCGGCCAGTGTATAATCGTTAGTCGATCATAACATACATTGATTCTCGTGGAAAAGTGAAAATTGCAGGTTATGTCTCCTTTAAATAGGCCTATGCCTTGTACTCATGTCAGTCAGCCCTCCCGGCTGCTTTAAACCTGAAGGTCATCTATCTGTCTGTCACGCGACTCGCATTTAGACTATCACAACGTTAAGTCAGTGCACACGCGGAGAGCGGTGTTGCGTGATAGCATCACTGGACTGACACGTGATATGCAGACATAATATGTTTCTTAGCTATTTTTCGTAGCTACTGTACATAAATGTCCTCAGGAAACTATTAAAATGAAATTATTTATTAATTCATTATTATTATTATTATTATTATTAAAATAAATTTTTTTTATTGTTTTTATTAATCTGATTGGGTGGGCCACCGGTCAATCTGGGTGGGGTGGGCACCCACCCATAAATCCACGCCTGATGAAAACATAGCTACTGAGACATGGACTCTATTCCAAACCTAGTGAGCTCTCTTGATGTATATGCCCTACATAGGCAGCTGCACCTTCTAAGAAATTTCTTAAAATAGAAGCTCATGTGATCGATTTGAAATGCAACTCTGTCTGCCATAAATAGCATTCCCAACACAAAAGACAAGAGAGACTATTTACATTTGATTGCAACTGAGTTTAGTTAACACTACAACACAATACCGTTTAAGAGTTTGGAGTCAGTAAGAATATTTTTCAAGAAATTAATCCTTTTATTCAGAAAGAACTAATTAAATTGATCAAAACTGACAATGACTGTTACAAATGTTACAAAAGATTTCCATTTCAAATAAATGCTGTTCTTTTCAGGGTTAGGCTATTTCAGGGTTCTTTGATAAATAGAAAGTTTATTTATCAAAGAACCCTGAAACAGCCTAACCCTAAAAAGTATCAGTTTCCACACAAATATTAAGCAGCACAACTGTTTTCAACATGGATAATAACAAGAAATGTTTCTTGCGCACCAAATCAGCACATCACAATGAATTCTGAAGTATCATGTGACTCTGAAGACTGGAGTAATAACTGCTGAATTTTCAGCTATAGTGTGACTGTTTTATATAAATCAACTATTTATAATGAAATGCTGCCTGCGCTTTTAGAACAGACTTTGTGTCTCGAATATATATGTATGATACTTTAAAATGCTGCCTACATAGTAGGTTTGTCGCGTAGGTTTCAGAACAGAGCCTTGGAGTTGGGCTCATACTTTCTAACAGCCAGCCAAATGGCAACACAGACCACAGATGCACATCCAAAGGGATGCAAGATGGTCCTCCAGTATGCTCTGCCTACAAGGGCAAAGGACTTGGACGATCATAGGATAGTGGTTGGAAACAACTGGTCTGTTAGCATGAAAAATGTAAGTAGGTCGTGCTTCTGAATTGGTCTCTTTGTTTTGAGCTGACTGCGAAGAAGGTCTGCAGAATAACACATGAAAGTGAATGCAGAGAGCAGACTTCAGAAGTCTTCAGATAGGCTATGCCGGAGAACATTGAAGAGAAAAGAAGTAGGTGTGTAAAGACAGTGAGAGTGATAGAAAAGCAGCGAACAACATCAACAACTCGGCTGCAGGCCGGTCACATGAAACTTGTTTTCGTTCGGTTTTCTTCAGTGGCATATGGACCTCCTGCAAATGGAGGTTCACTTTAATGTGTTTTAACCTGTTTGACCTCTGTCTGATGTTGGTGTTCAGGGTTTTCTCTATGGGCTTTGCATCAGATTCACTTTGTTTACTAACATGGGGGAAATCCAACTTCATTTCTATATATTTGTATAGCGCTTTTCATAATAAATTCTTCCAAAACAAAGAAAAGAGACTTAGAAAGTTGAAAAAGTGGCCAGGAAAAAGAGTGCTACTGAGTGCTATTGTATGTAAAATCCTATTCCCCAAAACTCCATAAGTTCTACACATCCCCTTGTGTGTTTATTTGTTAATAATTACCGTAGTTAGAACAAGCTTTAAGCTACTAATAAGAGTTTAGTACTCCTAACTTTGTTTTTCCAAGTTTAAAGGGGTCATGAACTGGATTACTTTACTGTATAATGTTTCCTGGGGCGCCCTTATAAATGTTATAATCAAAAATGGTCATAATTTAGAAATAAAAGGCATTTTTCCAAGCCTGATTTTAGCCTCTGATTTGAGCGCTCTGTTTGAAGGGGCGTGTCTGCTCTGAGACTTCAGTGTAAACGCCCACTGCTGTGATTGGCTAACATATTTGCATATGAAATAGCTAGTATTACAAGTGGAACTCTCTCGAAAACCTTTACCACGTTTTTACCATTACAGCTATCGAGATGAACGAATCGTGAAAAGTATTGATCATTTATTTAGATCTATTCCCATCACATGAAAGGTTGCAGGGATGAGCATTGAGCAGATGACAGACAGTAGGTTGATCACATGAATGAAGTGATCTCATCACTGCAACGCTATTTCTGCACTCTCACGAATGCTTTCACCAAATATAACAATACAAACACGATGTAAATAGCCTACAGTAAGAGCAGTGTAACAATGTCATTGATTTTATAATGATTTTTGGCAAGTGTCCAGATAAACTTGTGATTGACAACTTGGGCGATAGGAAAGGGAGCGTTCTTTGATTGCTTTCTGTATATAATTTAATCACAGTTCAAATAAGATTATTTTTATCCTACTAAAAGAATTGATGTGAAGTTGATCATTTAGTCTCTGGCTTGATTTACTAATGCATAAACAGAACGATTTTGAGAAATAATAATTATACATCAGAAATCACTTATCACAGATCAGGCATTAGAATAAAAATTATTACCTACATGTTAGTGGCGCTGCTGGCAGATCCATATTGTAAAAGTCTGTTTGCAAAGCCTGCGCCGAAATTTACCAAATAATCCACAGTGAAATGTACCACATGTACAAACAAATAATGCACTGCTGAGTGCTGAGACTTTCACATCGTTGAAAAAAAAAAAAAAAAAAAAACACACAAAAAAACACTATCCTAGCATTAGGATCCTTTGGAAGGTAATGGTATTGATCCTGTGTCAAACTTTTCTCGTTCTCATGTAACTATTCACTAACGCTCCAGTGGGCGGCACCAAAGAGGCGGTGATGTAGACGTTGATATTCTTATGCATAGGCGGTCTTTCGCTGCCCTGTGATGCCCTGTGAAGTCTCCACTTTTTAGATCATGTCGTTTTCTGGCCTTGGTTTCAATAAAAGCAGGTTTTAGAATAACAAAGAAATTGAGTTTTGAAACTTACAGGGTATTTTTATAGTATAACGAACTCTAAACTGTCAAAAGATCAAGGAAAATTTGAATTCTCAGTTCATGACCCCTTTTAAATCCATTCAGTTGAATAAAGCCAATTCTCAAAATCAGCACACAAAATTCATAATTCATCTGAACCTATAAGTATTAAAGAGATAGGCTAGTTGAGATGTTTGCCATCATGATTTAAGTGGTACGAAATAAAACTCAATTCTCAAATTATTAAATAAAAAATAAAAAGGAGTACAACCATTAATTAATAAATAAAACAAATATATAAAACAAACAAAAGTGCAAGCAAGCAAACAGAAAACAAACAAACAAACAAACAAATAAAAAAGCAAGCCGATAAATAAATGGCAGAGAAAAGGCCAAACAATGCCTTTACCAAAAAGATATTGGCTCTTCAATAGGTGCTCGTCTTCTCTCTAAAAAAAATAATAATTAATCAATCAAAAAAATTTGCTTTTTCTAGCTATTGCATGGACCAGAAAAGCTATTTGCTCTTCTTTTCTAAGGCAAATTAGAGATGGCCACATAATAAATACATAGAAGCAAAGTACACGTCATAAAAATGCCAATTGTATACAAGAGGATTTTTATAAACCTCCATTTTAAAAGACCTTGTACCAATAATATTTCGCAGTCCTTGAGTAAATGAACTTCTGATAGTACATTTCCACTTCACTGTGACTTTGTGTTATAGAGAAAAATGATGAAACGAAAGCTGAAACAACAGACACACTTGTTAAAAAAAAACAAAAAAACACAAGGGCTTCAAGCTTACAGTGGTGCTTCACGTATTGCCAGAGGGATCATGCGTCTTTAGAGAGCTACAAAGAGTGGCACAAAAAAACACACATCCATGGCTGAGTGGCACGTATATAAAAGATGCATTTATTAACAAAAGAAACAGTGCTGAATAAAAACACACTAAATATTTGATAGATTTCAGGTCCTGTAAGCACACAGAGATGTTGTTTGCCAGTATATCACCTCCTACATAGGGCTGGGTGATAAAACGATACACGTAATCAATATCAATAAAAAATGCGTTTGATACATTTTTTTTTTCTTCGTCGGAAGAAACCAGAGGTTGCGAAGCAAGTTTGGTTGCATGAACAAAGGCACTCACACTCTGGTAACCTAGCAACGTAGGGGGTGACACGCTAACAGCCAGTCATGTAACGGTATGGTTGCGCCATATCTTTGTCTTGTGTTGGATTCTTCAGTAACAGAACCGGCGTGGAGTGATAAATGGAAAATGAGTGCCACAGCGATTGTTGATAAAACAGGAAAAGTCAGCTCGCCAGTATGGCAGTTTTTGGGATTTTATAAGTCTGACCGTAGTCAGACCAATGTCGTCTGGAAATTATGCAAGACCGTCGTCGGTTTCTCTGTTTATATTTAACACTTTGCACTATTTTATTACACGCATTTCTTACGTATTCTTAAATTTTGCACCTTAATGTTAAGAGATAATTGTTAAGTGTTCATTGTGATTTTAGACTTATGTTTTCATTTTAATTATTTGAGCGTTTTCCATGGTTGTGTTGATATTTCTGCCTTTATAACTGAGGGGATTATAATCAGAGGAAGGTTAAAGGAGCCGTATGTAAGATTGTGGCCAAAACTGGTACTGCAATCACTTTCAAATTACTGTAGAGCGGTGTATCCCCTCCCCCTCCCCCCTCACTCGAGGTTGCCAGTTAGGCTGCAGGATCCAGCAGGAACGTAGGCTGCTACGTAGCTGTGGTAACTAGAGCAGAGCTGGCAACCCCGATGCCGAAACACTACTGACTTCGTGATTGGTAGATAGGTGGAGGGTGGGGCTTCAGGCCAAAACACAAGATGACAACATCAACATCAGTTGAGGGCTGCAACTTCACTTTTTAAATGACAATATCCTAGCTGTACTACTGTTGTCAGTGATATAAGTATTTGAAATGAACATGATTTCTTAATGTCTAGTGACATATCAGGGCCATTTTATGATTAATTGAAATACATTACTTACATACAGCTCCTTTAAGTTTAAATATTTTTAAATTTGTCTCCTGGTCCTTATTTTAAATAGGTCATAAAATATATCAATAATTATCGATATCGACCGATATGAAACACTTATATCGTGGTACAGTTTTCAGCCATATCGCCCAGCCCTACTCCTACGTATAAAGTGAGTCAGTATGAAATTCTCCAATTAAAGGACCAGAAATTCCCAAATGTAAACCTCATCTCTAATATATGCATTTGTGAAACAAAAGCATTCATTTAAGAGAAAATGTTATTAAAATTACTATCAGCGCATGCATCTTAACTGCTGGGACATTCTGGGACACACCAACAGTCCAGAAGGTCATGGCCAATCAGAAAAACCATAATGACTTTTACACTGAAGCATATGAACAACCTTTCGCATATGACGCATCAAGTGATGTGCTTGGCCTCTCAGGATCCTGACAGAAGTCGCCCACAGCTCTCCAGAACAGGTTTTATCTGTTTCCTGGAGATCAAAGGCCCGGCAGAACACAGTCCAAATGACCCTGTGTTCATCAAAACATGATCCTCAGTATAGTCCGTATTGTTCATCAAATGTTCATCATTTATATGCGAGCCCAGACAGAAAAAAATGCAAGATGCCTGACAAAATGAGAGAAACGTAGATTATAGAAACTTAAACATACATTCAAAACATTGGGGTGGTAAGATTGTATAATGTTTTTGAAAGAAGTCTCTTATGCTCACCAAAGCTTTATTTATTTGATCAACAATACAGGAAAAACATTAAGACTGTGAAATATTATTGTAATTTAAAATAACTTTTCTATTATTAAATGTAATTTACTCCTGTGATGGCAAAGCTACATTTTCAGAAGCCATTACTCCAGTCTTCATGTTCACATGATCCTTGAAATAAATTTTAATATAACACTTATAATATACTAACCCTTAATTTTAAGAATGTTAAACAGTTGTGCTGCTTAATATATTTGTGGAAACCATGATATATCAGGGTGATTCTTTGAGTAGAAAGGTAAAAGGAACAGCATTTATTTGAAACAGAACTTTATGACAACGTAAAAGTCTTTACTGCCATTTTTTTTTAATCAATTTAATGCATCCTTGCTTTAAGTATTAAATATTAAGTATTAATTTATAAAGTAAAATTCTTACTGACCTCAAACTTTTGAACATTAGAGTAATTCATTCAATGTCCAGAAGTACAAATGGTAAATCTAATTTAAATATTTGTGTTTATGTATATTTAGCAAGTTGTAGAGTATTGCAAATTGATAACCCTCATGTTGCTCCAAACCTCTATGGCATTTCTTAATTCACGGTTTACGTCGTTACATTAATATCCATCACTACTTATAGTTAGTTACTCCCCAACACAGCAGTGAACCAACTACAGATGTCTTCTTAGACC